>NC_086100.1:82062868-82691261 GCF_963921235.1 Mobula hypostoma | reverse complement strand
TTTGTAGGAGGAGTTCAGTGTTGTGGTGAGTGAAGTTGAGTGAAGAAAACCCCTCTGGTTCTAGAGCCTGATGGTTGAGGGGTAATAACTGTTCCTGAAGCTGCTGTTGTGGGTTCTGAGGCTCCTGTACTTTTTTCCTGAAGGCAGCAGTGAGAAGAGAGCATGGGTGGTGTAGGTCCTTGAGAGTGGATGCTGCTTTCCTGTGGCAGCACTCCTTGTGATGACAAGGGCTGTATGTACTACTTTGTGTTGGCTTTTCCATTCAAAGGCATTGGTGTTTCCACGCTAGACCATGATGCAACCAGTCAGTATACTCTCCACAAGTCTGTCAAGGTTTTAGATGACATACTAGGTCTTTGCAAACCTTTAAGAAAGTAGAGGCACTACAGTGCTTTCCTTGTAATGGCACTTACTTGGTGGATCCAGGAGAGATTCTCAGAAACACCGAGGGATTTAAAGTTGCTGACACTTTTCACCTCTGATCCCCTGATAGGACTGACTCATGGACTTCCAGTTTCCTCCTCCTGAGGGCAATAATAAGCTCTTTGGTTTTTCTGACATTGAGTGAGAAGATTTTGCTTTAGGTACCACTGAGCCAGACTTTCATTCTCCCTCTTATGTCCTAATTCATCACTACCTTTGATTTGGCCAACGACAGCGGTGTTGCCTGCTAACTTAAATATGGCAGTGGAACTGTGCATAGTCTTACAATGGTAAGTATAAAGTGAGGAGAGGAGGGGGCTAAGCACACAGCCTTGAGGTGCACCTGTCACCTGTGCTGATGGAGATTGCAGAGATGTTGTTACCAATCCGAACTAACTGGGATCTGCAAGTGAGGAAATCGAGGATCCTGTTCAACAAGGAGGTATTGTTCCTTGGTCTTGATGCTTATTGATTAGTTTTGAGGGGATGATAGTATTGAATGCTGTGCTGTTGTCAATCAAGAGCATCCTGATGTATATATCTTCATTTTCCATATATTGCAGGGTTGAGTGAAGAGCCAATGTAATGGCATCTGCTGTTGACCAGTTATAATGGTAGGCAAACTGGAGTGGATCCAAATCATTCCTGAGCCAGGAGTTGATATGTTTCATTACCAATCTCTTTAAGGAACTTCATCACAAAAAATCGAAATGCAACTGGATGATAGTTTTTGAGGCAGG
Source organism: Mobula hypostoma (assembly GCF_963921235.1). Classification (NCBI taxonomy): domain Eukaryota; kingdom Metazoa; phylum Chordata; class Chondrichthyes; order Myliobatiformes; family Myliobatidae; genus Mobula; species Mobula hypostoma. The sequence continues at coordinate 82,690,098 of NC_086100.1, read as the reverse complement.
TTACAACGTTCTTCTGCGGCAACAGAATAATTGAAGTCTGCCAAAGTGAGAGAATAAGGATATTAGTGAGCACTCCAGGCAGTTGATCAGCACTGGTCTTCGTGATTGGCGGGGTATCACGTTTGGGTCAGATGTTTTCCATGAATGAGACTGAACTCAAAAGTCCAAAGTACATATATATTACCATATACAAACCCGAGTTTCATTTCCTTGTGGGCACACTCAGCAAATACATAAAACAATAGAATCAATGGAAGAGCACATCCAACGGTGCAAACAACCAGTGTGCAAAAGGCAACTATCTGTGCAAATACAAACAACAAAAACAATAATAATAAATATGTAAGCAATAAATATCAAGAACATGAGATGAAAAGTCCTTGAAAGTGAGTCCACAGCTTATGGGAACAGTTCAGTGATGGTGAGTGAAGTTATCCCCTCTGGTTCAAGAGCCTGATGGTTAAGGGGTAATAACTGTTCCTGAATTTGGTGGGTTATTGACTAGAGCATATCCACTACATTTTGTAGGATTTTCATTCGGGAGAATTGGTGTTTCCATACCAGGCCATGAAGCAACCAATCTCTGATGCAACATATTCTCCACCACACATCTATAGAAGGGTGTCAAAGTTTTAGATATGCTGAATCTTTTCAAACTTCAAAGGAAGTAGAGCTGCTGCTGTGATTTCTTAACAATGGCACTTACATGCTGGTCCCAGGACAAATCCTCTGAAATGATAACACCGAGGAATTTGACATTTGCTGACATTCTTCACTTCTGAGCCCCCAGTGAAAACTAACTCATGGACCTCCGGTTTCCTCCTCCTGCAAAAAATAATCATCTCTTTGGTTTGGCTGAGGGGATAATAGTATTGAATGCTGAGCTGAAGTTGAATCTTTGTGGTCCAAATGTTCCAGGTTTGAGTGAAGAGCCAATGAAATGGCACCTGCCATAGAACTGTTACACTGGTAGGCAAATTGGAGTGGATCCAAGTTGCTTCTCAGGTGGTTTATATATTTTAACACCAACCTCTCAAAGCATTTCATCACTTGGTTGTAAGTGCTACTGGATGATAATCTGAGGCAGGTTACCATGTTCTTCTTAGACACTGGTATAATTGAAGTCTGCTTGAAGAAGCTGAGTACCTCAGGCTGCCAAAACGAGTGATTCAATATATTGCTGAACACTCCAGCCAGTTGATCAGTACCTCATCTGGCCAGATACTTTCTGTGGGTTCACCCTCCTGAAGGATGCTGTCATGTCAGCCTCAGAGACTGAAATCACCGGTTAATCGGGGCTGTGAGTTTGAGGCATTGAGGTCATCTGGGTAAACTGCAGTCGGGAACACAGAGAACCCTCTTGCTAAGTAGAGTGGTCAGCACTTGATCATCAGATCTTCCAGGTCCGGGGAGCAAGAGTGAGATAAGAATGCTCTGTCCGATCACCACACAGGGCTGTCGGAGGCGGTGGGTGTTCATCAAGTCAATGGTTTTTGGTCAAAGTGATCATAAGAGGCATTGATTCCATCTGGAAGCAAAACCTTGTCACATATATCGCTTAATTTTACTTTGTAGTAGGTGATAGCAATCAAGCCTTGCCTCTGCTGTCGAGCATCCTTCTGTGATGCCATTTCGGACTGGAGTTGCCATTTTGCTTTCCTGCCAATGCAGTCATCGATGTAGCGAAGGAAAAGTGGGGGACAGATACCAGAATAGGCACGGAACATAGATTATTCCACAAACCCAACAAAAAGGCAGGCATAGCTAGGACCCATACGGGTGCCCATAGCTACACCTTTAGTTTGGTCCACAAAGCCAACAAAAAGGCAAATCTATGTTCTGTACCTATTCTGGTATATGTCCCCCACTTTTCCTTCGCTACATCGACGACTGCATTGGCGCTGCTTCCTGCACGCATGCTGAGCTCATTGACTTTATTAACTTTGCCTCCAACTTTCACCCTGCCCTCAAGTTTACCTGGTCCATTTCTTACACTTCCCTCCCCTTTCTAGATCTTTCTGTCTCTATCTCTGAAGACAGCTTATCCACTGATATCTACTACAAGCCTACTGACTCTCACAGCTATCTGGACTATTTCTCTTCTCACCCCGTCTCTTGCAAAAATGCCATCCCCTTCTTGCAATTCCTCCGTCTCCGCTGCATCTGCTCTCAGGATGAGGCTTTTCATTCCAGGCTGAGGGAGATGTCCTTTTTTAAAGAAAGGGGCTTCCCTTCCTCCACCATCGACTCTGCTCTCAAACGCATCTCCCCCATTTCATGCACATCTGCTCTCACTCCATCCTCCCGCCACCCCAATAGGAATAGGGTTCCCCTGGTCCTCACCTACCACCCCACCAGCCTCCGGGTCCAACATATTATTCTCCGTAACTTCTGCCATCTCCAACGGGATCCGACCACTAAGCACATCTTACCACCCCCCCGCGCTTTCCGCAGGGATCGCTCCCTATGCAACTCCCTTGTCCATTCGTCCCCCCCATCCGTTCCCACTGATCTCCCTCCTGGCACTTATCCTTGTAAGCGGAACAAGTGCTACACATGCCCTTACACTTCCTCCCTTACCACCATTCAGGGCCCCAGACAGTCCTTCCAGGTGAGGCGACACTTCACCTGTGAGTCGGCTGGGGTGATATACTGTGGCCGGTGCTCCCGATGTGGCCTTCCATAAATTGGTGAGACCCAACGCAGATTGGGAGACCGCTTTGCTGAACACCTACGCTCTGTCCGCCACAGAAAGCAGGATCTCCCAGTGGCCACACATTTTAATTCCACATCCCATTCCCATTCTGACATGTCTATCCACGGCCTCCTCTACTGTCAAGATGAAGCCACACTCAAGTTGGAGGAATAACACCTTATATTCCGTCTGGGTAGCCTCCAATCTGATGGCATGAACATTGACTTCTCTAACTTCCGCTAATGCCCTACCTCCCCCTCGTACCCCATCGGTTATTTATTTTCATACACACATTCTTTCTCTCACTCTCCTTTTTCTCCCTCTGTCCCTCTGACTATACCCCTTGCCCATCCTCTGGGTTCCCCCACCCCCTCTTGTCTTTCTCCCTGGGCCTCCTGTCCCATGTTCCTCTCATATCCCCTTTGCCAATCACCTGTCCAGCTCTTGGCTCCATCCCTCCCCCTCCTGTCTTCTCCTATCATTTTGGATCTCTCCCTCCCCCTCCCACTTTCAAATCTCTTACTAAATTTTCCTTCAGTTAGTCCTGACGAAGGGTCTCGGCCTGAAGCGTCGACTGTACCTCTTCCTAGTGATGCTGCCTGGCCTGCTGCGTTCAGCAGCAACTTTGATGTGTGTTGATTGGAATTATCAATTATCTTGGACATTTTTATTAGAATCACAAGAACCTGACAGACAATGGTAATGTAGAATACTGCAAGTTCGGTTCACTAGTTCATTGGAAGACTGATGGTGGGGGAGTTGCGTTGCCTCGGTTGTGGCAAAAATTAGGCTTCGGACACAGCGGCCTGTTGCAGTCACCCAGAGAAGTGAGCAGGGGCCTCTGCTGGCGGATCTGGAATTCATGCTGGGTTGGGGCTGATCCCTCCCATTCGTGCTGCCGTCTGGTGTTCACTCGGTGGAAGAACAAGCTGATCCAGGACTATTTACAGTTATGGGACAAGGGCTATATATATTTTTTCTTTGTGAATGAATGTTTGTCTGAGATCATACACCTGACCTCATTTTTCTGAGATCATAACTATTTGTGCTATGTGCAGTGTGCTGTTGGTAATGTGTTTTGCACCTTGGCTCCAGACGAACACAGTTTCATTTGGCTATATTCATGTATGGTTGAATGATGATTCAACTTGAACTTGAACTTAAATTGCAGAGAGGGCAGACACACAAAGAAAATATCTCTGATATGTTTGGGGTGACCATTGGGAAATACTGCAAAGGGGATCCAGTCCCTGGGTTAATGGTCACACTTAGCCAGGCTAATTGTGTCAGTTTCTTTCTTTGTGATCACCAGTTACTCTCCAATTACCCTCATTCATGGTTATGTTTCTTTTTTCACATTTTCTCTCTTTTTAACTATATTTATGTGGATGAGGCACTGTAAGTATATTTGAGATTACTACCTTTTGCTAACTGCTTAAAATTTGTCTATAGGATTATATTCATTTATTTTTGTCCATTCCATTTAAACAAATAAAGCCTGTAACTTCTGTCTGTACAGTTTCTGGCACACCTGGAGTATTGTGTGCAGTTTTGGTCCCTTAATCTGAGGAAAGACATCCTTGCCATAGAGAGAGTACAAAGAAGGTTCACCAGATTGATTCCTGGGTTGGCAGGACTTTCATGTAATGAAAGACTGGATGAACTAGGTTTATACTTGTTGGAGTTTAGAAGATTGAGGGGGGATCTGATTGAAATGTGTAAAATCCTAAAGGGATTGGACAGGCTAGATGCAGGAAGATTGTTCCCAATGTTGGGGAAGTCCAGAACGAGGGGTCACAGTTTGAGGATAAAGGGGAAGCCTTTTAGGACTGAGATTAGGAAAAACTTCTTCACACAGAGAGTGGTGAATCTGTGGAATTCTCTGCCACAGGAAACAGTTGAGGCCGGTTTATTGGCTATATTTAACAGGGAGTTAGATATGGCCCTTGTGGCTATGGGGGTCAGGGGGTATGGAGGGAAGGCTGGTACAGGGTTCTGAGTTGGATGATCAGCCATGATCATACTGAATGGCGGTGCAGGCTGGAAGGGCCGAATAGCCTACTCCTGCACCTATTTTCTATGTTTCTATTACCTTTGTGACATGTTTGACTCTGATACCAGGGAGGGAATGGACCATCCTAAAACATTCCCATCAACAAATCCATTCCTGAATTTTGTCCAACACATCTACACCCCAATAGTCCAAAGGACTTGTATCTGTGTGGAAAAGTTGGCTAATATAAGCCTTTGATTAAAACATCTACACTTGAGCTGATAAAGCACCCAGGGTTGCTGGCTACCTGGTCCTGATCATTCTCCAGCATCAGGATTAGATGAATTTGAGATGTGGCATCGTCTTCTTCCACACTCCATATAATTAATACTTTGCTGACAATCACAATCTGGGGTAGAATGTCTTGAGTTAGGATGTTTCAGCTCATTCTCATACCCATCATGTTCTTAGTTACAAGAATAGTTAGAAGGCTTGAAAACTTAGTTGATAGTATTAACCAGCTGGCAAAAAAATGGGGAAGGTGATAGTGGAGGACACCCACTGTTTCATGGTGTTTTCCAGTTCTCTACGGATATGCAGTTGTTAATGAAGGATACAGAGGGGAGAAACAATGTGTAGCATCAAAGATCTCTAAAGCAGCATTTGTAGTTAGTGATGACAGAAAATGAGGTAGGCTGGTATAAGGAGTATCATGCATTCATTCAACTTGGTACCAAGCTGAACAGCAAATTAATGCTATTTGGGAATCCTCTGTTGGTGTCTGGATGCGCTAAAATGGCCTTTCACTTCTCTCTGATCAGATGCCTCTATATAATTTGCTAAACACAGATTCACAGTATTGTTCTCTGCAGCTCTACAGCAATCCACCGAGGCTACTAAGTGTGAACTGTGGCTGTAACTGAGTGAGTTGTCAATAGGTGGCATATTGCATTCTGAATTAGGTTCTAAACCACTGAAAACCAAACTTATCCTTAAAATAATAATACATGTATCAACCAGTGGACTAGTATCAAAGACAAGTTTAATTCTTGATAAGACCATAAGACGTAGGAGCAGAATTAGGCCATTTGGCCCATCAAGTCTGCTCTGTCATTCTATCATGGTTGATCTATTATCCCTCTGAACCTTATTCTCCAACCTTCTCCCAGTAACCTTTGACATCAGATTAATGAAGAACCTATCAACCTTTGCCTTAAATATACACTGCAACTAGGCCTGCAATGCATTCCACAGATTCACCACCCTCTAGCTAAAGAAACTTTTCCTCATCTCTGTACTAAATGAATGTCCCTCTATTCTGAGGCTGTGCCTCTGGTCCTAGTCTCCCCCACTATAGGAAGCATCCTTTCCATATCCATTCTATATTCGATACATTTCAATGAGACACCACCCTGCCATTCTAAACTCCAGCGAGTACAGGTCCAGAGCCATCAAACACTCCTCAAATGTTAAACCTTTCATTCCTGGGATCATTCTCATGGACCATCTCTGCACCTTTTCCACTGCCAGCACATATTTTTCTTAGATAAGTGGCCCAAAACTGCATAGAACTATCAAATACTCCTCTAAATGCACCCTTTCATATCCAAAATTATTCTCGTGAATCCCCACTGGACTTTCTCCAATGCCAGTATATCTTATCTGAGATAAGGGGCCCAAAACTGCTCACAATACTCTGTGTGGTCTGACCAATGCCTTATAAAGCCTCAGCCTTACATTCTTGCCTTTATATTCCTGTCCTCTTGAAACGAATGCTAACATTGCATTTGCATTCCATACCAATGACACAACCTGCAAGTTAACCTTTAGGAGATTCTGCCCGAGGATTCTCATGTCCATTTGCACCTCTGATTTTAGACTTTCCTCCCCATGTAGTAAATAGTCAGAATCAGAATCAGGTTTATTATCACTGGCATGTGACGTGAAATTCGTTAACTTAGCAGCAGCAGTTCAATGCAACACATAATCTAGCAAAGAAAATACAATTATAATATAAAAAAATAAAATAAATAAATAAACAAGTAAATCAATTATGTATACTGAATAGAGTTTAAAAAATGCAAAAAACAGAAAAACTGTATATTAAAAAACAAGTGAGGTAGTGTCCAAAGATTCAATGTCCATTTAGGAATCGGATGGCAGAGGGGAAGGACCTGTTCCTGAATCACTGAGTGTGTGCCTTCAGGCTTCTGTATCTCCTACCTGATGGTAACAGTGAGAAAAGGGCATGCCCTGGGTGCTGGAGGTCCTTAATAATGGACGCTGCCTTTCTGAGACACCACTCCCTGAAGAAGTTCTGGGTACTTTGTAGGCTAGTACACAAGATGGAGCTGACTAGATTTACAACCTTCTGCAGCTTCTTTCAGTCCTGTGCAGTAGCTCCTCCATACCAGACAGTGATGCAGCCTGTTAGAATGCTTTCCACGGTACAACTATAGAAGTTTTTGAGTGTATTTGTTGACATGGCAAATCTCTTCAAACTCCTAATAAAGTATAGCTGCTGTCTTGCCTTCTTTATAACTACATCGATATGTTGGGACCATCGATATGTAGTCTACGCCTTTATTCAGTCTACCAAAGTGCATAACCATACACTTCCCTACATTATATTCCATCTCTCACTTCTTTGCCCATTCCCCCAATCTGCCTCGGTCCTTCTGCAGACACCTTGCTTCCTCAACACAACCTGCCCCTCCACCTATCATCGTATTGTCCGGAAGCTTGGCTACAAAGCCATTAATTCCTTCATCCAAATCATTGGCATAAGAAGCTGAGGTATGCAGTGGTGGATATGCAAGTTCAGCCTCTGGAAGTAGTTGCGAAAGGGAAAGGTTTGGAGACGCAAGAGATGGCACTTGCTGGAATCTGGAGCAGCACACAAAAAGCAAGAGGAGCTCAGCCAGTCAGGGAGCATCTATACAGGGAAATAGGCAATCAACATTTCAGTACGAGACCCTTTATGTGGATTGCAGATGAGGGAATAGATTTGATGGTGATAGAGTTTTGCTGGTGTCAGAGAGAACTGCAACCACTATAGCAGATTTTTTTAAAAGCAGGTACTGCATTATATCATCGATAAGGAAGAACAAGCTGGAAATCTGGTGTTAGCCCATCAACTTCTCCATTTAGAATCACAGAATATGGCAGCACCAAAACAGAGCCTTTAGCCCACCTAGTCCACGCTGAGCTATTATCTGCCTACTCACATCCACCTGCACGCAGACCATAGCCTTCCATACCCCATCCATTCATGTACTTATCCAAACTTCTCCTCAATGCTGCAATCAAACCTGCAACCACCACTTCTGCTGCAGCTCGTTCCACACTTGCACCATGCTCTGAGTGAAGTAGTTCCCACTCAGGTTCTCCTTGTGAGGCAGGATGGTAGCATAGTATTTGGCTCTACGCTTTATGGTACAGGTGGCCTGGGTTCAATTCCTGCCACCACCTGCAAAGAGCTCCCCCGTGACAGCATGGGTTTCCTCTGGGTGCTTCAGTTTCCTCCCACAATCCAAAGACCTACTGGTCGATAGGTTAATTGGGTATTATAAATTGTTCTGTGATTAGGCTTGGAGTAAATCAGAGGATTGCTGGGTGGTGTGGCTCGGAGGGCTGGAAGGTCCTATTCTGCAATGCATCTCAGTAAAGTAAATTTTAAAAATAAATATGTCATCCTTCATCCTTAACCTATGACCTCTAGTTGTAGTCTCTCCCTGCTTGCATTTACCCTAACTTCAAACTTTGTATATCCTTCATAATTTTGTATACCTCTATCAAATTTCCCCTCATTCTCCTACACTCCAGAGAATAAAATCCTAACCTATTCAATTTTTCCCTATAACTGATGTTGTCAAGTACCATCAAAATCCTTGTAAACTTTTTCTGCGCTCTTTCAATTCTATTGATATCTTTCCTGTAGATAGGTGATCAGAACGGCAAGTGAAGCTTTAAAGCAAACTTGTCAGACTACATTAAGGATGATACGAACAGGAAAGTTTGGGACTTTAATGACAGTTGGGGTTTTCCTAAGCTTCCCGGTTCTACTGTACGTCAGCTGAAAAGAGACAAGCAGATCTGCATGTTCATAGCTACTGTTGTTGTGTGAATGAAATCACCGGAGAAAGAGAGAGTTACTGGTAGATGCAAAACAGCCTCTTTATTCGACAAAACAAGGTTCAGCAGGCATCATACAGACGGAGACACTTTCGGTGGAAAGGTCTACTGCCCAACGTGGGGCTCGATATTTATTTGCTACACACATAAAAGACAATTCCATATTTACAAAGTATAGACAATGCTTTCTTTTGAAGCTACATGCAAACTTCACACCTCCCGATTATATCCATCCCACCGGCGCCAGCAGCATCAGGACTGGTATTCAGGAATCCACTGTTCCAAACTGAATCCACAATACATTTATTTGGTATTTTACATGCTTAACATGAAGCACAATTCATATTTACAAAATATAGATAATGCTGTCTTTGAAACTGCATGCAAACCTCACACCTTCTCACCAGCTGCATCTGGACTGGTATTCCGGTATTCACAGCTTTTAAGAAACGCATTGTTACAACCTAAAAATTGTCAATAAACAGAAGACTGGTGGCTAAAGCCATTTACTACATGTGAATGGCCTAAACCCAAAAATTACTCTAACAACTACATTATTCATCAGTAACTTATAGCTACCTTCATCAGGAGCTGAGTAACAAGAAGGGTTGAATACATTTAAACTTTATTCCCTGGAGTGTAAGAGAATGAGTGGAGATTTAAAAGAGTCATCCAATATCATGAGGGGTATTGATTGGGTAAATTCAAGCAGAATTTTCCCACTGAGGTTGGGGGAGACCGGAAAGTTTTGAAGAGCTAACTTTGTGAACTTTGCTGTTTATTTTCTGAACTGTTTTCCAGTACTCTATGGACATGCCATGGTTAATGGAGGACTACTACAAAATATAAAGGAGGAAACAGCAAAAGGCTCGGAAGCAGCACTGGGTTGCCCCTCATACACCGGCCAAAGGGAAGGGTGAATCTCTGGCCATCTCTTGAATGCAAAAGGCTATACCTGTCAAGGTAGCGGGGCATATTGATACATTTTGGTACCATTAAGGTGGCTCTACTGGAGGCCAGTGATAGCTCCCTGGTAGTTCGAAAGGCAAGAAATTATTTATAACAGTTTTCCTGAAGTAAATGTGTTTCACTGCAAACAATGAAGAGATGAGCGAAGGCGAGGTGAATTCGAGGGATGAGCCATGCTGGTGCATTTGCAAAATCGATGCAGATGGAGTTGGAGTCAGAGGGAAGGAGTTTCTATGCCTGTCCAACTAATCCGGGTGTGAGGTTGGATCGCTTTAAGCACCAGACCGATTTGGAGAGTCGAGAATGACTTCGGGCTGGGTAGCAAGGTCTAGGCCCAGAGCGAATCACTGGGTGGTGTGGTCTAGGCCTGGAGCACTTCACTGTGGTGGGACCCAGGTCCTAAAGAAGGACACGATCTGCTGTTTCGACAGTTTAAGAGCCAACCAGATAGAACTGGACCAGTTAGGACCGGATATGAATGTCAGCCAATTTTGTTCAGTTTCCTGTGATGTTCACTTCTCTCTCTGTGGCATTAAGGCTGTGGGACTGCCTTGGCTGCCATGCTTCATGTCTGCAAGCTTCACGGTGATTTGCTCCACTGGTAGGACGAACTGAGACAAAGGCTTTGGGCCTACTCCAAACTGCTCTGGGGACACAGATCAACGGACTCAATTTGGTTTGGAATGCTGTTATTGGCTCCTGTTGTTTGCATGATTTGTTTTTTTTTTCTCTCTATGCATTGGGGGTTGGTCTTTAGTTTTTTATTGGTTCTTTCTGTTTCTTGTTTTGTGACTGCCTGTAAGCAGCCAAATCTCAAGTTGTTCAATTTATATATTCTTTGATAATAAATATACTTCTGATCTTGAATCAATTGATGAATAGAGGATTGTAAGTGTAGATCCTTGGGATGTAGATGAGTTACAGTGGTAAAACATGCTTTTGGAAGGACAGAGATAAAAAATAGGCAAGGGAAATATTCTCAGGTGGGTCATAAAGGAAAGGTGTTGCGGAAGGATTCTACAGGCTAATATGTCAAAGGTTGTAGTTAGGTCAGGGAGACAAAGACAATGGATCACCACTGCCCTTGGTGTCCTTGTGTAGGGGCTCTTCTGAGCCACGGCAAATAGACATCAAATTGGATGAGTTCAAATACAAACTACTTGCAATACAGATTCGGATTTAGGAAGCAGCATGTTTAAGGAATTTCAAGAGAAAAGGGAAGTTGACGGTGGAATGTGGAGAGGGAATTGAAGGCATGATGAGCTGAACTACCACGTTCATTAACGTTGTGCTCAGTGGCTCAGACATGTTTTTTTAATGTTCGTTGGGATGGTTTCTGGATCAGAGTGGAGAGTTGGGATTAGTGCTTAGGGACAGAGATGAAGGGGAGTTGGAGGTTAGGGGCAGTAAATGAAGAGACTGGGACCGAGTTTGAGTCCAGGTCCGGGTGCTTCATGGTCAAATGTCATTGACCCTGAAGGCCTGATCGGCAGGCACTGAGGAGACTAGCGATCCCTAAATTAGCGAGTCCTGGTTCCAGTCCATAAGGGCAGTGAGTTCCAGATATTTTGTCAGAAATCACAAAGGCCAGTGGCCCACTCCACCCCTGCTTCACCAGGGTCAGAGGACTGTCTGAGTCTGGAAATGGAAGCTCAAAAATCAAAGCAGTGATTAGTGAGTCCTGGAGTTGATACCCAGATGTCAGCGAAGTCCAGTTGTCAAAGCCAAAGGTCGAAGCACTGAACCCAGTGAGTCCGAAACTTGAAGGTCAAAGGCAGAAGATAGAACCCTGAAGGAGTCACAAGGGCCCAGGTCACCAGGGAGATCTGTGCAAGTCTAGAAGTCAGGGGCTGAAGGTCAGAGCTATGATTGACGCGTGCTGGGGCAAAGTCCAAAGCTGGAGGCCTGATGTCCATGAATCTGAGAGTCCGAGGTCAAGGAGTGAAGGCCTGGAGGTCACCTATCCTGAGGCTAGTGGCCTGTCTTTGTGTGTGAGGGACCGATGTGGTGAGTGGGTGGGAGGCTGGGAGAGGGGAAAGGGGCTTGTTTTGCTGGTATTGCTCTGATAAACACTGTGGCCATGATATGTTGGCGCCGGAAAGTTTGGCAACACTCAAGGGCTGCCCCCAGAACATCCTCGGCTGTGTTAGTTGTTGATGTATTTCGTTGTATGTTTCAATGTACAGGTGATAAATAAATGAATCTGAATCTGCATTATATCACGGGTGAGGGTTTTGAGGAGGAGGTGTTGTCTATAGATATGTAAATGAGGGAGATGGTATCAAAGGAGAAGGAACTATTAATAACATCAGCTAAATTTTGAACAGGATTAAAGGCAGCATTCATCTATTAAACCAAGTTAGTATTTTGTACATATTCGATAGCATCTGTCAATATTTGGAATAAGTTAATTATCATCTTGTGTGTTGTTTGATTAGACAACAATTTACCAGGAAACTGGATAGCCTATGAACTTGGTCTTGTGAGGCACCAGCAAGGAAAACTCTGGATCCACATTTCTATGGAAAATATATGATGTTGAGGCCTCTGTCAGTCAGAGTTGGCTATGGATGTTGTGTCCTAGCTGTCTAGATCCGCAACTCCGGGCAGTATGCTATGGAGAGCAAGCTGTTGCCCATGTCGCAAGCTCCCCCTCTCCATGCATCTGATGAACCCAAAGGAATGGCAGAGACCGATACGTTTTGGTACCAGTAGCATCACAGGAGTTGCCAGTCAGTATTGAACTCAATGTAGGGCTGCCTTAGGGACTCCAGCTCCAGAATTTTCCTTAGCGTTTAGCCAAAGCCTTCCCCATGAGTGGGTATAGTTGCAAGGCAGCGGTGGTTTGAGATCAGAGTTTTCCTTCTCCTACCACGGCTGACGAGCCACATCCGCCCAAAGCGACTGGTTTGAAGGCGCCAGTACCCCACCTTTTCCCCTTCTCCTGTTGATAGAGATGGTTCTGCCAGGTTTAGTAGTTAAGCTACACTTGAAGGCCAGGAGCTGAACTTGGCTATCAGAGGCTATTTGAGGTTCACCCCATTGGGAGCATTTAATAGGTAGTGGGAAGTTGTCCCCATTACCACCCCCAGCTATAACAACCTTAAGGAACCAATAATGGAAAATAATAGTGGACAATAGCTCTGATGTAAAAGTAACTGGAAATTTTATATAAAAACACGTACTTTAGGCCACTTTGAAATACCACTATTAGAGGTCATTTGCAATGCCCACAAAGCAACTTTTATAGTGAATGAAGTTTAGGATGGTTATAAGATCACCAACAGAATAGGAAGTAAATCTGAATGTAAAAATTATGGAGGGTTATCCTGGCTCTCCACAATGAAAAATGTCAGGATGCTCCCAGAAACCCATAGTGTGTTGCATTCACCTAAAGGTACGCAGAACAGGATTGTCAGTACATATCAACTCAAGAGAAATGCAAGGAGCCAATTTTTACATCATAACTTCTTCTACTGCCATCACAGGTGGAGCATCCTTCTTAAAGATATCTGACCGCAGAAATTTGTCTCCACTTGCATCTGCTTTGTGATGGCATGCAAGTTGTAATCTAAAACAGCAGAATCAATCTCAGTGCAAATCATTGTCCAGCTAGTCTTCATCATCATATACCTAAATAATACAATTGAATGGACTCTTGCCATCACAATCTAACTCATCCTGGTCTTGCCCCTTATTGCCTTTTCTTTGGAACTCTGTTTCTGCTGTTGACTTTCTCTAGAATTATCTCGATGCACAGGCGTGAATAATCTGTCTGGATGGAATATAATGCTGGATATGTACCAGCCAATTTACACAAAGTGACCTCCTGCAAAGAGCAATGGATAATGAATGGATGATTTGCTTTGAAATATTGAGTAATGGAATTCTACATTCACATTTAGATAGTTAATGCTCCTTCTGTTCACCTTAAAACTTTATGTATCTTAATTAAACATCCTTTCATCTACCTCTGTCTCAAAAACATGCCAATAGAGTCATAGAATCCTAAGGCAGCACAGCACAGTGACAGGCCCTTCAGCACACCCTGATCCATGCTCAAATGTTATTCTGGCACGTCCCATCGACTCGTACCTGGACCGTAGCCCTCCTTACTTATCCAAAATTCTCTTTAATGTTGCAACTGAGCCCACATTCACCTCTTCCACTAGCAGCTCATTCCACATTCACACCATCCTTTGAGTGAAGATGTCCCTCCTTGGGTTCCCATTAAGTATTTCACCTTTCACCCTTAACCTATGACCTCTAATTCTACTCTCACCTAACCTCAGTGGAAAATCCCTGTCTATACCCCTCATAGTTTTGTACACCTCTATCAGATCTTCCTTATTCTCCTATGCTCTAGGAAATAAAGTCCTAACTTATTCAGCCTTTCCCTATAACTCAGGTCCTTGAATCTCAGCACCATCCTTGTAAATTTTCTCTGTACTCTTTCAATCTTATTGCTATCTTTCCTGTTGGTAGATAACCAGAAATGCACACAATACTTCAAATGTGGCATCACCAATATTTTATACAACTTCAGTATAACATCCCAACTCCTGTACTCAGTACTTTGATTTATAAAGTCCAAAGTGACCAAAGCCCTCTTTATGATCTTATCAACCTGTGATACTGCTTTCAAGGAATTATGGATCTGTTCCCCAGATCCCTTTGTTTTACCATATTCCTCCATTCTCTACAGTTAACTATGTAACTCCTACCCTGGTTTGTCCTCTCAAAGTGCAACATCTCACACTTTCCTGCAATAAATTCCATCTGTCAATTTCAGCTCATTTTCCCAAGCTCTTATAGACTGCCTGCACCCTCAGTCTTGGTATCATCTGCAAAATTGTTGGTCTAGTTTATCACATTATCATCCAAGTCATTTATGTAGATGACAAACAACAGTGGAACCAGCACCGATCCCTGTGGTACCACATTAGTCACAGGCCTCCAGTCAGAGACGTAATTTTCTATGCAACACACACAAAATGCTGGAGGAACTCAGCAGGCCAGGCAGTATCTATGGAAAAGAGCAAACAGTCAGTGTTTCTTGGCCCAGAACATCGCCTGTACTCTTTTCCATTGATACCGTCTGGCCTGCTGAGTTTCTCCAGCATTTTGTATGTATTGCTTGGATATCCAGCACCTGCAGATTTTCTGGTGTTTGTGATTGGAGGCAACTATCTACGACCACTTTTGGTTTTTCCTGCTAAGCAATTTTGACTCCAAGTTTAGTAGTTCATCTTAGTTTAGAAGAAGACGACGACATAGGGCTAGATCCCCTAACAGTTAGTGGGAACTTGAGAAGTCAAGGTGTTGAGAAACCGCATGCCGTTGTAAAAATACTAGGGTAGTGCTAGTGGAGATTTAAATGTTCCCAGTATCGACTGGGCCACCCAATGCGCAAAGGGTCTGGACAGGGCAGAATATGTGTGGTACATTCAAGTCCAGTTCCTCACGTAATATATAGAGAAGGCTATTGGGGAAAGAACAATACTAAGAGACAAAGAAAGCCAAGTAACCAATGTGGTAATTGGGGAGCCCTTTGGGTTCAGTGACATAATTCTATTAATTTAAAATAGTGGAAAAAATTAAAAACAGATCCATTGGTTAAAGTCCTGAACTGAAACAGAGCCAACTTCCAGTGTATTAGGCAGTGTTAAGCTGGGGTCCACTAGGAGACTCTACTTAAAGGCAAAACAACAGTTGGCAAGTGGGAGATTTTTAAAAGGGTCATATCGAGGGTCCAGGAACAGCATAGTCCTTTTAGGGTGAAGGGTAGACACACCAAGTTCAGTGAACCTTGGTTGATGAGCAATATTGAATCCCTGGTCTGGGAATTTTTTTTATTTTTCATTGCTTTTTGGCAGCTGGGTTCAAATGTGAAAAGTATAAGAGCAGGTTTAAGGGGAAATTAGCAGGGCAAAAAGAGGGCATGAGATGCAATCAATAAACAGAAGAGATTCTGCACATGCTGGAAATCTTGAGCAACAACAACAAAATGCTGGAAGAATTCAGCAGATCAGGCAGTATCTGTGTTGGGGAATAATCAGTCAGCATTTTGGACTGACACTCTTCTTCAGGATCTGAAATATTGATTGTTTATTCCCCTCTTTAGGTGCTATCTGACTTTTTAAATCTCTATTTCTCCTCTTGTTTACTAAAGAGAATATCATGGATGCTTAAAAAATGAGGGTAATAAGTAGTGAGGTCTTGAAACATGCATTTTACGAAGAATAAGTTATTCGTAGCCATTAAGGTTCCCCAGGGCCTGACTAAGTGCACCCCAGACCTTATGGGAGGTCAGGGGAGAAATTGCAGAAGCTCTTGTAGAGATATTTGCTTCATCGTTAGCTACTGTTGGAGTTCTGGAAGATAGGAGGATGGCTGATGTTCTTCCATTGTTCAATAAAGATAACAAGGACAAGCCAGGAACTACAGGCCAGTGACACAGATTTCAGTTGTAAGGAAGTTACTAGAGAGAATTCTGAGGAATAAGATCTTTAATCACATGGATAGTCAAAGCCTGATCAGGAGTAGTCAGCATGGCTTTATACATGGGGAGTCATGTCTAATGAATCCTTTGGAATGTTTCAAAGGGACAAACGTGGGGATAGATGAAAGCCAGACAGTGGGGTGTTGTCAATATGGACTTTAGCAATGCCTTTGACAAAGTCCCACATGGCAGGCTGATCTGGAAGAATAGGTCACATGGGATTTAGGGGGAACTATTGAGATGGATTCAGAACTGACTCAATAATAGGAAACTGAGGGTGATGCTTGGAGGTCGATTCTCTGACTGGAGGCCTGTACTAGTAGGATGCCCCAAGGGTCAATGTTGGGACCTCTGTTATTATTTATGTAAATGATTGGGCTGTGAATACTCATGGAACAATTAGCAAATTTGCTGATAATATTAAATTAGGGGTTCTTGCTGATAGTGAAGCAGGTTACAATGAAATACAAAGAGATCTTGGTCAGTTAAGGAAATGAGTGATGAATAGCAAATGGATTCCAACATAGATATGCATGAGGTAATGCGGTTTGGATTTTGAAACCGGGGAGGACCCATACAGTGTATGGCAGGGCACTGATGAGTGTTGTGGGCCTGAGCACAGTTCGCTGATAATGGAGCAAAAGTACACAGGGTGGTAACGAAGGCATTTCGTATACCGACCTTCATCAGTAAGGGCATCAAGTTCAATAGTAGGGACATTTTATTGCAGTTACACAAGTTGTTGACACTGCACTTGGAGAACTGTGTTCACTTCAGGTCACCCTGTCATAGGAAAGACATTGTCACGATGGCGGAGGTGCAGAAGCAATCTATGAGGCTGCTGCTTGGACTAGACGGCCTGAGTTATAGGCAGAGGTCATGGATCCTTATTCCGTGGAGAATTGGTAGGCTTTGAGGAGACCACATGGAAGCTTATAAACTCATGCGTGGTCTGGGTAAGTGTATGGTCACAGTCTGTTCCCCAGGGCTGGGGAATTCAAAGCCAGAGGGCACAAATACAAGATGAAAGGGAAGAGACTTAAAAGACCATAAGACATTGGAGCAGAATTAGGACTTTGGCCAATTGGGCCTACTCTACCATTTCATCATGGCTGATCCATTTCCCTCTCAACTCCATGTTCCTGCCTCCTCCCCGTAACTTTTCACGCCCTGACTTATAAAGAATATATCAATCTCCACTTTAAATACACTCAATGGCCTGGCCTCCACAACTGCCTGTGGCAACAAATTCCACACATTCACCCACCTCCAGCTAAAGAAATTCCTTTGAATCTCCATTCTAAATGGACGTCCCACAATTCTGAGGTTGCACCCTCTGGTCCTGGACTTCCCCACTTAGGAAACATCCTCTCCACGTCCATTTCAACTAGCCCTTTCAATATTCAATTGGTTTCAATGATATACCCCTTCATTCTTCTAAATTCCTGCAAGTACAGGTGCAGAGCCATCAAATGCTCCTCATATGATAAGCTTTGCAAAACTGGAATCATATTCATGAACCTCCTTATAACCTTCTCCAATGTCAGCACATCCTTTCTTAGATAAGGGGCCCAAAACTCCAAAGTGAAGCCTCACCATTGCCTTGTAAAGATGAAGCCATACATCTTTACTTTTATATTCTCATCCACTTGAAATAAAATGCTAACAATGGGAGATTTGATAGAGGTATATAAAATTATGATGGGTACAGATAGAGTGAATGCAAGCATGCTTTTTCCACTGTGGCTAGGGGAGAAAAAAACCAGAGGGCGTGGGTTAAGGGTGAAGGGGGAAAAGTTTAAAGGGAACATTAGTGGGGGCTTCTTCACACAGAGAGTGGTGGGAGTGTGGAATGAGTTGCCAGATGAAGTTGTAAATGTGGGCTCACTGCTAACATTTAAGAGAAACTAGGACAGGTACATGGACGAGAGGTGTATGGAGGGATATGGTCCAGGTGCAGGTCAGTGGGAGTAGGCAGAAAAATGGTTCAGCACAGCCAAGAAGGGCCAAAAGGCCTGCTTCTGTGCTGTAATATTCTATGGTTCTATGGTTCATTGTATTTGCCTTCCTCATGACCAAATCAAATTGCAAGTTAACCTTTAGGGAAACCTGCACAAAGACTCCCAAGTCTTTTTGCACCTTGGATTTTTGAACTTTCTCCCTGCTTACAAAATAATCTAGACTTTTATTCCTTCTGTTAAAGTACATGACCATACACTTCCCAACACTGTATTCCATCTGGCACTTCTTTGACTATTCATCTAATGTAAGTCATTCTGCAGTATCCCTGCTTCCTCAACACTACCTTGCACCACCCCACCCCCCACCTATCTTTGAATCATCTGCAGACTTGGCCACAAAGTTATCAATTCTGTCATCCAGATCATACAACATAAATGGAAGCGGTCCCAATACAAGCCCCTAAGGAACACCACTAGTCACCAGTCCAGGTGACTGATTTACCTTCAGACCTTTCAGCTTCCGAAGCACCTTCTCCCTACTAATAGCAACTGCACTCACTGCTGCCCCCAATACTCTCAAATACTGTTAGTGTCTTCCACAGTGAAGACTGATGCAAAATACTTATTTAGTTCATTGGCATTTCCTTGTCTAAAAGACCTCTTTACACAGAGGGTGGTGAGCATCTGGAATGAGCTTCCAAAGGAAGAGGCAAAGGTGAGTAGAATTGCAACATTTAAGGGGCATTTGGATAGGTACATGGAGCGCAAGGGTTTGGAGGGTCCTGTAAGAGAAAAGATTATTTCTGAAGAAGAATAAGAACATAAGAAATAGAAGCAGAACTAGACTATCTAGGCTATCAAGCCTGCTCCACCATGCAATAAAACCATGGCTGACATGACTGTGGTCTCAACTCACCTACCTGCCTTTTTCCCATAACCCTTTATTCCCCTGCTATACAAAAATTTATCTAACTGTGTCTTAAATATATTGAATGAGATAGCCTCTCGGATGCAATGAGGAGTGCTAAACAGTGCAAATGATGTGCATAAAATGACTGTTACTAAGAACAGTTTTGTCTTTGGACAAGATAACTGACAAGAAACTAGACAGTGTTAATATAATGTTGTATTGTAGAAACTGTTGGTCTATGGTGAATGAATATAAGTATAACTTCTATGTGAGCCATGAACACATTATTTTGCATGTCCTAACAATGCTTCTTGTCACCCCTCTAGCTCTGTCTATTTATAACATAATTTATTCCTTTGAGAACTTGGTTTACAATATATGCTAAGTCAAAAATGCAGCAAGAAAATCAAATTGAAACTTGAAAGATAGGTTTATTATGTCGAGTTTAAATTGTGTCAGAGCTAATACTCTAATTGGCAGCCAAGTCCATTTAACCTTTTTGACCATGTTGCATTCAACTCAGTTTAATCTTTATGTCCAAACCTGTATAATCTTCATTTTTTTTTCTCTTCCATGTTCATTTTTCCTGGTCTTACACCAATTCCTTTCTGGAACTAGTTCCTGATAGTAAGATGAAGCAGAAAAAAATACACGCCTTGGTGCCTTTCTTGCCCCTCTCTTGGGCCCCAATTAGCCTTGACAAAGAGACTCTGCCAAAGGCAGAACTAAACTTAAAGAGTTCAATAGTGGATAATGAGACACACAGCATATTAACTAGATGAATATGACAGCACACACTGATCAGCTGTGTACCATATTGACAAAAACCTGGAAAGACATGATATATTTAAAATGATTCAATCAGCACTTTCAACATATACATTTAGGAGAATAGAAAAATTCATGGAACAAACTAAGAAAGCAAGCAAGACAGAAAACTGAACTGACTATATTTTTCTTTGTTGAAATTCAGTTACTATTCTTTCCAGATTATTAGCATGAGTCATAATGCACAAACCTTATCTGAATATTAGTCATAATTTATATTTAATTATGGTAGACTATCACCAAAGTAATACAACATATTTAGCACCTCACATCTCAAGAACTTATTTGTCCAATATTATTTAATACATTTGTAGTTGAATTGGAAAGAGATGATAAAGATAACTTTGTCCTGTAGATCAATCAGAGAGGAGCAGATTTGAAAAAAAAATCAGATATTAGTTACTGAATATATCCAGTCTAGGTAATTAGACACTTTTGTGTAAACACCAAACTTATGGAACCGGCCACATCCTTCTCCCCAGCTGACCAGTCCTATCAGAAACCATGTGCTATTCTTTACAATAACCATTGGCCCACCACTGTCACCTTTACAGGCATCTTTACCGTAAGTTCGGTCTCCTGCACAGATCATGTTCGATGTGATTTTGTTTCCTAGCATATTCTGGCACCGTTTATGGGAAACCAATGTAATGTCGATGAATAACAGAGTGGTAGGGCGGATTGTGTCATCGTTTTCATCCACTGCTCCCCAACCTGTGACCAATACTTTGTTTCCCGGAATGTGTAATCTTTCCTCTGCCATCATTTGGCTGGGCAGGCATACTGGGAGGATGTAATCACTGAAGATAGCAGGTACAGATAGATGGAGGAGAGCGATGTCATTATCCAACCTGCTGCGGCTGAAGTTGGGATGGATGATCACTTCACTTATCATGATAGTATCCTCTGTTCTCTCATTAACTGACCGGTTATGCTCACCTGAAACATAGATGGGCATTATGTCATGTGAACAGTCAATATCACTCAGCAATACACACAACACGCTGGAGGAACTCAGCAGGTCAGGCAGTGTCTATGGAAATAGACCCTTCTTCAGGACTCTTGTCTCACTGTCTGGAGTCAGTATTACTGTCAGTATAACAGCAAGACTGCCTCGTCCACATGCTGTTAGTGGAAATGACTCTGCTGACTGCTGATTTCCCCCACTGGACCCCACAATGAAGCAATCCTTTGACAAGAGAAGTTTGCTTCTAATCTGGTTGCATTTGTTATCTGAAGTTCATCAGCAGCACCATGCGCTGGAAGTTTAGAGCAGTAGACCAATAGTTCCAAGGCACCAGGGTCCTCTGCCATGAGAACTTGGCCTGATGTTGTACTCTTTCTTCTTTTGGGTAGAGTTACGATCCCCACAGCCAAGGTGACCTGCAGCCCCAACGAAAGGTTTTATGAACTGTCCCTTTGCTTCTGTATTAATTGCTGAGCTTTGAAGGAAGGAAAGGGGGAGACAATCCAGATTCAGCCCCTTACCACTTGTATGTTTGAGCCACATTCTGCGACGTTACTCCAGGAAGAGTGGGTGGAGGGTGGAGACCTGACACAAAGGCTCCCTGCTCCCATTATCTCAGCTATACCTCAAAATAAAGCATTCTCTCGAGAAGAAGCAAGTAAAGTTAACAAACACTCAGCAGCAAAGACTACAAAGTCTGGCTTACAACTGCACTTTGCCAGTGAGAGATACATGCCTCTGAAAACTACAAGTTTGAATTCCATTCAGTGGGACAATAATAATTTGAATTTATGTCATGTCTTTAATGAAGAAGAATAACATGGTGTTTCATTTTAGATATCTTCAATAGTGGCCTTAAAGGTGATGAGGGGGCGGGTGCGGTGGGGAATGAAGAGACAGCTGAAATGAGCAAATCTCAACATCGAAAAACATTGTCACTTGGAGAAATTAAGGCAATGCAGAGTAATATTGATGGGTTCGAATTAGCTGCTACAGCAGCAGCATGTATGCAAAACTGATGCCTTCTTTGAATGACCTTGTCAACAGAAAACACATTGATGAGGAATAGAAGTCCAATGAGACAAATGCGGGCAGCAAAGAGGTACTGGATGCAACTCTGTACAGGAACTAGAAATTGTGAACTGTACTCAGGGAGGAGCACATTGCACCATATGTACCAGGCACTTGGAGTAGACATGAGCTATAGCAAGCATGACGGGATTTCCCATACCAAGTCTGACTTTAAATCGGCCTCCTTCATCAACGCAATGAGCGGCAGTCAAGATCCAAAACTGATGAATTAGAACTCCTCCACACTTGAAATGGCCACCTGCATCCATAAGTAGGATCTGTCATTAAAATACAGAGTGACCTCATAAAATTAAATACAACTCCAGAAACAAGAGACATTCACAAACCTCAAGAAACAAACCCTCGACCCGTAGACCTAAAAAAATAACTTCACTACAAGCCCGGTAACTAAACCTGTAGGATCAAGTAAAGCAACACACACAAAATGCTGGTGGAATGCAGCAGGCCAGACAGCATCCATAGGAGCGACTGTACATCTATAGGATGCTGCCATCTATAGGATCTATAGGACTGTACATCTATAGGATCTATAGGACTGTACACCTATAGGATCAGTGCATCTATAGGATGCTGCCTGGCCTGCTGCATTCCACCAGCATTTTGTGTGTGTTGCTTGAATTTCCAGCATCAGCAGATTTTCTTGTGTTTGAGGATCAAGTGAAAGCAGAATGCCCCAAGGTTGAGTCTATTTTTAAAACATCTTAAGGATTTCCCAGTGATATAAAGAATAAAGCTAATATCAAAGATTCATTTTGCTCTGATAAAAATTGATTGTGGATTGGAGAGGGAAATAAGGCTAATTTTGCCCATCTGCATGTATTTCCAGAGAAAGATATGATTGAGAAATAGTGTTCGACAACAAAGAAGCATTGACTAATGACATCCAAGAGCACTATCAAGTCCCTGTCCACACTAAATCCATTTACCAGTACCAGGTTTATGGCCTTCTATGCCTTAATGATTCAAGTGTGCATCCAGATACTTTTCAAATGTACCATCTTTGAGGGCAGTGCATTCCAGATTGCAACCACTCTCTGGGTGAAACAATATTTCTTCAGATGCCTTTTAACTCTCTTAATATTCACCTCAAGCTTATGCCTCCTGGCTCTAGGTGCCTCCATAATGAGGAAAAGTTTCTCACACTCCACCCTACCTATGTCACTCATAATTTTGTATTACAGTGTTGAAGGAAAAGAAACCCAGTCCAGCCAGTCTACCTTCATAATTGTAAGGTTCCACCCTGGCAACATCCTGATGGATCTTTCTGCTTCACCCTCTTCAGTGCATTTGGCAGCCTGTACTCTAGCAGTTGGCCATTGCTAAGGTAGTACTCCAGCTATGGCCTAACCAAAGTTCAATGACTTCACTTCAGATCTATGCTGCAGCTAATGACAGCCAGCAACTCTTACCCCTTCTTTAACACCTTCCTTTTAGCAACCTATTGCCTGCACATGATGGTCTCACTGTTCTCCATCGGGCAATATAGTTCAGAACGTATATCCGTGTTGGACCACCAACTTGCATCAACTCATAGTTACTAGGATTAAGTTCCATCTGCTATTATCTGGTCAATTTACCAGATCACCAGTATTGTTCTATAAACTAAGACTATCTCCCTCTCTATCTACAATGTACAACTTTTTTGTATTGACTGCAAACTTCCTACATACATATCCAAATTACTGTACATTCAGTGGCCACTCTATCATGTACACCTGTTTGTTAATGCAATTATCTAATCAGCCAAGCATGAGAGAACAACTCAATGCATAAAAGCATGCAAACATGGTCAAGTGATTCAGTTGTTGGTCAGACCAAACATCAGAGTGGGGATGAAATATAATCTAAGTGAATTTGACCATGGAGTGATTGTTGCTGCCAGATAGGATGGTTTGCATATCTCAGAAATTGCTAAGTTCCTGGGATTTTCACACACAACAGTCTCTAGAGTTTTTAGAGAATGGTGCAAAGAAATGAAAAAAAAAGAATCCCATGAGCGGTAGTTCTGTGGGTGAAAATGCCTTGTTAATGAGAGGGGTCAGAGGAGGACAGCCAGAATGGTTCAGGCTGACAGGAAAGCGACAGTAACTCAAATAACCACACGCACAACAGTGGTGTGCAGAAGAGCATCTCTGAAGGCACAACATCTCGAAAAGTGAAGTGGACGGGCTACAGCAGCAGAATAACCATGGACATCCAGGGGGTAACCGAATGAAGTGCCCAATGAATGCATGAACAACAAATCTCCCAACATCAATGTCTGCAGCATACCAGATTCGCAGGCTTCCAATTACAAAGGCAGCTCTCCGTAATCACCTTGTTTCTCCTATTACCAAGCTAGTCTGGGATCCAATTTACAACACACATGGCATCCCACAGCATCCAATGGTTTAAGCCAGCCATACATGAAGGACCTGTCAAAAGCCTTTCATCAAGTCCACGTAGATAACATTAACCACACAGCCCTTGTAAAGAATTTCATTAGATAGCGCCATCCACCAACAAAGCTGGGAACTGAAATCCCCCACCACTCTAATCACATCTGCTCTCCAGTGGCAAAGCTTCACTGGTCTATTGCTTTGCTCTTCCTGCTCTCATTGCAATAGTGGTCAAAGATCTGGGGATGCTCTTCTACTTCAGTAGTGCTCCTATTGCTGCGGCTTCACTCGCTGCAGAAATGGCCACCACTCCACATTGCTCAAACCACAAAAAAAGATCACAGTTCCGAGACTGTTCTCCCTGCAATAATGCTCACAGTCCTAGGGCTGTTCTTACACCTGCAGTAATGATAAGAGTTCTGGAGCTGCTCTCACTCCAGTAATGGAAACACTCTGGTGCTAGATTTCTTACTTCTTTAAAGGTGATGGTGTCACAGCTGTGAGGATTACAGTCCTGCAGTTGCTGTTCCTATGGCAATGTTCACAGCAATACAGATTAGGAGCTGCTCTTAGTGCTCACATTTGTACTGGGATCAGCACTGAGAGAAATCCCATATCTCTGACCATTTTAAGAACAGCCTCATAACCATGATCACTGCAGCTAATAGAGCAGCCCACTACTTCTGGTCAGAGTATAAGAGTATTGATCACTGTTTGTGATCAATACTGTTATCCGTTGTAGCAGGAATTCCCAAGCATTTCTTCCATTCTGGCGTACTGCATTCACAATGTGGTTTTCTCCACAGTGGAGTAATCAAAAACCGACTGCTTTGTGGAAAACCTGCATTCAATCTGCAGGTCTGATCCTCAGCTTCCTGCCAGTATATTCTACATTCCACTGCCAATCTGCAGCTTCCTGCATTGTTGTAATGGAGCTTGATGAGCACAATGGCACCCCTCCCTCTATATTGGTACATTGCATCTTTCTGGACGATATCAAACTTCAAACTTTCTCTACCTTTATCAGAACTGGTCAGTCCATTTGTGATACTGGCTCAGTTTTCATTGTTTCTCCATTAACACAGCCTGACCACTAAAGAACATTCTAAAGCTCTGCATACTACAGTTTTGATTCTGTTCTCATGCTAACTGGCCTCATTTCATAGTTCTTAATGTTGATTTGTCTGGACTCTCTCTCAAACTATGCCCATTAATCCATTGATCTGATGACCTCCAATACAACTTTTCCCCTTGGCAACCCCAGTCATAGCACTCCCTTTGCCATATCCATCCCTGTCCAACCCTCTGCAACATGAAAGCAGCTCATTTTCTCTCTTTCCCAGTTCTGATGAAGTGCCTTTGACCTGAAATTTAACTCAGTTTTTCTCACCAAAAATACTGCCTGACTTGATGTTTCCAACATTCTCTAGAGCACCAGCCTGCATTGACTTTCCAGCTGCAATGTTTTCATTGGCACTGTTTTTAATGGGAGCTAGAATGATGAAAATAACAGAGTGAATTAGCCAATGAATCGTCCAACAGTCACTGGTCCCTGCAATGGCACAGTTGGCGCAGATGTCCTTGCATTCTCTCATTCGCATGATAGTAAAATCCTGCTTGTGCCAGGTTCCTCATTGTTAAGGTAAGGAAGCTGCCTGTGCACAATTTGCTTTTAGTGTCAGACAGATGTTGCACAGCAACTCCCACCCAAACTTGACGGAGCAAGGCCCCGATGCAGGGGCAAAGAGGACCAAGGTGAACTGAGTCAGGGCTCTGCTGTATGGTTATTAATGCTCGCACACCTACGTGTGCACTGTGACCATTACTGAGCTACAGATTTAAAGTAACTGGCAAACCAAGTCAGGATGTAGAGGAGTAGGAACCTATTCACGTTGAAATTCAGTGAGTGGAGGGGTGGTGGAAACAGATTACATTTCAACTTTCAGAAAGGTCATTCACTTAATACTTAGATGAAATGATTGGCAGAGAAAGCCCTGGGAAGCAATAATAACTGGTAGTTCTTTCACAGCACCAGCACGGGCTGAGTGCCTTCCTTCCCAATGGTTCCCCGTCTTCCTCCTTATCATTTAGCATAATCCCCTTTTTAAATATCTGGAGCAGTTTTTGCTTGCTACTTTTCTTTAATCCTTCAACATTTAACTTACAAACATGATGGTTTCATGTTAAAAGAGGCTGGGGAACACAGAGCCTATGGGCCGCTGTATATAAATTCCTGAAGGCAGCAAGAAAATTTGAAGAAGTAGTTAAAAATACAGACAGATTACATGGCTTTACCAACACCAGCGCAACATTACAAAATCAAGAAAGCTCTTATAAATACTTATAACACACATCAAAGTTGCTGGTGAACGCAGCAGGCCAGGCAGCATCTCTAGGAAGAGGTACAGTCGACGTTTCAGGCCGAGACCCTTTGTCAGGATAAATACTTGTAAGTCACTTGATTGGCCTTGGCCGGAGAAATCACATGCTTTAGTACAAATACTATAGTTGGTTTATTTATTAACACCTAAGCACTACATTAACAAAAATATTAACTGAAACAAAAACAAGCAGCCCCAGAATTCGGTTTTCTGTACACAGAATGCTCACTAGATTACTACAGTAAAGCAACTCACCTGCCAGGGGCTGCTTCCTTTCTTCATCCTCTTGCCCCCAGTGATTCGAGGGTCTAGTGTTGAATTTTCCATGCCTTGAGAACGTGATTTTTTATTTACTGTTCTGAGGGATCCGCAACCATATTCTGCAATGTATATTGTATTTCAATTCAATGATATGCAGAGGAGATTACAGTGTAATCCTAATCCCAATGTACTGTACACAACCACAATTCTAAGGATTTAGGGCAGTATCCAACATAAGCTATCACTTAATGGGCAAACATCATCATTGGAACTTACCTTTTTTTTATTTATTTAAAGCTAATGACTTACTTTCATTCAATTTTCAGTTTATCATGTTTAATTCGATAACATCTCCTCTACTGATTTCTGTACTTAACCCTCTGAGAACTCCGTCTCCCATCTTCACCTCCCTTCGCTTTGCCAACCATAAGGTTTATAGCTTCCTGTCCAATACCTCTTCCTGACTCAGTAATTGAGTTCCTTTGACCCACTTTGGGAACGTTGTAATGGACAAAAAGTGCTATATCAACCAATATTTATTCTGCAGTTGATAAACACAGAAATCTTGGATATTGTACTGGGCATCACTGTACAAAAATATTCCAAAATATAAGTTGTCATATCAATCTTGGCACCTAAAGACTGATAACTCAAGTGACTCTTGATATATCAAGTAATCACAGTTGCCTAAAAAAACTGTTAATTCAAAACATTGCTTGCTTCTGCAGTTTCGAGATGAAGATACTCTCACTGTGTTTGAAACTTGTTGCCTCACACAGTAGAAATTTCCACAATTCAAAGGGAAGGGTTGATTATACACTCAGTGGCCACTTTATTAGGTATACTTGTACATCTGCTCAATAATGCAAATATTCAATCAGCCATTCATGTGATAGCAACTCAATGCATAAAAGCATGCAGACATGGTCAAGAGGTTCAGTTGTTATTCAGACCAACTATCAGAATGGGGAAGCAATGTGATCCAAGTGACTTTGATCACATATCTCAGAATCTGCTGATCTCCTAGGATTTTCACACGCAACATTCGCTAGAATTCATTGAGAATGATGTGAAAAGCTAAAAGCATCACGTGCAGCAGTTCTGTGGGCAAAAGTGCCTTGTTAATGAGAGGTCAGAGGAGAATGGCTAAACTGGTCCAAGCTACCAGGAAGGTGACAGGAACTCAAATAACCACACATCACAACTGTGGTGTGTAGAAGAGCATCTCTGAATGGACAATACGTCGAAACTTGAAGTAGATGGGCAACAAACATACACTCAGTGTGCAGTTGAACTTAATAAAGTGAGCACTGAGAGTACATACACTGACTTCAAAGATACTGTGCCTTGGATGTACCTTTAATTCAGAGACCTCAGGATACTTTCAGAAAGCCTCCCAAACCCTGGAATATCAAAAAACCCCAAAACAAGATACCCCGGTAACCCACAGATACACCGGAGTACAGATAATTCAAGTTGCGATATCTACACACAACCTAACAACATCAATAACAAAAAAAAACCTGGATTGGTATTATATAATGTTAACAAACAAAATCTGAGAAACTAAAGCAGATATCCAAAACTTGCTCAAAGAGGCTGACATATCTTTTAGTGAATTGCTTTGTTACGTCTCCCCACTCTCTGTGAAATGGGGATACGTCTTTTTTCCTTATTAGGGAGAGAGAAAGCCTGTGGTATGTCGAATTACCGGATGAACGAGTAGTCTTTGGCGTACTGCGTCTGTGCCTTTATTGATGATTTGTTGCACGCTTGAGTGCCCCGTAGGGGGTGTAAGTGCTTTTTTGCTGGTGGGGGAGGGGCTTTGTTGCTGCTTATGTGTGGGAGGGGGAAGCTGCAGGGGACTTTGGGGTTCTAACATTTAACTGTCATTCATTCTTTGGGGCACTCCTCTGTTTTCGTGGATGTTTGGGAAGAAAAAGAATCTCAGGATGTATATTGTATACATTTCTCTGCAATTAAGTATACCCATTGAAATCTATTGAAAATGGGCAGGAAGGTAGAGAGATTTAGGGATGGGATTCTCAGTGTCAAACATAGGCAGATGAAGACATGATGCAGCCTATGCAACTTAAGAATGCGCAAGAGGCCAGCATTTAATAATGTGCTTTACCTGTCTCTTTAAAGCCAATAAGTAACTATTGCATGCTCTTGTAATAGAGCCCCAATAAATGGCAGGAACCCTCAGAATTTTGGTTTGTTTCTACTGTAGTATGAACAATGGTAGGAAACACGCTGCCAATTTGCACGCAACAAGCTCCCACAAACACCAGTCTGACAATGAACAGAAGATCTGTTTGTGGCAAAGTTCATCAGGAATCTGGGGAGAACTCACTGCATTTCTACAAAATTACAGTAAAACTCCACTATCCCATTGAGAATCTCCAGTGCCAGGTACTGTTTCTTGCACTTTGTTTAAACTCACTGGAGCCCCATTCTGCGCTCTTCCTTTAAACTCACCATGGCCCTCCTTCTCAAGCTGCTTTTAAACACATCAGGGCCTTCCTTCTTGTGTTCCTTTTTAAATCCATCAGTCCCCCCTTTCCCACACTTCCCCTACCAACCTTAATTGGAAAATTTGTTGCACTATCATAAAACGTCTTTAAAAGAGTAAATAAAAAGTGTTGGAGTGTTAACAGAAATAAAATTCAGCAGGGTGGAAAATCTGTGAGTCCTGCATCACTAAAATCTTGAGGGTGCATGCTAGATATCAAAGCTTTACGAGAAAGCATGGGATAGTTTGTATCCAGCCAAGAGAGTAGATGTGGGCCTGGGTTAGCATCTCATTCAGAAGACAGAACTCCCTTAGTATTAACCTTGCGTGTTGGCGTAGTTTATAAGATTGGATCTCTGGAGTAGAACTTGAATTCAGTCTTTTTCTGCAAAGATAGAAGTCACAGCTATGGGAGCTATTGGCAGATTAGCACAGCTTCCATGCTATCGGAGTTGTTGAGCTGAAGAAGGTCGGACAAGTACTGAGATAAATAACTCACGCATTCAAGAAATGCAGATACTTGAGGAAGTCTGGATTCTTTAATAAAAGTGCAATAAGATCAAATAAACCTGGAAACTGGTAATCTATAGATCCATGTCCATTAGATTTTATATTCTTATATGGTACATTTTTTTCTTTTAGAAAAGAGAGGCATTCAAGTATGTGCTCCCTCTCATATTGTTCCCACATGTCCCATTTTTCTTATTTAGCTATAAGCTATTTTCTCCTTTTGCCCAACAGCTCTGTTGAGTTCACCTTACACCCATTTACAAGAAGGATCATTTAGAGAAGTCAATCTAGCACCCATGTACTTTGCATTATTGACTTGGTACTATTTAGTGTCACTCCTCAAAGAAGGAGCGGAAATATGAAGAATATTACCCTTAAGATTAGGAAACTCCTCACCTTTAGGAATGCAGGAGAAGCCATCATCACTTAGATTGTAGGTATTCACGCACGAACATTCCCGCCTATTTTTCGAGGGAATTTCTTTACAGATATGTGCACAATAACCATAATTGTCAGAGCAGTTTGTTGCCTTCAGTACTGAAATCATTAAATATTGAAATTAAACTTTATCCATGGATGACTCTGGATTGATTAGACCAAGTAACAGTGCTGAACAAACAAACTGAAAAATTATCTATGCAAAGGAAGCACCTATACCACACAACACACATGCATTATTCGGAAAAGTTTATTAAGGGCTATGGCACACCCTTTGAACTGGTCGGTTAAAGACAAATTCTCGATTTTCTCCTTTAAGTACACAATTATATAATTTTTTATGTGAGATACAAGAACTTGCATTAGTGAATCAGATGAATCTGTCAGTCTTCCATTAATGGCGGTTCCTTTAGGTCAGAGTCAAAGTCTGTTCCGAGCCTTTGTGGCCCATCAGGCCGGTGCTTATGCTGGTTTCTGTGGCGTGAAGCAACTGAGAGTACGAGACTCCCCCCGGATAGGACGCCAGTCTATTGCGAGGTTAACCCCCAGCATTTGCCGGTACCCATTTTCAGCTGGGTGGACTGGAGCAGTGTGTGGTCAAAGACACAACACGCTGCCTTGGCCGAGACTCGAACCCACGACCTTCAGATCGTGAGCCGTAACCACTTGGCCACACACCACACGGCTCCTTTAGGGTGTTACCACAATGATAGGACAGGTAACTACTCGTAAGTGAAGATCATAAGCAGCCTGGATATGTAGAGAAGCTGAAATCTGATTGATTTTTAAACAATTAAGTATTGGCTTTCTCATTTCCTCTAGTGGGTATGCCACCTGGAACAGGAGTGCAGCCTCATACAGAAGTCCCATATACTACGTTCAGTAGCAGCCAATCCATAAAACACCAATTCCCCTTTGCAAGCAGGAACTACTGGGTGAGGGGAAAGTAGGGTGAAATAATTGGGGCGAATTACAGTACTGTGCAAAAGTCTTAGGCACATATATATAGCTAGGCTGCCTAAGACTTTTGCAAAGCACTGTAGTAATTTTATGTATTGCACTGTATTGCTGCCACATACAAAAAACAGATGTCATGACATATGTGAGTGACGGTAAACCTGATTCTGATATGGGTCTGTGTTGTGGACTGAGAGTGAGAAGGGGGCAGGGAGAGGGGAATCACGGTTGGAAAGAGGGGAAGGGAGAAGGAAGCACCGGAGAGACATTCTGTAATGATCAATAAACAAATTGTTTGGAATCAAATGACCTTGCCTGGTGTCTCAGGGCTGGGAGTGTCTGCAGTCGTGGCGCTCCACCCTTGTCATTGCCAGAATCTTCTGCTCCCGCCAGATTTACAAACTCAGTCTCCATTCCACATTGACAAATACGGTACCGTGCAAATCTCTCAGCCACCCTAGCTATATAAATGTGCCTAAGACTTTTGCACAGTACTGTATATTTTTGACCGGATCACTAAAAATGTTGTTGTATTTATTGAGCAAGAGCCTCGGCAGGGTACGTACTGATGTGATCGTGTTTCATATATAGTTAAATAGCCCTACTTCAGAAATTGAGATGGAGTCACTATGAATGGTGTACCACATGGAAGATCTGTTGTGCTCCTTCAGCAGTTTTTATTGTTTTACACCAAGCAGAAGCCCTGCTAAGTCACAAATTTGATCTGAAAGGCACTGCTGGTGTTTCTAGGCTATGACATTTAGCTGTTCTAGATGGAAAATTGGGGGTTTAGGGTCACTAGTGAACAGCACAGCAGAATTATGCTTGGGGTTTGGACTTCAAACATTACAAATAAGTCAGTGCAGACTTTCTCTAGGCCTTGATGACTGACAATCATTAATGTCAAAGAAGAGAAAATCTGCAGATGCTGTTAATCCCAGCAACACTCGCAAAATGCTGGAGGAACTCAGCAGGCCAGGCAGCATTTAGGAAAAGAGTACAGTTGACATTTCTGGCCGAAACCCTTCGGCAGGGCTGGAGAGAAAAAAGCTGAAGAGTAGATTTAAAAGGTGGGGGAAGGGAGAGAGAGAAACACCAGGTGATAGGTGAAACCTGGAGGGAGAGGGATGAAGTAAAGAGCTGGGCAGTTGATTGATGAAAGAGACAGAAGGCCATGGGGAGGAGCACCAGAGGGATGTGATGGGCAGGCAAGGAGATAAGGTGAGAGAGGGAAAAGGGGGTGGGAAATGGTGAAGCGGTGGGAGGGGGGGTACATTACCAGAAGTTTGAGAAATCGATGTTCATGCCATCAGGTTGGAGGCTACCCAAATGGAATATAAGGTGTTGTTCCTCCAACCTAAGTGTGGCCTCATCACAACAGTGGAGAAGGCCAAGGATGGACATATCGGAATGGGAATGGGAAGTGGAATTAACATGGGAGTTCCTGCTTTTTCTGAAGGACAGTGAGTAGGTGCTCGGCAAATGGCCTTCTGATCTTTCACCAATCAGCTTCCCAGAACTTTACTTCATCCTTCTTGCTCTAGGTTTCACCTATCGCCTGGTGTTTCTCTCTCCCCTTCCCCACCTTTTAAATCTACTTCTCAGCTTTTTTCTCCAGTCCTGCCGAAGAGTTTTCACCCGAAACATTGTCTGTACTCTTTTCCTAGATGCTGCCTGGCCTGCTGAGTTCCTCCAGCATTTTCTGTGTGTTGAACACATTAGTGTATTTACATCAGTTTCACGATATGCTTTTAATGGGTGACAATGGGTTAACTTGATGTTCCAGACAGTAGAGTTAAAAATTAAAATAAAAGAGAAACCCATCCCAGAATGCCTGTTTTCAGTTTATACAAAATGGGTTTTGGCACATGTGACAACTGTGCTGAGGAAACTCCAACATTAACTCATGTAGTTTTGTCAATAAGTCTTTGACCTGAAATATTTACTTTGTTTCTTTCCCTGCATATTTTGCCCTGACTCACTGAGTGCTCTGAAAATGTTCTGATTTTATTTCATATTACCAGTATCTACAGTTTTGGATTTGTATATTTAAGTTATTTTAATAAGACTGTGAACCACAAATGTAACTACAATTTTTTTCTCTGGTAAAATTGCCCTCCTTTTACTGTATTTTGTTTTTCCTCTGTCATTTAAAAAGGTACTCTTTGCAGAGAAAATTGGACATTAGATTATTTGCAAAGAGTCATATGTCTCTCCCCTCATAACTTATTTGTTAACAGAGTATTGTCATTAAATATTCCATAAATGGAAAACCTGTGGGTAGATTTCCCAGAGTTCAGATAATCAGGCAATTGAAATGAAGTCAAAAAGGCTGAGTCCATCAGCTGGTGCCTTTACACCATTGCTCTTGGGCCCAGAGGAGCAGGGTGTTCCCTCATCGACCCAAAAACCAAATCAGCTTTCTTCCTTCAATTTGATTACGACATTCCTGACATTGCCTACAGTCTGCACCCTCTGCTACTTCCTCTCTAGATAAAGTCATAGGGAACATTTTTGTAGATCAATACATGGTGAATTAGGAGAATTCTGATGGCAGATTCAGACTGTAACTGCATTTATATTGTTTGGTGCTCTCATTAGACACAGAATTGTAAGCCTCTAATTTTATTAAACACAAGCACAATAAACAACAACACATGGAAGTGTTGAACGAGGACATCATTTCAAATGAAAAAGATTAAACGTTACCATATTGACACTGTGGTCCATCTCGATCTTGAGGACAGTGGCAATAGTAGCCCCCAATCAGATCCTGGCAAGTTCCATTGTTGGTACATGGACTAGTTTCACACTGATCACCGTCTATGATGGATATATTTAATGAATCACAGAGACTCTTGAAAAATGTAAACTTCCACTCTCATTGACTTCATCAACTACTCTTAGTAAGCCCTTTCTCAAATGTGATACATGAATTCAGATATGGATTGATATACACATCCCTTAAATATGATAAATTCAGAGACAACATTGATAAAGGTCAGTATGTAATTGCAATCGGATATGTTTATGTTTTAATAACATAGATCTGCAAACATTATTAATCTATGTGGTAAATGAGGAACGGAAGGCTTTAAACATTGTTATTTCAATACTGAGGAACAATATGTCATTAACCTTTGATTGTTTCAATATTTTTTGTTCTGATCTCCAAAGGAAACCATTTAAAATATTAGGATAAAAAGCACTAGGTAGTCACGTAATGATCTTAAAATTTAAACAAGTTTTAATTGGAAAGGATATTGTCAAGGAGAATTCTGCAACAACTTAAATGTTAACCTTAATGCTCAAATAAAATTTTCAACCCAGTGTGATAAATTTACAGGCTAAGTGGATTCGGTACTTTGTTGTAGTACTGAAGGAGTTCTGCATCCAGAAGTCTTGTTTCTCAGATGAGTTATCAAACCAAGACTCTTTCTGCCCTCTCAATTAAGCAGAAATAAAATTATGGGGAAGAGCTGTGGAAGAGGTGAGTGTCAGGAAAGGCTCAATATTATATTGTTTGAGAGCACAATGAATTTATTACGTCTGGGAGTAGGTTAAGCCGCATATATCAAAAATGATCCTTTGTCATGTAAACATGATGAAATATTGGGTATATATATAGCTTATGGTATAAGACTCAAATATTGGTGAAGGCACTATGGATAAATCTCCTGGTCTTCAAAACAGATAAGGAGGATCTTTTGTATCACCAGAGATGACAGGGCAACTGAAAGCCCCATCTTTCAGTTGGGGCTCAGAGGTCAGCATATTGGACAGAAGACCACTTCCTTTGTTTTAAATTGTAATGTCAGTCTTGATTTCATGTGAGGCTTGAGCCTAGGACTTCTGTTGTGAATGCTAGAATAAAACTATGAGTGACAGCTTGGTAATTAAGATACTTTTCAGGTGGAAAAGGTAGCCCCAGACTTCCTGGTTGTGGAAGCTTGGAACTGAACGAAATGTCTAATGGAAACAGTAAGGATGGCTGAATTATCGAGGTCTACAACAGTCTACAATCTCTGCAGATGAATGACCAGTCAGTCCTGTGGGAGTTTGTGTGGTAATGGTCGTACCTTTTCCACACAATTCCACAAAATTTTAATGAAGGTGTCATGTTGGTGGGACCAATCAATTTTAAGTTTATTACATCTGCCAGACTGTATAATTTTAGCTTGTTAAACTCCAAGATCACCCATACTAGAAAAACACTATGCTCTCTGTAGCCCCATTGAATTAAGAGAATTTCATCAGGGGCAAATGGAAATTCTAAGTGACTGACTGGTTCAGGTTTTCAAACATGCTAATGCTTTCTGTTGGTTCAAGCTCCTTCTATTCTTTAAAAAAAAGTCTGTAAAATGATTCCCTCAATTCCTTGAACTGATGACTTTGTCCTAGTCTGACCATCATGTCCTTTAATCCCAGGGCACTGTTAAGGACAAGATCACTGATCCTCACTGCAGAGACTTCAGACTGGTTCGCAAGCCCTTACAAACTCAGACCAATCAGAATGTTAGACAGTTTCACTCTTTTTCATTGCAAGAGAAGTTGGATTAAAATGAATGGCTGTTGAGGGAGAAAACCTTTTCCCTTCAGCAATAGTCCATGAATTGGAAACATAGAGTAAGATATATTTAATACCACTCTTTGGCTTCCGTAAGTTACTTTGGAACTTCCTCTCAGGACATATGATCTGATTTTCCCTTCCACTTCTTTCAAAAGAATGATTACTTTCGTGAGCAATTTTTTTTCCATGAAGTTAAGCTGGCCAATAGAAGAGAATAGCAAAAGTTGTTTTTTTTCAGATATATAAGAGTAAAGGAGAGGTAAGAGTGGACGTTGGACCACTGAAAAATGTGCTGGAGAGATAGCAATGGGGGACAAAGACAGGGCAGATGAACTTAATAAGCATTTTACATTACTTCACTGTGGAAGACACCAACAGTATGCCAGAAATTCAAGAATGTCTGGGGGCAGAAGTGAGTGTAGTTGCTGTTACTAATGAGAAGGTGCTTGGGAAGCTGAAAGGTCTGCAGGTAGATAAGTCACATGGACCAGATTGACTACATGCCAGGGTTCTGAAAGAGGTAGCTGGAGATATTGTGGAGGCATTAACAGCAATCTTTCATGAATCATTAGATTTTGGAATGGTTCTGGAGGATTGGAAAATTGTAAAGGTCACTCCACTCTTCAAGAAGGGAGGGAGGTGGAAGAAAGGAAAATATAGCAAGTTAGCCTGACTTCAATAGATAGGAAGATGTTGGAGACCATTAGTAAGGATGAGGTTTGGTGGCACATGATAAAATAGGCCAAAGTCTACTTTCCTTCAGGGAAAACCTTGCCTGACAAATCTGTTGGAATTCCTAGAGAAAATAACAGGCAGGATAGACAGAAGAATTGGTGGATGTTGTATACTTGGATTTCCAAAAGGCCTTTGACAAGGTGCCATACATAAGGCTGCTAACAAGATAAGAACCTATGGTATTACGGGAAAGATACCAGTATGGATAGAAGATTGGCTGACTGGCAGGAAGCAAAGAGTGGGAATAAAAGGGACGTTTTCTATTTGGCTGCTGGTAACTAGTACTGTTCTACAAGAGTCCAAGTTGGGTTTGCTACTTTTCATATACATATCAATGATTTGGATGATGGAGTTGATGGCATTGTGGCCCAAGTTTGCGGCAATACAAAGATGGTAGAGGGGCAGGTAGTGCTGAGGAAGCAGGGAGTTGCAGAAAAGGTTAGACAGATTAGGAGAATGGGCAAAGAAGAGACAGAGGGAATATAGCATTTGGAAGTATATGGTCATTTACCACATCACCCTCCTTCTTGATGTGACTTCTCATCTTTCTCCCCCTAGTCCTGCTGAAGGGTCTCGGCCTGAAATGTTGACTGTACTCTTTTCCATAGATGCCGCCTGGCCTGCTGAGTTCCTCCAGCATTTTCTATGTGTTACATGGTCAGATACTTTGTTAGAATGAATAAAAGCCTAGACTATTTTCTCAATGGGCAAAAATTTCAAATATTAGAGTGCAAATGCATTTGGGAGTCCTCGTGCAAGATTCCTTAAAAATTAACTTGCAGGCTGAGCCGGTGTTAAGGAAGGCAAGTGCAATGTTAGCATCTATTTCAAGAGGACTAGAACATAAAAGCAAGGATGTTATGCTGAGGCTTTTTAAGGCATTGGTCAGACTGTACATGGAATATTGTGAGCAGTTTTGGGCCCCTTATCTAAGAAAAGATGTGGCACTGGAGAGGGTCTAGAGGAGGGCAACAAGAATGATTCCAGGAATGAAAGGAGCCTTTGAAGGCTCTGTGTCTGTATTTTTAGTTGTTATTTTTCATTACTTATTTTAACTTAACAATTTAATAGATAGATATATACTTAATGTAACTCATTTGTTTCTCTACATTTACTTATCATGTATTTCATTGTACCGTTACCATAAAGTTAATAAATTTCACAACATATGCCAGTGATATTAAATCTGATTCTGACTCTGAACTAGCTGGAGTTTAGAAGAATGAGGTGTGTGGGGGTGTGATCTCATTGAAACCTATTGAATATTGAAAGGCCTATACAGAGTGGATGTAGAGAAGATATTTCCTATCATAGCTGAGTCTAGGACCTGAGGACACAGCCTCAGAATAGAGGGACATTCACTTGGAACAGAGATGAAGAAAAATCTCTTTAGCCACTGGGTGGTGGATTTATAGAATTCATTGCCACTTACGGCTATGGACATCAAATAATTGGGTATGTTTAATACAGAGTTTGATAGGTTCTTGATGAGGGTGTCAAAGATTGTGGGGAGAGGGCAGGAGAATGGGGTTGAGGGAGTTAATGAATCACCATGATGGAATGGTGGAGCAGACCTGTTGGGCTGAATGGCCCAATTCTGCTCCTTTGTTTTATGGTCTAAAACAAATGAAAGGGACAAGAACTATTGTCTCAGACTTTACATTGAGAAACAGCAGGCAGAAGATGTACATCAGGAAACCATGGTTAGAGTGTTCCAAAAACCAACAGATCATCTAAAGAAGATAGACTAAAGATAGAATGGATTTCCACATTTTTTGATGACTTGCAGAAGCGCAATGTAGTGAAAGGATTAAGAAGAAAGAAGATAAAGTACTCGAGGCTGAGAAGAAACGGAGAAGTTTTTTTAGCACAAAAGGGGAAAAGGGGCTAAAGGGTGGCAGTTTTAGCTATACTGAAGGAATAGTAAGTGCATTAAGATCAAGGATACACAGTGAAATTAATAATTTGACTGGATGAGAATATAAGGTGCCATAATTCAAGAAGCTTTTTAGTAACAGGAGCTTAGACTTTTAGACTAGTGTTACCATAAGTTCATTGCTACCTATTCATTCTGAGTAAGCTAATACTGTTAATAAAATGACATGATTTGAAATTATAGGCTTGTGTTTGCTTCATTTTGGGTCAATTGATATTTTTCGTAGGTTACTTGGCAAAAGCAGTATCAGTAAATCTCAAGAATAGATGTAACATCTTTAATTGATGAGTTGCTGATATTATTAGATACTGTGAGATTATCGGTGGATATACCCTCTTCTGATATCCTCATGGATACAAGGTCTTGATGCAGCAGCTGAAGATTGTTGGGCCCAGGACACTGTCCCCAGAACTCCTGCAGTGACGACTTGGGGCTGAGTTGCCTGACTTTTAATCATAACAATTTACAGCAGTGACAGATATGAATCCAGCCAGTCCAGAGAAGAACCCTGGTAAAAGTTTTGTTCCAACAGGGCTCATTAATTAATTTTTTGTGTGCAGGAGAGAAATTTCAAAAGAAGCAAGCATGGGCAGTGGAGATATTCCGCATGCCAGACTTCAGTTCACTAAGGGACATTGGATTTTGCATAGCGGGAGAGATTTCAAAAGAAGCAAGTGGGGTCAGTGAGGAAATTCTGTATGCCACACATTACAAGGAGATGGATTTTGCATAGTGAGAGATTTCAAAAGAAGAAACTGGGGGCACTCGGGACATTCTACGTTGCACACATCGACAGGAGACATCGGATTTGAGTGGTGGGAGAGGGATTTCAAAAGAATCGTGCGGGGACAGTTGGAGCATTCTGCGCACCACACATTGAAAGGAGAAATCAGATTTTGCGTAGTTAGGCACTTGGAAAGGGCCAATAAAAATAAGTTAGGTTTAAGCAGAGCGGCATTATAGGTGTGGCTATTGTGTGACGGGACCAATGTTAGAGTGGGAAGTTGAGGCTTGGCTCATGGAGGCTACAGAGAGGAGAGGCTGTAGGTAGATTTTTTTCAATCATTATCTCTTTCTTTCTTCTTCCACAGTTGTGGAAGCTGTGGTAAGGTAACAGTTAACGACAACACCCAGGCAAGAATAACTGCAGTGGTGTGTAGGCAAACCCAGACAAAGGAGACCTTTGGAGTGAAATCACTGGAGACACCTCTGCTTAATTCAGACAAGATAGATGGGGGTGATGGCGGCAGTGCATACTCAAACCACTGAGGCCCCTGTAGTGACACTTCTCCAGAAAGATCTTCCTAAAACATAGCATCCTTTTACACAATAGGGGGGAGGGGCGTGGAGACAGACGAGAGTAGAATAGAAGAAGGATGTGAAATACACCCAACGACTGAGGAGGGACAATTGCTTTACTAACTTTAAAGTGCCAGCTTGTTGTTCCTATTAACTTTTACCATCTCTATTGTGAATGGTGATTAATCCTGCAAATAAGGAATTCAAACATATATAATTTACCAAATGGTCAATATGCATAACTGATAAGTCAATTCTGTATAAAAATAGCAGACTTCTGTCCAGACTTCAGAACAGTGTGGATGCACATGTAAAACAAAAACATGTTTGAGTCGTAAGTGTGTGTGTGTTCTGGGCTCAGTTATTGCAGCTATTTTATTTTAGTATCGACTATGACAACACTTGGCCAAGTGGTTAAGGTCTGAAGGTCACTAGTGCGAGCCTTGGCTGACGCAGCGTGTTGTGTCCTCAAGCAAGGCACTTAACCACACACAGCTCTGCGATGACACCGGTGCGAAGCTGTATGGGTCCTAATGCCCTTCCCTTGGACAACATCGGTGGCGTGGAGAGGAGAGACTTGCAGCAATCACCTCTGATTTGGCCTGACATTTACATGCCGGGTGGCACCTAATTAATTAGCTTGTTTATTTTGGCTTTTTTCTTAAAGATGTGCTGGGTGCGTTCCGACTACCACTGCATTCTTCGCGGCAATGTATCAGTCCGCAGGCTGGAGGTTGGGGACCACTATCTTAGAGTATTTTGAGGGAGTTACCAAGTAAGCTGATGAAAGAAAGGCAGTGGATGTTGTCTACATGGACTTTAGAAAGGCACTTGACAAGGACCCACATGAGAGGTTGGTCAAGAAAATTCAGTTATTTGGTATTCAGGATGAGGTAGTGAATAGGATTAGACATTGGCCTTGTGGGAGAAGCCAGAGAGTGGTAGTAGATGGTTGTCTCTCTGACTGGAGGCCTGTGACTATTGGATTGCCGCAGGGTTCGTGCTGGGTCTGTTGCTGTTTGTCATCCATATCAATGATCTGAATGATAATGTAGTTAACTGGATCAGCAAATTTGAAGATGATACCAAGATTAGGGGGTATAGTGGACAGTGAAGAAGGCTATCATAATTTGCAGAGGGATCTAGACCAGCTGAAAAAATAGGCTGAAAAATGGCAGATGGAAATTAATGCAGACAAGTAGGAGGTGTTGCACTTTGGGAGGACTTGTGCAGTGAGTGGTAGAGCACTGAGGGTTGTGGTAAAACAGAGTGATCTGGGATACAGATCGATAGTTCTTTGAAAGTGGTTGTCACAGGTAGATAGAGTCATAAAGAAAGCTTTTAGCATATTGGCCTTCATACATCAAAGAAGTATTGAATACAGGATTTGGAATGTTATGTTAAAGTTCTGTAAGACATTGGTGAGGCCTAATTTGAGCCTAGTGCCCATTTTTGGTCACCTAACTACAGAAAGGTAGGGCAGAAAGAATGTACAAGCGGGCGTTTGGGCTCATTCTGACGGCCCAATCAGCAGCAGGTGCAGGCCACAGTGATGAGGTTTCTCGCAGGTCAATGACACTTGTTTAAAAGTACAAGAGGGACAAGCGGGGTGGCCATTTTTGGGAGTAGGCCAATGGTGAGAGTAGGAGTGTCAGGCTTTGGCTCAAAGGAGGCTTCAGCTCGAAAGAGGTATTGGCTCTGGGTAAGTTTCTGTTAAGTTTCCCCTTTTTTCTCTTACTGTACCTAGTGCAATAAATGACTATTGTGTGTTCTTCCTGCCAGATGCAGGAGTCCTGGGAGACCCAGAGTTTTCCAGGGACTACATCTGCGTGAAATGCATCCAGCTGCAGCTTCTTGAAGACTGTGTTAGTCAGACAGTCAGGAAGGGCAGGCAGATGATAGGACAAAATTACAGCCAGCAGGGTGAGTATCAGTGTATTAGAGATTCAAAATCAAAAAGGGTAGCAAATACAGTACTCAAAGTGTTATATCTCAATGCACAGAGTATAAAAAATAAGGTGGATGATGTTGTGGGATGAAGGTTGGGAGCTGAATGTCCAATGTTACACATTGTGTCAAAGGAATAGGAAGGTAGTCAGAGGGGGTGGCATGGCTCTGCTGGTGAAGAATGGCATCAAATCATTAGAAATATGTGACATAGGATTGGAAGATGTGGAATAGTTGTGGGTTGAATTAAAAACTGCAAGGATAAAAGGACCCTGATGGCAGTTATATACAGGCCTCCCAAAAGTAGCTGGGATGTGGACCACAGACTACAACAGGAAATAGAAAAGGCGTGTCAAAAGGATGATGTTATGATAGTCATGGGAGATTTCAACATGCAGGTCAATTTGGAAAATCAAGCTGGTAATGGATCTCAGGAGAGTGAGTTTGTTGAATGCCTGTGAGGTGGCTTTTTAGAGCAGTTTGTCGTTGAGTCTACTAGGGGATCAGCTATACCGGATTGGGTGTTATGGAATGAACCGGGGGTGATTAGGGAGCTTAAGGTAAAAGAACCATTAGGAGGCAGTGATCACAATATGATTGAATTCAACTTGAAATAAAATAGGGAAAAAGTAGCAGCATTTTAGTGGAGCAAAGGAAATTACAGTGATATGAGAGAGGAGTTGGCCAAAGTAAAATTGGAAGGAGATGCTGGCAGGCATACAACAAAGCAAATATTAGCATGAAGATAGAGGATTGGGAAGCTTTTAAAAACCTACAGAAAGCAAATAAAAGAATCATTAGGAGGGAAAAGATGAAATATGAAAGCAAACTAGCAAACAATATCAGAGTGGATAGTAAAAGCTTTTTCAAATATGTAAAAAATAAAAGAGATGAGAGTGGATATAGGACCACTGGAAACTTAGGCTGGAGAAATAATAACAGGGGACAAAGAGATGGCAGATGAATTAACTGGGTATTTTGCAAGTTTTCACTGTGGTAGACACTAGCAGTGAGCCAGGTGTTGGAAGGAGAGAGGGAAGAGAAGTAGTGCAGTTACTATTACAAGGGAGGTGGTGCTCAAAAAGCTGAAAGATCTAAGGGTACATCAGTCACTCAGACCAGATGAACTGCACCCTAGGGTTCTGAAAGAGTTAGCGGTAGAGATTGTGGAGGCATTAGTGATGATCTTTCAAAATCATTGGACACTGGCATAGTGCCAAAGGACTCGAAAATTGCAAATATCACTCCACTCTTTAAGAAAGGAGGAAGGCAGCAGAAA
This sequence comes from Mobula hypostoma, assembly GCF_963921235.1. Taxonomy (NCBI): domain Eukaryota; kingdom Metazoa; phylum Chordata; class Chondrichthyes; order Myliobatiformes; family Myliobatidae; genus Mobula; species Mobula hypostoma. The sequence continues at coordinate 82,646,841 of NC_086100.1, read as the reverse complement.
GGAAATTATAGACCAGTTAGCCTGACTTCAGTGGTTTGGAAGATGTTGGAGTCAATTGTTACGGGTGAGGTTATGGAGGACTTGGTGACACAGGACAAGCATGGTTTCCTTAAGGGAAAATCTTGCCTGATGAACCTGTTGGAATTCTTTGAGGAGATTACAAGTAAGATAGATAAAGGGAATGCAAATATGTTGTATATTTGGACTTTTAGAAGGCCTTTGACAAGGTTCCACACATGATGCTGCTTACCAAGTTCAGAGCCCATGATATTACAGGAAAGTTACTAACATGGTTAGGGCATTGGCTGATTGGTAGGAGGCAGTGAGTGGGAATAAAAGGATCCTTTTCTGGTTGGCTGCCAGTGACTAGTGGTGTCCCACAGAATAGAGGGGTATCGATTTAAACCAGGGATGCAGAGAAATTTCTTTAGCCAGCGGGTGGTGAATTTGTGGAAATTGTTACCGCAGGCAGCTGTGGAGGCCAGTTTTGGGTGTATTTAAGGCAGAGATTGATAAGTTATTGATTGGACATGGCATCAAAGGTTACGGGCAGAAGGCCGGGGAGTGGGGCTGAGGAGGTGAAAAAAAATCAGTCATGATTGAATGGCGGAACAGGCTGGATGGGCCAAATGCCTAGTTCCACTACCTTGTCTTTTGGTCTTATATTTGCTGGACTTGAAAACCTGAGTTATAGAGAAAGGTTGAGTAAATTAGGGCTTAATTGCCTTGAGCATAGGAGAATGAGGGGAGATTTGATAGAGTTATATAAAACTGTGAGGGGCATAGAGAAGGTAAATATAAGCAGGGTTTTTCCACTGAGGTTGTGTGTGACTGGAACTCAAGGTTACTGGTGAAAGGTGAAATGTTTAAGGGGAACACGAGGGGGAACTTCTGCATTCAGAGGGTGGTGAAAGTGGTGGCAGAACAAGGCCAAACACTAACAATGCAGAATAAAGTGTAACCGCTGCAGAGAAAGTGCAGTGCAGGAAAACAGTGAGAAGCAAGGTCATAGTGAGGCAGATTGTAAAGTCAAGAGTCCAACTTATCACACTAAGAAACTGCACAAGAGTCTGGTGCTATGTTTCTTCAATCTTCATATTTGCTGCCTAATGCAAGAGGGGAGAATAGAGGAAGTCCAAAGTGGGGGTAGGGGAGGGTTGTATTTGATTCTGCTGGCTGCTTTACTGAGGAGGCTGGTTTCTGTGATGAGGTGAGCCCTCTCTGCAGTTTTTTGCGGTCATGTGTAAAGCAGTTGAGACATTCGTGATGTGCTATACTTTTGGCAAGACCCTAAAACCAAGGCTATGCTTGATTGCTCTATCTGATCAAACCAACCCCCAAAAAATACTGCCCCAAAAGGCAAAAACCTGGAAGTCAGTCATTTTGATGTAAACATGCTTGCAAAAGGATACTAATTTATTGGCCACCAGCAATGAAGAGTTGAGTACTTCCTTCTACACAAGGTAGAATAACTAATGCTACATTCAATTTATTTTCCCTGGAGTGAGGGATGACCATATAGAGTTTTATAAAGATTATGAAAGGCATTGCTGGGGTACATGTTCACAGTCTTTTCCCCAGAGTAAACCAAGGGGCAAAGGTTTAAGATGAGAGAGGGAAGATTTAAAGGGGATCCAAGGGACAAGCTCGCCCTCTCCACACAGAGAGCAGTAGGTCTATGAAACAAGCCGTCAAAGACAATAGAGGCAAGCGCAGATATTAAGATATTTGGACAGATATGAAAAGTTTAGAGGAATATGGGGTAAATGCAGTCAAATAAGATAAGCATAAATAGGACAATTATTACAAGCTGCCAGCAAAAGTGGTGGATCCAGGTTTGATTTCGACATTTAAGAGAAAATTTTCATAGGTACTGAGGGGTATGGAGGGCTATAATCCATTTGTAGGTCAATGGGGCTAGGCAGATTAACAGTTTGTCAAGGACTAGATGGGCTGAAGGGACTATTTCTGTGCTATAGTACTCTATGACTTGGTTAAGTGCTACTTTCACATCAATGGCAGGAAATCTCACTTCTGGAATCCAGCTCTTTTAGACCAAGGCTGTAAAGAAAGCTGGAAGCACATGGCCCAGGAGAAAGCAAAACTGAGCACAGCTGTCAATGGTCATTTGTCAGCAAGTACTGACAAGATCACCTGTTACTCACTGTCAACTGAGAGTATGCAGCTTGGGCAGGAATCAGCTGCATTGAACTTGTCTTACGTATTTCAAACACAGCACATCTTGGCAATCTTCCACTCAAAGGAGCACAATCCTTTTAAAAGATTTACTGGAACAGCTTGGCTTGAAGAGTTGAGCCTCTAGCAATAGTGCACAAATAGTCTTCTCAGAGATGGAAAGTTATGAACTTTATCCGAACATTCTCTTTTTTTTGTTTCTTTTTCACTGGATAGAGTGAATTGAATTGGCTGAAGCCAGGCTTCCAACAGTGATAGAGAGGACAAGATGAAGTTGCAATGGGTCATCATTCCATTTGGCTGACTAGAAAAATACAGAATTACTAGTCTGATTTCTGTAATCAGGAGATTATCCTAAGTGGCAAAGCTCAGTGGACGCATACTATCTTGGAGCTTGACTCTTTCCTGCTTCCCATAAAGAATGGAAACTGGAGGTACTGGAAAAACTAGAGTGAGGGGTCATGGTCACAGGATAAAGGATTGGGAATAGCCAATTCATTACTTTATACTTTATTGTCGCCAAACAATTGATACTAGAATGTATAATCATCATAGCGATATTTGATTCTGCACTTCCCGCTCCCTGGATTACAAATCAATAGTAAATATTAAAAATTTAAATTATAAATCATAAATAGAAAATAGAAAAATGGAAAGTAAGGTAGTGCAAAAAAATGAATTACTAAACAAATATGAAGCTTTGAAATTCTCTAACAAGAACACAATAAATGTTCATTGACACATCCACAAAGGAAATCAATATACGTATTTTTGGATACCCAGGGACTCAAGGAAATTGGGATATTAAAGGAAGGTGTAGATGAAACAGAAGAGGAGTAATGACTTCGCTGAATGACAAAACATTCTCAAAGGGTTCTATTCCAATTCTGTATAAATTTAGGTACAAAATATTGCTAGGATGATAAAAATACTCCATAATGCAGTGTTTCATACAAGCAATGTTAATGTAAAGCATGAAGTCTTCACTATTTTCACGCATTTATTAGATAGATAACTAAGTAACTTCATAGCCATGATTTTAAAAATCCATTACTAAAATTACTCAATTCCACTTATCTCAGACAGTCTTACTGTTATATGTAATATGATAAATGGAATAAAATAATTTAATAATGGAATTAAGTGATAATAGAATTCCCCATCATAGAAATGGCCTAATACTGGAAAGTAAGACCACCCATTCTACATCTTTCTAATGAACATCACCTACAGGAACCAATGTGGCATAGAAAGAGATCAATGGCCTGTTTAAAAATCTGCATGTTACTAGAGTAGGATGGGAGCAGAAAAATTGGGATTATAACACATCCAGGAAAACACAACATGGGACAGAAGGGTGGGATTTTTTTTGACGGCAGAACACCATTCTATTCTATTTGAAATTGTTACTGATAGCACACTGGATGATATATGAAGGAATATCTCACATTGAAGCTAATTGTAATATTTTAGCCATTTTAAAGAAAATAACCACAGTTCACAATGAACATTAAATGCAAACGTTGCTTTAATGTTGTTTATTAATTTTTTTTTATCTATTCCTAGCTTGTGAGAAATCAGTTTACTCACCGACATACTTGTTCCAAAATAATAACTGTCAAAAAAGTATACAGTTGATTAGATGCCTTAGTAAAATACCAGATACTGTAATCTGAGATCCTGTGTGAATGCAATTAATTAGAACACTTCTGTACTATATACCTAATGACAAGAACAAAACAATTAGGCAACGAAACTCCATCAAAAGCACATTGTGCAAAAAGCCTGTTCACATTTAAAAAAAATTAATCCCTCCACCACCATTTCATACAATTATGCTTAGTGAACATATTATTAGTTTCCATAATCACACTTCCTAAATTCCAGAATCCCACTCACCCACATTCTTGTCAAGTTCATCAATCCAAGCTTTTCTCCATATCCCTCAGTCTATTTTTTTCTAGGCTTTGGACTCTTCATCATAGTGAACTCATTTCTTCATCATGCTCATGTGTTGGTAATGCTATTTAAACCATCATGAACATTTTTATGCACATTCTCTAATCATATTCCTTTGGGTTGAGTCTATGCCTAAGAACAATTTATACTATTGTCAAGTAACTGAAATGAAAAATTTTATCTTTGATGCTTGCTCGCTTTTCAAGTTCAGAACCGAATGGTGGTCTGTCAGCGTCATAGAATCATAAGAGCTTAGAAACAGGCCCTTCGAACCAATTCATCCATGCCAACTGTGTTAGCTGGTTCTATTTGTCCATTTTTGGCCCACAGCCTCATAAATCTCTTCTATCCATGTACTTATCTAGGTTTGTTTTAAATGCTGCTCATATGCCTGTCTCAATCACTACCTCTAGTTCCTTATTTCAAATCTGTATCAGTTCTTGTGTGAAGAAGATGCCCCTGATCTTAAATCTACATCGACATGTTTGCACCCACTCCCTGGGAAAAAGCCTGTATGGACTATGTGCTTTCAACCTATCTATACCCTCATGACCTTATATTCCTCTATCAGGTCACCCCTCAGTCTCCTGCGTTCCAGAAATAAATCCTAGTCTATGCAAACTCTCCTTGTAACTCAGTCCCCCAAGTCCAGACAACACCCTAGTAAATCTTTTCAGTACTCTTTTCCAGTTTTGTAACATCTTTCCTGTAGTAACGTGACCAAAACCGGGCACAATTCTTCAAGTGTGGCCTCACCAATGTCTTAAATAAGTGCAACCTAATTTCCTAACTCCTATATTCAATATTCTGACTGATGAAGGCCAATGAACCCAACATTTTCTTCACCACCCTGTCTATCTGTGACGGTGCTTGCAATGAATTATGCACATGTATTCCTAGGTCCCTCTGTTCTATTGCATTCCCTGGGACCCTAGCATTCATTGTAGAAGTCCTACTCTGATCGATCTCCCAAAATGCAATACCTCACATTTATCTAGATTGAAAGCCTTAGCCAGGGCTCAGCCTATGTACCAGCTGATCAAGATCCCTGTAATTTTTCATAACACTATTTACAAAAACACTTCAAATTCAAAATAACTTTATTGTCAGAGAACATATATCTCACCATATATGACCCTGAGATTCATTTTTCTTGCGGGCATCCACAGTAAGTGCAAAGAAACACAATGGATTCAGTGAAAGATTGCATACAAGACAGACAAATGCCAATGTGCAAAAGACAACAAACTGTGAAAATACACAAAGAAAAAAATATTAATAACAGGCAATAAATATCAAGAGCGTGAGATGAAGAATCATTGAAAGTGTGTCCATATGTTGTGGGAAAAGTTTAGTGACGGGGTGAGTGAAGGTGTCCCCTTTGGTTCAAGAGTCTGATGGTTGAGGGGTAATAATTGTTCCTGAACCTGGTGGCGTGGGTCCTGAGGCTCCTCTAAAACAGCAAGAAGAGAGCATGGACTGGGTGGTGGGGTTCCTTGATGATGGTGCTGCTTTCTTGTGGCAGTGCTCTGAAGATGCACTGAATAGCGGGGAGGGCTTTACCTGTATTGGACTGGGCCATATCCACTACTTTTTGCAGGCTTTTTCATTCAAGGTCATTGGTGTTTCCATGATGCAACCAGTCAATATATTATCCACCACATGTCTGTAGAAGTTGGTCTCATAATTATACCATGTGTTACATGTTAAAGATTCACTAGATGGAGGCTCCATAATATGTGCTCAGTCTCCAAGGTGCTAACTTACTTTAATTCAGAAATATGGATGAGTTGGGTTTCTACCCTACACAATGTGGTGAAAAACTATTCCAAGGGTAAATACTGCAACTGAGCCCACTTTCCAAACAATTCCCAACAGAGGCTACTCTAAAGGAGGAACTTCAATAAGTTGTGAAGGTGAGCCAACTGCAGGACATCTATTGTTGCTTGAAATGAAGTAACTCATTCCAAAGAAGAGGTGTGGGTTGGGCTGAAGGGATACACCAGAGGTACAAGGTTAGATATTCCTCCAGTGAAAGGCATTACTGTGCACACAATAACAACACCAATTGTTTTCTCATGCATTAGTGTTACAACCGTTCTGTGGAGATTCAAAAGGTTCAAAGTATGTAAATCTTTCCCTCAGTGCCAATAAAACTATGACAGCTTTATTAAGGCAACCGGGCTTCTGTGCCAATTGACTGCAGGATACTTACAGCATCACCTGTTGTTGGGAAAATCTCTTTTACCTCTTCAAAATCACAAACTTCTTCAGAACACTCTCTTTCTAAATCTCCAGCCTTGAATTCTTCAAAGAAAGAATTGTGCCGTTTCCTAATTCTCAAGACTTCAGAGGCTTTTTTTTCTGATAAAAATACTGAAAAGGAAAATAAAGAATCATCTTAATTATTGCTCTCTGCAGGACAGCTTACCAATCTGACATGAATTATGGCATTAGTACCAAGGCAGTGTATCCTCCATACTAGTATAGCACTTGATCTAAACAAGGACAGTGCATCATCTGTGTACAAAATATTGGTGAAGCTAAACTGGGAGTATTACACATACAGGACTGGGCACTGTGTTATGCGAAGGACATTATTAAGCTGAAAAAAATGCAGAGAAAATTTACAAGACTGTTGCCAGGACTTGAAAGACTGAGTTATAGGGAGAAGTTGGGCAGGTTAGGACTTAATTCCTGGGAGTGTAGGGACTGAGGGGAGACAATATAGAGGTTTATTAAAATCATGACATGAATGCACTCAATCTTTCTCCCCAGGGAAAGGAAATCTAAATCTGGTATTTCCAGACAGGAAACCAATCTACGCAAAGGTTACTGAGATAATTGTGTAAACTACTTAGAGCAAAATAGGATTATGGGCAGCAGAGTTCTGGGTGAATGGCAAAAGATGTGCTAGGATAGGAAAAGAATAGTTAAGTTTAGAATTAACTAAGTTAGGTATGAGAGTTTCAGCAGGAAACATGATGGAACAAAGTTGATGCAGATTCTACAAAGCTAGAAGGTAGTGATTTAGGTGATAAAGCAGGTGAGTAGCAGGAAACTCACTTCTGAGTCAGAAGAGCACACAATGTGCACCAGGGTAATATGAACTTTGTACCCTGGACAGTGTACAGTTTTACCAGAATGATGAATCACCTACAAAGAAAGGCTGCCTCTGTTTCACCGAAATGTAGAATTGACAGAAGGGAAAGTCGTCGATGGACATCTATCTCAGGGTTAAGCACTTTCTGAGCATTACTGCAGCATAATCATTTAAATTTCATACTGACCTGAGTAGCTGGGCACCACGATATGAGCAACCGCAAGAAATATTAAGCAACAGCAAGCCTTCACCATTGTGCAGTCACGTTAATCAAGCTCCCACCTACAACAGGAAAGCAAAATTCTCACATGCACTGAGGTAGCAGTTAACCAGATAACCCTGAAGGTTTCAATTATTTTCTTCAGTCTTACAGCAACCAAATACTTCTTCTCTGTGCATTTTCTTTTTAAATTCATTCCCTGCTTATGGATTGCCCATCTCTAATTACTTTTCAACCCAGTGGCCTTCTAGACCTCTTCAAGGCAAACCTTGATTGTACTTCCAATTTTTACAGAAATATCATCTTTAAGCATGCCTACCTCAGCATCTTGACAAACTTACCAGAGGATTCTTCACTTCAGACTTCTGGGTTTTGCCCTCACCTTGCTACAAAGGCAAATAACATGAAGTTCAAATCAGCAGTCAAATTCACAAAACAAATCATAAGAAGATCAAATAAATTGCCAATTATTCTTGCACAAAGACAGTCACATGCTGGTTTTCCATTCCTGATGTTTGTGCCCTATTTGAATATTAGAAGATTACTGAGAATTCAGGATGAGTACAGTTAGTTCTTATCAGAGGCCAAGGCTTCAGACTGTAGTGTTTTAGCACCAGAAGCAACATGCATATTCCTGGTCCTGAGAGATACCAGGATTCTCTCTTATGGAATCCAGGTACGTTCCTAGAGTGAAATCGCAGCATACCAAGGCCTTCACTGGAGTACAGACTTTGGAAGTGATATGATATTTCAGAGGCAAAACTCTGTGTGTTGATACTTATTTTGTTCCTGTGGGAACAGAGTTGTCATAAAAGACACGATTATGGTGGGTTGCAATGGAGGAACTGATCACTCATTCAACGTTGGGTGGTGTGGACTCATTGGAAGCAAAGTTCGTGCTGTTACTTCAGGTTCCTGCCAGTCTGTCCTGCCTGCAGCATCTTTTAGTGTCCATTCATGAATGCACATCAGTGGATGGAATCTCAAAAGTGAGCACCTGAGTTGGCCTATTCTGGCCTGACTTATGCGTTCTTGTTCCTGGTGAGTAGCCATGAGAAAATTCCTCACTGAGAATATGCACATGTATCTCATCTGGTGCCCGTGAGAAATCTAGTAATGGTCTACTAGTCTTACTCTATGCATTAAGAGGCAATAGAACTCTCAGCAGTTAAAGGAAAGGAGACAAGGGTTGAGGTGTGGCAAGGGAGAGCAGACACGTAGGTGTCATAGTGCTGCAAGTGTCATGCAGAGCTTATGGGATGACCTGACTAGCAGACCACCGTTTGTGCAGCTTCAGAGCTGTGTGCCAGACATGGTTAGAAGCAGCACTGGAGCTCCACAAGGGACTGTATTGGCTCCCTTTCTGTTTGCCCTTTCTCAGACTGTAGATACAACACTAAGTCACGTCATCTGCAGAAATTCTCTGATGACTCAGCAATAGTTGGGTGTACAAAGCGAGAACGGGAGGATGAATACAGGGCCCTGGTGGAGGACTTCGTCAAATGAGCAAGCTGAGTCATCTGCAACTCAACATTAGAAAGACAAAAGAGATGGTGATGGACTTTAGGAAGACTAAGCCTGTAGTGCTTCCTGTTACTATTGATGGTGAGGGCGTGGATGTGTTGAGGACCTACAAGTACCTGGAGGTGCACCTGGATGACAGACTTGAGTGGAGCACCAACACAGAGGCTGTTTACAAGAAGGGCCAGAGTCATCTCTATTTCCTGAGGAGACTGAGGTCCTTTGGACTATGCAGGCCTCTCCTTCACATGTTCTACCTGTCTGTTGTCACCAGTACAACCAACTATGCGGTGGTGTGCTGGGGCAATGGCATCAACATGGGTGATGCCAACAGGCTCAATAAACTGATTAGAAAGGCTAGCTCTGTTATAGGAGTCAAACTGGACACACTGGAGGCTGTGGTAGAACAAAGACCCTACGGAAAATCCTGGCAATTCTGGACAATGTTTCTCACCCTCTGCATGCCATCTTGACCAAACAGAGGATCACTTTTAGTAATAGATTAAGCCAACTGTGCTGTTCCAAAGAGCGCTACATGAGGTAATTCTTACCCTTGGCCATTAGCCTCTATAATAGGTCAACCTATAACTGCGGAAGTGATGACACCCTCCTGTTAGACTGTTTGAGGTAACTTACTTTTTTATTCTTTCTACTTCTCTTCGAATATTTATATCTGTGCATTTGTAATGCTACTGTGACACTGTCGTTTCCTGTGGGATCAATAAAGTATCTACCTATCTTAGCAACACACACAAAATGCTGGAGGAACTCAGCAGGTCAAGCAGCATCTAAGGAAAAGAGTACAATCAACATTTCAGGCCAAGACCCTGACACAGTTCTACAACGTTGGATTGTAGACTACCCAGGTGGACTATGAGTTGCCATTCTAGTTTGCTTTTTTTGCCTTAGCCTAGCAAACTAAATAAAAGACACTTCATAATCTCTCTCTCTCCCCTTCTTATTCATCGTTGGCCCTCCCATTCTAGTCTCTTTCCATTCCCATAAACACTTTCCAGCAGCCTCCACCCTCAAATCCCCACTCATTTTTGTCCTTCTTCCTATACTGGCTCCATTCATGCACTGCACAAGTACCTCACCTACCAGATCCTCTCACCCACCAGGTTCCATCGGCCTACATCTCCCTTAAATCACTCTCCTTACTTCATATTTTGGCATTTTGGCACTTTCAGCCCTGATTTCTTCAATTATAACCCTCCAATCTCTGGCTCCACCTTTACCCCCACTACCAGGTTCCATATTCCCTTTTTATTTTCCTTTGTCTGCTTCCATGTACCATCCCCCTGCCTCGGCCTTCCAACTCATCCCTCCTGGCTCCATCATTTCTCACCCCTCCCTGGTCCATCTTTCACTCTCCTCTTAATATCCATTGTTTTTCTTCTCCACTCTTAGTCCTGATGGAGTGTCTCAACCAAAAACATCAACAATTCCCTTCCTCCACAGAAGCAGATCAACTCACTGAGTTCCTCTAACAGTTTTATTTTGCTCTAGATTACTGCAGTCTCTTGAATGTTATATTGTTAATAATTCACCTGTTTGCACTTCCTTCGTTTCCTTCAATATTCCCGAGTATGAAAACCCAATTCTCAATTGGCTTGCTTCAAGTTTAGAAGCTTGCTCACTGTGAACTTTTAACTGACTTGCTTACCATGTTCAATACCATTCATTTTTCACTCAATAATTGTCTCTGAATGCATTGTGCTTTGTCTGAACATGATTATGCATCATTTCTACATTTACGAATTAAGCTAGGCTCAGTGACCACTTTACTTAGGTATCTCTTGTACCTGATATAGCGGTCACTAAATGTAAGTTCATGGTCTGTTGCGGTAACCCATTCACTTCAAGGTTGGACATGTCGCACGTTCAGAGATGCTCTTCTGCACATCACTGTTGTAATGCTGTTTTTTGCACTTTTCTCTGTAAACCTCAGAGACTATTGTTTGTAAAAATCCCGGGTGAGATACACATAACACTTCCGTCTGGCACCAACAATCTTTCCATGGTCAAAGTTACTTCAGACTCAATTCTTCCCACTCCCCAGGGCTAAAATGGCTAGCACGAGAGGGCATAGTTTTAAGGCGTTTGGAAGTAGGTACAGAGGAGATGTCAGGGGAAAGTTTTTTTACGCAGAGGCTGGTGAGTGCGTGGAATGGGCTGCTGGCGGCAGTGTTGGAGGTGGAACCGATAGGGTCTTTGACTCCTGGATAGGTACATGGAGCTTAGAAAAATAGAGGGCTATGGGTAAAGCCTAGGTAGTTCTAAAGTAGGGACATGTTTGGCATAGCTTTGTGGGCTGAAGGGCCTGTAATGTGCTGTAGGTTTTCTATGTTCCTGAAGTTTAGTCTGAACAACTGAACTTCTTGACCACGTCTGCATGCTTTTATGCATTGAGTTGCTGTCACATGATTGGCAGATTAGATATTTCCAATAACAAGCAGGTGTACAGGTGTAATTAATAAAATGCATATTCCTTTAAAAGCTTCTCATAGTTAATACACCTTGTAATCTCCAACCCACATTTTTATACCACCTTTTTCACCTTAAATCTACCTTCCCTTTGGTTTGATTCACCTGAATATGTCTTGTTTTCTAGATCCTTGTCCATTTGGAAAACCTTCCATTTGATTGTAACCTTTTGCTCCTTTTGACTGCTATCAATTTAATAAATTGTATTGTATGCTCTAATTGTGGTCTGTTTTGGACGCAGGGCCACCCACTGATACCTCTTCATCTTAGCTTTCTGTGTTTTATTTAGTTTCTGATGCAATTCATTCTGTTTTGTATCTGATTTACCTTCTTGTGCCGAACTGCCTTAACATTGATATTGATTTTGGCTTTGAATTCTTTCCAAAACTGAAAGCAGTACAGCACCAGGGCAGAACTTCTCTTGACGTCAGTGAGATTTCAGAAAAGGGATCAATGCTCCTGATCGGCTGCATTATAGCCCCATATTAGATGAGATATCACATCATCAGCTTGCTTACCTGTGAGGTACAATGTCCTTTATAATTGGCAGATTGTTAGAGAGCAACAGAGCATAGGGTCCCACATAAGTGAATTGAAATATGATATACTGATAGCATCGTATCTGGTTTCTGAAGCTGATGTCCTACGCTTTACTCTTAAAATTCGTTGTGCTTCGATAATAGCACTTCTTTCAACATTAATCGGTTTTATTGAGCAACACAGAATCACAAAATATCCCATACTACTCTGCATGTACTGTACATTGTCATAAGAGAAGAATATTTTGGTACTTTAGGTTGGAAACAAAACCTTTGCAATCATCTGAAAAAAATAATTGCTACCCTTACTCCAAGTACGCTCCAGATAATTTCTCAACTTCTTGTGAATTTGATGATATAACTCTCCTCTTGGCAGGTTATCACAACACATTTTTTTAAAAAGTCAAACTGACATATTACAGCTAAGACTGGAGAATGTCAATGCACCAGCATCCAGCCCAGGGATTATCAGACACCCCACACACAGACCAGGGTACATTACAGACCCAACATACAGACCAGGGAACAGCAGTGACCCAACATACCGACCAGGGTACATTACAGACCCAACATACAGACCAGGGAACAGCAGTGACCCAACACACAGACCAGGGTACATTACAGACCCAACATACAGACCAGGGAACATTACAGACCCAACATACAGACCAGGAAACATTACAGACCCTACACATGGACGAGGAACAGCAGTGACCCAACATACGGACCAGGTAACATTACAGACCCAACATACAGACTAGGGACCAGCAGTGACCCAACACACAGACCAAGGTACATTACAGACCCAACATACAGACCATGGAACATTACAGACCCTAGACCAGGACCAGGGAACATTACAGACCCAATATACAGACCGGGGAACATTACAGACCCTACACAAGGACCAGGGACAATTACAGACCCAACATACGGACCAGGGAAAATTACAGACCCAACATACAGACCAGGGAACATTACAGACACAGCATACAGAACAGGGAACATTACAGACCCAACATACAGACCAGGGACCAGCAGTGACCCAACATACGGACCAGGGAACATTACAGACCCAACATACAGATCAGGGAACATTACAGACCCAACATACAAACCAGGGACCAGCAGTGACCCAACACAAGGACCAGGGAATATCAATGATCACATGGATCAAGGCACATTAATGCATCAGCTCAGGCCCAGAGAACATCAGTGACCCGATACATGTCCTAGGGATGGTTAGCCAGTCAGAAATAATTATTAATCCAGCACTTGAGCAACTGATCTGTGTTGATCAATCACAATAGCAGCAATCGTCAATGACCAACCCTCACAGGCCAGGTATGGTTAATGCCCCAGTACACAGGGCAGGTATAATCAATGGCCCAGCCCACCACCCATCTTAAAGTAACACATTGCACAGATGTAAAATAAAAATGGTCCACTCTGCAGGCCAGGGTCTACCTCCGTCTCATGGTAGAGGCCAGGAAACAGCACTGTGACATGGGACCAGCACTGAACAATCGTCAGGCCAGGTACCTTTGCTGAACCTTCACAGACACTGAGATGCATTATTTACCCACCAAAGAATCTGGGAACAGGCACTGAAGAACAGCAGGACTTGGGTATCTGTTGGCTTGTGTACTAGGTCTCTAGTGAACTGAACTTTTGGGGCTGGGATCACTGCAATGGTTAGGGATCTTCACAGACCCATCACAGAGGACAGATCATCAGGGGCCCACTGTACAAGTGACCCAGAGCACAGGCCAATGAACACTACTGACCCAACCCCTGGGTCAGGGAACAAACAGTGATCCAGCACAAGGGCCACAGATTGCTACTGCGTTACAACACACACCATGGACATCAGTGACCAGCACACTGTCAGGGAATATCAGTCAACTAGAACACGTGTTAAGGACCATCACTGTCTAAATACACATATCAGAGATTATTTGTGACTCTTGGTAAAGCCGAGGAACATCTGTGACCAAGCCTACAGCACAGGATACATCATCAATCCATCATAAAGTAAACCACTGCACGAGCAAGGAGAGTCAGTGATCCATGGTATAAGCTAGGAAGAGACCAATTGACTGCAGTGACCTGAGAACAATATTAATCCATCACACAGACCAGGCATCTGTGCTGGCCCTAATGAAAAATCTAGGAACCAATGCTAAACTCACGGCAGATTCCGGGAACCAACACCGACCCACTACAGAACTCCAGATCCAACAGCAACTCATGGCAAATCGTGGGAACCAATGTCGACTCTCTACGGAACTCTGGAACCAACACCGACTCACGACAAATTGCAGGAGCCAATGTTGACCCTCTACAGAACTCCGGAACCAACATCGACTCATGGCAAATCCCAGGAACCAACAAAGACTCACAAAAGAACTCAGGAATCCACATGGATCAATTGCCAATCCGGGTAAAACAATGTGCACTGCAGAGGCTTGGGATCAGCACTGACCCATTGTAAGGGTCACAGTTCACCGCTGACCATCTGTAGAATCCAGGGATAAGCACTGTTGGGGTCAGCAATGACTCCCCTCCAGAGGCCAGAGGTCAATGCAGACCCACTGAAGAGGCCAGATATCAGCACTGACAAAATAAAGATATTTATTTTTCAAAATAGAAATTGACACAAAGGCTGGACTACAATATGGCGCAGTACCTTCAAATACAATTTGTCCACAAAAATCCAGATGGAATACTTTTCATCACACAGCCATTAGGTAGCTTCTTGCACTTAAAACACCAAGCACAATCAAACACCAGAAAGCCTCAGTTAATGAGTAACTTCAAATATTTACTCAAAACCATCTGAATCCATGGGTAAATAAACGATGGCTGACAAATCCCCACACTGGTCAGAGCACAAATGAGCAAAAGTGAGAGAGAAATGCTGTCAGAATTTGAAAGATACATCAACGAAAATATTTTCTCATAGTGAGTACTTCAACAGACACTATAGGTAACCATGAACTTGCTGTTGCCTGCTCAGTCTCTTCTCTTTTTATTAAGATACAGCACAGAATTGGCCCTTCTGGCCCTTTGAGTCATGCTGCCCAGCAATCCCCCAATTTTAATCCTTGCCTAATCATATTACAATTTACAATGACCAATTAACCTACCAACTGGTAAGTCTTTGGACCGTTGAGGAAACCAGAGCACCCAGAGAAAACCAATGCGGTCACAGGGAGAACATACAAACTCCTTACAGGGAGCAGCGGGAATTGAACCTGTGTCGCCTGTACTGTAAAGCTTTGTGATAACTGCTAAGCTACTGTGCCTCCTTAAGAGTCTCCACATCCACCCTCAACATCTTGCCCCTTTTCCTGTGCTGAGTACAAAATGGAATTATCCTCAAGTCTGCATCTTGCTGAATCCATTTTGTTACTCAGACTTGCTTGCTGGGCCCATTTTGTCACTTAAAGAAAATTGCCTGGACGCAGGGGTCAGACAAGATGAGTCTCTGCAGCCAGGAGGTCTCCCCCTAGGTGGAATTGATTCTGAGAGACAGACAAGCATCATGGAATCCCCCAGAATGTCCTGAGGGTCTTTCATAGCTTAATAGTTGTCAAATACGTCTGAGTTGTTTTCAAAATGAAAGGCATTGATCATGTGGATAGCCAGAAGCTTTTTCCCATGATGAAATGGCTAACAAGAGGGGCCACAGTATTAAGGTGCTTGGAATTAGGTACAAGGTAGATGTCAGAGGTAATTTTTTCCACACAGAGTGGTGAGTGCATGGAATGCACTGCCAGCAGCAGTGGTAGAGGCGGATACAACAGGGTCTGTTAGGAGACTCTTAGACAGCAACATGGAGCTTAGAAAAATAGAGGGCTATTCTGGGCAGTCTCTAGAGTAGGTTGCATGGTCGGCACAACATTGTGGGCCAAAGGGCCTGTAATGTGCTGTAGGTTTTTATGCTCTATGTTTCTATGTTTCGGAATGTCTCTATTTAAGCAGGTTTAAGCAATTTTAAAAATGCAAAAAAAAGTTAAAAACTGAAATAATGTCATTTACCTGTACTTCTTTCTATAGGGCTGGAAACCATATTCAGGCAAATAGAGTTGCCATTTGGTCAGCAGTCAGCCCTAGTGTAAAGCTGACCTCCAGCAGGCATCAGACACACATCTCATCTCAGACTAACACTTTTCTTGAAGGCATGCAGAGGTCTGGAATGATCTGATCCGAGAACCGTGCTCAGTCCACTCAATTTGGTATAACATTCAAAAAAAGTAGAAACTAAGGTTGTAAATATCAAGTCAGAATTCAAAATGAGGAAAGGCATGTTGGATATGGTAATCTACTCAGTAGTAAGCAGAGGTCTGGGCTATTGACTGGGAACAAGTAGTTCAGGTTTACCCTCTAATAAAAGATATTAAAGCAAGGCACACAAAATGATGGAGAAGCCCAGCAGGCCAGGCAGCATCTATGGAAAAAAGTACAGTCGGTGTTTCTGGTTGAAACACTTCAGCAAGACTGATATTAAAACAAGGAAACTTATATTCAACTACTTCAATAAATCCAGAATAAAAATAATAACAGTGATTAAACTGCAGGATTATAACAAAAGCTCATTTGGCTTGTTGTTCTTCATAGAAAGGTATCTACACTTTCTGGCCTTTTCCTTTAACTGACCATTGACCACATGTTGATATCCATTTTTCCTTGAAATTGCCTATGTATTTGATTCAAATGAGTGATGGACAGTATTAGTCTAACTCACAATGCTCACATCCTTAGCCGCATGTCAGTAAAATTTTAGGCTTCATGAAACAGAGTGGACACTGAAAAGGAATCAGTGTGAATATAGATCTGGGATTGCTGAGTAATGGTCAAGAATTCCAATTGAACTTTTTGAGTTTCTTTCTTTGTATACTGTACATATAAAAAGAAAGCATCCAATTGAGGAAATGAGTTATTGTCTCCATTTGTTGGGAAATTCTACTTTGGTACAGACTGGTCTGAGTTTGCCTGATTACTTAAAAAGCACAACTAGCAAATAAATATTGAGTGTTCAGAGATAATGTCATTAGCACGGGGAGCGGATCCTGAAAGACGAATTAAAAAGGACTCAGAATCAGAATTATTATCACTGACATTTGATGTAAAAATTGTTTTGTAATAGCGGTACCATACAAAGACATAAATGGTAAATCATACAAATAGTGAAAAATAAGGAATACTAGACAACGGGGTGACCCGTTAAGGCATCCTTTGAGAGAAGGGTAGTGCAGCCTGATGCGACCAGAATGAACATTAAATTTTCCTGAATGCTATTGGTATCGCTTTGCTTTGGAAACTGAAGTAGAAAACCTCAGTTTATTAAAGAAGAATGATGCGTAGCAAAGCAAATATAGCTGCTCATTTAACGAAGGACACTTCTGACGGAATAATTTCTGGTTTACCTGCCACCTTTGTGCTTCTCGTTGTCATTCTGGAAACGTGCAGCCCTTTCATCTCCTGTCTCTTCATCTTTTCTGCTGTTTGTTGTTTGTCTCTGACCCTGGAGATGTGCATGCCTCTCCTCCTCTGTCTCTTCTTCTGCCATTTTTTTTGTCCTGACTCTTTGATCCTGGAGTCACGCAGCCCTGGCCTCATCTGATTCTTGTTCTCTCCCTCTCCTTGCTGCTTCCCGATGACGTTTGGTGTCATCTCTTGACCATAATGTCTGTCTTCCCTTTCCACGCCGCATAATTAGGCTGACCTTTTTTTAACCCTAATACTGGATAGAAGATACAAAGCAGTAACAGCAAAGGAAGCTGGGATTATTCATGATGATGTCGTTGGCGCTCTCCTAAATGGACGTGATATAGTCACTGGTGTCCTTTGACTGCAGCAAAGGATTTTATGGGTGTCTCGAAGTACGTCATTACAATAAGATTTAATTATTTCTTATTGATGGGTGGCAGTTTGATCTGTCCCAATCCTGCACATGCTGATGGTGATTGGCAGAATGTGACCCCTCGAAATACAGCTGCCCTGCCCTTTTGCTCTGGTAGGTGTCGCTGCTGAGACTTGCCATGCGCATGCGTCATGTTGGGCTGTCGCGCCTTGATTTCCATGATGGCGGATCGGCTCTTGGGTTAAAAGGCAGCCTGTTGATTTTTGCGAATGAGCAATTTTATACGAATATATAACCCTGAACTTTGCCTGCATTCTGTAAGTTAGCACATTTTAATTCGATTTAGCCAAAAAAGAGTGCCGCTGTAATGCACCGTTTGTGCTAATTGGAGGTCACAAACAGACAGACAAGGCATGAGCGTTTTAGTAGTATATAGATTGAACTAGTGTTCATGGCTTAAGCCTCCATTAACATCATTTAAATAGTTTATTTAGTTATCACATTGTTATTTGTGGGAACTTGCTGTGTTTCAATCTGTCTGATGGATGTCCTACAAAAGGGAACAGGGGAGTGCAAACTTTCCTTCCTTTCAGGCCCAAGCAAGACGGGACATCCTACGATTGGGATTCTTGTAGAGATATCTTGAGCAGAAATCAGAGAAATTTCATCCCTCTCTGAAGATGTGTGTAAACTGGCTGGATGCCATAAACCACTCTTCAAATTGTCTGTCTTGCTCTATTATCTGCGTACAACTTTCCTCCTTCTGGCAAACTGCCTTGTACTGAAGAGCAAGCTGGCAAAAGAGAGATAATGATAACAGACACATGGATGGCTGAAATCTGAGTGCCAGTGGAATTTTAAAGACCTTTAAGATCTAAAATGCATTTTGAAAACCCGTAGTCCTTAAAAGGCCCTCTGTTACTGGGGTTATTTAACACCTCCCTCTTGTTGGGTTGCTATGGTTATGCTCAGTTGTCTGTAATGTAAAGGACTTTGTTACCTTTAGCACGATGATTATATAATTATCAATTGCTACAAAGCAATCTAATACCTACATCCAATGGATATACATAGAGCTTGAATGGTCCCATCTAGCTCACAATAAAGGTAATCTTAATTAATATTTTAACATATAGCATTTTCATTTCAGAGGAAAGAAACAAAATCATTAGCTAGAAATCAAGCTCCTCAGTATTCTACTTTATTGCTTGTCTAAGTGTCTAGAGTGGCATTTGACTTTCAGTTTGAGATCAGTCATACATAGCTTTAGTTCATATTATTTACAAAATCATTGTTTCTGCTTTGAAACATACTCCACGGGAAGAGAGGCACTATTTTTTATTAACTTTGTAAGGTTGCTTGCTGATCTTTTTGTCTATATTTCTTCAAGAATAAACGGATTCTTCAGATTTCAAAATGAGAAAGGCATCTATCAGTAAACAGTTCATTATCCAAAGGGGTCCTGGACCATATGGGTACGTACACAGTAATACATGAGCGAGTAAAGGGGCAAGTAAATTAGTTTAGGACATGTGAGTAGAGTGGAAGTAACTAGAGTGCTTTGTGAGTGAGTGTAGGGTATGAGCATATGACTATAGGAACATTTAGATGTGTGAGGAAGAGTAGATGAGCGAGTACATGAAGTTGAAGAATGGGTGTGGGAGTAAGTGAATGGAGGAAATGGGTGAATGAGTGAAGAGATGAGAGTATGAATAAGTGAATGGAGTAGTATTACTGGCTGGGAATCTCTGTCAAATACCAGAATGAACCAAAATCTTCTTGCATGGTGTCTCTGTGCAACAAGTGGAAAATGGGATTCCTGGTTAGTTTTCCAAGGTAAATCCTGCAAAGTTCAATGTTACTATCAAAAAGAGAAATGTTAGGTAGATATTCACTTGTTTCATTTCATATTTCACCATTTACCACAGAGAAAACTTCCAAAAAAATTACAAGGAACAGGAAAATGAGAATAAAAACATTTTACTAGAAGATTGGATTCAATCCCACTGTATTTACAGGAAATATGTACATCGATTGACAATTAATATGTACAAAAATACAGTCACAGCCATATTTATATATAAATTAAGAATAAATACAATATGCAGATCTCATGACAAGGCAGAAGAGAACCAAAAAAAAAAACCCAATTTACTTTCTGCTCTCTCCAAAGGGAGAGCGAGGTTAGTAACAAGAAACTGTTACTTGGTAATTTAAAGTGTGGTGCAGCGAGACCTGCTCTCATTCAAGCAGTCAGATAATTCTAATTATCATAATTATTAGAGTAACTTAGAAATATCAACACCATGGAGCAGCTATCTTCAAAGAGTGCCACAGTTACCCTTCAAACAGGGAACCGCTATCTCCCTTTAAATAGATCTAGTATACCTTAAAACATAATGTTACAACCATCCTTTAATCAAGTATTTTGAATAAAGCTATGATCTACTTTCAAACAAGGCGCCAAATCTCTCTTTAAGGGCAAGCATTCATCAAACACTGTTTCCCTTTAAAGAGACTTGTGCACTGTTTTCAACAGAACCCTCCCGTCTTCCTTAAAATGGAGATACGTTCACCATAAATGTCAGAAGTTTGTTGTTGACTGAAAAATTAAAGCAACCCGCTGTCTTTTACAGACATAGGAAACAATCTCACAGGGTTCACTGCACCAAAAACATAAGGTCTCAAGACAAGATTGTTGATACTTCTCTTGCTCAATTAAAGTACCATGTTTCTTCATTTTCCCACTTAACTCTTATAGCAGATCTCTGAATCTCTTCAGTAATGATATATATCTTCACATCTGATCTCAAATCATTTTTCTGTGTCTGAGTTTTATTTGATATGTATTACAAGTTTCTGTCCCAAAAATATTGCAATGGTACCCCACAAAACATCCTTCACTCAATGTAAATAAGGGAGACAGATGAGACGACACGCTACTTTATGAGGTTTCCTTTTGTCTTGAGGGAGGTCAAGGTTCAAGGCTGTTAAGCAGACTTGTTGGGCCTGCAGTTCTTTTCCCATGGTAATGAAGATGACCTATGGATTCCAAGAAAATTCAAAGTGATCCTGGTCCTTAACCTTATCAGCATAATCTGCAAGCATGGATAAGGATACCTAGTGGTGGCTATTGGGAGAGGAAATTTAAGACTAGTGCATCTCCACCAAACCTGCCTCATTTTTCACTGCTATTCTGTTATTTTAAATAGTATCAAGGAGAAGAATGCAGCCCAATACCTCCATTTAATAGTAAATAAACCTCCACTATTGGACCCTTTTTTACCCTGTTAACGTATCATCAGTGTACCAACATTATAATTCCACTAAGTCTTCTCCATCGCACTGCCTCCATTTCTTCAATGAAGTGTGTACTATTCAAGAACTCAGCTTGTGTTTACAACGTGCCTGTAAAGTGGGAAATAAATAAAGCCAGGTCTTTCAAAGAAGTGTCTGGAAATGAATGGATATCAATTAATTGAAAAATGATACTATGTAGGGGCTAAATAATTTGCCAAGATTAGTTGCTATGTAAATCCTTGTTAAAAAGAAATATAGTGAATGGGTAAGGAAATCCACAAGTTGGGCAAAGGTGAGAGAAAGCAAATGGTGAATGAATGGAAAATAGTAAGAGTTCACAAGATATAGAAAAATGGAGGTATTGGGCTTTATTAGAATCTAAATACAGGAATCAGGACATCATCAAATAATAACTTGTGTTAATTGAATTGGGTATACGATCTCATTGGTCCTGAAAACAGCCTGTAGCAGCTTCATTTTTCTAAGCTGAGGGATGTACAGAACAGCAGAAAGATTAAACAGTGTCTCTTGAAGGAGATGCATAATGATTCAAAACTTCAGTCAACCTGTTTTGCCCTAAACCACAATAACCTTCTAATTGGCAAATAGCTGTAACCCAATAGGATGTGTATTGTGAAATGTATTATAGCACGGACACATCCCACGAAATTACTGTCCACTATCAACCATCCATTTAGTCACAATAATTCCATTTTTTAAAATCTTTTGACAATCTCATCCCTTCCCCCCCAGATTCTATAACTCAACTACACTGAAGGTGCAATTTACAACAGCTAATTAACCTAACAACTGCATGTCTTTGGGACCCAGGAGGATAGTGGTGCACCCGGACGAAACTCATGTGGTCACAAGGAGAATGTGCAAACTCTGCAGAGTTGACATCCAAGGTCAGCACTGAACCTGGTACTTCGTTGCTACATGGCAGTGCCTTTGTTAAGCGTGCCACTGTGCCACAGACACAGAACAGGCAGTTCAGAACAAATGTATTTTGGACGCTACTTTCTTCTCCCACCCCCCTATATCCCAGTCTGAATTCACTCTCACACATTCCAGGACTCACCTCCATACTTCACATGATTTAAGATTACTCTGCTTCACAGTCCATATTCTCCAGGTGTCAGCTGTGGCTCAGTTGGCTGCACTCTAGCAGTACTAACAGAGTGCTGCATTATCAAAGATGGGATATTTCAAAAGAGATGTCAAAATCAAGTGCTCCCTATCAGCTGGACATTACAGTCCATGACTTTATTTGAAGTGCAGAGGAGTTCTCCTCCTTGTGCGAGTGGACATTGATCTTCAACTGACACAACTAATAAATGTCTGTGGCCATTATCAATTGCTATTCATGGGATATTGCTGTTAGCATTTTCAACAGTACAAAAGGAACATGCTTCAAAATTATGGGCTATAATATGTTTCTTGACATCCTGAGATCACCAGAAGTGTTGTAAAAATAAAATTCTTTTTAAGGACACATTCTCATACATTCGTAATGCTTCTGAAATTAGTCTCACATACTGCAAACACTTCTAAAATTATTCTCACACATTCCAGTCAATCCAGGACTGATTCTTTTACTTCCCAGACGTACAAGAATTAACTCTCATTCATCTTTAACACTCCAGGATGATATCATCCAGGCTTACTCCAAAGAGTTAGAGTGGGTTTGAATACCCCTTTTGGCAGTGTTGCACTGAAAGCTCCACTTTTGGAGTCTGAGCATTGACATGAGCTCCTGCCTCCCTATACTCTGAAGTTTACCAATGTCTTACTTTGTTTAGGCAACAGAAAACAATGCAGTAATGGCAGGAGCTTTGAAGGCAACCAGTACAGGAAGACACTGTAATATCTTCTTCAAGTTCTGTTCTGTAAAAGGACTCTGTACAGATTCTGGGTTGAGAGAAAGATGTAGGAGTCCACAAACATCCGAAACACTCTCAAAGATCACAACATTAAATGTTAATTTCTGTCGATCAGGGTAACAGTTTCATTAGGCCATATATATTCTTTTTTTCTAAGAAAGAAATGTTTTGTCCCTTTCATAAATGAAATTTAGAAATTAGGTCACGGTTGTGTAGAATATTCCTTTGTCGAAAAAACAAGATCCCTCTTCGTTGGGACCATGGCTAAATTTAGACCAATTACACTCCATTTACTCTGAGCTAACTTTCAGAGTAACAATCCAAACAAACTGGTTGCCCTGGATGCCATGTTTGAGGTAACTTCCATTCTGATTTGACAGATTTTTCCTTGAATCCAGCATTATTTTGATTAGTTAAGGCTTGTTCCCATTTTCTTTTGGCCGTAAGATTGAGTACAAGGCCAGTTATAACATTGCTGTTTGTTAGATGCTCCAACACCACACGTTCTGATGAGCTGAAGGTGAGGCAAACACATACAGCTAAAGGCTAGGTGTTCTCATCCTCTATTCAGTGGGCTGGAGGCTTAGGTAGCTCTGTAGACACATGAGCTGAACACGTACATCACACTTCGCTGACAGGTGTATTCCGGCTCAACTCCTTGATCCCATGTAGAATCCGCTTCATGTGGCCCACTCTTGTTATCCCCAAGTCCTGCCAAACACAGGTCAGAAGACAGGTTTTTATTGGGAGTAAATTAACTTGATAAATATTACAGTATTAATGTGAGTGTAGATAAAGAAGTAAAAATATCATGTAAAGGAAATAGGTTTAAAGGGGTAAAACGTTACTCCAAAGTGACTGAATGGCATGCAATGCCTTCCTCTCTGGTGAGACCATGTACATCCCATTGGTACAAGTCTTCACCAACCAAACATTACACCAAAACCACTTATCTTTGCTTGTTCTGTGGGTAAGATGAAGCTACTGCGATTGCCTATCTTTGTTCATGGCAGCCTGTGGGAAGATGAATTTCAGGGTTGCATTCTGGATATATACTTTGATAATAAATGTACTTTTAGGTACTCCTGGACAAATATGAAGCTAAGATCTAGTTACACCCCTAAGTTCTTCTTTAACACAGCTTTATGAACAACTCAATGTACATCTCAAATGACTGATAAGCTTTCTTCTGAAATAAAACATCCCTTTGTTCTGAATGGGAAGGAGGAATTTAAATAGAACAGTGGTTACCTCTAAGTAAGGCAGATTAACTTAACTTGGATCAGCTTGTGGAACTATGATGTGATATCCACTACTAAGACTTGGTTGCAGGAGGGACAGGATTGGCAGCTCAATGTTTTGGGGTTCCAATGTTTTAGACAAGATGGAGGGGTGGTATTAAAGGGGAGAAGCGTCCTTCCTCATCAGGAAAAATCTCATGAAAGTGCTCAGATAGAACATACGAGAGGATTTGTCTACTAAGGCAATATAGGTGGAATAAGAAAAAGGGATGACCCCGTCAAAGGGACTATATTATAAACCTTCAAACAGTCAGCGGGATTTAGAGAAGCAAATTTGTAGAGAGATGCAGATAGTTGTAAATATGACGTTGTGACAATAGGTGATCTTAACTTTCCACATATTGACAGGGACGCCCATACTGTGGGATAGAGTTCGTCAAATGTGCTCAGGAAAGTTTCCTTGATCAATATGTAGAGGTTCAAATAGAGAGAGCATAATACTGGACCTCCTCTCAGGGAACAAAGCAGGGTAGGTGACAGAAGTGCACACATAACACTTTTAACCTAGTGATTGCAATTCCATCAGTTTCAAGATAATTAAAGAGAAGGATAGGACTGGTCTTTGGATTGAGATTGTAAATTGGAGTAAGGACAATTTTGATGGTATCAGAAGGAACTGACAGTTGTGGACTGGTACATGTTGTTTTCCAGTAAAAGATGCTTGGCAAGTGGGAGGCATTCAAAAGTGAAATATTGAGAGTACAGAATCTATATGTTCATGTTAGAATAAAAGGCAAGGCCAACAGGTTCAGGGAACTTTTGTTATCAAGGGATATTGAGACCCTGTTAAAGAAAATAGAGGGGCATATCATGTGCAGGCAGTTAGGATCAAACAAAGTGCTTGAGGAGTACAAGAAATGCAGGAGAACCCTTGAGAGATATCAGGAGTCTGTATTTGGGAATACAGGCCCACAATTCATTGGAAGTGGTATCATAGGTAGATAGGGTTGTAAAGAAAGCTTTTGGCACATTGTTTTTCATAAATCAAAGTACTGAGTACAGGAGATGAGATGTTATGTTGAAGTTTATAAGATGTTGGTGAGAACTAATTTGGAGTATTGTGTGCAGTTTTGGTCACCTACCTACAGGAAAGATGTAAATAAGGTTGAAAGAATACAGAGAAAATTTACAAGGATGTTGCTGGGTCTGAAGGACCTGAGTTATAAGGAAAGATTGAATAGGTCAGGACATTATTCCTTGGAACATAGAAGACTGACAGGAGATTTGATAGTGGTATACAAAATTATGAGGGGTATAAATAGAGTAAATGCAAGCAGGCTTTTTTCACTGAAGTTGGCTGGGACTACAACCAGAGGTCATGGGTTAAGAGTGAAATGTGAAGTTTAAGGAGAACATGAGGGGAAACTCCTTCATTCAGAGGGTAGTGAGAGTGTGGAATGAGCTTTCAGCAAGTGGTGCATGCAAGCTAAATTTCAAACTTTAAGAGAAGATTGGATAGGTACATGGATAGTAGGGGTATGGAGGGCTATGATCCTGGTGCAGGTCACTGGGAGTAGGAAGATTAAATGGTTTGGCATGGACTAGATGGGCCAAAGGATATGTTTCTGAGCTGAACATTTCAATGACTTTATGACGCTAAAAGATGAAATGAGGCTGCTCTGGCAGACAAGATGAAGGAGAATCCAAAGCGTTTCTATAGGTATATTAAAACAAAAGAATAGCAAGGGACAAAATCAGTCCTCTTGAAGATCGTCTATGCATGAATCTCCAAGAGATGATGGAGATCTTAAATTAATTTTTTCATCTGTATTTATTCCAAAGACAGACAGAGAGAGTATAGAACTGAGGCAAAAGTGTAGTGAGGTCATGGACCATGTCCAGATACAGAAGAGGAGGTGCTGGCTGCACTGAGATAAATCCCAGGGCCTGACAACGTGGCTTGTGGGAGGCTAGTGCAGAAATTGTGAGGCCCAGGCAGAGATGTTTAAAATGTCCTTAGCCATGTGTGAGGTGTCAGCGGTCTTAAGGATAGATAATGTTTTTTCTGTTGTTTAAGAAAGGCTCTATTAATAAACTGGGAATTATAGGCCAGTGAGCCTGACGTCAATCATAGGTAAAACAATGGAAGATATTCTAAGGGATAGGATATACAAGTATTTGCACAGACAGGGCTTGATTAAGGATAATCAACATGGCTTTGTGTGTTTTAGCTCATGTTTAATCAATCTTATACAGCCTTTAAGAAGGTTACTGAAAAGGCTGGTGAAAAAAAAGATGGTAGACATCGCCTACATAGATTTTAACAAGGTCATTGACAAAGTCCTGCATGGGAGACTGGTCGAGAAAATTAAGTTGCTTGGCATTCAGGCTGAAGTAGTCAACTGGATCCGACATTGGCTTAGCAGGAGAAACCAGAGAGTGGTTGTAGATGGTTTGTCTCTTTGACTGTTGGCCTGTTATTAGTGGCTTGCCACAAGGATTGGTGCAGGCTCTGATATTGTTTATCATCTATATTCATAACTTAGATGATAATGTGGTAAACTGAATCAGCAGATTAGTGGATGACACCAAGTCTGGGGATGTGGTGGACAGCAAGGAAGGCTATCAAAGTTTGCAGCGTGATCTGGACTAGCTGGGGAAAGGTGCTTAAAGATGACACACAGAATTTAATGCAGACTGAGGCAAGAGAGGTGGTGTGAGATATTGTACTTTGGGAGAATAAACCATGGTAAGACAGTGAATGATAGAATACTAAAGTGTGCTAATTTGGATACAGATCCATAATTCTTCAAAAGTGGAATTACAGGTAGATAGGGTGCTTTGGGCATATTGGCCTTCATAAATTAGGGCAATTAATACAGAAGTTGAGATGTTATGTTGAAGTTGTGGGAGAGGCCAAATTTAGAGCACCAAGTGTAATCTTGGTCACCCACCTACAGGAAAATATCAGTAAGCCTGAAAGAGTGCAGAGAAAGTTTACAAGGATGTTGCCAGGACTTGAGGACTGAGTTATAGGAAGAAGTTGAATAGTTTAGGACTTTTATTCCCTGGAGTGCAGGAGAATCAGGGGAGACCTTAGAGAGGGATACAAGAAAGGAATTTCTTCATTCATTGAGTGAGGTGAGTGTGGAATAGCTGCCAGTGAAAGTGGTAGATATGGGTTCAATTGTAATATTTAAGAAAAGTTTGGATAGATACATGGATAATAGAGATTTGTAGGGATATGGTTTGGATGGAAGTAGATGGGACTAGCTAGTGGATCAGGTTAGCATGGACTGGATGGTATGAAGGGCCTGTTTTTCTGCTATAGTACTCGATGACTCGATGCCTCAACGGTAGAATTGCAGGGATCAGTGCAGATTACTGTCCAAATATTCATTTTCTGGCATCATGGAAAATACTTAAATATAAGGTACATATTCAGAATGCGATCATGTAGTTGCAGCTACATATAAAAGCAAACATTGTATTAGTAGTGCCTTTCCAGCCTTTACAATGGAGTAGTATTATGCTGATGAAAAGGATTATGCCACTCACGCAGAGCCCTTGTTGCAGTTACATACTGGATAAATACAGTCTGGTTTCTACTGGGGTAGAGCAGTGCCGCCTCCCTCTGTCAAAAAATGCTACATTTTGCACATACCCCTGATAGCCAAATCTTTACTGAAAGACAACTCATTATACATCACCTTTTTCAACTAGCTCAGACAATTAGATGAACATGAAAGTCTAGCCTATTCCTATTTCTCCTGTTCTGAATGTAATATTCCTAGCAAACTTCTCTGAAAAGAATTAGAATTAGCAGTGGCTGGGTATTGTGGTATTCCAAATGAAATGGCATAAATCAGTTCTATTTATTGATCGCAAGTTTATGTAGGTTTTCTGAATGGAAAGTTAACATGGGAGTTCAATGTTTATTGTTTATTCAGATCATTAAAGGGCAGATAGTGCAGTTTGAAATTCTTGAAAAATCTAACTGCAGCTTGGCTGACAACATGAAGAACCTGCAGGAAATACTTGGCTTTCTGATACAAATCTGAGGACAAAACTAAGGCCATTTAATAACTTTAACTTCCTTTGATAGCAACTTTTTGATCCTCGATGGTTCATGTGATGATCATAAAGCTTAGCTAAGTCTTTCCAAGATGTTGATGTTGTGGCAATGAAGTAACAACAACACATTTTTAAGTCATCAAAGTATGTCTGGGAATGGTGGTATTCTTTGTCCAAAGTGCCCTTACTCTTCAGAGTAGCAGAGGTTGTGGGTTTGGGAGTTAAATTAATGAAGCCTTGATGGGTTACTACAATACATTTTCTAACATTAAGCCGTGCAGCCATAATGTGTCAGTGGTGAAAGCAATGAATGTTCAGGGTAGCTGGTGACTGGATGGTGTGTTCTGTATGTTCAACGTTTTTGGAACTGCTGTCAACCACGTAACTGTAATCTATTTAGTCAGCCGGCTCTGACCTACATTGCTCACCATAGATTCCAGTAGTTCATGTTTGGAGATTTGTTGATGGTAGTGTCATCAAAAGTTACCTGTGAAGTGGTTAGATGGCCTTTTGCTGGAAATACTCATAATCTAGTACTTGAATGGTGCAAATGTTGCCTGGATTGGGAAGCATGTCTTATGAAAACAGGTTGAGTGAACTTGGCCTTTTCTCCTTGGAGCGACGGAGGATGAGAGATGACCCAATAGAGGTGTATAAGATGATGAGAGGCATTGATTGCGTGGATAGTCAGAGGCTTTATCCCAGGGCTGAAATGGCTGCTACAGGAGGGCACAGGTTTAAGGTGCTTGGGGAGTAGGTACAGAGGAGATGTCAGGGGTAGGTTTTTTACGCAGAGAGTGGTGAGTGTGTGGAATGGGAACAGTAGTGGAGGCGGATACGATAGGGTCTTTTAAGAGATTTTTGGATAGGTACATGGAGCTTAGAAAAATAGAGGGCTATGGGTAACCCTAGTAATTTCTAAGATAGGAACATGTTCGGCACAACTTCGTGGGCCGAAGGGCCTGTATTGTGCTGTAGGTTTTCTATGTTTCTAATATTATTTGCCACTTATCAGCACATATGCCAGTTAGGTTCTGATTTGCAGCATGTAGTGCAGACTGTTTTAATATTGGAGGTGTAAATGAAGCTGACCATTTGCAAGTAACCCCACTTCTGACATGATAGTAAAGAATGCTATTGAAAAAGTTGAAGAACTTCACTGAACTTCGAATGCTAACTCATGGAACTTCTGCAATATTATCAGTGACTTAAATTATAGGTTTCCCATGACTACTTCGTTATAGATATGACCCCAATCATTGGACTGTTTCCCATTGACTCCTGTTTCCATATTCTGTAAATTGCTACCTTGATAGCAAGTGTAGCCTCTCTCACCATGCCTCTGGAATTTACCCCTTACAGTGCCGTGTCTGCACCAAACCTAATATGCGATCTGTAACTGGGAACCCAACCCTAAAATCTAGGCAAACAGAGCATCTCCAAAATATTTTTGCAGAATAACCATGGTTTGTATCAATAACCTCCCATCACTTTGCTGATGCTTGAAAGCAGACTGATGGGATTGTAACTGGCCAAACAGGTCTTGTCTTAGTCTTTGGAGACTGGATATATGTGGGAAATTTTCCATATTATCAGATGGCTGCCTACAGCTGCACAGAAACAGACCCTTGAACTGTTTTTAGACCATAGCTTAAGCAATAAAACCAGATACTCTCAAGACCCTAGTTTTTGCTGTATTTAGTATGTGCAACCCCATTGTTTTTGATATCTTGCAGGGTGAATTAAAGTGCCAAGAATAAGGTGTGAGATTCTGGGAAATGGAAGATGCCAAGATAAATTATTTATCTGATACTTCTGGCTGAAGGTGATTAAAAGTGCATCAACTCTGTTCTGTCTTTTCAACTTGTAATGGGCTCTACTACTATTGATGATGAGGTCATTCATGAAGTGTCCCCTGCAGTTATTTAATTCCTCACCAATATGTAAATTGAGTCTGACAGGGCCACTCGACTTTAATTGGTCAATTAGATACGGGATAACTTAGCTATGCTTACAGTACTGTAGTTTCTGTACTTTAATCATATATACACTCAGTGGCCACTTTATTTGCGACACCAGCAAAGCTACTTGTCAATGTAAATACCTAGCTAGCCAATCATGTGGCAGCAACTCAAAGCATGCAGACATGGTCAAGAGCCTCAATTGTTGTTCAGACCAAACATCAGAATGGGGAAATAATATGATCCAAGCGACTTTAAGTGTGGAATGATTATTGGTGTCAGATGGGGTGGTTTGAATATCTCAGAAACTGCTGATCTCCTGGGATTTTCATGCACAACATTTTCTATAATTTACAGAGATTGGTGCGTTAAACAAAAAACATGATGTGAGCAGCAGTTCTGTGAGTGAAAATTCCTCATTATTGAGGAAGGTTAGACGAGAATGGCTAGACTGATATAAGCTGAGAAGGCAACAGTAATTCAAATAACTACACATTTCAACAGTGGTGTGCACAGAGCACATCTGAACACACAATGGATGAGCTCCAGCAGTGGGTTCCATTCATGCACTGACTTTAGTTCCATATTGTAGCTTCTCTAAAGGCTCTGCACTACTCGGTGCTGTATTCCTCACTTAACCGCATTTGGTGCACTGACCAGAAGGCAACATTTTTACAGTGTGTCAAACAGCAAAGTTCAAGAATGTTGTCAAATGTAATTCTGAACTTGCTGAAGACCCATAGTATTTCACTGATGGGTTGTTTTTAATTGCTGTACTTGTCCTGAATTTATCCCATTCAGTGTAGTGCAGCACCCCATAGAATAATGTATCTGCTGAATATGAAAATACTATTACAAATTGTGATTATCCTTAATAATAACGTCATGGATGAACACACCTGCAATGACTGGTAGAATAGGTTAGGAAGAAGGCCTGTTACAATTCCTGTTCTGGGTGTGACAGGTATATTGAGAAATACTAACACGTTGTACAAAAATACTGCACAAATCTTTTTGATAGAGAATTGCAACTATGCACAAGTAAAACATAGCAAATACTATACTTCTAATACATACACATACAGTATAAATGTTAGGTTGCTTCTGATCAGTACAGTTCTACATATGGTAAACTGGGCTGTGAATAGAGTGTTGTGTGCAGTTCTGCACTACAGGAAGGATATAAATAAGCCAGAGAATATTCACAGGGATGCTGCCTCAAAGCGAGGGGTGCAGTTATAAAGAGACCTGGATAAGTTGTCTTCTCTCTGGTGCGAAGGAGGCTGGAGGTTGATTTTGCAGAGGTTTATAAAATGATTAGTGGCATAGATGGGGTAGATAGTCACTTTTCCATGTAGGGGAGTCTAAAACTGGAGGGCACAGGTTTGAGGTGAGAGGAAATAGGTTTAAGGGAGATTAGAGAGGCAAGTTTTTACCAAAGAGGGTCACAGGTACTTTGAATGAGCTGTACCAGGATGTGGTAGAAGTGGATACAATTACAGAGTTAATGATATTTGGACAGGTACATGGACAATGAGGGTTTGGAGGGAAATAGGCTTAAGGCAGGCAAGAGGGATCAGCATGGATAGGCATCCTTTTCAGCATGCACGTGTTGTGCTGAAGGGCTGGTTTCCACACTGTATCACCATATGAATCTCTGAGTGATCCTGTATCAAATTAAGCATTTTTGTTACAAAACATTGACTGCAAATCTACCCAGATATGAGATTAGACAATGATTAGAGTTTAATATTGAAAAATATTAACCAACCAAAGGGGAAAAGAAGTGTTTGAAATACCCAAGAAGCTTGGCAGCAACTGACATCACATCAGATAGATAATAATAAAAAAAAATCAATTTTTTTTTATTGTGCAAAAGGCCTAGGAATAAACTGCAGTCCTAGTACTTACCTTGGCTCCTAGATACAATAGAGATAATCAACTTGCCTTCAAGGAGCAGTACAGAAAGTTGGTTTGACTCCTGCACTTAGACTGGAATTCAATTTAGATTAGGTGCCCTTTCAAATGATTGTTTGTCCCTTCATACCAATAAAATTGTTGCTGCCTCTAGTACCATTTTTGAAATTCCCTCTAATAATTGTGTCCTCCTTCCTTTCATCATTTTTTTTTGTTTAGTCTCAGCTTGTTTTTTTTGTCTAAAGCTGTTTGAGCATATAGAAAACCGTAGTGCATGAATTGCTCTGGCATTTCCTAATTGTAATTTTCTTGTCCCTTTTCCTATCATTTACAAATTTCTTTAGAAGTTATAGATTCAATGCATCTTTCAACTGATGTGATCTCAGCCCACACAGAAAGTTAATGCTGGAAGACAGTAAGGATAAGCCCAGGCTATATTAGTTAGTCATTCATGCAGAAGTGAGAATGTCACGCAGTACCTTCAGATCTCGCCTCTCCAGATGCAAGAGCTCTGAACCACGGATGTCATGTCCGATGAAGATGTCCCTGTATTCGAACAGGCTAAGATGCTCTAACCAGGCCGCCACCTCCTCAGTACCCCACTGATGCACTGTGGGAAAGCGAAGAGCAGCGCGACCTTCAGTACCCACAATCCCAAAGGCAAAGAGAAATGCATAACCATCACCCATTAGCAATAAAGAGGCCCACAGAAATTTCAGAGAGCGGAGAGTTAATCTCTTAAGAAGAATTTCAAGAGATCAGTAAACATGCAATCCAATCTGGTAACTGACACAGTTGCTGAAATAAAATAAATGCTTTTAAGTGGGAAGCTCCAGGCCACAGTATCAAATTGATAAAAATAACAGCTTTGCCTCCAACCTGACTATAATCCTGCTGGACAAAGAAAAATAGTGTTGACATAAGAATCATATGACATTTCACCAAGATACTGAAAGCAATAACACCCCGGATACACAGAAGAGACTGCGGTTGCTGGAAATGTGGATCAACACACACGAAACTCTGGAGGAAGTCAGCAGATCAGGCAGCATTTATGAAGGTAAATGAACAGTTGACTTTTTGGGCCTGGACCCTTCCTATTGAAGGCCTGAAACGTCGACCACTTATTACCCTCTAGAGATACTAACTGAACTGCTGAGTTCCTCCAGCATTTTGTGTGTGTTTAAGCAAAAGATCCAATGTATAACCTATGATCTGTCCTGAGTTAGCAACAGAGTTGAAGAACTTCATTTGTCAAGTATGCCACTGATTCATTTGATATACGGAAGAAGCCGTTTACTGTTCCCATTTCATTGGACCTAGGAGTTTCTGAATGAATTTTGGGTGAAGAAAGAAATGGTTTAGCTTTGTTGGACTTCCCCACAGGTGTAGCGATCAGGGAGACTGGAGGTCTCACAGATCTCCTGCATCTTGCATGAGGAGCACGCCACTGACCTTGGACCTATTCTCACTACTCTAGCTAGACATTAATGGACAAAGAAAGTGAAACTTGACGGAAACCTCAACCTAACATCTGCCTCTTCTCACTGAACTTCTTAAGAGTTTCTCCTTCTAACTCTGTCCACTCCCACAATGGTTCCTCTACATAAATCCAACTTTTTTTTAAATTGGCCCTTGCCAAGTACCTGTTAACCCAAATGACCTCCATGTCCACTGAAAGTCTGATAGACCCCACTCAGTTTTAAAATCTGGAACTTAAACTGCACAAGTGACTGTCTTCACAATTTCAATCTCCGCAGAATTCCTGTCTCTCTCTAAGAATTCTGTATCTAAGAACAGAATTAAGGATTTTCTCAATCCTGGCTGAACACAGGGGCATGCAGAAGTTTGGGCACTCCTGGTCAAAATTTCTGTTACTGTGAATAGTTAAGTGAGTAGAAGATGAACTGATCTCCAAAAGTCATAGAGTTAAAGATGAAACATTCTTTTCAACATTTTAACCAAAATTGGTGAATTATTTTTGTTTTGTAGAATTTTAGAGTGAAAAAAAGGAAAGGAGCATCATGCAAAAGTCTGGGCACCCCAAGAGATTTGAGCTCTCAGATAACTTTTACCAAGGTCTCAGGCCTTAATTAGCTTGTTAGGGCTATGGCTTGTTCACAGTCATCGTTAGGAAAGGCCAGGTTATGCAAATTTTAAAGCTTTATAAATACCCTGACTCCTCAAACCTTGTCCCAAAAATCAGCAGCCATGGGCTCCTCTAAACAGCTGCCTAGCACTCTGAAAATTAAAATAAATGATGCCCACAAAGCAGGAGAAGGCTATAAGAAGATAGCAAAGCGTTTTCAGGTAGCCGTTTCCTCAGTTCGTAATGTAATTTAGAAATGGCAGTTAACAGGAACAGTGGAGGTCAAGTTGAGGTCTGGAAGACCAAGAAAACTTTCCGGGAGAACTGCTCGTAGGATTGCTAGAAAGGCAAGTCAAAACCCCCATTTGACTGCAAAAGTCCTTCAGGAAGGTTTAGCAGATTCTGGAGTGGTGGTGCCCTGTTCTACTGTGCAGCGACACCCGCACAAATATGACCTTCATGGAAGAGTCATCAGAAGAAAACCTTTCCTGCGTCCTCACCACAAAATTCAGCATCAGAAGTTTGCAAAGGAACATCTAAACAAGCCTGATGCATTTTGGAAACAAGTCCTGTGGACTGATGAAGTTAAAATAGAACTTTTTGGCAGCAATGAGCAAAGGTATGTTTGGAGAAAATAAGGGTGCAGAATTTCATGAAAAGAATGCCTCTCCAACTGTTAGCACATGGGTGGATTGATCATGCTTTGGGCTTGTGTTGCAGCCAATGGCACGGGAAACATCTCACTGGTAGAGGGAAGAATGAATTCAATTAAATACCTGCAAATTCTGGAAGCAAACATCACAGCGTCTGTAAAAAAACTGAAGATGAAAAGAGGATGGCTTCTACAACAGGATAATGATCCTAAACACACTTCAAAATCCACAATGAACTACCTCAAGAGGCACAAGCTGAAGGTTTTGCCATGGCCCTCACAGTCCCCTGACCTAAATATCATCGAAAATCTGTGGATAGACCTCCAAAGAGAAGTGCATGCAAGACGGCCCAAGAATCTCACAGAACTAGAAGCCTTTGGCAAGGAAGAATGGGTGAAAATCCCCCAAACAAGAATTGAAATACGACAGAAAGCGTTTACAAGCTGTGATACTTGCCAAAGGGGGTGTTACTAAGTACTGACCATGCAGGGTGCCCAAACTTTTGCTTCGGGCCCTTATCTTTTTTTGTTATTTTGAAACTGTAAAAGATGGAAATAAAAAAGTAATCTTGCTTAAAATATTAAAGAAATGTGTCATCTTTAACTTTATGCCTTTTGGAAATCAGGTCATCTTTTACTCGCTTAGCTATTCACAGTAACAGAAATTTTGACCGGGGTGCCCAAACTTCTGCATGCCACTGTATATTAAAGTCATTGAGATAGTGAACACTTAGTTATTAAATTCCCTCTGGATTATCTAAACACAAATAGGTACTATTTGTTACAAACACAAATCCTGATAAACGGCATGCCTTCTACTTCACTATTTCAATTGATGATTGTAAATTAATCTACAAACATATCACTGGAAATTCTACCTGGGTGCCCCTTACCAGAACATCTATGATGCTGTCATAAGGCATCAAATTGCGAGAAGACAAAGGCAGAAGGGCAGTCATTTCCTTGAATGCCCCTTGCCTTAGTCAGACAGCTAACATTAAAATGGACCATTGGAAAATGCCAACCAATTATCAAAGATGGTGCAAAACAGTAAAACACGGGTAACATTCTGAACTTGAATCTCTCTTGGCATGACTGAAAAACACATATGCAAAGGGGATGATAATGACAAAACACATGGAAGTAAATGAGATTCAGAATTCACATACACACCTGGCAAACCCAAATTCCCTCTGGTTTCCTTATTTTTGTTATTTTTCTCTTTTTTTAACTTTGACACAAGACGGAACTTGGCACTACGAGTCCGTTTGGAATATTCCAACAATTGCCCCTGGAAGAACACGTGAAGAGAAAAGCAGCAATAACTTTCAGTTTATTAGACATGGAAGGAAGTACCCACATACATATGCTATTGACATCAGGGTCAAGTTGGGAAGCAGATTTTTGTCTAAACAAGCCTTGGCCTTTGATATAGATTAAATAGTCTTCGCCTAACTAACACCAGCAAATGCTTTCTTACACTTGTTCACCCAACCCCAGTTTAGCACTTTCAGGAGGGAAAAAAAATAGAAAAGCAACAAAGTTTTAGGTTACCTACTGAACACATTCTATAAATCAACAATTCAGTAAAACACTTTGTTTGCTTCTGAGCCTACCTCGTCATCGCTTGGTTCGATAAGTTGACACAACCAGGGAATTTCTGCCAGCTTGCGAAGCTGAAGGTCCACATTAGCCAGAGCCCCAGTGAGCTCATCTTTCTGAGGGGGATCTAACTGCTGTACCCAGAAAAGAAAAACATAGAGCAGCATGCTCAGTAATAATTAGAAAACAAAAACAAATGCTAGCCTTTAACATGGAATTGTATTCTTTTTTTCACATTTTCTCTTTTCCCTTTTGTATTGTACCATGACCAGAAATAATTAATCAAATATCTTTACCTTCTGGGTTTCAGTATCATCACCAAGGAGTACTGCAGGCTAACTACCTTTGTAAGCCTAGCTGGCTGTCATGAACGTGAAATAGCTACCAAACCATTTACTTACAAACTCAGTAATCCAATCTGTAACACACTATAAAACCCTGATTTATCTTAGAAACACATAAGAGAATTTACAATGTCTTCATAACATTGCACTAAAACGTTAGCTCATTTATTTGTAACTGAGTCTTTGTTACACTGGCTGCTGAGGTGTCTAAAATAGCTTCTTTGTATGTTATATAAAATGGATTTTCTGTAATAATAACTGCGATGTAAGGAGTAGTCTCTCTCCCTGCTTGTTTAGGTTATATTATTGAAAAGGGAGGGAACAAACCAACGAGTGTCCATGTTATTCTTTCTGTGGGTGATATTGTCTCATATGGCTGGGAACCATGTGGTTTGGTGGGTTTTTCGGGAGAACCGAAGAGGAAGGACGTGCTGGACGTGCTCTGGTCGACCACCGTGGTTGGTCCCAGGTGGCAGGTCATGGGGATCGGAGGTGATCACATGGTGGAAAGAAGACCCCGTTAATTGAGCTCCAATGGTTGTGCACGAAGTGGTTGTTTGGTGCCTTTTACTTTTCTTTTACATTGTATAAAATATAAATTCCTTCTATATCGTATTTGTGAAGTAGGATGTCGTGCACAATCCTGATTTGATGGGGACAGCCGTGAGAAGCACGCAGGAACATCTGGAGAAACTTCTGAAATGCCCACTTGACTGCCGCTGCTACTGTACGATCAAGAATCTCCGGAGGGGAAGGCCCCAAATCCTCGGCTTTGCCTATTGCCTGTTGCTAGGGTCGAAGCGCTCGGCAGAGATGGTGCTCGGTGTCGGAGGGCTGGTCAGAGGCTCGAAGTTTTCGGACGGACTCAAGAGTCGGCTGTGGTCGGGGTGCTCCCAGGGTGCTGCATCGGCAAGTTTGCAGTGCTGGAAGCTCATGGCAGGAAGAGAGTTTTTCTTCCTTCTACCGTCTGCGTGAGATGATGGGACTTTCGAGAGACTTTGAGATTTTTTTTACCGTGCCCATAGTCTGTTCTTCTATCAAATTATGGTATTGCTTTGCACTGTTGTAACTATATGTTATAATTATGTGGTTTTTGTCAGTTTTTTTAGTCTTGGTTTGTTTTGTGTTTCTGTGATATCATTCTGGAGGAACAAATTGTATCATTTCCTAATGCATGCATTACTAATTGACAATAAAAGAGGACTGCATGAACTCATAATCTAATCTAATAATCTAGTCTATCTCTATTCATTACATAGTTCCAGTAAGATCTACAAATTGTAATCTGTAAATCGTACACTGTGTGCTGCCTGATATTTGAGGAGTGAGTTTGAACCAGGGTGCATTACACAGCAACTACGCAAAACTTGAGACACGGTTTGGCGGGCAGACGGGGTTTCCCCTAGACAAACATGAGCCGATAGCCCTGAGCGTTACATATTCCATGTCAAGTAGAATTGAACAGAACGGTACCAAAGGAACAGGCCCCTTGGCCCACAATGCCTGTGCTGATCATATTATTTCAAATTAAAGTTCAAACTTCAAAGTACATTATACATTGTCTAATATCATCTATCTGCACATGGTCTACAGTGCTTATAAAAAGTATTGACCCTCCTTGGAAGTTTTCATGTTTTATTGTTTTACAACATTGAATCAGAATGGATTGAATTTGGCTTTTTTGACACTGATCAACAGTCAAAGAGAAAACAAATTTCTACAAATTGGTCTAAAATTATTACAATTATTAAGTACAAAATAATTGAGTGCATAATTACTCACATCCTTCAAGTCAGTATTTAGTAGATGCACCTTTGGCAGCAATTACAGCCTTGAGTCAGTCTCTACCAGCTTTGCACATCAGAGCACTGCAATTTTTCCCCACTTTTCTTTACAAAACTGCTCAAGCTCTGTCAGATTGCATGGGGATCATGAGTGGACAGCCTTTTTCAATCCAGCCAAAAACTTTCAACTGAATTGAGTTATGGACTCTCTGACTTGGCCACTCCAGGACATTAACTTTGTTGCTTTTAAGCCATTCCTGTGTAGCTTTGGCTATATGTTTTGGGTCATTGTCTTGCTGCAAAACAAATCTTCTCCTGAGTCACAGTTCTCTGATTGACTTAACTCCAAGGAATATTTAGTGACTTGGAAATTTTCTTGTATCTGTCTCCTGACTTGTGCTTTTTAATAACCTTTTTGTGGAGTTGCTTGGAGTGTTCTTTTGTCTTCGTGGTGTAGTTTTTGTTAGGATACTGACTCACTAGCAGTTGGACTACAATCATTTGACACACCTTGACTGCACACAGGTCTCCAAAAACAGATCTCCATTTAAGTAATTACATGCCTTCTAAAACCAATTGGCTGCACCAGTGATGATTGATGTGTCATATTAAAGGGGATGAATACTTATGCAATCAATTATTTTGTGTTTTATATTTGTAATTAATTTAGATCACTTTGTAGAAATCTGTTTTCACTTTGACATGAAAGAGTCTTTTTCTGTTGATCAGTCTCAAAAAATGCCAAGTTATATCCACTGTGATTCAATGTTGTAAAACAATAAAACAGAAAAACGTCAGGGTTGGGGAGGAGAAATATTTCTTATAGGCACTGTATATTGCTGCATCCCCTGCCTGCTGAATTCCTCCTAAACATCACTATCATGTCAGCTTCCACCACTGCGTTCCAGGCACCTTCCCCCATCTGTTTAAAAGAGAACGCTCCTCTTAAATCTCCTTTCAACTTCAGCTCTCTCACCTTAAATCCATTTTCTCCCTGAGGAAAAGGCTACCTATTCTATCTACACCTCTCATGATTTTATATACATCTAACATGCTACTCTTCAGCCTCTAATTTTCCAGATAAGACATTCTATGTTTGTGCAGAAAACACACAAAATGCTGGAGCAATTCAGTAGGTCACGCTGAATGGCAATGAGTAAGCAATCGATGTTTTGACCTTTCATCAGGACTGGAATGCAAGGGGGAGGAAGGCCAAATAAGAAGGTGAAGGAGGGGAAGGAGATAGGTCAAACCAGGTGGGTGGGGGGGGGGGCTGAAGTAAAGCTGGGAAGTGATAGCTGGAAAAGGTAAAGGGCTGGAGAAGAAGGAATCTGATATAAAGGAGGGTAGACCATGGGGAAAAAGGAAGTAGGAGGGCACCAGGGCGAGATTATAGACAGGTGAGGAGAAGAGGTAAGAGGGGGGCCAGAGCGGGGAATTGAAGAAGAGGGAAGGGGTGGGGAGAAAGTTGTCAGCAGTTGGCGAGATGAGTGGCTGTAGAGGAGGCCATGGACTGACATATCAGAATGGAAATGGGGATAGGAATTAAAATGGTTTACCTCAAGGAGATGTATATAAAATCACGAGCTGGAGTGAAGGTGCTCAACAAAATGGTTTCCCAATCTATGTTGGGTCTCCCCAATATTGAGGAGGCCACATTGGAAGCCCTGGACACAGTAGATGATTCCAACAGATTCGCAGGTGAAGTGTTGCCTCATCTAGAAGTCCTGTCTGGGGACTTGAATGGAGGTGAAGGAGCAGGTGAATGGGCAGGCGGAGCACTTCTTCCGCTTGCAGGGATATGTGCCAGGAAGGATATGTGGGGAGGGACGAATGGACAAGGGAATCATTGGAGGGAGCAATCCCTGCAGAAAATGGAGAGCGAGGGTGGGGGGGGAGAGGTAAAGGTGTATTTAGTGCTTGGGTCCTGTTCAAGATGGCAGAAGTTGCAGAGAAACCATGTTTGTCCACCTGGTGAAGCTTTTCTATAGCCTCCACATCCTTCCATAATGTGGTTTCCAGACCCAAGTACAATACTCCAAATGTAACTAACTTAAGATTTACGTGGCTGCAACATGATTGAATAGAAGTGAGCAGCTTGGATCATTCAATCATTGCTAATAACAAAAGCTACACACAAGCTATAGTGACATTAGACACATTAGTAGCATTAAACACTGTTGATGGACCAGTCTTATATTTTTAGCCAATCCCCTAAGAAAAGGTGGCATTTATTAGCTCTTTAGAACAGAAGGTAAAAGCTTAAGTTTCCACTGTGTACATGCCCTCATTCAAGGCTGTGGTTGCAATAGTGTAGTATTTTGAGAAAGAGGAAAATTAGGCAGCATTCTTGCTTTTAATTAATGCCAAATCATCACTTCTAGACCATGACTTTATTCAGTGGAATACCTACAGATTTGGTCACGACCTCCTAGAGTTGAATTCCTTGCTCACTCGCAGTACTTGGCATCAAACGAAGATAAGTGGACATTTGGAAATAGTATTGGAGGTTGGTAACAATTTTAGAACTGTGACCCAGCAAGGATCACCTTCAGGAATATACCAATAAATAAAAGTACATACAGTATGGAAGGATATGTGCTGGTTAGTCTACAGAACGTTATTAAATTAGATTAAGAATAATTCTTCTCATTTACCAACGGTGATATCATGAGCCACAATGTGATTTTGTACTAAATACTGTTTCACTCAGAATTAGATTTTTTTTTGACAATCATGGGTATACTTACTTATTTAATGTATTTACAGATACAGCATGGAACAGATCCTTCTAATCCAACGAGCTGCACCGTCCAGCAACCCGCATATTCAACCCAAGCCTAATCACAGGACAATTTACAATGATCAATTAAACTACCAACTGGTACTTCTTTGGACTGTAGGAGGAAATTGCAGCCTCTGGAGGAAAGCCACGCGGTCACGGGGAGAACGTACAAACTCCTTACAGGCAGCGGTGGGAATTGAACCTGGGTAGCTGGTACTGTAAAGTGTTGTGCTAACCACTTTGCTACCCTGCCTCCCCACTTGACACTTTAAATGCTAGAATACTGCTTTGTACACAAATATAACTGATTTAAAAATTATTATTATATGTTGTCCTGTATGTGACAAAATATGTTTTGGTGAAATCATTTATAGAGAGTTGCTCATACCATGTATCTGTTACCTCATATGCAGAGTAAATCTTCCAAACCTTGATCAGACTCTAGTCTGCCTGTGCTCATTCAGTTATATATTATTACTTTTATAGAACAAAATGCTTGAATACTTTCCAGCTAGTAATTTGCTCCAGCATTTCTAATAGTCTTTTATATGTACATTGTCCAAATAGCTCAATTAGACCCCGGTGCTTAAATAACTAGTTTTGCTATTAGATATACAAATTGTTTGAGGCTTCCAATTATACCAGTCTGCCACTTTTTTTAATACCGGAAATATTTCATTTAATTGTGACTCACTTAATTATTCCACATATAAGCACTGGGACTCATTAGTTCCTACTATTTGTGTCTTTGCTTACCAGTGACATTTTGCCTGCTAGTAGAAGCTCTGTCTCATTATGCAGGGCTTTCCCATTGTTGACCATTTCCATCACCAGACTGCAACTCAAGCCCTTTAAGAAAGGAAAACAAGATAAGACAACTTTAAATCCACATGTCTTCCAGTCCACTCAGTAGCAATGACACTTCTCTAACACGCGACTCTTACATTATCTGCAGCTCATACCTTACAGCTCAGGGAATCTTTACACAGTCATGAACAGCTTGCACTTATAAAGCATGCTTTATGTAATAAACATTTGGAGGATCTTTGCAGGGAAGAGCAAGCAAGGTCAGTCAAGGTAACCAAAACCACGGTCAGGCAGAATCTGAACAGGCTTTTTAAATTGGGAATGTTACTAGAAAGAGTAGTTTTGATAGCGATCAGGGTTAAAAGAGACAGTGATGCTTTCCATTGATTAAAAGACAATGTATATTGAGGTGTTGTTATGGGAAATAGGAAGGTGCAGAAGTTATATTAATGAGCTTTGATACAGAACTGGAGAGAGTTGTAGAGACTAAAT
Source organism: Mobula hypostoma (assembly GCF_963921235.1). NCBI lineage: Eukaryota > Metazoa > Chordata > Chondrichthyes > Myliobatiformes > Myliobatidae > Mobula > Mobula hypostoma. Next base: position 82,604,016 of record NC_086100.1, on the reverse strand, counting down.
GAAACTAGGTTCGTTTTAGGGATTTCTAAACATGGTTGAATTTTCCAAACTGAGTCTGCTGGGGATGCTGGCACTAGCATGAGGTTACTCTTCCATATACTAACTGGCTGTGTCCCATAGTCGAGTGGCTGGTTATAACTAGCTAGTCTAGAACCGATGAGGTAATTGGCTTAAACCACGCTACTTCTCAAAGTGAAAACTAATTATTGGACAAAACCTGAGTAAAACCTCAAATCAATACTAGTAACACTTTCAAAACTAAATGATTGATGAATAGGCAGTCTGCAGAGCCAAATCCCAGCAGGCTTTCTGGAATAGGTTTCTACTGAAAAGCGAAAGCTTCTGCAGACACAAGGCCAACTGACAACAGGCTCACTTTCAGCACAGCTAGTTTCTCCCCCAAAAGATGATAGTAGTGAGTAAGCTTTCTCAACTTGCCCAAAACAGCTGCTCCCATTTAACTCATCCTAGTTCCACTTCCTTATAATTGTATCCAAACCTGAATGCAGATCTCGAGAATTGGGCACACTATGCTTAATTATTCCTCATATCGTGTTTGAAAACATCATTCTGGTTTGTGTAGGTTTTGTCATCACTATGAAACAGTTGAACATGTACTATTACAGTGTGAAGCATACAAGGTTGAAAGAGACCAAATGCAGTCTTCATTACCATCTTTGTGGATTGATAGTTTTCACATCAAAACTTAAATGTTTAGTTAATGTTAAAACTTTAATTCAAAGTATTGTCTTCCACGTCTTACAATCCATAGGGCTTTTTGGGCTAACTTAGCTTTCATCTGACAGGTCTTTTTTCCCAATTCTCTACACCACACTCCAGTTCAGTTGGTGGCGGTAATGCACCTTTAAGTTGGAATACCATAAAAAGTCAGAAGAAGAAGCAGATCTAGATAGTCCACCCAGTCTCACTGGTTGTAGATTTGCATTCCCTAGCCCACAGTCATCAGTACCATTTCTTACCTCGGTTGTTTTTGACTTTGCATAAACTTTATCCATTGATTTGGCACTGGCATTTACTGCATGTGCAAGCTCTTGTTCCATTGTATGATGAAGCTGTGCGGTCTCCCGAATCCTGGACAGAGAGAGAAAGGAGGAGGAAGGACATTATAAGGGACAAAAAGAAAAGATGGGGGAAACCAGCTTTTAAAACAATAGTGAAATGGAAGATGGAGGCCCAATGCAAAAAGTTTTTGGAAAACAAAGCCAGTGTAATGTTGAGTAGGCCAACGTTGCTGCTTGATGAAGACAATTTATGAGAGTTAATTCCACTTGGAACAATTTTGCTGTAAGTCAACCAGATATGAAAGTTGACCAGAAAAATGCTCAAAAGTACAATATCACGAATCAAGCTTGTCACTGCCTTATCTTTGGGGGTCCAGTGACATATGTGAAGGAATATTGGATGAAAGCATTATTCCTTTCCCCATGTGACATACAACCTACAATCATTACTGTGTTCTCTATAATAAGCATTTTTAATGATGAACTAAAGACGACCTATACCTAATAAAGCTTTACAGTCTGGCCTGTTTCACTGAACTGAAAGTATGACACCGACCCCAGTATATACACTCAGTGGCCACTTTATTAATTACCTCCTGTACTAATAAAATGGTCACTGAGTGTCTATTTATGGACTTCCTTTGCTGCAGCCCATCCACTTCAAGGTTTGATTGTTGTAATGTGTGGTTAATTGAGTTACTGTTGCTTTCCTGTCAGCTTGAACCAGTCCGGCCATTCTTCTCTGACCTCTCTCATTAACAAGGCATTCTCTCCCACAGAACTGCTGCTCACTGGATGTTTTTTTCCCTTTTTCGCATCATCACTAGAAATTCTAGAGACTGTTCTGCATGAGAATCCTGTGTGATCAGCAGTTTCTGAGATACTCAAACCACCCTGTCTGGCACCAACAATCATTCCACGGTTAAAGTCACTTAGATCTCATTTCTTCCCCATTCTGAAGTTTAGTCTGAACAACAACTGAACTCCTTGCAACACACACAAAATGCTGGAGGAACTCAGCATGCCAGGCAGCATCAATGGAAAAAAAGTACAGTCGACGTTTCCTTCAGCATTTTGTGTATGTTGCTTGGATTTCCAGCATCTGCAGATTTTCTCTAGTAACTGAACCCCTTGATCATGTCTGCACGCTTTTATGCATTGAGTTGCTGCCAAATGATTGGCTGATTAAATATTTGCATTTATGTGAAGGTGTACAAGTGTACCTAATAAAGTGGCCCCTGAGTGAACAACAAGCAGGCATCTTTAAATCAAGTAACAGGTAACTTATTTATTTAGAGATAGAGTGTGGACCAGGCCTTTCTGGCCCAACAACCTGCACTGCCCAGTAACCCATCTAATTAACCCTACCCGAATCACAGGACAATTTACAATGACCAATTAACTGACGAACCTGTATGTGTTTAGAGTGTGGAGGGAAACTGGGGCACCCAGAGGAAACACATGCATTCATGGACAGGAATTAAAACTCTTTACGGACAGCATCGGGATTGTACTCTGGACTCTGGTGCCCTGAGCTGTAATAGCGTTGTGCTAAACACCACGCTACGGTGGCACTCCAAATGCCTTCTATCCACTTCGATCTAATTCATGGCTTGTTGCACATGCAAAAGTCTTGCAAATTCCATACAGAATCCCACTGCAAATTGCAGATGGATATTAATATAGTTATATATTAATTATATTAATACAGTTCCTCTCTACAATGCACATTTCAATTTGTTGCTTACCGTTCTAACGTTTCTCTTGTACCGCACACTGTCTCAACTTTAGTTGGGTGATGAATTGTTGTAAAGGTTGAAGAGAGGTTCAACCTTTCTTCAATATTCATAGCTGAAGAGTGTATTTCTCCTGCCACAGGGAGCACCATTCATGTTCTAGGACTAGAGTTTTACCCCAGTCTTCTCGAACCATTGCAGAGATCACTCCCAGGATATCTGCAGTTTGACCTGCCCTGCTGTCTATGCTTAAGGATGATGTGTAGTTTAGACAAATGCCTTTGAACCACTTACCGATGGATGAGCGTTCCAGCCGCTCGGCCAAACTGATTGATCTCAGCAGCTTCCTCTTCTGAAACTATCTCAGGCTGCAAGGCAATCTGGGATGACGGACGAGGTAGTTCACACTTTTGTTTATCTTCCCAAGATTTGAGGGTGTTCTCAAAAGCCTGTGGGATGGGCAGACACAAATGAGCTCAAGGTCAATGGCAGATCACCTATCCCAACTCAGGCTTCTACTGATTTGGATTCAATGCCAATCTACCTCCTTTAATTTAAACCTAACAGTTATACGGAATAAAGAGGTGACATCATATGTGATTAAGATATAGTGCATTTGGTTCCAGTGTAGTATTTCTTGAGAAAGACAAATTATGCTCAGAAAATCTTCCGTCTCTGTTGGATGTTGGGGAATTTGCCATACTCTCGACATGCCCTATGTTTATCAAAATGACTAATGTAACAGGAGAATCTTTAGTCAAGGGAATATGTACAACAGCACCTATGCAGTGACTAATCTAACTTTATTTGTACTCTATGGAACTGGTATTAATTGTATAAATATGCAATATACAATATATCATGCTCAATGATCTCATAATTAATAGATCAGATCAAAGCTGTAGTCATGAAACAACTGCAATATCAGTAACAACTTACTTGTCCCACCAGGTGAGTGCTAAAGACATGACCTTGTAAGGGATCTCAGATCCCAAAAAATACATATAAACAAACAAATACAACAGTCTCACATGGAAAGTAAACATTCTGATGTACTGATATGTTATTCCTCCCAATACAGTTTAGCATTAGAGTGGCTTGAAGTTTATGAGCATAATTTCTGGTACAGTTCAGGATTTTTTTTTTGGTTTTTAGCTGTGTTTGGTAAAATTGAACATATTCGTTATTAAAGGAAGTCCAGTCAGAAATGCAACAGATTTTATACTGTTGTGAATTTGAAGTCAGTAATAATAAAACAATCCAAGTCAAAGACATATTAATATTAAAATATATACTGCCTACCTGTTATTTAGTGTAGTGACACTAATACATCAGACCAAGTAATGAAAATTGTAAATAGGCTTTTGTAAACATGCTTAAAGAAAAATGAAATGTTATTTCTGCTTGATTGACATCTACTGCCAAAGTGGGATTTTATAGTGTAAAACAGAACTATTTTACCTCAGGTCTTTCTGGAAATTAATTTGGCTTTCATTCCCAGGCTCCAGACAGTACCTACCCGATCTCTGGTCAACATCTGTGCACGGTTTTTGTGAATGATTTTTATGTAGCCAGGGGGTTGAATCCAAGCTTCCCCATCCACTTGTACTGGGACTCCTTCATCGCCAAGAATTGTAATCTTTACTGAACGACACTAGAAATGGGAAGAAAGTGCATCCTAGTTAAGGAGGCTGATTGAAGTCTAAAAAAAACCCTCTTAATATTTGCCCAACTAACATACACAAAATGCTGGTGGAATGCAGCAGGCTAGGCAACATCTATAGGAAGAAGTACAGTTGATGTTTCGAGCCGAGACCCTCCATCAGGACTAACTGAAAGAAGAGGTAGCAAGAGATTTGAAAGTGGGGGGGGGGGGGGGACCGAAATTTTAGGAGAAGACAGGAGAGGGAGGGATGAAGCTAAGAGCTGGAAAGTTGATTGGCAAAAGGGATACAGTGCTGGAGAAGGGGGAGGACCATGGGATGGGAGGCCTACGGAGAAAGAAAGGGGGAGGGGAGCCCAGTGGAAGATGGAGAGCAGGCAAGGAGTGATTGTGAGAGGGACAGAGAGAGAAAATGGGCCTGAACCCACACAGATGATCGTGGCAGCTCCCTTTCCTTGGAGAATGATGAGCCAACTGTATTATTATAAGTCTAAAATGATATGGTTATTTTATTTTCTCCTCCCAACCCACAACTCCCATTTACTGGATTTGATTCCGCATTATGTATCACTAGCATTTTTGATTTTATTTTAGCTTTACCTCTTGTTTCATCTACAACTATAAGATGAAAATGAGTATTTGGTTCTTAGTTAGTGTCAGGCTGACTATTGCTTTATTGGTAGTGTGTTCATCTGTTTTCTGAATGGTTGCATTTTCTGATGCACTTGGGTTACCAAGAAAGTGTACTATTGAATTTACTGTTGAGAAATAGTCACAAAGGTTAGGATATTAGTGGAGAGTGAAAGAATTAAAGAGAAGGGAAATGCCAGATTTTTTATAATTTAACAAATGAGGGGCCACCCCAAAGAGAGTTCTATGAGCTAGAAAAAAGGCTGAAGAGCAAGGCTTAGCAGTAATTTTTGGACTACTTCCCGTACTTTGTGCTCAGTGGCACAGAAACAGTAATAAATGGGAGCTTAATCTATTGTTGGCCCAGAAGGCAACTTCTGAGTGTCCCCTGAAACATGGACCAATTATGAGGGAAGTACAGTCTATTGAACAAATGTCCTTGGCACGGCAGTTAAAATTGTTATGAGGGAGGGCGTAAAAAATCAAGGAAGAGAGTAAAACAAGCATGGGTGAGCTCTCTTACTTGAGCAATTCGATGATGTTGCAGATTGATGACTCGTGAAACTGCCATTTGCATACTGCCAAACACAGCCACCACCTCCAAGATCTTGTCATCAAAAGAAGGAGCTGTGAAGATCTGCAGAGCGATCAACAAGGGTTATGTCAGCAATTGTACTAATGCACGAGAGATTGCAATGATTGGCATCACTCTATGGATACGAGTACCATGGCTCTGTGATTTATGTTGACTTACACTTAAATGAATATTATATCTGCAACCCTATTTATTTACATTTACCAAAACTGGTTTTAAAGTTGCACTTACATCATCTTCCTTGGTTCCACCCCAAAAGTTGGTACCACCAGCATAGCTGGGGATATTTAGTACAGCAATACCCTGCAAGCTAGGTAGGGGAATGCGCTGTCCATCACACTGCAATAGAAAAGTGAAAAGAAAAGGATCAAATTAAAATGAAGTAAAGCAAAGTTATTATCAAAGCTTTGTATACATATACATACCTTGATATTCATACACTTCAGGCACTTCCAGGAAAAATAAAGAATGCAGCAGAAGTTACTAGTAACTATACATAAATTAAGACTGACAAAACAACCAATATGGAAAAACAGAAACTGTGCAAATAAATGAAATAATACTGAGAACATGAGCTGCAAAAGATCTTTGAAAGTGAGCTTGTAGGTTGTCGAATCAGTTCAGAGTTGTGGTGGGTGAAGTTATCCACGCTGGTTCAGGAGCTTGTTGGTTGTTGGGTAATAACTGATCCTAAACTTGGTGGTATGGAACCTAAGGCTTCTGCATCTCCGACCTGATGGTAGAAGGGAGAAGAGAACATGGCCTGGATGGTGTGGGCCTTTGATAATGAATACTGTTGTCTTCGTAAATATACTCAATAGTGGGAGGTCTTTGTCTGTGATGGACTCTGCTGCATCCACCACTTTCTTCAGTCATTTCCACTCCTGAGGATTAGTAATTCTGAATCTGGCCCATGGTGCAACCAGTTAGGATACTCTCCATGTGCATCTATAGAAATTTGTCAAATTTATCAATACTGAATAAACATTGACATTATCAAATTGTCTAGATCAGCACTAATAGCAGAATTGAAGAAAAAAACAAATAAGATATTTGAGCTCCTTTTTTTTCTCCTTTGTAACTGTATGTTTTCCTGAAATTGTAACCATGTGTGCTATTTGTGCTCTGTGCAGTGTGCTGTTGGTAACGTGTTTTGTACCTTGGTCCAGGAGGAACTCTGTTTCATTTGGCAATATTCATGTATGCATCAATGATAATTAAAATTGAACCTATATTTGACCTTGATAATTCTTCATTGATAACAGCAAGAAGTGATAGAACTTAAAGAACAAAGGATGAATTGGCACTCCCCAAATAGCGGTGATTTGAGGAGGACAACATTTTCAATACGCCAGGAGTTTTCTTTTCATGCTTCAGGACTGGATACCACAGTGGATTAGCTACAAGCTTTCACATGAGACAGGGAAGTAAAGTGGGTTGCACTGCAGTGGGTTATTCAGTTTCTCGAGCACTTGCCCTCATTTCATTGTTGTTTGATGTCATTCTAATGAATCTGCATTCTCTGCACTTAAACAACTGAAGATTTACTTTCTATCTGAATCACTTGGTACCATACACTTAAAAGAATGTGCTTAAGGCACAACGAATCTTATGCCCACAATGTCCAAAGAATTTGGAGCAGGTGAATTCATTTTCAAAATACAGAAACTGTTCTGCAGACAAAGGCAATTTAACCTACAACCCTTACAACATCTGGCAGTGCATTTCAGACCCTGATCACTTGTTTCATGAATACCTTTTTGGATATTTCCCCACAGAGACAAGGAGATTAGTCTCAGTTTTTCCAGTATATCCACGTATGAATGTCTCTCATATCCGAAATCATTTAAATTAATCTCTTCTGCACTCTTTCTCAATCCTCTGCAACTTTCAGTCAGTGTGGTAACCAGAATTGTACAACATACTCCAGTTGTGACCAAACACATGTTCTATAAAGGTTTATCCTAATTTCCCTACCATTATGTTCTGCAGCTGTATTTATTAAAGCTAAGGCTGTGAATGTTTTTTTGTGAACTTCCCTTGTGAGTTATAAAGAATTGTGCATACATATTCCCAGAGCTCTCTGGCCACGGATCTGCTTTAAAATTATGCCTCTAGTTTACAATATTATGTCCTTTCTTTCAAGCAAAATATAACATCACAGTTTTATCTGTCACCTATCTGTCCATTTCACCAACATGACTGTACCTTTTTGAAATTTATTGGTATCCTCCTCAGCACTCATTACACCTTCCAGTTTAATGTCATTTGCAATTTGGAATTTGTATCCTGCACACTCAAGTACAAGTTCCAAACATTCAGAAACACTCTGAAGTCAGCAGCTACTCTCGGGGAATTCAGCTATATATTTCCAGCCAGTCTGAAAAACAATCTTTCACTACTACTGCTTCTTCTTAGGACTTTGCCAGCTTTCTAACCTCTTTTATTCTATGGACTTCAGTACTGATAACAAGCATATCATGCACCACTTTATCAATCACTTTTTGGAAGTCCACATACACCAAAAGCACTGCCTTCATCAACTCTACCTGTTATTTTATCAAAACAACTCATTCAAGATAATAATATACAATTTGCCTTTAGCAAATTTATGCTGGCTTTCTTTAACTAAAGACAACTACTTTGATCTGAGATTAATTTTTCAAATTTTCACACTGAGCAAGGTTAGGTGCAACATTTACAATTTTCCAGTCAACAACCAGGGCCTTTGAATCTAAGATGCTTAGAAGATTACGGCTAGGACATCTACATTCCATATGACCAGTTAGATTATCCATTTTAGCTGCAGATAACCTTTCTATCATCTCTTCATGTTCGATTTTTAGTCATACAGAATTTCAATTACATCTTCTTTTGCTGAGACTTCAGCAGCACATTCCTCATTGATGAAGACAAAGATGATATACTTATTTAATAAGCGTTACCATGCACTACACTTATTTCAGGAATTTCCATTTTCGTTGTTTAATAAAACTTCCCTCTCCTCTTACAACAATCTTACTGCTCACATAACTACTGAATTTTTTTTTGGATTTCTATTTATGTTTTCTCATTCCCCCTCCTTGCCTCTCTTATTTCCTTCTGTAATTCTCCTCCAAACTTCCTGCAAACAGCCCACTTCTCACTTATCTGACACTGGTGTGATGCTTTTTTTAAAAAAACATCCTACTTGTTGGCCATACAGACAGCTCTGATTTTGGTAAGATGTTGAAATTCACTATTAAGAATGAGGTTTTGGGTTACTTGGAGGCACATGATAAAATAGGCTGGTCAGCATGGTTTCCTTAAGGGGAAATCATGCCTGACAAATCTGTTGGAATTCTTTGAGGAAATAGCAGATAGAATAGACAAAGGAAAATCAGTGGATGCTGCTTACTTGGATTTTCAGAAGGCCTTTGATAAGGTGCTGCAGATGAGGCTGCTAAACAAAAAAAGAGCCCATTGTATTACAGAAAATTGGCTGACCTACAGAGGGCAAAGAGTGGGAACATAAGGGAATTTCTCTGATTGGCTGCAGTACTGACCAGAGGTGTTCTGCAGGGGTCTATGGTGGGACCACTTCTTTCCACATTCTGTATCAATGATTTGGATAATGGAATTGATGGCTTTGTGGCATAATAGACAGGTGGAGGGAAGCGGGGAGTCTGCAGAAGGACAAGACAGATTAAGAAAATGGGCAAAGAAGTGGCAGATGGAATATAATGTAGGGAAGTGTATGGTCATGCACTTTGGTAGAAGAAATAAAGGTGTAGACTATTTTCTAAATTAGGATAAAATTCAGACATGACAAGCCAAATGGATTTGGGAGTCTTTGTGCAGGATTCTCTGAAGGGTAACTTGCAAGCTCAGTCAGCGGTAAGGAAGGCAAATGTAATGTTAGCGTTCATTTTGAGAGGACTACAAGAGAAAGCAAGGATGTAATGCTGAGGCGTTGGTCAGACTGCATTTGGAATACTCAGAAGTTTTGGCACTAATGTGCTGTCATTGGAAAGGCTCGAGAGGAGGTTCACAAGAATGATCCCAGGAATGTAAGGGTTAATGTATGAGGAGCATTTGATGGCTCTCATACTCACTGCGGTTTAGGAGAATGATGGGGACCTCATTGATAATCTATCAAATATTGAATGGCCTATAGAATGAACACGGTGGGGTAGTCTTGAACCAGAGGGCACAGCCTCAGAATAGAAAGATGTCCCTTTAGAATCAGAGTTGAGGAGGAATTTCTTTAGCCAGACGTTTGTGAATCTGTGGAATTTATTGCCACAGATGGCTGAGGAGGCCAAGACATTGGATATATTTAAAGCGGAAGTTAATAGGCTCCTGATTAGTAAGGGTATCAATAAGGGGAGAAGGCAACAGGAAAATGGGATTGAGAGATAATAACAACAGGAATTCTGCAGATGCTGGAAATTCAAGCAACATACATCAAAGTTGCTGGTGAACGCAGCAGGCTAAGCAGCATCTATAGGAAGAAGCGCAGTCGACGTTTCAGGCCGAGACCCTTCGTCAGGACTAACTGAAGGAAGAGTGAGTATGAGTAAGGGATTTGAAAGCTGGAGGGGGAGGGGGAGATGCAAAATGATAGGAGAAGACAGGAGGGGGAGGGATGGAGCCGAGAGCTGGACAGGTGATAGGCAGAAGGGGATACGAGAGGATCATGGGACAGGAGGTCCGGGAAGAAAGACGGGGGGGGGGGGTGACCCAGAGGATGGGCAAGAGGTATATTCAGAGGGACAGAAGGAGAAAAAGGAGAGTGAGAGAAAGAATGTGTGCATTAAAAAGAGTAACAGATGGGGTACGAGGGGGAGGTGGGGCCTAGCGGAAGTTAGAGGTCAATGTTCATGCCATCAGGTTGGAGGCTACCCAGACGGAATATAAGGTGTTGTTCCTCCAACCTGAGTGTGGCTTCATCTTTACAGTAGAGGAGGCCGTGGATAGACATGTCAGAATGGGAATGGGATGTGGAATTAAAATGTGTGGCCACTGGGAGATCCTGCTTTCTCTGGCGGACAGAGCGTAGATGTTCAGCAAAGCGGTCTCCCAGTCTGCGTCGGGTCTCACCAATATATAAAAGGCCACATCGGGAGCACCGGACGCAGTATATCACCCCAGTCGACTCACAGGTGAAGTGATGCCTCACCTGGAAGGACTGTTTGGGGCCCTGAATGGTGGTAAGGGAGGAAGTGTAAGGGCATGTGTAGCACTTGTTCCGCTTACACGGATAAGTGCCAGGAGGGAGATCAGTGGGGAGGGATGGGGGGGACGAATGGACAAGGGAGTTGTGTAGGGAGCGATCCCTGCGGAATGCAGAGAGAGGCGGGGAGGGAAAGATATGCTTAGTGGTGGGATCCCGTTGGAGGTGGCGGAACTTCCGCCACCTCCAACGGGATCCCACCACTAAGCATATCTTTCCCTCCCCGCCTCTCTCTGCATTCCGCAGGGATCGCTCCCTACACAACTCCCTTGTCCATTCGTCCCCCCCATCCCTCCCCACTGATCTCCCTCCTGGCACTTATCCGTGTAAGCGGAACAAGTGCTACACATGCCCTTACACTTCCTCCCTTACCACCATTCAGGGCCCCAAACAGTCCTTCCAGGTGAGGCATCACTTCACCTGTGAGTCGACTGGGGTGATATACTGCGTCCGGTGCTCCCGATGTGGCCTTTTATATATTGGTGAGACCCGACGCAGACTGGGAGACCGCTTTGCTGAACATCTACGCTCTGTCCGCCAGAGAAAGCAGGATCTCCCAGTGGCCACACATTTTAATTCCACATCCCATTCCCATTCTGACATGTCTATCCACGGCCTCCTCTACTGTAAAGATGAAGCCACACTCAGGTTGGAGGAACAACACCTTATATTCCGTCTGGGTAGCCTCCAACCTGATGGCATGAACATTGACTTCTCTAACTTCCGCTAGGCCCCACCTCCCCCTCGTACCCCATCTGTTACTCTTTTTAATGCACACATTCTTTCTCTCACTCTCCTTTTTCTCCTTCTGTCCCTCTGAATATACCTCTTGCCCATCCTCTGGGTCCCCCCCCCCCCCCGTCTTTCTTCCCGGACCTCCTGTCCCATGATCCTCTCGTATCCCCTTCTGCCTATCACCTGTCCAGCTCTCGGCTCCATCCCTCCCCCTCCTGTCTTCTCCTATCATTTTGCATCTCCCCCTCCCCCTCCAGCTTTCAAATCCCTTACTCACTCTTCCTTCAGTTAGTCCTGACGAAGGGTCTCGGCCTGAAACGTCGACTGCGCTTCTTCCTATAGATGCTGCTTAGCCTGCTGCGTTCACCAGGAACTTTGATGTATGTTGAGAGATAATAAATCAGCCATGATAGAATGATGGAGCAGACTCGAATGGCAAATGGCTTAATTCTGCTCTTGTGTCTTATGGTCCAATATTCAGGTATATCTGAAAACTGTCCCCGCCCATTTCTTAAGCCATGGCTGTTATTTACACAACTTCATAACATTACATGGGTAATTGCCCATGCATTGGGAGTCCTAGTGCAGAAAACCCCAAAGGTTAACTTGCAGGTTAGCAAATGCCATGTTAGGAAGGCAAATGCCATGTTAGCATTCATTTCAAGAGGTCTAGAATACAAGAGCAAGGATATGATGTTGATATGAGGCTTTATTAGGCACTGGTGAGGCCTCACCTAGAGTACTGTGAACAGTTTTGGGGCCCCATCTTAGAAAAGATGTGCTAGCATTGGAGAGGGTCCAGAGAAGGTTCACAAGGATGATTCCAGGAATGAAAGGGTTATCATACAACAAATGTTTGATGGCTCTGGGTCTGTACTCACTGGAATTCAGAAGGACAAAGGGGGATCTCATTGAAACTTTTCGCATGTTGAAAGGCCCAGACAGAGTAGATGTGGAAAGGATGTTTCCCACGGTGGGAAGAGTCTAGGACAAGAGGGCACAGCCTCAGGATAGAGGGGCGCCCATTCAAAACAGAAATGCGAAGAAATTTCTTTAGCCAAAGGGTGGTGAATTTGTGGAATCTGTTGTCACATGCAACTATGTATTTAAGGCAGAGATTGATAGGTTCTTGATTGGACATGGCATCAAAGGTTACGAAGAGAAGGCCGGGAACTGGGGTTGAGGAGGAGAAGAAAAAAGGATCAGCCATGATTGAATGGTGGTGCAGACTCGATGGGCTAGATGACTTAAATCTGCTCCAATGTCTTATGGTCTACTATGCTTATCTCATGTACTATAAACCTACCTTTGTCCTATTTCCTTACTTTGGTTCTGTCTAAAAATGTCCTACTTTTGGTTTGGTGCTATTTATCTTTTTCTTTCTTTTCCCTCTTTTTCAAAGCTTCCCATTGCCTCACCAAATAATTCCTTACTTTGTTTAAACCAAATTCTTAATTAAACTCATTGGGATATACATACCTTATTCAATAAGATACCTCTGGACTTTTTTACAATCACTCAGCGTCTATCCCCAAGATTCTTTGACTCAATATTTCCCATGGTTTAAACCCTCCATGACTCTCTCCAGTGCTTTTTAAAGCTTGCTTTGCCACTCTCACTGTTTTTCTATTCGTTGGTGCTCTGCATTTCATGCTTATTTTAAATTATCTGCAGCTTGTTTCCCATGCTCCTTCCAAGCTCACCTGGCTCCATCTTCCTTGCATCTTTTACTCAACATGGAAATGACCTCATCTTTCACACGTAGGGGCATTGCTTTTGAAGAAGAAAAGTTGGCCACGAGGATTTCCTGCTCTTCATCAAATATCACCAGGGAATATTCTGCACCTATATGAATACGGCCTTATAACAATACCTGAAAAGTGTATTGCAGTGTTTGCCTCTGAATTGAGTCTTGAACTCACGAACCTCTGGGCACTATCAATGCTGCCAATGATCAACAACGCCTGCATGGATTAGATGGGATTGGACGGAATGAGATTCACCATTTGACCTCTATACTTTACTCAAGGAGGCCTCATGGAAGTTTGAATCCCCAGCTTTTACACCCTGCTTTGTGATGTAGGGATGGTTCATGCAAAAAAGATTATTTAAAATTATGTCCAAAGACTGATGGTCTGGAAAATGTGGGAGTAAATAAGATACCCACCTCGAGAAGTACTTTCTGCTCCAAATTTTTATACGTTCTGTGTAGTAGCTCCTTGGTTCCAAGAACCCCATACCACATCATATTTTTTGTTCGGCTCCTGAGAAAAAACTATAAAAAGTTAAATACAATTCATAAGACACCAATAGCTAAAAACAAATAACACTTCCCAGTTCATACTGATATCCTAGTCATTACTGTACTGGTAGAAACTAAACCCAAGGAATCCTGTCAGCCAATACTGAATATGGTGTGGAAGGAAAATTGATGCAGTCTGTGACAAAGGGACAGAATACAGTTAGTCTGTGAGTCAGTAGGGTTGGTCGGTACCACCTGAGAGGAATAATGCTCATAGTGATTTTTGGCAAGGTATACATCTGTAGAGTTAGAAAATATGTGATTGCATTGCACCATTGGTAGCTTTATGTTGTAAAATGAATATATTTAATGGAAGACTGCTTTCCGTACTTTGTTTTCCATACTTTCATAACCTATTAATAATCATAATAATTTTCCAAGTCTTCCATGTCTTCCACATCTTCATCTGAACTTTCCACACTCTCTGAGGTGGATGCCTGGTTCTCACAGTCTGCCAGTCTACAGATGTTAGTACACCTGAGGTCATTTGCAACACATACATCTTGGGAGTGAACATTTTTTTGGACAGTTACAGGCCAGTAGATCCAAGATGGCATCGAGTCTTGGCTGGCCTTCCATCCAGTGCACCGCCAACTGTTCAGCTTCCTCTTCTCTCTCCATCTTCCATCCTCTGCCAATAGGGCTTGGCACTTGTGGGTCCTTCTCCAACCATCTTCTCCATATACCAGCCTGGTAGTTGACTCACTGTGCATGTTTTATTAAGCAGTCCTTGCATGGTGGGAGTTGATGACTTTCGATTTCACCTTTTTTGGCACAGAAAAGTTGTTACCTGAGCTCATTGACCTCGGTGGTCGATGCTTTTGGGGCATACAGGAGACATGTAAATGCCTCCAGTTTGTCCATCAGTTCTGGGGAGAAGTCCCATTCCTGACCCAACTCTAAGAATGTGTCCTGAGTTTCCCTGTTGCTGGTCAGAAGTTTTAGGGCACTTGTCTTCCCTTTGCCTGCAAAAGCGCTTACAGTGTCACATCCTGTATATGCATGCAACCCGATGAGAGCCCTACAAACCTCTATGCCAACAGTGGCAGCAACCTTCTGATGTCTACAAGCCTTGTACGGATTCTAGTGCCACACTTCTGGAACAACGGGGCCTCAATCTTGTCACAAAATGCTAAAGATAAAGATATCTGTGTCTTCTGAGCAAATCACTACAGATTGGTATCCCTCTCTTGTGGCATGGGCAGCACGGAGAAGTAGGCGGTCATTTGCTTCTTCTTGTTGACACTGAACAGCTGACACCTCCTCACTGTCTTGAGATGTGATTCTGTAACATCTGTCATTCACAGTTGCATACAGAATCTTCTCCTGTAGCTTTGCTCTGTACTTTGTCTTCCTCCGTTTATGGACTGAAGCTAATGAGACTATTTTTGTTACTGACTTTGGTCAGGAAGCTCCTCCACTGCTTCACCATCTGTGTGTGCCTGTGATACCTTGCAACTCATGACCAGTCTCTTCACCCCCTAGAGATCTTTCACTATCCTTGATAGAGTTCTCCTTGTAGGTGTCGAACACAACAGCTATTCTGCTACTCTGACTGCCTTCCCTCAGAGTCATACCCAGAATTGTTGTGGCAACATCTCTGAAAGTAACTTGATCACCTTTCACTCTTCGGACCAAGTTCATTCCATCAACCACTGTAGCAGTTTCCTGGGAGTTGCTCTTCTACTGCTACATTTTTCTGCAAGGTTGTGGCTAAAGTAGCTTTATCTGTCTTTTTCAGCGATCCTTCTGGTGTGGACAGGGCCCAGGGAAATGGTCCAAGGGGATGAGAAAGGATATCCTCCATATGTAGACTAAGCCCTTGTGCCATCACTACGATGCGTCCAAACAAAGACCTGTCTGCTTTCAAGATGATCCCCCTTCCATTTGACTTCACTTCTCTCTTCTTACATATATCACTGAATGTTTTCAGCTTGTTGGTTTTCATTGGGTCATGAAATTTCTTTACTGGTGGGTCTTCTTCTAGTCTCTCATCCTTGAAGGTTGCATAGCATTGCTCACCAATCTCAAATGCCTTCACCAGGTTGGAAGCTTCAATAGCCTGTTCCACAGGGATCTACCCAAAGGGATTGCTACTTGACAACTGTACTAAGAATTGGCCTGTCTTGAAGGCCTCATACACAGAAGGATTCTTTTCTGGGAGGTTCATCATCTGAGCAAAGTAAGGGAAAAGTTACCTGACATAATTCATCTCATCATAGGCAAAGCACCATGGGATCACAGAAGGCTACCACCGCTGCAATGCCATCACATATTTTCTCGCACCAGGGGTGTATACCTTGCCAAAAATCACTATAAGAATTATTCCCCCCAGATGGTACTGATGGCCCAAATCTGGGGTCCTGGCTCACGGACTAAGTGGACAAATAGGAAAGAGAAGATAAAGAAAGAGTAGAATAGTTATTTGTAATCATTCTGGGGTAAGATAAAAACAAGGAAAGGAGGGGAATATTTGGGCATAAACTGTGTGGGCAGGAATAGAAATTATTGTATTATGTGTGATCAGCAATTTAGAGATTTACACTTCTGCTCAAAGTGAGATGCAGTTGTGGGCTTCTGACATTTTGCTCATAATCTGATGTTAACAATTATCTCCTTCAATATTATGGAACATGAAACCTGGAGAGGGAAAAATGTGTAGCTTGTAAATAAGTGGAAGGTTGGCTATTTTTTCAGTTCAACATTCAACCTGCTGCCAGCTTCCTCACCTGCATTTTTCTGGATGTTCGTCCCGTTTGTTGTTGAAGTCCAGCGATATTTTTGCATCCAATCCAATTCCAAAATAATTATTCATGACACATTTTTCTGTGTACCCATTTCTGAAGAAGAAAACAAATTTATTTCGTTACATATCAATGAGATTGCATGAAGAAAACTATCCTCTATTTCAGTTCGTTTTACCTTGTGAAGGTACATTCACCAGTTAGACAGCATCAGTATTTACCTGCAGTCTTAACAAAAGCAAACTTCAAACCAGAATACTCCAGTAGAAAGTTGGCATCATGCCAAGATTGATTGAGAAAGTACAACTCTGCCCCCCCCCAAAAAAATCACTCCCATCTGGAAAGAGCATTCTTTAACTGTATAAGGGAACCGAGCTGCTGACAAAAGGCCGAATAATGAACAGTTGATCTGTGCTCCCCAAAAAGAACCAAAAGGAGGGTTTGGCTCCCAATGAGCAAACTATGGCAGAGTTTAGGGTTTCTATGAGAAGAAGTCATCACTGTCTGTAGATGGAGTAAATAATATTGCAATCTCATTCAATTAACTTTGTATTCTTGATGCCCACCGACCAACTGCATTATCAGACAAAATTAGCAATATGAGGTAATGGATCAGTGTGAAGGGATTTTAATTCTTTGTATAACCTGTGCTGCAATTGCTCTAGGAATGTTTGATGAGATCTCTCATAAGAAGCTTTAAATGGTTTCTAACTGTGCTATATCTGATCTGGAATTTAGAGGAACTCGCAGAGGTTGCAAAAAAAACTTTAAAAATCCCCTGTAATTGTTACTCATCTTGAATAGAACAAAATTCATTAAAACCAGAAGCTGAATTAAACCTAGTAATAAAATAAAACAGACCAACACATCTGGGAATGGAATGCCAAAAAAACAAGGGAAAATATTTGGAGAATAAATTAACAACTATGAAGTGTCTCACAGTACATACAGAACATCAGGTTCGGAGATCACAGGGTCAGCATGGACAAGTAACATTTTGCTGATGACAGATCCTCCAGCCAAAGAAGCAGCCAATCCAGCTCGTAAACCTGAAGAGAAGTGCACAAGACAGAGAGTCAGTGGCAAAATCAACTTGCAGCACAAAGTCGAAGCACCCACACCCCCACCTGAATAAAAGTTAAGGTCCCCGAGTTAACATTGCTGAGTCCAGTATGAAAGCAGGGTTCAGGTCCTCAGCTTCCTCTCCCCACACTTTGTGTAATATAATGCCACAGATGATGATGTCAGACATTGAACTGAGAAAGGAAAGTCAAAAGACTAAAATAATTTGCAGATTATTGTGTGTGAGCAACAGTAGGACCAGAACAATCCAATTAAAATTTTCAACAATTTCAATATACAACTCTCATAAAGTTAAAATACCAGATCAAATTCAGTGTTAAAATTGGGATAGACCCTGAAAGTGGTAACTTATTTCTGGCTATCCTTCCATAACTTCTTGGGAGTAGTCTGTAATTAAAAAAGTGCTTTGAGAAGCTGGTGATGAAACATATCAACTCCTGTCTGAAAAGTGACTTGGATCCACGCCAATTTGCCTACTGGAGCAAGAGCTCATCAGCAGATGTCATTTCATTGGTTCTTCACTCAACTCTGCAACATCTGGACAGCAAAGATGCATGTATCAGGATGTTCTTTACCGACCTCAGCTTGTCATTCAATCACCCCCTCAGAACTAATCAATAAGCTTCAAGATCTTAGCTTCAGTATACCTTCCAGAGCAACCAAAAACCTCAATTTCTTCACTTGCAGATCTCAGTAAGTTAGGATTGGCAACGACATCTCCTCCACAATCTTCATCAGCACAAGTGCACCACTGGGCTGTGCGCTTAGCCCCCCCTGCTCTGCTTGCTTTATACTTATGACTGTGAGGCTAAGCACAGCTCTGAATCCATATTTAAGTTTGCTGATGACACCATTGTCATTGGCCGAATCAAAAGTTGTGACACATCAACATATAGGAGAGAGACAATACATCTGACTGAATGGTACCACAACAACTTTTCACAAGAGCAAGGAGATGATTATTGACTTCAGGGGGACGAAACCAGAGTCCTCATCAGAGAATCAGAGATGGAGAGGGTCAGCAACTTTAAACTCCTCGGTGTTACCATTTCAGAGAATCTATCCTGGGTCCAGCACACAAGTGCCATTACTAAGAAAACAAAGTAACATCTCTACTGTTTTTAAGGATTCGGCACGACATCTAAAACTTTGAGAAACTTCTATCGATATGTGGTGGAAAGTATACTAGCTGGTTGCATCATGTCCTGGTATGGAAACACCAATGCGGTTGAATGGAAGAGCCTACAAAAAGTAGTGGATATGGGTCAGTCCATCACGGGTATAGCCATCCCCACCACTGAACCACATCTACATGGGGTGCTGTCACAGGAAAGCAGCATCCATCATCAAGGACCCCTACCATTCAGGCCAAGCTCTCTTCTCACTGAAGGCAGTACAGGAGCCTCAGGACCCACACCACCAGGTTCAGGAACGGTTATTACCCCTCAACCATCAGGCTCCTGAATGAGAGGGGATAACTTCATTCAACTTCACTCACCCCATCACTGAATTGTTCCCGTAACCTATGGATTCGTTTTCAAGGACTCTTCAGCTCATGTTTCCGATACTTATTGCTTAATTATTTATTATTATTTCTTTTTAAATTTTTTGTATTTTGCACATTTGTTGGGGGTTGTCTTTCATTGATTCTACAGTGTTTCTTGTATTAACTGTAAATGCCCACAAGAAAATGAATGCCAGGTTTGTATTTGGTGACATACATGTACTTTGATAATAAATTTACTTTGAACTTTGAGACAGTGATTTAGAAATTATGAATGGATAGATCAGTACAGTTGCAATGTTTTCACTATGTCACCCTCAAGGGGGCCCCTCTGTCATGGCTAATTTATGTTTAATAAAATTACTTACTTGGGTAGAGAATCTTGGAGTTGAGCATTGGTAAGTTGTCTCTATTTCCTGTTGGAGTAGGAAGTGAGGAGGAACTCCCGATGGACAGGCTTCCTTTACTGATTCTCCTCTCGCAGGGAGACTTTGGCACTGCAATAAGGATAGCACCATGGTGTTCAGCTACATTTTATTGACACCTATTTGCCATTAATCCACTCATTTACACCCAAGAGATATCTAAAGATTTCTGAAACGAAAAGCAATGTACTTTAGAGATTTAAAATCCAGAAGATGCTGTTCATGAATGGAACTATAATATGACCCCAAACTAACAAATGTAAAAAATGAACTCCATAAAATGAGAAATAAACTGTGAAAGCAAACCCTTTCTATTTATGTGTATGTTTCCTTATTTTGAGAGCTTGTAGACAAGTCATCTGGAAACATTATAAGGAACAGGGAAGAGAACAACAGCAGGCTTGAGAAATGAGAAATAATTGCTGAGTTTGCTGTTTGGAGTTTCTGAATCACCTGCATACAAACCACAATCCATTTTACCCATCTAACTTTACTGGTACCTCTGCTGCAGTGTTCAACATTCATTATTCAAAAGCCAGGTGTATCAAACAAAGATTTTTTCCATTTTTGACATCAGACCTTGGTCAACGTCATTCCCGGAACTCAGCCTTATCCATTCTTATCTTACAGATCTCAGTTGGTATTCCTATCCTCAGACTTTGTTTGATATTGCTCCTGGCCCCAGACAAAGAATAATACTGCAGCAACAAAAAAAATCTGCTGGAGGAACTCAGCAGATTGAGCAATATCTGCAGGAGGAAAGGAACTGTCAATTTTTTGTGTCAAAATCCAGCCTTGGTGCAGGGTTTTGACCCAAAGTATAAACAATTCCATTCTTCCTGCAGGCATTGTTTGATCTACTGAGATCCTGTAGCAGATTTTTTGTTCCTCCTGGTTCCAGCATCCACACTCTGTTTAGTCTCCAACGGATGATGCTGTTCATGTCCCAAGACTGGTTCACACCCCTTTCCTCCCTAGAGCACAATCTATGCTTGTGTGATCCCAGATGTTGCTATGCAAAATTTTGGAGCCAAGGTTGTGATTATTGTCATTCTCCACTGACCACAGTAGAGGGCAGCCCTGCTTAAAATTTGATCACTAACATGAACTATCTCCAAGTAGCACTCTTAACCTAAATCTTGTTACGTACCATCAGTCCACTATTTCTGTCACCACTTTCAATGCCATCCTCACCTAATTCTAATTCACTTACCCTTCATAAAAACACCCCTTTCCTCTATCTCCCAGTCCTCTTCATAATAGTCTTTCAATCTCTCTTTCATCTTCTTTACCTTCATTGCTTTATACTTCCGCTTAACCCTTCTCTTCTGCTACCTTTCTTTATTTCCCTTGGACCAGCTCAATGATACCCTGAAAATCCTGAATTCTTTATACATTGCAAAGAGTACAAACCCACCCCAGGTTCAAACGTGTTGAGCACCCCTTACACCATCCCATCATAAAAAATACTTTTCAGAAGTTTAATACCTTTCCGGTTGACTTTTCCTTTAATGTTGATGCTATATGTCGAGTGCAGGGAGACCTTATCTTCATTCTGGGTGTCTCTTCCTTCTTCTTCAGAGCAACCACCAAAAGTATAACCTTCTTGGTCATGTGTCTGTGCATTCTGTTCATCAACAGCTGGACAATGCAGAAAGATTATAGACCTCATATATTACAATCTACTCTATATCAGGACAAAAGCTAGCAATGATATTTTCACAAGTGACTCTCTTCTTTCAAATGTGTTTCTAGACCAAAGTAAAGATACATTATAAATGATGTTATATTCAAAACATTTGCTGTTATGTCAAGTTTCTGTAGAAAATTCAAACTAAAATTTTCTACCAACCTGCAGAAGTTCCTGTGTATGGTGCTTAAGTAATTCAACGGTGAGCATGATTGTTGCTTTCCTACCACTATAAATACAATTATCAGATGCAGATGTCAACAGGTATTGCTGATTCTGGTCTTGGAGATGTGCTATATCTTCTTCTCCGGCGACCACGCTCAGGGGATTGGCCATGGTTCTAGTTATGTCTGTGCCTGAGCTAGAGTGAAGGTGCTCTTGGATCAGTAACACATTGACTGACTGGCAAATGTGGGGATGGGATAGTTATAGTGTAACATGTGATGGGATGAATCAGAGACCTGTTGTACATTGGAGCAGGAAATGGATTGGGGTTCAGAGAGGGAAATGGATTGGGGACTGGCTGAATACTTGAGTGAAGTATGAAGGACACCAGACTAAAGAATTTTGCGGTTGGTTTAATGAGGATATGTAGGGTCCCAAGACTTAATTAAGCATTTTATTTACTTAATTAAATCACTGGGATCCTTCACTCTCTTCAAGATTGATGCTATAGAATTAAAACCATGTTATTCTGGAAGTACCTTTCAGGTATCCTCAGGACACCATGGTCCAGAAAGTGCATTATATGGAAATATCACACCTCAGAGGCCACAATGTTGAAGCTCAGTAGGAAGTACCATGGCAAATTTCCAGACAGCAATGTTTCAGCCATTAATGGGAGAGTGAAACATATCCCAATTTGTTGCTACTGGGCTTTGATTCAATGAATGAAAGCCTGAGGTTTGTGTACAAAGTGGCTTGGAATCTGGTCAGGTTGTCTAATGCTTGCACTCATTGAGAGTAGGCTTCTGTTGATTTCTCACCTTTCTCTGCATGCTCTATGATCTGTCGTATTGCCTTCTTCAAACTATTTGCCCGCAACATTAGCTGCTCCCTGGGACGAAATATCTGTGGTCTGGGTGAACAGGCTGATCTTTCTTCTGCAAGGCCACACATGATATTGGCTGCCTCACCGTCTTCCTGCTCTTCTGCAATTGTTGGCGGTGGGTTTGGCAAAGAGGATGATGCTTGAGATTCATCATTGAGTGTTTTGAGCAGTGAGTCCAATTTTTCTTTTAAGACAGAGCACTGCAGTTAAAAAAAAACATAATTCAGCGTGCCCTTTTGTGGCGACTATATACACTGCTGGAGCAACACCAGTGGGTCTGGTGCAGGGTCCCGATCTGAAACGTTGATCATTTCTTTGCCCTACAGATAATGCTTGACCCACTGAGTTCCTCTGTTTTTTCTTTGCCATAGATTTATGTAACTGCAGTCTCTTCTGTCTTTCTAACTCCTCAGAGTACACGTAAATGATTTGAAGATCGTAAGAAGGGGCAAAAATCAAATACAATAAAGCTCTTAATTCAGCACAGCCAGGTGATGCTGAATTAACAGATTTTCAAACCATTAATCAACGTCATTTTAATTCACATTTTTTTTAGATGCTGTACAGATGTTACACAAATTTTCCAATGAACCCAGTGCACTTCAAAGGAGTGCAGGAAATGGGGACCCTAGAGAGTTTCAAAGAACTGCTGGAAACAGAACAAAGGGAGTCTAAAGGCAATTGAGAAAGGGGTCCTGGTCAGATTAAAGGGAGCACAGGTATTGGGTCCTCAAGAGAAATGTGCAAAACTATTGGGATTTCCAAACAACTGAACAGCTGATTATCAGAGTTTCACTGTACAAAGGAATCCTGATCAGTGAAGATAGAAACTGAAGGGAAAAAGACTCAGTGGTTACAGCACTGTTCTTTCTGCATACCTTTCTTGCCATAGTCTCAGATTCTTCCCAGTTTTCTGCAGTCCTTTCATAAGCCTTCCCAACCCGGGCCACAAAATCTTTTACTGTTTCACAAAGCACTCTGTAAGGAGAAAGTGGTTGAACAATGCATTTGATATTATTCAGTTAGATAGTTGGTACATTATGCATGTGCCAAAATTATAATATCTCTTCACTTGCTGTTTCTTTCTTTCAGTCCCTTGATTGCAATTTAATAATTTAAACTATCAACTAATCACAGTAAATTCCTGTGATTAATGTAATGCAAGTTAATGTTTATATTCAAGAAAGTACATATTAATTACACACCTCTGAAAGATCCCATCCAAGTTCTATGACAAACGATTTTGGGACAGCAACTGTCTCTGAGCCCAGTGAGCCATGACAACAGTGATGTCCATTTAAACAGGCTCATGCAGAACATTATCAGATGAACAGAGAACACAACTCCTTATGAACTCAAGTCTTCCTGAAGCTATGTGCTTTGCAATCCAAAGTTTCCTTGGCCCTTTATTTGCATTGATAGGCCCTCCCATGATGACTTCAAATCATCAAAAACAATTGTTCTACTACTATTTAGCAGTATGATAAAACTTCAGTGAATTATTAATTATTCTCTTTAACCTTGTGATTAAATGAGCTTAAAGTTTTAAATTTTTGCCATCCCTAGTAACTTTACAACCACCGCTAAGACATAGGGGTAATGATGAGGCTCATCTGTGGAATCAGAAGTCCTGACAACTAAAAACAGCAAGGAGTTACAGCACTTAATTAAGTATTTTAACACATAAATGGATTATGCATCTGCATCATATTCTTTTGTTTTTATCACATTTCATCTGATTTTGGTTCAAGAAAGTTAAGCTATTCTTAATGCCAAAATAGATATGCACTACAATTTTGCATCTACTGATCAAATAATATTTGATCAATATATGTCAGCAGACATTTCAATGCTCAAGAACTGTGGTTGCTGTTCCGGTTGGGTGAAAAGATCATAAATTCAATTCTTGGCCTACTTTTAGAATGGAATGTGAAGAGGACTTGCAGATGGAAGAAATAATGATGGAGTGGAGGAGAGAATAGTTGAATTCACTCAGATTTGTAAAAGTAATGTTCTGGCACTCGCCAGGTTCATAGAACCATAGAAACCATAGAAACTACAGCATAGAACAGGCCTTTTGGCCCTTTTTGGCTGTGCCGAACCATTTTCTGCCTAGTCCCACTGACCTGCACACGGACCATATCCCTCCATACACCTCCCATCCATGTCTCTGTCCAATTTGTTCTTAAATGTTAAAAAAGAACCCGCATTTACCACCTCGTCTGGCAGCTCATTCCATACTCCCACCACTCTCTGTGTGAAGAAGCCCCCGCTAATGTTCCCTTTAAACTTTCCTCCCTCACCCTTAACCCATGTTCTCTGGTTTTTTTTCTCCCCTTGCCTCAGTGGAAAAAGCCTGCTTGCATTCACTCTATCTATACCCATCATAATTTTATCACATCTCCCCTCATTCTTCTACGTTCCAGGGAATAAAGTCCTAACCTATTCAACCTTTCTCTGTAACTGAGTTTCTTAAGTCCCGGCAACATCCTTGTAAACCTTCTCTGCACTCTTTCAACCTTATTTATATCCTTCCTGTAATTTGGTGACCAAAACTGAAGACAATACTCCAGATTTGGCCTCACCAATGCCTTATACTACCTCATCACAACATTCCAGCTCTTATATTCAATACTTTGATTAATAAAGGCCCGTGTATCAAAAGCTCTCTTTACGACCCTATCCACCTGTGACACCACTTTTAGCGAATTTTGTATCTGTATTCCCAGATCCCTCTGTTCCACTGCACTCCTCAGTGCCTTATCATTTACCCTGTATGTTCTAACTTGGTTTGTCCTTCCAAAGGTGCAATACCTCACACTTGTCTGTATTAAACTCCATCTGCCATTTTTCAGCCCATTTTTCCAGCTGGTCCAAGTCCCTCTGCAGGCTCTGAAAACCTTCCTCACTGTCTACTACACCTCCAATCTTTGTATCATCAGCAAATTTGCTGATCTAATTTACCACATTATCATCCAGATCATTGATATAGATGACAAATAACAATGGACCCAGCACTGATCCCTGTGGCACACCACTAGTCACAGGCTTCCACTCGGAGAAGCAATTCTCTACTACCACTCTTTGGCTTCTTCCATTGAGCCAATGTCTAATCCAATTTACCACCTCTCCATGTATACCTAGCGACTGAATTTTCCTAACTAACCTCCCATGCGGGACCTTGTCAAAGGCCTTACTGAAGTCCATGTAGACAATATCCACTGCCTTCCCTTCATCCACTTTCCTGGTAACCTCCTCGAAAAACTCCAACAGATTGGTCAAACATGACCTACCACGCACAAAGCCATGTTGACTCTCCCTAATAAGTCCCTGTCTATCCAAATACTTGTAGATTCTGTTTCTTAGTACTCCCTCCAATAACTTACCTACTACCGACGTTAAACTTACTGGCCTATAATTTCCCGGATTACTTTTCGATCCTTTTTTAAACAGCGGAACAACATGAACCACTCTCCAATCCTCCGGCACCTCACCTGTAGACAGCGACATTTTAAATATTTCATCCAGGGCCCCTGCAATTTCAACACTAGTTTCCTTCAAGGTCCGAGGTAACACCCTGTCAGGTCCCGGGGATTTATCCACTTTAATTTTCCTCAAGACAGCAAGGACCTCCTCCTTTTCGATCTGTACAGTTTCCATGATCTCACTACCTGTTTCCCTTAATTCCATAGACTTCATGCCAGTTTCCTTCGTAAATACAGATGCAAAAAACCTATTTAAGATCTCCCCCATTTCCTTTGGTTCCGCACACAGCCAACCACTCTGATCTTCAAGAGGACCAATTTTATCCCTTACAATCCTTTTGCTCTTAATATACCTGTAAAGGCTCTTTGGATTATCCTTCACTTTGACTGCCAAGGCAACCTCATGTCTTCTTTTAGCCCTCCTGATTTCTTTCTTAAGTACTTTCTTGCACTTCTTATACTCCTCAAGCACCTTACTTACTCCCTGCTTCCTATACATGTCATACAACTCCCTCTTCTTCTTTATCAGAGTTGCAATATCCCTTGAGAACCGGGGTTCTTTATTCCTATTCACTTTGCCTTTAATCCTGACAGGAACATACAAATTCTGCACTCTCAAGATTTCTCCTTTGAAGGCTTCCCACCTACTGATCACATCCTTGCCAGAGAACAACCTGTCCCAATCCACGCTTTTTAGATCCTTTCTCATTTCTTCAAATTTGGCCTTCTTCCAGTTAAGAACCTCAACCCTAGGACCCGATCTATCCTTGTCAAGTTGAAACTAATGGTGTTATGATCACTGGAACCAAACTGCTCCCCTACACAGACTTCTGTCACTCGTCCTAACTCGTTTCCTAACAGGAGATCCAATATTGCATCCCCTCTAGTTGGTCCCTCTATATATTGATTTAGAAAACTTTCCTGAACACATTTTACAAACTCTAAACCATCTAGACCCCTAACAGTATGGGAGAACCAATCAATATATGGAAAATTAAAATCCCCTACCACCACAACTTTATGTTTCCTGCAGTTGCCTGCTATCTCTCTGCAGACTTGCTCTTCCAATTCTCTTTGATGTTCAAAGAGAATCATGTTGTTCATGAGTTCATGTTGTGACATGGTACTCACTTTGCTGATGAAATTACCACTGAATGTTGATCTGATGTCAGGATTTTAGACAAATGTGCAGCAACTGAATCCTCATAAGATGAAATCTGTTGTACCTGAGGAAAATTGAATGAGAACTAAATCAGCTGCTCTTATACAACCAAGCCTATTTCATTTTGAACAAAATAAATCAAAATTGGAACAAAATTACCTTGTTCATCTCATCTGGGAACAAACAAGGCAAACTCAAGATTACAACCTAAGCATTTTACTATTGGATATTAATTTGTTTTACTTCCAGCTATTACATTGAATCATCAAATCATCAAACCCATCAAAGTACTATTATCTTTGTCAATATTTTACCATTTGTTAAATTTATCATTGCAAAGAAACCGTGATCAGAGATCCACACAGAGATGGCATGGAACACAGGTGAAAAGATAAGAAGGAACCTATTAAAAGGTGCAAACCAGCAGTGCCCCATGGTATAGTTGCATCTGTGAATATATATTTCCCCTTTTTTAAAGATAAAGATTGGCTTTATTGGTCACATGTACATTGAAGCATACAGTGAACACTGTCATGTGCATCAAACCAAATCAGAGAGGATCGTACTACAAGTGTCGTCATGTCTCTGGCACCAACATGGCATGCCTACAACTTACTAACTGCAACCACATACCTTTGGAATGTGGTAGGAAACCGGAGAATACTGCAGTCACAGGGAGAACGTACAAACTCCTTACAGGCAGCAGTGAGAATTGAATCCTGATCATTGGTTGCTGGCTGGCGCTAACCGTTCCGCTACTGTGCTGCCCTGTGAGCACTATTAGTCAATCTATAGTGTTTAATATTGTTGGATGTACAATGTATGACACTTTGTGGCTATTTTGTAGATACAGGAGGTATCTAAAAAAGATAAAGACACTTAGATCATATTTCTTTCCGTTTCTGATGTTCGGTCTGAACAACTGAACCTCTTGACCATGTTTGCATGTTTTTTTGCTTGAGTTGCTGCCACATGATTGGCTGATTAGATATTTGCATTAATGAGCAGGTGGAAAGTTGTACCTAATAAAGTGGCCACTGAGTTGTGACTGAAGGATTAATACAGCATCACTAAGCTCCTGACAAATGTGGGAGCATGACTAGTACATGATCCTGTTTTGAACAATAATATCCATGACACAAAATTTTAGAAGGGAAGCATAACGTGCAACATGAGGCAAAGGACAATTTTTTTTTGCTTTTTGATTATACCATGTAACTTCTTACCTCTAAATCATCACTGAAATCCTCTACCCCTAACGAAGAGGAAGAATGTCGAGGAACTTTAGTTTCATAAACCATAATACCCCATCTGCAAATATGAATATAATGGTTAGCTATTCTTTATGAGCCTTTTTTTCATTTTCTCAGAAGCAACCCATTATATTTAATTACAATTCTTCCCTCCATAATGAACCCTTTCTCTTTCACCTTATGATGTACTCCTTATTCCTTTCCCTGATGAATGCAGCGTTCCCTTTCAAACATATGTACCACTTCCCTTTATACCATGTACCATTAACCCTCCACACCATATACAATGAACCCTCCACACCATATACAGTGAACCCTCTATACCAAACAGTGAACCCTCCACAACATGTACAGTGAACCCTCCACACCACATACAGTGAACCCTCTATACCAAATACAGTGAATCCTCCACACCATATACAGTGAACCCTCCACAACATGTAGTGAACCCTCCACACCATAAACAGTGAATCCTCCACAACATGTACAGTGAACCCTCCACACCATATACAGTGAACCCTCTATACCAAATACAGTGAATCCTCCACAACATATACAATGAACCCTCTATACCATATAGAGTGAACCCTCCATACCAAGTACAGTGAACCCTCCACACCATATACAGTGAACCCTCCACACCATATACAGTGAACTCTCCATACCATATACAGTGAACCCTCTATACCATATACAATGAACTCTCTAAACCATATACAGTGAACCCTCCACACCATATACAGTGAACCCTCCATACCAAGTACAGTGAACTCTCCACACCATATACAGTGAACCCTCCATACCAAGTACAGTGAACCCTCCACACCATATACAATGAACACTCTAAGCCATATAGAGTGAAATCTCCACACCATATACAGTGAACCCTCTACACTAGGGGTAGGCAACCTTAAGCACAAATGATTTTCCAGCATGCATTACTCATTAATTTGAGGCCAAACATAACTAGATGTATTTAAATGGATAATTCCCATATTTCAAGTTTTTTATGGCATTTATCTGGCCCACCATCCACTCATTAATACACAATCCAGCCCACAGAGGCAAAAAGATTGCCGACCCCTCCTCTATACCATATACAATGGACCCTCCATACCATGCATAATATTTCCCTTTCTATGCACGAATATTTTAGCTCCTATCACGACCTACCATTATTCCATTCCCATCCAAACCTTCCTAGCTAGTGTGAATTTGTGCAGACTCAGTAACTAGCTTCTAACATATAAAGAATTTCTCACTATCTGCCCATTGCCACTGCCAGCCCGCCTGAGATTATAAATGTCCAGGATTTTGCAATGCTTCTCATCAACTCAGCCATACATATACACACTGTTTCATCAATTAGTCTGTAAACTTGAGTTCATCTTTCTCAATCACGAACATTTATTGTTCCATCACAAATGCCTAGTGCTTCATGCTAGATTTGTTATAGTCTCTCTTGTTAACACTGGGCTAGCAGTTCAGCAAACATGAACAAATGCCTTGAACGTAGCAGGCTACTTGACTACGGCAGTGCTGCCCTCATCCACAAACGTACACCTAGCAACTGAGATCAGTGGATTGTAATCCGAAGCAGGAACCCTAACTGCTTCCTCTCTCCTGAGATTAAAAGCGACAAAGTTATTAAGCCTCCAAGTATGCAAGTGAGAGTTATGTAAATCAATGCTGATGCTGAGGATGTTCTACGAGCCTGTGGTGGCCAGTGCGATCATATTTGCTGTTGTGTGCTGGGGCAGCAGGCTGAGGGTAGCAGACACCAAGAGAATCAACAGACTCATTCGTAAGGCCAGTGATGTTGTGGGGATGAAACTGGACTCTCTGACTGTGCTGTCTGAAAAGAGGATGCTGTCCAAGTTGCATGCCATCTTGGACAATGTCTCCCATCCACTACATAATGGACTGGTTGGGCACAGGAATACATTCAGCCAGAGACTCATTCCACCAAGATGCAACACTGAGTGTCATTGGAATTCATTCCGGCCTGTGGCTATCAAACTTTACAACTCCTCCCTTGGAAGGTCAGACACCCTGAGCCAATAGTCCTGGACTTATCTCCATCTGGCATAATTTACATATTATTATTTAATTATTTATGGTTTTATATTGCTATATTTATACTCTATTCTTGGTTGGTGCAACTGTGCCGAAACCCAATTTCCCTCGGGATTAATAAAATATGACTATCTATCTATCTATCAATGATGTTAGCAGTGCTAAAGGATACAGCTACATCCCACTGACATAATGGAACGAAAGAAACCCAATGAATTCTTAAAGGATTTTCTCACCTATCCAGCATCTTTGTACTTGCTCGTTCCAGTTTTTCCAGGATTTGAGGGAGCTGTGTGTCATCATCACAGGCTGATCCCCATCCCAGCACTCGAGCCAAGTCATTCCCTGTGCCCAAAGGCAGTACTCCCATCTGGCACTGAAAAAGTGTTAAAGTTATTTAAAAAAAGATTTAAAATCAATTTCTAGAAGTACCCTATCCTAAGATGCAATTTACCTTAAACTCTGAAACTTATTTGAACTACACAACCCTTAAACTGCATTCAGCATTAGAATAAACCTCCTGTGCCATTTACTGCCAAATCCTTGTATTATATCACTTTCCCAGGCAGAGGAGTTGGAACATCGCACTGCATTTGTACAAAACACTGGTTCGACCACACTTAAGAGTATTGTGTATAGTTCTGGTCACCATATGCCAGGAAGGTAGTATCAATTAGTGTGCAGAAAAGATTATCCAGGATATTGCCTGGAATAGAGCGCCGTAGTTATGCAGAGATATCAGATGGAAAGGGTTTCTATTCACTGGAATATAGGAGATCTGTGCAGTAAATTCTTCACACAGAACCACCCGTAAGAAGAGATAATGGAGTCAGACACAATTACTATATTCCTAAGGCATTTGGACAGAGTGGAGGAATACCAGCCTAATACATACTAATGATATGAGTGTTGACAGACACCACAGTTGGCTTGGATGAGGTTTCTTTGCTGTACATTTCTATGATTCCAAGGCCATGTCCAGTGGCTGATGTTACATCCTGTTTCCATTTTGAAGTTAACAGAGAAATGATTATATCCACTTGGGCACTAGATGGATAATATGCACACTATGATGTAAAGGAGGAAGCCCTGTGGTTTCTTTCCATGTGTTTGACAGCAGGGAGACTCATCTGTCGTTATCCAGTTGCACTTGAAGATGATCATGATTACAGCAAATGGTATATCCTTTTTTCTGATGTTAACGATGAGACTGTGGATTTGTGACTGCAGCTTTGTAGAGATGAGTTTCAGGATTTCAGAGGGAATACTGTCTGCTCCCGCAGATTTGTTACTTTTGAATTGGGATTTACTTCCTGATATTTTTTTGTCACGAGCAGAGCAAGACCAGTCTGAATTGCTTGCTACAGGATGCTGTGATGGGCACTTGTGTCAAGGACAGAACTGTGGTTGAGGAAATCATTACGAGTTCTCTCCAGAAATCATTGACTACCTCTCTCGTTGCTAATGAGTTCATTCTCATTCCTAGCTCAGTGTGCTGGGACATGGACACTTTTGCAACACTAATGAATTCATGCACGCCATGATGGTTAGTGATTTGCTGAGCATCCTGGACTCTTTCTATCCACCATGTGTTCTTTTAGTCAGGGATGTTTTTTTGTTGGACTTCTGTCTTTATGTGTCTGCAGAGCTGTTTCTTTTCTATGAGTAAACACTTAGATTTGCGAATTATTAGCTCCTCAATCTCTACTATCCTCAAGCACAGCCTTCTGTATTAGCCCACTCTGAAGCTCTTGTTTGCACTACCCTCAACCTCCTGCACTACAGTCTTGGGCCCATATTTTAATTTATTGAGATACCGTGAAGAATAGGGCCTTTTATGCCATGCAGCAATCCCCCAGTTTAATCCTACCCTAATCATGGAACAACTTACAATGACCAATGAACCTACCAACTGGCACGTCTTTGGAATGTGGGAGGAAACTGAAGCACCCTGAGGAAACTCACTTGGTCACGCGAAGAACATACAAACTCCTTACAGGCAGTGGCGGGAAGATATATATATATATAGCTTCTAAGACTTTTGCATAGTACTGTATATTGATTAAAATAGGAAGGTGGCTGGGAAACAGAAATAATAGTACTTAGCTTTGTATTAGCTCAGTAGTATTAAGTGCTATTTGGTAACTGGAAGGCCATAGTATAAAGCACTGTGTAAAAGCCTTAGGCACCCTACATACATGTGCCTAAGACTTTTGCACAGTATTGCGTATCACTGTCAAGCACTTGTCCACACTGACCCTCAAACACAGCCTCTTACCACTTTATTATTTAACTCTTATCTTCATCATCCTCAAACACAGCATCCTATATACCACTCTTATAGTTGTTGTTCATCATGCTCAAACAGTTTCCAATCCACGAGATTTTTTTTCAATATAATGCAAGAGTTAGTTTAGTTCATTCAATGTAGGGTAGGTTGGCTGAATTACACTTTGTTGTTATGGATGCACACAGATGGGATCATGAACAGCAATCAAAATATGTTGTTGCGCCACAAACTCTAACCAATGCATACAAATTACTTTTTTTTCATAAGCTGTATGCAATAAGGCAGTACCTGTTTGTGGAGATTGAGGCTATCGATTTCAGACAGCACCCACCCAACGCTTCCATCTCCGCCACACACAAGGATGCGAAATGTGTCAAACTTCTGGAATAATCGCAATCTGAAAATGAAAACAGCATTTAAAATGACACTATCAGACAGTCTATCCCATTTGAAACCAAATTCTGTAAATGACAAGAAACCTATTTCATGTTCCTAATATTTCTGCTTGCACCTTGATCTCTACCTTTAATTTTGCAAACCTGCATTCCAACATTCTCTCGATTTGTTTTCCATTCATCTCCGACCATTTTTTTCAGCAAAGTGAAAAATACACTTCAAGAAAGTTAACTCTCTGAATTACATAGTTGTTAGCACTGCTGTCTCACAAGTCCAAAGAGGTTCAATAATCCTGACCTCTATCTGTGTAGCGATTGCACATTCTTCCTGTGATCTGTGTTCCCTGGTTTCCTCCCACATTACTGAATATGTGATGGAAAGCTAAATGGCCACGGTAAATTGCACCTCGTGTAGGTAGATGGCAGTAAATAAGGTACTAAGAGGAGGAGTTAATGGGAATGTGAGAGGAAAAAAATCATGGGGACCTAACGAGGGCATGTGCAAAAATAAAGATTAGTGCAGATGATTGGTCCACACGCTATGGGCCAATGGACCTGTTTCTGTGACATATGACAAGACTTAATGCAAGCATCATTACATAGTTTCTTTTACACGTGACTCAAAAATTGGCAGTGTTGATAGTGAGGTGGATAGCCTTAAGCTACAGTATGACATTGATCAGTGAGTGAAGCATTGGTAGGCAGGACTTAATCCTGGTGTGTGAGGTGATTGACTTTGGGAGGACCATTAAAGCTAGGACTTGCTCAACGAACGATATGGCCCTAAGGTATACTGAAGAACAGAGGGGCCTTGGATATACAAGACTGAGAATCCTGAAGATGGCAGCACAAGTAAAAACGATGGTGAAGATGGAATTTGGGACACTTCAAAGGCTATGAATGTAAGAACAGGGCCATTATCATGCAATCTTATAAAACACTGGTTATGCCACAGCTAGGATGCCGCATACACTCTGATCATCACACACTAGCAAAGTCATTGTGTTGGAGAGACTGGAGATGAAATTCACCAAGGTATTTCCAGGGGTCAAGCATTTATGAGGAGAGACTGAACAGAATGGTTTTGCTTTCTTCAGTGTGGAGGACACTGATGAGAGACGTGATGAAGATGTACAATGTTATGAAGGGTGTAGATAGTGTAGCTGTAGGAAACACTTCCTCATAGAAGAGATTTGGAGAGGATCAAAGGAATATTTTCTTTCCACCGAGGTAGGTATTCTCAGAACATTCAAGGAACTAGATGAGCGCTTGAATCTCCAAGGCATGGAAAGACCAAATGTAAATAAAGATGTGCACTGGATGGATAGAAAAGGCATAATAGATCGAAAGGCTTATTTCTGTTTTCAATTACTCTATGAGAATAGTATAACACAGAAATAACTCCAACACAGTATAATCTCAATTTCCAGCTGATTATTTTACTGTTTCAGTCTTGGATTTTAAATACATTCATCTAACCTGCAAATCAGTTTTACAATTTAATAAGTTATTTACATGTCACTTTCGTCAACTTCCCCTTCCATCAACTTAAACCCAATAATAGCAACTCTCTCCTTTTAGGCTATCGACTTGTTACAATCACGATGTAGAAACATTACAGATGCTGTCCGCTATCCTGATGGAACAGCAACATACTAACTGAGAAATCAATCACAACTCTATAACAAAAAATGCTGTGCTTCAACACAAAAGTTCACCTATTCAATATTTTAAAATAAGTAAACACATCGCCAATCATAATATTTCATATAGCTGTAATCCTAACTACTAATAATACCCACATACAATATAATTGCATTGTACTATTGGAACTCCCACAAATGCATCTCAATGGTAATTTAAAAACATGTAGCTCTCTTTTGTTATAAAGCGCAGAGTTAGCTCCACAGTTCTGATGAGTTAAGGTTTTGCTGGATACAGATTCAATAAAAAAAAACATTGGTTCTTCACTATGGCTATGCTTTGAATAAAAGCCAGGGAGGTGAGGAAGGTGTCACACAGTAGGCATCGTTCAGTCACGACCTGACATGCAATCATGAAATTTTTCAGCAGTGTTCAGTGAATGGTCATAGGATATAGACAATCTGATTGATCTTTCCCTTTCTAAGCCAAAAGCTACCAGGCATCATC
This sequence comes from Mobula hypostoma, assembly GCF_963921235.1. Lineage (NCBI taxonomy): Eukaryota > Metazoa > Chordata > Chondrichthyes > Myliobatiformes > Myliobatidae > Mobula > Mobula hypostoma. The sequence continues at coordinate 82,568,809 of NC_086100.1, read as the reverse complement.
GCACACTATCCATTCCTCCTTATCACCCTGCCGCACCCTCCACTACTCCATCCCATTTGGCAGCAATTCTGTTTTTGTTCTAATAAAATGCACCTAACAATACACTCAAATAAAAAGAAAGAATGCTGGAAGTGCTCAGTAGGTCAGGTGGTTTCAGTGAGGAGAGTGAGAGTCAACATGCTGGGTCAAGGATAAAAATCCTTGATCATCAGAACTGGAAAAGTGTAAAATCAAGAATGTGCACACTAGCATTATCCAGGTAATAATCACCATAAAAATCAGCAACCGGAACAAAATGATGGAGACAAACTGAGATGATAAAGTGAACACAGAAAGGTCCAGCCATATCTGTGGGGAAGAAAAAAGTTCCTCTTACATTAAGGGTGCCACGATAGTGTAGTGCTATTACAGTTTGGGGTGCTGAAGCTCGGAGTTCAATTCTGGTGCCGCCTGTAAGGAGTTTGTTAGTACTCCCCGTGAACACAGAGGTTTCCTCCTACATTCCAAATACGTGCCAGTTAGTAGGTTGACTGATTACTGTAAATTGTCCTGTGATAAGGCCAGGGTTAAATAGGTGGGAGGCTGGATGGTGTAACTTGTTAAGCCAGAGGGGCCTGTTCCGCAGTGTATCTTCAAATAAATAGAGTCTAAGTGCAATAGTTAGAAGATTAAGTGCTGCTTCGTGCGTTTACAAATAACATTGTTACTTCAGCTTCCCACCAGGCGTATTGAGTTTAACAATTTCAGATTGTCTTTTATCCCTCTTTATTCCCCAGAGATTTTACTGTATCTCTTTGTGCCAATTCGTTGCCCTTCAATTTGTCTCTGCATTTAATTTGATCCCTCTGCCGGTCTTTAAAATACCTGTCAGCTTGGCAACTTTTGCCTGCACTCTATCATAGACATTCACTTTGTCCTCTCCACCTTCTCCCTGTTACAAGTAGAAACTTGCTCATCTTCTTGCTTTTCTAGCTCTTACAAAGGGAAGAATCCTTGACCCAGACATTGGTTCTCTCTCCACAGAAGCAACTTGAGAACATTTTATTTTGGTTCCAATTTCCAGCATTTGCTGCTTCATTTTTGCTCCAACCTACACAGGTAGTTTAATAAATCTGAACTACAAAGATGTGTGCACTAAGGAAACTTGAAGCACCTCCTACCCAAGATGTGGGCCTCCATTCATCAAGTCAAACACCTGAGCCGGGTTCAGTAACTGCTTGAATCTCCTCAAGAACTTCACCCCTTGATTATCTCCACTCTTCGAATTCACAAAGACCAGAAGTGGACTCGTACAGGATGGTGGGCATGTTGCTTTCCAAAATCCTGGAGAATGGCAATGTGAACAGAATGTTACTGAATTAGTTGTGCTCTCAGCTATTCACCGAAAGTGGTGCTTCTAGCATTCGCATGACCATCACCCTTCGACCCTGTCCACTCTGGCACGCCATCCCATCCCACCATTCTACTCCCCAATAACTCTTACACTGTTTGATCTGCAAGTTTGGTATTACCTTACATCTTGACAATAATAAGTGGTGCAGCACTGAAGGTATGATTTCTACATTCTAGCAGATGCCTGTGCCTCTGTTCAGATGACAGCAAGTGGCTGGGCACTGCAGGACTGGATCAGTTATGGGTGGCTGGAGTATCCTTCGCCATTTTTATGGTCCCCAATTTGCTAGCACACCCATTTCACCCACAGACTCTCCCAAGTCTTATGATAGACACTCATTTTTTTTGGTGTGTCTATAAGCAACTGCAAACTCTCTCAGTAACACTCACTGTCATTAACAAACTCCCTTGTACTATCTCAAAACTATTGCAAACACTTTCACAAACACACTCAACCCCAGACCCGCTTACAGTCACAATCTCAACCATTCACACCTGATCACAAATTTTGCTAAACCCTCACCCTAGTGATTTACTCTCACAATGCACCAATCAGCTACTAACTGTCTTTCATGTACTCTAACAACAGTTTCCATAGCTTCACAAGATCTTTCTGACTTGCATTAGGTATGCCATCATTTCTACCCTCACAACTAACTTCATAACAATAGTTTCAGGCAAAACTTGTGGCCAAATGTCTCCTATTTTCACAAAATGCTGGAGGAACTCAGTAGGTTAGGCAGCATCTATGGAAAAGAATAAACAGTCAACATTTCAGACTGAGACCCTTCATCAGGACTTGACCCAAAACATCAAATATCCCTTTGCCTGCACAGATGCTGCCTGACCTGCTGAGTTCCTCCAGTATTTCATGAAAATAAGGGACATTTGGAACAAGTTCAGGACTTGATGAAGGGTCTTGGTCTGGAATGCTGACTGTTTATTAATTTCTATAGATGCTGCCTGACCTGCTGAGCTTCTCCAGCATTTCATGTGTATTGCTCTGGACTTCCAGCACCTTGTGTCTCCTATTTTCATCCTGCTTATTCGCTTCAGTTAGGAAGCACAATGGAAAAACAAGGGGAACTGCTGGAGGAACTCAGCAGGTGTAGCAACATCCGTGCAGGCAAAGGGATATTTGATGTTTTGGATTGAGACCCTGCATCAGGGGAGATAGCAGATATAAAAAGGTGAGGAGGGAGAGATGATGGGCAAATGAGCAAGCTGGGAAAGGAGGAGAAGTAGAGTCAAGAAACTGTTGCTGGTGGGTGAGAAGTAGAGACAGATGAAGAAGGGGCAGATGGATCCAGGTGGTTGGAAGGAGGTGATAGAGACAGAGGCTGGAAGGTGAGAAGTGATAACAAGAGGCTAGAGCTACAGAATCTAAGAAGCAAGGAAGGTGGTAAGTAGAACCAGATTAAAGGGGAATAATGGGCAGACAGAACTTGTCAGGGGAGGGGAAAGAAACTGGATTACAAGTGAATTTTACAACTAGTTAACCTACACTGCCTAGACTCCTTTCTCTTTCTTTTTGGTTCCAACCCACCATCCTCCACGTCACCCAGTTTCATCCCCTCCTTGTTCCTTTCTCTATTACCCACACCTTCTGATTCTTCAATGCCCGCACAACTGTCTAACAGGTTCCACCTGCTAATCATCCCCCTCATCTCATCTGGTTGCACTTATCACCTTCCTAACTTAATCGATTCAGCACTTATAGTCTCTAGTTTCCACTTACTGCCTCTACTGTCCCTCCCCTATACAGCTTTATCTACTCATTTTCTCCCTCCTCACCTGGGTCCCATACATCACCTGCCAGCCTGCATCTCATCCTTTCCTCTCGCCTCCTTGTACTGGCTTCTCCTGTATTTACTCTCAGTCTCGATGCAATGCCTTGACCTGAAATGTTGGCTATTACTTCATCTGCACAAATACTATTTGACCTCCTGAGTTCCTCCAGCAGTTTGCTTGTGCTCCAGATTCCACATATATAAAATCTGCTTGTAACAGCAACTGGAAAGAAGGTCTTTAACTCACCATCAGAGTCTATACTGTTGAGTGCAGTAGGAGGAATAACGGAAACTTTACATTGCCCCAGAGGACATTTTATGGAAAGCATGTCTTTACAAGCTGTGTGCACCTGGAGATAATGAATATTATACGGAAGTTAGCAATCAATTTTCTATACAGAATGGAAAATGAATATATAAATTTGTAAGTTAGGAAAGAGGCAGAGAGCAAGATGGGTTCAAAGTAATATAAAACTGATAATTTCTCAGAAAGCTTGTGTCAGAATAACAGGGAATATTCCTAATGGGTGCATATAATTACCATTTGTGAAATTTCAATTGATCCAGGATGATGCCTTTATTCACTTTCCCTTTATGCTCAGGTAACCAAATATGAATTAAGTCAACAATCTAAATGTTTTCATAATTTAAAATATATCTCACTAATTTGAAATAAACCATAAGGTTTCACTTATTTATTCCTATGTATAAAGCTCAATGAATATAATTTGACAATTTTTTTCTCATGTATTTTACAAATATTTCAGTTTCATAGTTGCATGCAAGAAGCATGGCTTCTTTACTCTATGCTTGTCCCTGGGACTGATTACAGGAAAAAAAAACTGCAGTCACATTAAAAATGATCATGATACTGATTATGCAGTCCATGAAGACCAAATTAACTACCAACCAAGACTTAAATATTTGGAACAGAGAGTTGGTATAGGGGAGACAGAAGCAGAAATAACAATTGGAGTAAAGACAGCCAGTGATGAGCTACCATGAGAATTGGGAAAGGGAATGAAAGTGCATGGAGACAACTAGTGAGATGAAGAGAAATGAATAAGTGAGATGGCACCGGAGAATAGCAACGCTTCATTTCCGAAGGGAATCATCAAATATTCCCATTTAGACTACTACAGTTGAAATCTACAGCTTGGCCAAAGGTACTTCAGTTGGCAACATTGTTTTCAGATGTCTATTGATCATCAAAATTGGCTGACTCTGGATTGCAGATCATCCAGGTAGCCAGTAGTTTCTCTTTAAGGCAAACTTGAATTGCAGGGCCTTGAGGACCCCCGTCCCTACCATTCTTCTGGCTAATGTACACTCTCTGGAAAATAAACTTGAAGACTTCAGAGGAAGATTTCAGTACCTAAGGGTATCAGGCATTGCTGTGTACTTTGCTTCATAGCCACATGGCTTACCCTCAGCATTCCGGACACAGCACTTGAGTCTGAGGACTTCACCTCCCACCATGTGGACTGGACAGTGGCATCAGGTAAAGGCAAGAAGGCGCCATCTGCTTCATGATTAACTCATTACGGTACACAGATGTGGTAGTTCTATCTCTGTCCTGCTCCCCTGACCTGGAATATCTGGTGGTCAAGTGTAGTTCATTCTATCTGCTGAGGGATTTTTTTCAATGTAGATTCCACTCCTGGCCAACGTCAGGCTGGCACTGGAAGAGCTGCGCACCATGATCAGCAGTTACAAGATAGTGCACCCTGTTGCCTTCCAAATCATTGGCAGGTCAGCCTGAAGAAGTCTCTGACCAACTACCTTCAACATGACACTTGTGGACCCAAAACAGCCAACATTTGGCAAGTCTGTATTTCTACAGGCAAGTCCAGCTGTATTTCTACTCCTGGCATATTGACAGAGACTTAGGACCACATTATCAGTGGTGAAGACCATGAAGATATGGTAAAGGGAGGTGGAGGAGCACCTACAGGACTGCATTGAATTGGTAGGCTGGAGCATAGTCAGGGATTCATCTTCGGATCTGAATGAATATGCCAGTTGTCACCAATTTCAGCAAGACCTGTGTGGATGAGTGTGTGCCTTTGAGTACATACTGGACAGCCCAAACCAGGAGCTGTGGATGAACCAGGAGATTTGCAGCCTGCTGAATGCTTGATCTATGGTGTTCAAGACTGGTGATCCAGAACTCTACAAGAAGTCCAGGTACCGGTATATGACCTATGGAAGGCCAAGAGTGAATCTGAGTGGTTAGAGATAGAATCAGATGTACGTCAGTTGTGGTAGGGTTTGTAGCCTGCAAGGCAAAACTTAACATCTTAAGTGGCTGTGATGTTTCACTCCGCTTATCTCCAGCCTCACCGCCCATGGCAAAGAGACGAACACCTTTTATGCACACTTTGAAAGGGATAATAAAACAATACCTGTGTGAATCTCTATAGCATCAGGCAACCCTGTGAGATCTGTCTCAGAGGCCGACGTCAGAACATCTTTCAAGAGGCTGAACCCTTGAAGGCGTCAGACCCTGATAGTGTGCCTGACAAAGCACTGAAATCCTATGCCAACTAACTGACTGCAGTGTTCAAGGACATCTCTCTTTAATCTCATTAATTTATTACATTTAAAAATTTAAAGCCTCTACATTGCTCACTTAACTGAAAACATAAGAAATCAACAGAAAATATCATTTATTACAAAGGTATGAAGACCTTGCTCTGATTTACAAGGTAGTAAAAACACTTCTACTCACCATTGCCTTACACCACAGGCAGCGCCAATCCTGCAAGCGCAAAACACTGCCACATGTCTTATCACAGACAGTACATTTCGCACTGACAGGCAAGTTACCTTCCAACCACTGGTGTGGCATTGAGACCTAGAAAAGACAATGATGATACAAAATAAACACCAATGCAGACTACCAATACAGTCAGATTGAAATACAGCCAGGATAGATCCCATCAAACATGACTGGAATTAATCCTGGTTACGTGTTCAATAGAAATCTCTGCTAAAGCTATCAGCACATATCTAAAATACATATTAAAAATAGGGCTGAAACCAGTATGGACCCAGCTAAACGATCAGCTAGAATATTTAGTTTCTCACTCCACTTCTGACATTCAATGTGATCCTGGCAGATCTGTGAACTAATCTGGTATGCTTTGCATAGAGTCATAAATTCATAGAGCATGGAAGTGGCTCTTCAGCGTCATCCCATTTCCCGAAATGGCAATATCCTTATATATAACCTTTGTACTCTATCTAGCTTAACGACAGGGCAACCAAAACTGAAAACAAATTTTCAAATGGAGAAACAAGAGAGACTATAGATGTCGGAAATTTGAAGCAATACACACACAAAATGCGAGAGGAACTCACAGGTTAGGCAGCATATATGGAGGGAAATGAATGGTCAATGTTTCTGGCCAAGACCATTCATCAAAATTGCACAGGAAGTGGGGAGAAGCCAGAATAAATGGGTATGGGAGGGGGAGGAGCATTAGCTGGCAGGTGTTAGGTGAGTCCAGTTGAGAGGGGGAAGGTAGGTAGGGGTGCCGAGGAAGGAAATGACAAGAGAAGCTGGGAGGTGATAGGAGCAAGAGACATAAACTGAAGGAGGAGGAATCTAATAGGAGAGACAATAGGCCATGGAATAAAGGGAAAGAGGTGAGGAAAGAGAGGGAGGAAGGTGAACGTGATAAGTAGGTCATGTGGACAGGGGAGGAGAAAGAGAAGGGGTAGAAGAGTCATAGGGATAGGGGAAAACAAAGGGATTTCAAATGCAGGCTGACTAGTGTTTTGTACAACTGCAACATAACATCCCAATTTCTATACTCACAGCTCTGACTGAAGGCCAGCATGTCAAAAGCCTTCCTCACCATCCTGTCTACTTGTGACACCACTTTCAGGAAACCTTGTGCTTGTACTCCTGGGCCTCTGTTCTACAACATTTTCCAGAGCTCCATTGTTGACTATGAATGTCCTATCCTGACCTTTTTTCGTGAAGTACACCTCATACCTATCTAAACAAAACTCCATTTGCCATTTCTCAGCCTGTTTACCCAGCTGATCAAGATTCTTCTGTAAATCCTGATAACCCCCTTCACTATCAATAACACCATTTATTTTATTGTCATCTGCATACGTATTAATTATCATTGTACATTCTCATCCAAGTCATTCGTATAGATGACAAATAGTAATAGACATAGTACAGTCCCTGGGTAACAACATTGGGCGAAGTCCTTATGTCCTATTCCATGCTAAAAATAGAGGAGAAATACTCTCCAAAGATGTCCACTTTGGTCTTTGAGGGGCCTTATTCTCTCTTTAGTTACTTGTTCTCCTTTAATATATTTATAAAATCTCTTTGGATTTATTTTTAGTTATCAAAACCCAGAATGAAAACCAACCCTTAAACGTCATGTGCAGAAGATAGCTAATTTCCATTATTCATTAATAAAACAGCACAGAAACAGTCCCTTCAGCTCAACTTGTCCATACCAACCAAGATGCCCACCTAAGCTAGTCCAATTTGTTTGTGTTTGGCTGAGAAAAAGATATATGCATTCACCCTATCTCCCTATCTACGTGCCCTCATAACTATTTACAGCTTTATAAAATCTTCTCTTGGTCTCTTATGTTATAATGAATAAAGTCCTAGCCTGCCCAATCCTTCCCTGTAACTCAGGCCCTTGGGTCTCATAAATCTTTGTGCTCTTTTCAGTTTAAACATACCTCTCCTATAACAGTGTAATCAAAACAGTGGACAATAATTTAAATGTAACCTCGCCACTACCTTGTACAATTGTGATATAATGCCCCAACTCTTTTACTGAGTGCTCTGATAGATGAAGACCAGCATGCAAAATGCCTTCTTCACCACTCTGTCTACCTGTGATACCATTTTCAACAAACTATGTGCAGTATACCTACGTCCCTCGTCCCACAACATTCTCCAAGACACTACCATTCCTATACAAGTACTACTCTGGTTTGACTTCAAAAAAAGTAACACCTCACACTTATCTGAATAAAACACTATTTGACACTCCTCAGCCACTTAAGTAGCCGATCAAAAGTCCTCTGTAATTTTTGATAATTTTCTTCACTGTCTACAATACCACCTATTTTAGTTTTATCTGCAATCTTACTAACTATGCCTTGTACATTCTCACCCAAATAATTTATATAGATAATAAACAACACAGGTCTAAGCACTGACGCCGATGGCACACCAAAGGTCACTGGCTTCCAGTCCAGGAAATAACCATCCACCATCATACTCTGCTGCTCACCACTGAGCGAATTATAAATCCAGTTGGCTATCTATCCTATGATCCCCTGTGGCCTACCCTTCCAGGCCATACATTTTCAAAAGCCTTGCTAATGTCCATATACACAACGTCTACTGCCCTGCTCTAATCTATCCTCTTGATCACCTCTTCTAAAACTCTAAAGGATTTATCAGACACAATTTTTGACGTACAAAGCCATGTTGACCATCCCTAATCAGATTTTGTCTATCTAAATGCTGGTGGATTCCAGCCCTCAGAATCTCTTCTCGCAACTTCCTCACCATTGATGTCAGACTCACTGGCCGGTAGCTCATTGTGCTGCCCTTCCTAAGTAATGCTGCAACATCAGCCACCTCTAATCTTTCTGAACTTCATCTTCAGCTAAAGACTGAACAAATATTTCTGCAAGGCTTCCAAAATTTCTTCCCTAGCTTCCCACAAAGTCTGAGGATGCACTTGGTCAGGTCCTAGGAATTTATTCACCTCGAAGTGCTTTAAGGCTGCCAATACCGCTTCCTCTTCTGTAATTCGTGCACACATTTAGAATTGTTTTCTAACTTTACTCCTGGATACCTTGTCTAATTTTCAAATTGGTCTAAAATAATTTCTCTCTACTTATCCTGTCAGTTTCCTTTAATTGCTTGAAACTGCATTCAAATTACCATTTTAACTTTATAACTAGCAATGCAAGTTATTATTCTGGTAAATTTATGCTGCATTCTCTCTGAAACTAATATATTCCTCCTAAGATATGTGGGTTACCAGAATTTGCTGACAGACTCCACCTGTGGGCGAACCAAAGCTTTTTTGTAGCTGTAGCAGTACTTCTATGCCCTTGTAATCCAGTCCTTTAGATATAAGGAGAGCACACAATTAACCTTTTTATTTCTTACCTCAAGATATTTTAAATGATTTGTGCATATAGACCTCAAAATCTATTTAAACCTTCACTATTTTTCAGCTTATTACAATATAGAAAGCACTCTGCTTTTAGATTCAAAGTGAATAACCTCACATTTTCCTCACTTAAAATCCATTTGCTACTGTTTTACCTATTCATTCGATTTAATAAATCTTATTAAATATTTCTAGTTTTATACTTGCATTTACACTACCTGCAGTATGGCTTAACTCTGGAAATTAGTACACGTGCTTTTCTACTCCATCATCTACGTCATTTATAAATATGGTGAATATATGTATTTTTTGTTGAAATCCTCGCAGCATGTCACTGGTTATATCTTGCCGATCTGTGTATCTGCTAATCTACGTACCTGCCAATTATCCCTTATTTATGTATTTAGTCAACAAGTCGGTGTTCTAGATAGGGTAATAATTTGCCTTCATTTCCACAAGTAATAATTAAAATTAACAGTCTCTCCAGAAGGCATTTGATGAAGACCTTCATAAGTTCAAAAAAGTAACATCCACAGTAATTCCCTGTCCAATCACATCTTGAAAAATTCAGTCAACAGTCACCTTATCCTCTACAAATTCACAGGGGCTTTCTGTGATGAACTGAAAATGCTAGTGAATACTGGTAGCTCAGGCTGAGGCGCTTGATATTGTGGTGTTCGCCAAGCTTGGCAATTAGCTTGCAGACGTTTCATCACCAGTCCAGTGACATCCTCAGTGCGCAGTTGTTGGTGTTTTGCTCTGGGAGTGTTTATATATGCCCCTGCTCACTTGCCTCAGGCCTGATTGGCTACCTCTTCAGTTGACCTTTGAATTCTGTTGACTCATGTTTCTTCGGCTCTGTGGAGTTCGTAGATGGCGTCTATTTCAACATATTTGTTTATGGAGTTATCAGAAAAGAACCACACTTCTAAAAATTCTCGTACCTGCTTCATTTTTGGCTGCGCCAGTACCTCCACGGTGTCCCAGTTAAACTGGTGTTCTTCTCGATCTTCATGTACCAAGATCAGTGACAGTGGATCATGTGTCTGCACTGCCAGTTTGTGTTCCTGTAAACAAGTTTAGAGTATACGCCCCGCCTGGCTGATGTAGTTCTTGTTGCAGTCTCTACAGGTAATCTTGTACACCAGATTGATTTTGTTGGTTGTCTTTACTGGTATCTTGGTTCTTGAGAAAAGCTTCCATAAAGTTGCCATTGGTTTGTGAGCGATTGTGATGCCAAGAGGTTCGAGAAGTCGGGCTGTCATTTCTGAGATATTTTTGATGTAGGTCAAGGTCATGCGTTGAGTAAGATCTAGTGTCCTCCTCAGTACATGAAGACAGAAGAACACCAGTCTAACAGGGACATCGTGGAGGATCTGGTACTGGCAAACACGAAGAAGGCACGAGAATTTTAAGAAGGATGGTTTTATTCTGATAACTCCTTAAACAAACATATCGAACCCCCTAAGAGCCAAAGGATTGTGAGCCAACAGAATTCAAAGGTCAACTGCAGGGGTAGCGAATCAGGACCGAGGCATGTGAACAGGGGCCTATACAAGTGCAAGCACTCTCAGAGAGGAACACCGATGACTGCGCACCGAGGATGATACCTTGAATGGGACTGCAAGCCTGGTGGACACCACAACATCAAATTAACCGAAAATCTTTATTGTGTCATGTCACCCTATTATATTACATTCCCTGATTTCCCTCTTTTGCCTCTCTTTAATAACTGGATAACACGATAATCTCACTATAAATGAAACATTTTGAAAGATAGTGCCATTATGTGGCAAATGCTTGCATGTAGCTCCGATGGGAGTTATTGAATATTCCCGGTTAGGACTCCCTCACAGAAATCCAGTCTTAGCCATGGGTATTTCAGTAAGCAGCATTGTATTAATACGCTTAAAAGATCTATTGATAAACAAAATTGGTGAACATCGGACGGTAGACTTGGGTTGAGAGTGCAGTTCCCCTTTAAGGAAATAGAAGTGGAGATGGCAGGTTTACGGCTACGGTTAAAACGCAGAGGATTTAAAGGCAGAGGAGGTGGGGTATGCTTTAAGATTAACTCATCGTGGTGCACAGAAGAGGTGGTTGTGTCTCGGTCCTGCTCACCCATCTGAAATATCAAATGGTCATATATCTACTTTTATCTGCCGAGGGAGTTTTCCACCATCATCCTGGTAGTGGTGTACATTCCACCTCAGGCCAACGTCAGGCACGCACTGGAGGAGCTGAGCAGCGTAACTAGCAGACATGAAACTGCACACCCGATGCCCTCCCTATCATTGCAGGAGATTTTAACCAGGCCAGCTTGAAGAAGTCTCTGAATAACTACCACCAACATATCACAAGTGGAACTAGAGGAGCCAACACACTTGACCACTGTTACACCACTATCAGGAACGCTCACTGTGCTACCCCACGCCCACACTTTGGAAAGTCTGATCACATGGCTGTACTTCTACTCCTGGTGTACAGGTAGACACTAAAGACTGCGGGACCAGTTGTGAGGACCAAAAGAGTTTATTCAAGGGAGGTGGAGGTGTGCTTACAGGACTGCTTTGAGTTGGTGGACTGGACAATACTCAGTTTATATTTAAGTCTGAATGAATCTGAAACACAGCTGTCACCGACTTCATCAAGACCTGTGCGATGAGTGTGTGCCTTCGAGAACATACTGGACATACCCAAACCAAAAGTCAAGAGATTAACCAAGAGATTTATTGTCTACTGAGGGCTAGATCTGTGGCAATCAAGATAGGTAATCCAGAATTATACAAGAAGTTTAGGCACAAAGTACGGAAGGCTACTTTAAGGGCAAAAAAACTACACCGATTGAAATTAGAGACAAAAATCAGATGCACTTCAGCTCTGGCAAGGTTTGCAGGCCATTACTTCCTACAAAGCAAAACCTAATATCATGATAGCACAGGACAGTTAACATCTTAGTCCACGTGTATTTTGTAACTGAATAACTGTGACACTTCACACCCAGATGAGCTCAATGCCTTCTATGCACGCTTTGAAACTACACCTGTGCGAACCCCTGCAGCATCTGGTGACCCTGTGATCACTGTTTTGGAAGCTGACGACAGAGCATCTTTCAACTGAGTGAACCCTTGCAAGGCGTCAGGACCTGATGGCATGGGCATCTTTCAACTGAGTGAACCCTTGCAAGGCGTCAGGACCTGATGGCATGCCTGGTAGGGCTCTGAAAACTTGTGCCAACCAACTGGCTGCAGTGTTCAAGGACACCTTCAGTATCTCTCTGCTGCAGTTGGAGGTTCCCACCTGCTCAAAAGAGCACAATCGTACCCGTGGCCAAGAAAAGTGGGTGAGCTTCCTCAGTAACTATCACCCAGTGGTACTCACATCTACTGTAATGAAGTCCTTTGAGAGGTTGGTCATGGCTAAATTCAACTCATGCCTAAGCAAGGACCTGGACCAACTGCAATTTGCCTATCGCCACAATAGGTCTATTGCAGATGCAATCTCAAAGGCCTTGAATGACCTGGACAATAGCAATACCTACACCAGGCTGCTGTATATTGATTACAGCTCAGCATTCAAAAATCATACCCTCACATCTAATCAACAAGCTCCAGAACCTGGGCCTCTGTACCCCGCCTCTCCAACTGGATCTTTGACTTCCTCACCAGGAGAACATAGTCTGTGCAGATTGGAAATGACATCTCCTCCCCACTGACAATCAACACTGGCGCACTTCAAGGATGTGTGCGTAACTCACAGCAGTACTCTCTCTACACTCATGGTGGGTGGTTAGGCACAGCTCAAACAGCATCTATAAATTTACCAACCATACAACTATTGTTGGCAGAACTTCAGATGAAGACGAGGAGGCATACAGAAGTGAGCTAGATTAGCTGGTTGAGTGGTGTCACTGTAACAACCTTGAACTCTATGTCAGTAAGACAAAGGAATTAATTGTGGACTTCAGGAAGAGTAAATTGAGGGAACACACATTAGTCCTCATCAAGGGATCAGAGTGGAAAGGGTGAGAAGTTTCAAGTTCCTGGGTGTCAACATCTCTGAGGATCTATCCTGGGTCCAAAATACAGATGCAATACAAAGAAGGCATGACTGTGGCTGTATTTCATTAGGAGTTTGAGGGGAATTAGTATGTCACCAAAGAAACTTCACAAATTTCTACCAGTGTACGGTGGAGAGCCTTCTATCTAGTTGCATCACTATCTGGTATGGAAGGTATGATTGGAAAAAAGGCTGCAGAAAATTGTAAACTCAGTCAGCTCCATCATGAGCACTAGCCTCCCTAGCATCGAGGACATCTTCAAAAGGCGATACCTCAAAAAGGCGGCATCCATCATTAAGGACCCCCATCACTGTGACATGCCCTCTTCTCATTGCTAATATCGAGGAGGAAATACAGGAGTCTGAAGACTCATACTCAACGTTTCAGGAACAGCTTCTTCCCCTCCGTGATCAGAATTCTGAATGGACAATGGATCCATGAACGCCACCTTCAGTGTTTTATTTTCCCCTCTCTTTTGCACTACTTATTTAACTTTCTTTTATTATATATACTTAATGGAATTTATACTTTTTATTGTCATGTATTGCACTGTACTGCAGCTGTAAAATAATACATTTCATGACATATGCCAGTGATTTAAACTCAGTTCTGATTCTGAACAGTTCAATAATTGATAGCAAGTTACTTCTAGTCAGAGCATCTATGTGTTCTTAACTACACATCAAATCTCAGTACAAAAACACACTGAGTGACGCATTCTGACTTTAGCTGATTCTTTATCATGTTTACATTGTTTACAGTAATTTGGTGAGTCTTTGGTCCTGTTTCTTTTTTCTTAGGATATCCTAGATGCTATTTTCAGCTGTATTCTAAGCAATAGAAAAGAACAATCATTCAGCCTACCTCTTTTCATTCATTGTATTGATATTATGCTTTATAAAGGGATCCAAAGAACACCCTCTTTTCCTACAACGGGAACTGTTAATAAAGTGGCATAGATTGTAATGTAGGAAATCAGTAGACAGTCCAGCTGAAAGAATTAGCTTTGATACTAGCAAAGACCAGCATTAATGGCTTGTTTGGCTAATGCAGTGCGAGGTTTAAAAAGAGTTCAGGGCCTTTTTTTAGTGAGCTGCAAATATCATGAGCAGTCACTTGTTTAGCTGAGGTGGCTAAACAAGTTTCTAGTAAGTTATTTTTCTTTTTCTTTGTCTATTACTATATAGTTAGTGTATGAGAATGGGTCCAGGGTCAGCGGTATGGTCTATGTATGAGAAGTGGGAAGTCTGGGAGACATCCAGTCTCCCGGGTAAATACATCAGCACAAAGGGCATCAAGCTGCAGTTTCAAAGAGTTCATTTTAAGGAAATGGAGCTGCAACTTGATGACTTTTATTTCATATGGAAGAATGAGGTGGTGAGGCACGTAGTCACCCATAGGTTGCAGGAGGCAGGTACTAGGTGTCTGCCAGGAGAGGGAAGGAGAATAGGCAGCCAGTGAAGAGTACCTCTGTGGCCATTCCTCTCAATAATAAGGATACTGCTTTGGATACTGTTGGGAGTGGGTGGAGGGAGGGCATAGATGACCGACCAGAAGGAAGCCACAGTGAACAGGTCTCCAGCACTGAATCTGGCCTTGTGGCTCAAAAGGGAAGGGAAGACACTAGCAGTATGCCTGAAGTTCAAGAGTGTCAGGGGGCAGAAATGAGTCTAGTTGCTATCACTGAGAAGGTGCTTGGGAAGCTGAAAAGTCTGAAGGTTGATAAGTCACCTGGACCAGATAATTTACATCCCAGGATCCTGAAAAAGATAGCTGAAAGGATTATGGAAGCATTAGTATCAACCTTTCAAGAATGATTTGATTCTGGCCTGACTTCAGTGGTTGGGAAGATATTGGAATCCATTATTAAGGATGAGGTTTCTGGGTATTTTGAGCCACATGATGAAACAGACCAAAGTTGGCATGGTTTCCTTAAGGGGATATCTTACCTGACAAATCTGAGGAAATAACAGGCGAAATAGAGAGAGTCATAGAAACATAGAAAATAGGTGCAGGAGTAGGTCATTTGGCCCTTTGAGCCTGCACCGCTATTCAGTATGATCATGGCTGATCATCCAACTCAGAACCCTGTACCTGCCTTCTCTCCATAACCCCCATCCCTTCAGCCACAAGGGCCATATCTAACTCCCTCTTAAATATAGCCAATGAACTGGCCTCAACTGTTCCCTGTGGCAGAGAATTTCATAGATTCACCACTCTCTGTGTGAAGAAGTTTTTTCCTCATCTCGGTCCTAAAAGGCTTCCACTTTATCCTCAGACTGTGATTCCTCGTTCTGGACTTCCCCAACATCAGGAACAATCTTCCTGCATCTAGCCTGTCCAATCCCTTTAGAATTTTATACATTTCAATAAGATCCCCCCTCAATCTTCTAAATTCCAGAGAGTATAAGCCTAGTCGATCCAGTCTTTCATCATATAAAAGTCCTGCCATCCCAGGAATCAATCTGGTGAACCTCCTTTGCACTCCCTCTATGGCAAGGATGTCTTTCCTCAGATTAGGGGACCAAAACTGCACACAATACTCCAGGTGTGGTCTCACCAAGGCCTTGTACAACTGCAGTAGTACCTCCCTGCTCCTGTACTCCAATACTCTTGCTATGAATGCCAGCATACCATTCGCCTTTTTCACAGCCTGCTGTACCTGCATGCCCACTTTCAATGACTAGTGTACAATGACACCCAGGTCTTGTTACACCTTCCCTTTTCCTAATCGGCCACCATTCAGATAATAATCTGTTTTCCTGTTCTTGCCAAAGTGGATAACCTCACATTTATCCACATTAAATTGCATCTGCCATGAACTTGCCCACTCACCTAACCTATCCAAGTCACCCTGCATCCTCTTAGCATCCTCTTCACAGCTAACACTGCTGCCCAGCTTCGTGTCATCCACAAACTTGGAGATGCTGCACTTAATTCCCTCATCTAAGTCATTAATATATATTGTGAACAACTGGGGTCCAAGCACTGAGCCTTGCGGTACCCCACCAGTCACTGCCTGCCATTCTGAAAAGGTCCCGTTTATTCCCACTCTTCGCTTCCTGTCTGCCAACCAATTCTCTATCCACATCAATACCTTACCCCCAATACCGTGTGCTTTAAGTTTGCACACTAATCTCCTGTGTGGGACCTTGTCAAAAGCCTTTTGAAAATCCAAATATACCACATCCCCTCTACTAGTTACATCCCCAAAAAATTCTATGAGATTCGTCAGACATGATTTTCCTTTCACAAATCCAAGCTGACTGTCCGATGATTTCACAGCTTTCCAAATGTGCTGTTATCACATCTTTGGTAACTGACTCTAGCATTTTCCCCTCCACCGATATCCCGCTTACCGGTCTATAATTCCCCGGTTTCTCTCTCCCTCCTTTTTTAAAAAAGTCAATGGATGTTGTTCAGAAGGCCTCTGAGAAGGTGTCACACATGAGGCTGCTTAACAAGATAACAGCATTACAGGAAATACATTTGCATGGATAGAAGATTGGCTGACTGGTAGGAGGCAAACAGTGGGAATAAAGGCTGCTGGTGATCAGTGATGTGCCTCAGAGGTCGGTGTTGCGACCGCTTCTTTGTACGTTATATATCAATGATTTGGATTTCAAAATTGAAGGCTTTGTGGCAAAGTTTGCAGACGAAACAAAGATAGGCAGAGAGATAGATAGTGTTGAGGAAGCAGCGATTCTGCAGAAGTGTGTGGACAAATTCGGAGAATGGGCAAAGAAGCAGAAGAAGGAATATAATGTAGGGAAGTGTAAGGTCATGCACTTTGGTAGAGGGAATAAAGGTGTACACTACTTTCAAAAAAAAAATTCAAAAATCGGTGATGCAAAGGGATTTGGGTTTCATTGAGCAGGATTCCCGAAAGGTTAACTTGCAGGTTGAGTCGGTGGTAAGGAAGGCAAATGCAATGTTAGCATTCATTTCAAGAGGAATAGAATATAAAAGCAAGAATGTAAGGCTGTGGCTTTATAAGGCATTGGACTTCGACCGCACTTGGAGTACTGTGAGCAGTTTTGGGCTCCTTATCTCAGAGAAGATGGGCTAGCATTGGAGAGAGTCCAGTGGAGGTTCACGAGAATGATTTTGGGAATGAAAGGGTTCATATGTGGGCAGCGTTTGACAGCTCTCAGCCTATACTTGCTGGAAGTTCAGAAGAATGAGGATGAGATCTCATTGAAACCTAGCTATTGAAAGGCCAATATAGAGTGGATGTGGAGAGCAGGTTTCTTACAGTGGGAGAGTCTAGGACCAGAGGACACTGCCTCAGAATAGAGGGATGTCCATTTAGAACAGAGATGAGGAGGAATTTCTTTAGCCAGAGGGTGGTGAATCTATGGAATTCATTGCCACTGATGGGTCTGGAGGCCAAGTCATTGAGTATATTTAAAGTGTAGGTTAATAGGTTCTTGATTAGTCAGGGCATCAAGGTTGCAAGGAGAATACGAGCAAATGGAGTCGGGGGGGGGGGGAGGGTGTGGGGAATAAATCAGCCATGATGGAATGGTGGAACAGACTCAATAGGCCAAATGACCTAACTCTGTTCCTATGTGTTATGGTCTAATAGGAAATGAGCACTGAACCAGGCTAAAGGACAGACATACATTTTGGTTCTTGAGTAAAGGGACCAGCACACACTGCATTAATGAAGCAGCAAAGCCACCAATTAATTTTCCAGCTTGTATCTCAGTACAAGCACACGGCAGCAGTGCAAGAAGGTCCCAGCATTGTAGGATTAGTCCATGCTTCAACAGGATTTAGATTTCCGGGTAAGAGACTAGCTACGAGCCCTACCTAACAGTCTAGCACAGACCTCATCTAAATGTCACATGATTGTTGCAACAAAGGAAATAACAGATTCTAACACTCTATGACAAGTAACAGTACACATTTCTATATAAACTATTCTTGGATTTTGTGTAAGGGACCAGTATGGATCTCAGCTAAAGTATGCCAAGAAGTCCAGCTAATTTAATGTAAAAGATATTAGGGCAACCCTCAACATAAAGGCTTCATAATTCATCTGTCTCAAGATTTTGTGATTATCCACCAAACGCAACAATGAGAAAGACAGAACGTGGTGATAAGGTTTACATGGTGCTTGTACAGTGGTGAGGAAGTAAGTAAAACAGATCCCAGCATGGATGACCAGTACATGCCTAAGGGAAGGTTTCTCTCTCTCAACTTTTCATTCAGCTGCAGAAATGAAAATTAACAGAGCATAGTTAAAAAAATTGCAATGTACAATGTACATTGGTAAGCAAGTAAACTCGAATGGAAGCAAAGGATGAAATGTGCAACCGTCTTCACAATTGCAACATTGGCAAAGATTCCTCTGGCACCGTTTATAGGAAATGCAAGAAAGGTACATAGACATAACTTAATCCTTGTAGAAGCAACAAAATAAATTAGTGTCCACCCTCTGGCCTTGTGAGAGGTTTTATCTGTTAGATTGAATGTTAAACTGAGGAGCTGCTTGTTCAGTTGGACGTAAAAAAAATTGAAGAGGACTATGTGAAACATTGCGTGGGAATTTTCTTGATGTCCTAATACTCAAACTGATTTGCTAAAAACATCTGGCCCTTTACTCCATTGCTGTTTCCGAGGCTTGTCTTATGTTACACCAATGACCCTACTACCAAAGATTTAGTTGGTCTTCAAGGGCTTTAAGATATTCGAGGTTGTGAGAGATAGTGTTTTTTTGGCCACAAAGATCTCACTAATCTAAAATAAAATGTCTGGCTTTACCTAGTTTTACCAATTGGGGGCGCTCCAATATTTAAAATTCAGACTGAGGATTTCCAAAGAGAGCTCCAGCTCTGCAGCATTCTTTCTTGTAATCACCATCAATCAAGCATGATTTCCCATTGGTAACCCCCTGAAAACTATTATTTTATTCCATTTCACAACCATTCACTGCTCAGTTCTATGTTCCCAGGTAATTGCTTGCTGCACATTGTTGTGTTCTTTCCTCCAGTGACTCCTGTTACCACATTCTCCTGGTAAAAACCAGCTTTGCAAGGGCATATTCTGCTTGAAAAACTCTTAGTGCTCCTTAGTAACTATTTACTTGTTCAATGTAAACTATTTCATGAAACACTTTAAATTCATCTCTCATCAGTCTAGACTCTAACCACAAAAGGATCTGAACTCACAATATCAATATCTTAATCATGTTGTATCATTCAAAAGCAGTAGATGATTTCCAGACTCTGTTTAGCACTTGCTCAGATTTTCATTTATCAGCATTTGCTTGACTCCCATTTACAACATACCCCGTCTTCATCTTCAATTATATCTTTGGCAATTGAGGCCAGCGTTGTCCACTTGCAGTTGTTGGTGGCTCGTACAGCACAGCGTTTGTGAGCTTTGAATTTACATACTGTGAACCAGAAAGGAAAGGACACATGAGAGAGAAAGAGAGGAAGAGACTCATCAACAGTTATTCTGTGTTTGTGTGGTGTGTGTAGGTGCATGTGTATGTGTGTGTACTTGTGTGGCCACCACATGTACAGGACCAATATTTTTGTGGAGAGGCGGAAGAAGAGGGATGGAAAGACTTACTATGCAATAAATGCAAAATCTCAAATCCTAAAGCCAAGCAAGTACTAATCTGTTTCCATTAGGATTTCAAAGATGGACCATCCTACTGCCATAAATAAGCTTGTGCAGATCATTGGTATGTAAGATATGACGGTCCCTGCTGTATAAATCACTGCCATTTAAGCAGGTGGATATTATACCTCTGAATAAGGACATTAGGAATTCATACAATAGTTTCAAAGGTTAAAGAGCAAGAAATGCACAATCTGCAAGTCAGGCAGCATCAGTGTATAAAGAAACAGAGTATAACCATCCATATTAAAATTTGTTCATTGGAACTGGGAAAGTAAGAAAACAAATTTTAAGTTGCAGAAAAGGTGGGAAATGGATGGATAGGACAAAGGGAGAATCTCCACTAAGGAAAGGATAGGATTGCCAGGATGATTCTGCTCATTACTGAGCCAATGAGTTGAAAGAGGGCAGTTAAAGAGTGAGAGAGTGAGAGTCAGAGTGAGAGAGCGAGTGCAAAAACAAACAAGATGTAGAATCTTCCACTAGATACTTCAACTCTGTTACTTTTTCCACAGATATTGTCTGATCTGCTGAGCGTTTAGCACTTTCAGTTTTTAATTTAGATTTCCAGCATCTGAACGTCTTTGATTTTCAGTAACTCAAGACAAGCCTAGTTTACAAGCCCTCAGAGTCACTGGGATCTAGGTTGCCGTGTTATAGGAATATCTAATCCTACAGAGCAAAAGTGTCATTTATCATTGGTTCAGATTTACTTAGATCTTTTGCAAATTTGTACTAATAGGGTCTCAGCACACGGGGCTAAGATTTCACCTCCTGGACTCTTCATAGAGTGAAACTATATGGTACTAATGCAGTAGCCTCATTATCAGGAATTTTTTCCGACAGTCACACCTCTACAAATACTCTAAGGCTTTAATTCTACAGTTTTTTGTAAATATAAGTATTATGTATTGATAATTATATAACTTGGTTAAAATGGTTACATTATTGGCACAGGTTAAAACAGGAAATATGAACAAACACAGTGAAAATGATACAAACATTGGCAATTAATAAAGTAAATGAAAATTTAATAAAAAGTGAAGAGACAATAAAAAAACAAGAAACTGCAGGGCATTCATTATAACTTTATTTTACAAGATGTTAACTTCAGAAAAATTAAACATTCCTTATGATGAAGATGCATAATAACCCTACTCAGTGAGGGTAAATTCCTATGCCTTTTGTAAATCAATGAAGCATTTCTCTTAATGAGGGAAAATCTATCAAGAAGTTTGCTAGATTTAAAAGAACATTTCTTTCATTCAGGAAGAATATAGTCAGAATGTTCCAGATCAACACTCTGTTTTGCAAGTATCTTACACTTATTTTTGTGCACTAAAACCAAAGATCACTCTACTAATGAAATTATACCTACTTGGCTTTGTCTTATTGAGGTAATTAGTAACTTTGATTGTCCTCACATGAGCTAGTAGCACAAGGCGACTGCAGGAAATGGCATTAAGTTTGGCATTGTTGACAGGATAAACTGGGGTAAGGAGAGGATTAACATTAGAAAGGCCAATGTTAACAGTCAAGTCAGAAGAAGTGCAACCATTAAACCTCCTGTCAACAAATACCTTTGATTAGCTCTAAGGTATGGTTAATGAGAATGAATGAACTGAGAAACCATTGCTATATTATCTTCTTACCTTCACAGGACAATCCATGAGATGTTACACCAGACAGGGCTTCTCGACAGACATTGCAATATGTGGGTCGTGCATGTGAGCAAGCGTACCAGTTGTGCATTCCTGAGAAATGGTCCATGCTGTATTGGGTTGACTGCTCAGAGAAAAGAATATTCAAAACATTTAGCAGATATTACCATGCTATTTCTTGTTAGTCACCCTATTTGATCCAAGAAGGCAAGCTGAAATTGGTGAGAACAGCTAGCAAACAGTGGAAAAAATGCTTAGCTTTATACCATCTAACATATCTTTCTAGCGTTATATCAGCATTTCTCCACCCCAAGCCCTGTTTAGTTTGTCCTAAGTCATCTGGTGATAGCCAAAGTTCATTGGCAATGCACAAGAGAAAATGCAGACATTCTCAATTCCTAAATTTGTTCTTATTCTCAAGTTATGAATCTAAATGCAGTTCTGAAATATACAGTTAAATCAACCACAATGCAATTTTTCCAATTTCCATATTCTCAACTGCATAAACTCAATGCCGGCTGCTCCCTCAATCACAATGTCTAAACTGGTGATTTTGTAAAATCATTAGCTGATCGTAGGCAGTTTGGCACTGTGGGACAGGTAGAGATAGGAGGTGGGAATAGATGCAATGAATCACAAAATATGGTGAAATATTACCATCGCCGCACTATTACTGAAGAGGCCACACAAAAATTTGCTGTAAACAGGCTTTAAAAAAAGGCAGTCAGTTATCTGGTATTTAATCATTTCACTCGATTACGCAAACAGTAGTCAGAAACTTGGAAAATAGTCTCTTGTGAGCCTTCCGTGCTTACACTATAGCTGAGGGCAGTAAAACAGGAAAGAGGCAATCATGAGCAGCATCATGACGCAATGGAACATTAACCATGAAAATGAACAGTTCCCAATCAGACGTAATCATGCACTCAATTAGAGAAAGGACTTCACTGTGTTCTGAATTCAGAGATGGTGCATCACCTTACAGGGTAATATAAATCTAACAGAATAGCAAGATCAAAACAATTGTGCAAAGAGTCACAACTCAGGATCTACATGGAACTCAAATAAACAGAAAAATGAGGCCAGAAATCCTTCACAAAGATTTTAATTAATTGTCAGTAGAGGACAGGGGAGTACCAGACAAGAAAACAAAAAGAAGGAAAGTAGCTAATTAGACAAATTATCTCCATGCTAATGCCAGAAGTGCTACAATTGGAAAGAAAAGGCATATCCAGCAAAGGGAAAATGAAGTGATAAACATTACAAAGATCAGTCTGCACTTTGGGCACTGGTCAGAGCCAAACAGAACAGAATATGTGAGTTTAGAGAAGCAAACAAAAAAAATGGGGAGAAGGGAGTGATGCAACTACTACCAAAGTACATTTTTAGGGTGAGTGGAAGGACTCTAACTGGATGAAATCACAATGGCAGAATTAAGGGACAAAAAGAACATTAAAACACTGGAAAGAAAAGTAAGCCTACAAGTTTACAAAGAAGTATTGTAATGGAATTCATATCCAAAGGTTAAGAAAGTTTCAAAGCTGAAAAATTGTGGCAATATTTGAAAACCTTAAATGTTGCACAACAGGAAGGAACAATAAGAGGATATTAAGACAAATCATTTTATCCAGAAACTGGTTAGCATGTGGAGCTTGCTATTATGAAGAATAGCTACATGTAATAGTAGAGGTGCACTTAGGTGAAGCTGGATGAATATGCAAGGGTGAAAAGGTCAGAAGATGTTTGCTGAAGAAGGGTGAGAAAATACTAATGTGGAGCACTGGAATGGCCAGTAAGTTGAATGGCCTGTTCCTGTACTGTATGTACTCTGTAGCAGTGCACAAATAGAAGAGAGCTGTTTTATTAAATAAATTAAATTTGACAGCAAGGGAATTACACAAAGGACAGACATTACTTGATTGACAACACTTAAAGAACAAGGATGTTCATATTAAATAATTAGCACAACAGCATAGCATAAGACTAAAGTAAAATTTCTAAATTTTCATTTTGTCTGGGTGAACTACAAAGTAACAGAAAAACAGGGAAGATTGGAGATGTGAGATGGGGAAAATAGGGATAGAAAGACTGTAAAACTGTAGACAGGCAAAATAATAGATGAAAAATTAGCAAGTCCTTAGGACCCAAAAGACACCATAAAAGTATATTTGAAAAAAAGAAAAGCAGAATTTAATTAGATTGAGCTTTCTCAAAACCTGCTGTAAAACATCTGAAAATTAAAAGCTAGGCAAGATTACATGTTTATTTAAAAAAGGATACAAGTCAATGAACCAATGGTCAATGAAGTGGGTTTCAAGAGTGGAAAAAATCAAGACTTCATTGTTTGGGAAGAGAGCAATGGGAATGAAGGAATCTAATTGACAGAATCAGCATAGTTCTGTTGATCAAACCTGGGATTTTTATTTGGATAATGATTTTACCAATGTAAATAACAACCTCTGGAACTTCAGAATTTGTCAAATCTCTCTCTCAATCTCAAAAAGTTTTTTCCACTTTTGGTTAACCATCCAACTCTTATCCTCCATTTCTGTTCTTCTCCACTTTATTCTTTAACATTAAACGTGCTTCTTAAGCTCATGAAAACTTTGTATGAGGACTTATTAGTTCACATTAGGATTTCAGCTTGCTCAGATACTCCTTTTCGGGACTAGATCTACATATGCTAAATAGCCATCTACAGAAGTTATTGGATTAAGTCTATCCCATCAAAAACCAATATTTTAATGGTGGTTGAGGAGAAACAGCAAATACTTTTTTGCAATATGTTCTTGCACTGTTACCTAACTCAGCTAGCAAGGATAAAAGAGAGGTCCTTTTTAGAAATCAGAGCAACAGACACCTTGAAGTATTTTGAAGAGTATAGGCCAAAGTCTGACACATCACAAACATCCCCTTTGTTCTGTTTCCAACAGAAATACTTGTGCAATAAACTTTAGGCAGCAAGACTACTTGCGTTACAAATACTTTACACATCTTGAAATAAAGCACTCCTCACAAACAGTCCTTAAATGGAAGGGTTCGCCACTCTGTGTTTATAGTGAGAGATGTGGGAGTTATTTACCTTGGCCATTGAAGATCCAGCTACCGTAAATGAGAACGAGCAAATGACCTGAAAGTTTCATGGCTATTTATTACACTGGTAATAGTCATTTCAATTGGCTCCATATTTTAATGCAGTGCCTAGAACTGATGGCTCCAGAGCTGTGGTAACATATTTAATATTTTTTTCAATGTCTTCCCCTTTATGTGAGCATACTGTTGACTATCATAAAGGTGGAGGAAGGTGGAGGAACAGCACCTTATATTCTATCTGAGCACCCTGCAGCCTGATAGCATGGGTATCAATTTCCCCTTCCAGTAAACAAGTCCGACCAGCCGTTCTCTATTCCCTACTTTGACCTTTTACTTCTTCTCATCTGCCTATTACTTTCCCCTGGGTGCCCTCCTCCTTCCCTTTCTCCTGTGGTCCATTCTCCTCTCCTATCAGATTCCTCCAGCCCTTGACCTTTCCCACCCACTGACTTCACCTACCACCTTCTAGCTAGTGCTTTCCCCTACCCCCACCTATTTATTCTGGCATCTTCTCCCTTCCTGAAGAAGGATCTCGGCCTGCAACACCGACTATCCATTTCCACAGATGCTTCCTGACCTGCTGTGCTTCTCGAGTATTTTGAGCGTGTTGCTTTGGATTTCCAGGCACTCGTAGTACCTTCCACATAAACAGCTACAGGCAGTTAAGTGATGGTAATAAATGCTGTCTTTTCAATGTCAACTAATCTCAAGAATAGAGTCATAGAGAAGTACACCACAGAAACAGGCCATTCAGTCCATCTAGTCCATGCCAAAACTATTTAAACTGCCTGCTCCCATCTACCTGCAGCTGGACCAGAGCCCTCCATACCGTTACCATCCATGTACCTATCCAAACTTCGCTCAGGTCCTCCAGACCCAGCAACATCCTTGTAAATTTTCTCATTACTCTTTCAATCTTATTTATATCTTTACTGTAGGTAGGTGACCAAAACTGTCCACAATACTCCAAACGTCTTATACAACTTTAACATACCATCCCACCTCCTGTACTCAATACTTAGATTTATGAAGGCCAACATGCCAAAAGCTTTTCTTTACTACCCTATCTACCTGTGACAGCACTTTCAACAAATTATGGACCTGTATTCCCAAATCACTTTGTTCTACAATGCTCTTCAATGCCCTACCATTCGCTGTGTACAACTTACCCTGTTTGGTCCTTCCAAATTGCAACACCTCACACTTATCTGCATTAAATTCCACCTGCCACTTTTCATGTTGATCCAGATCTCTCTGCAAGCCATGATAGCCTTCCTTGCTGTCCACCACACCAATTTTGGTGTCATTCGCAAATTTGCTGATCCAGTTAACCACATTATCATCCAGATCATCGATATAGATGACAAACAACAAAGGACCCAGCATCGATTCACGCAACGCACTCCACTATTCACAGGCCTACAGTCGAAGAGGCAACCATCTATTACCACTCTCTGGCTTCTCCCACAAAGCCAATTTCTAATCCAATTTAGTACCTCAACTTGTATACCGAGCTTCTGACTTTTCCCGACCAACCTCCCATGCAAGACCTTGTCCAAGGCCTTGCAAAAGTCTATGTAGACAGCATCCACTGCCTTGTCTTCATCCACTTTCCTGGTAACTTCCTCAAAAAACTCTGTAAGGTTGGTTAGACCTGACCTACCATGTACGAAGCCATGCTGATTGTCTTTAATCAGTCCATAAATATTAAATGCATGGTGTTGCTAATCTGGAATCATTAATCTAGGAAAAGGAAAATATAAATTACCCATCAGATGGTGACGAAAGGGCCTACAGGAGCAAGATATACCAGTTAGTTGAGTGGGGCTGCAGCACCAACCTTGCACTCAATGTCAGCAAGATCATAGAGCTGATTGTGGACTTCAGAAAGGGTAAGATGAGGGAACACAAACCAATCCTCATAGAGGGATCAGAAGTGGAGAGAATGAGCAATTTCAAGTTCCTGGGTGTCAGTATCTCCAAGGACCTAAGCTAAATGCAACATATTGATGCAATTGTAAAGAAGGCATTATTTTAACTTAATCCGTTTAATAGACATATATATTCTTAATATAACTCTGCCTTTTTACTTATCATGTACTTCATTATACTGCTGCTGTAAAGTTAACAAATTTCACGACATATGCTGGTGATATTAAACCTGGTTCTGACCAGAATGTCAAAAACAGAAGAATAAGGCTGCAATAATGTGTGGCTAGATAGCTCTTTTCTTTATATAGCAATCTATCTTTCTGAAATGTTCCAAAGCCTTTCACAGAAATTATAATACCGCCTGAACTCTTCTTTCAGGTTTCAAACTTTTGATGACTTTCTCTCCTCTTCTGCAAGTACCCAGTACCAAGCAGATAACTCACTTGCAGTTTTCAATTCACAGACACAAATTCCAAAAGTATAGAAACATATGGCCTTGAGCAATCTCACCTCAAAGTGATCCCTGTTTTGGATCGTTTTCATTGCAGCGATCCAATCTTCCATTTCCTTGCGGTTTTCAGCACACAAAATCAACTTTCGGAAAGGAGTAATTATCTGCAAACAAAAAGTATCATATACCTAGTTATAAATTTACTTGTCGCTGTTATTTGATATTAGCAGAAAGAGGCTTAAAACTGACAAAAATATAGTACTGTGCAGAAGTCTTACTACATATATATATAGAGCTAGGGTGCATTAGACTTTTTCACAGAACTATAGTACTTTTATATATTGTTCTGCTGCAGCAAAAGAAAAAACAAATTTCATGACATTTGTGAATGATAACAAACCTGATTCTGATATGGGTCTCTGTTGTGGACTGGAAGTGGGAAGGAGGCAGGGAGAAGGGAATCATGGTTCGGAAAAGGGGAAGGGGGCAGGAAGCACCAGAGAGACATTGGCTGGGTATGGCTGCACCCACACCAATCACCCGCACCTGCCCCCACCCCCACCCATGGCACTCTTTCTGTCACCTGCACCACACCACTCCCATGGCATTCCCAACATCCTCTGCTCCCGCCAGATTTACAAACTTCATCTCTGCTCCACGTTGACAAATGCAGTGCCAAGCAAAAGTCTTCGGCACCCTAGGTATAATGCCTAAGAATTTTGCACAGTACTGTATACCGTATTCTAGTTTGTACTGTAACCATTCACTCACATTTCACTGTATTGGCATGAGCATTTAGTCTTTATATGTCATCAGATTAACTACAGCATATACAAACATTTTCTGCTACAGCACTTCCAGCTAGAGAGAGGAATATTAAGCAGAATAGCCATTTGTTTGAAAAGTCAACGACTGAAATGGCTGAATGACATGAGAAAATAAGATTGGTCAAGACAGAAAAGCCCATTGGCATTGCTGATATTCAGTTTTGATAAATGGAGCATTTGGATTTAGCGGTCGGGTTACTCCCAACCAACAGCTAATATGTTCTGGATTGGAAAGAGCAACATTATCACAAAAGGCCTTTGCCATAATCCAAACATCTAAAAATAGAGTAAGTTAAAAATAAATCACCTACAACATCTGTTTGGGATTTCAGCATTTAACAAAAATAATGACTCCTTTCAAATAAACCACTGAAAATATTTGAAGAATTAGCTGGACTTCCAGCATCCAATACATCATGACATGAAATCCATTAAACATCTCTGACAAAACTTTTCCCAAAATGAACTATGTGGTAATGCCTGTTGGTTTTCCACTCACTGGCAGTGTCTACCTTTCCATCACACTGACAGCCTTTGCTCTACCGTTGCTCTGTTGTGAGATAGGACTGCATTTACCTGGTTGCATTTTTATTTATTCTTTTATTGACAGAGGATAATCAGAGACACAATTGTTCATTTACATGCCTCATCTTGTTACTTCACTGGAAAACATTACACCAGTTTCTGTCTGAATGTTTATGAAACCCAGCCTTATCTCACCAACTTCAAATCTTAGTCAAGTTGTGTGTCATTTGCGACCTAACATGCCTAGAGGTCTTCAATTAAATATTCAACTGAGCTGAACTGAATTCAATATGCCAGGATTCTTTCCATGTCTTAGTGATTTGGTGTTTTGTATTCTGAGTTCTTGGTTCATTTTTTTGCCGTTTGCGTGATTTGTGTTTTTTTTTTGCACACTGGGGGTTTGATGTTTTCTTTAAACTGGTTCCATGGTTTTCTTTGTTTTGTAGCTGTCTGTGGGAAGATCAATCTCAGGGATGTATATTGCATACAGACTTTTATTAGGTTAGCTTTAGATCTCCACTGCCAACAATGTTCCTCTGCTACTGATACCATTTCTTCTCCTGGTTTAGATTTTGGACCTATGCATATTTAATATCACCAATTTCTACCTTGGTAACTGTCACCATTCTTGTTTCAGCTCATTCATCCTTTGTCCTTATCTCCGTGTTTGTCATACAATAGAATGATTGGTTGACTTCAGTACTTCTACTATGTATAAATTCGTGTGTTTCAAAACTTTGCTGTGAAACTGACAAGGCACTTTCTTAAGTGGCAACTGTCATGAACCAGCTGCTGTAGTACCAGTACACATTATAGTTGAGAGAAAAATATTCCATAAGAATGCATGTCCACTTACTATATAACAAGGAATTTCAAGGGAAATAGTACTTTGCATAACTGGAAATCGTGATGTGAACAGTTTTTGAGGAACATAACATTGGTTTCACCAGTATCAAGAGAAAACTCATGTAGGCACAAGGAAAATGTTCAAATTCCACACATGCAGCATCAGAAATCAGAACTGAACCTACATTTCTGGGGCTGTGCCTCCTGACCAAATAAATTTCCATGAAGTTAAAATATGTCCATATTCTCAACTCTGTCTGTTCCTGTAATCTCTGACTTTACAATCTGCTGAGTCATGTACACTCCAATAATTTTGTAATTATGTGCTTAAAGGTAGCTATGCTTTCTGCTCCCAAGGTCCACAGCTTCAGAATTCACTTATAGTTTGTTCCACCTTGTTAAATCTCCTTCCTTCCCTGAAGTTTCTAACAATCTACTTTGATCAGGTCTTTGATCATGTGGCTATAACAGCCATTCATCTGGCTTGGCAACAACTTTTTTTTTACCGTGTCTTTCAAAAGAATTTAGCCCTTTAAACTATTTTTGCATTTTATTGTGTCATGTTCTAAACTTAAAATATATTGAAATAGGATTTTTTGAAATAATCTACAAAACATTGTGTATCATGTCAAATCAAAAAATTCCAAAACCTGTCAATAATTAACTAAGTATTAAAAACCAAAGTAAAGCTGAAAAACCAAACCAAAGTGAAGCCCAAAAAGTATTCATCACCATTGTAATTACTATGCTTACTTTCTTCAGTTGCAATATACAGTATTAACTTACCAACTCACCCATGTTGATGTAGAAAATTGGAAGATCACTTGTTTTCATTGAATTCACATGACTAAATAACCCCTCTCTCTGCAAGATTGAACAGTATTGTATTCAACAGACCAAACCAAAATGAAGACAAAAGAGCATTCAAGGCAAGTCAGGGAAATGATAATAGAGAAGCACAAATCTGGGGAAAGGTACAAAACCATCTCAGAGGTACTGAACATATCTCAGAGCTCAGTGCAGTCGATCATGATAACGTGGAGAAAAAATATGAAACCATAGCCACACTTCCTAGGTCAGGTCGCCCCTCTAAACTTAGTCGCCAGAGAAGAATGGCAGTTATACGAGAGGCTACTATGACACCAACACTCACTCTGAGCATCAGTGGCTGCAACTGGAGATGAAGTTGATGGCTCCACAATCTCTAAGGTCTTGCACAAAAAAGGGTATTTACAGTAGAATGACAAGGAAGAAACCCTAGCTAAAAAAACACATATTCTTGTTCATCAAGACTTTGCAAAGTGTCACTTAGAAGATACTGTAAAGATGTGGAAGAAAGTTTTGTGGTTGGATGAGACTGAAGTGGAACTTTTTGGCCTCAATACTAAGTAGTAAGAACTGCATAAATCTAATACTACCATCAGCCAGGTAACACCAGCCCTACTGTACAGTATGGTGGAGGTAGCATCATGCTATGGGGATGCTTTTCAGCAGCAGGGACTGGAAATCTGGTCAGGATTGATGGAAAGGTGAATGCTGCTAAATACAGAGCTCCTGGATAAAAACCTGCTAGCCTCCGCCAGAAAGCTTAAACTGGGAGGAAGTTTGTCTTTCCAGCAAAATAACAACCCAAAGTACACTGCTAGAGCGACCACACAGTGGCTTCAAATGAAGATCATCTCTGTCTTTGAATGGCCCAGTCAGAGTCCTGACCTTAACCCGATTGAACATATCTGGCAAGATCTCAGAATTACTCCCCAACGAACCTGGCACAACTTGAGCAATTTTGCAGGAAGGAATGGGCAAATCTTGCTTCATCACGCTGTTCAAAGCTAATAGAGACATATCGAAAAAGACTACCGGCTGTAATACCTGCGAGAGGTGGTTCAACTAAATACTGAACAAAAGGGGAATGAATACTTTTGAAGTGCTTACATTTTAGTTATTGAATTTTTGGTTTTTCATGCTTTACAATTTTCCCAGTTTTTTGTGCTCTACTGAGAAAAAAGAAGCACATGGTTCGTAAGTAAAAGTTCTCAGTTAAATCGATCGAAATCTCTGGTTGTAATACTCATTTATGTAAACAGAAGGTTGGAAGGTGAATATTTTTTCAAGGCATTGTATTTAGTAATGTTCCCATGAAACACCCTGTAAAGTTTTTCCCCATGTTAAGCGTGCTAATGGAAATCGTTCCCAATTGATAAGTTCTCCTTGACTCTGACAGGATTTACTCACCTCTCCTTCATACTCCTGCAGTCTGCTTTTTCACTCATCTGAGTCACAGACATTGAGTAATGCTGCATCTACGCTGCATTTGACTCATCAAGTCTAAGCTGATCATCAAGCCACCACTCACACTAATCCATTTACTCACCCTGTATTCCCATCAACTCTTTCAACCTGCACTTACCCTCAAACTATTTTCTCTATTCACACGGACTGTGTTGCCAGCAAGTTACAGTAAATAAAAGCCTATTTTATATAGCACTTTTTATGACTTCCAGATGTTACAAAGCACTTTACATCTATTAAAGTACTTCCTGAATTGTTGTCACTGTTGTAATGTGAGAAATATGGCAGTCAATTTGCACACATTTCCACAAATAGCAATGTAATAACGTAAATTTAACATTTTCAGCATTGCTAATGCCAGATTTTTCCCCCCAAAAAACTGAGCTTTCATTTGGTTTTCTGGCACTATTGAATGGAAACACTGAAGGACAGACAGACAACCATGTTGTATTAGTTGAAAACAGCAGAAATATTATCTGTGATACTCAAAAGACTAGCTTGGAGGAGAGGCAATCATGACTCTTTCAACACCCATCTGCTAAAGTTTTCATTGTCTGAATTCTGTCCTTTCCATCATGACTACCCTGCCTCTCTACACCCATATCCCTCCTCTACCCAGACAGCCTTGAACCCAACTGGAACATGTCTTTGCACTGAACTCACCACGTAGTGAAGATGCATATGAGACAAGAAGCAATTGTAGGTGAAGGTAAGGCTGAAGGGATACTGCAGGAGGATAAGCTTTTAGCTTCTTGGCCACTGGGTTGTTTCTGGAGGAGGTAAGACCTGCATAAACTGGACAAGTTGAATCTCAACATTGCTACCATCGAATGAATGTATGAGGCCTCCGCCGGTCAGGATTAACCATGGGTGTTGCATCCCAGCTGTCTAGATACGCAAGCCAGGGTTGTACAATATGGAGAGCAAGCTGTTGCCCATGTAGCAAGCTCCCCCACTCCACGCATCTCATGAGTCTAAAGGAAAGGCAGAGACCGACACAGTTTGGTGTCAGCAACATTGCAGGACCTGCCAGTCAGCGTTGAACGTCGGGTCTTGCCTTCTATATATTGGCGAGACCCAACGCCGACTGGTAGATCGTTTCGCTGAACACCTACACTCTGTCTGCCAGAGAAAGCAGGATCTCCCAGTGGCCACACACTTTAATTCCATGTCCCATTCCCATTCTGATATATCTATCCACGGCCTCCTCTACTGTAAAGATGAAGCCACACTCAGGTTGGAGGAACACCACCTTGTATTCCGTCTGGATAGCCTCCAACCTGGTGGCATGAACATTGACTTCTCTAACTTCCGCTAATGCCCCACCTCCCCCTCGTACCCCATCCATTATTTATTTATTTATACACACACATTCTTTTTCTCCCTCTGTCCCTCTCACTATACCCCTTGCCCATCCTCTGGGTTTTCCCCCCCTCCCCCTTTTCTTTCTCCCTAGGCCTCCTATCCAATGATCCTCTCATATCCCTTTTGCCAATCAACTGTCCAGCTCTTGGCTCCATCCCTCCCCCTCCTGTCTTCTCCTATCATTTCGGATCTCCCCCTCCCCCTCTTATATCTCTTACTAGCTCTTCTTTCAGTTAGTCCTGACGAAGGGTCTCGGCCCGAAATGTCTACTGTACCTCTTCCTAGAGATGCTGCCTGGCCTGCTGCGTTCACCAGCAACTTTTACGTGTGTGGCTTGAAATTCCAGCTTCTGCAGATTTCCTCGTGTTAGCATTGAACTCAATGTAGGACTGCCTTAGGAACTCCAGCTCTGGCATTTTCCCTTGGGGTTTACTACCAAAGCCTTCCCATGAGTGGGTATAGCTGTAAGGCAGTGGCAATTTGAGATCCGAGTTCTCCTTCTCCTCGGTGAGCTGCTACCAATGGCTGACAAGCCCCATCTGCCCGAAGCAACTGATTTAAGGCACCAGTAGCCTGCCTTTGCCCCTTCTCCTGTCAGTAGAAACGGATCTGAGGCTTAGTAACCAAGCCACATGTGAAGGCCAGGAGTTGGACTTGGTTGTCAGAGGCGATTTGAATCGTACGCCACTGGGAGGATTTAATAGGGAGTGGGAGCTTGTCCCATTTACAACCTCTGGCTATAACAACCTGCTAATCTGTATCCTTGCAAGGAGGAATATTGTGCCACTGAGGATATTTATTTATTTATTAAGATACAACACAGAATAGGCCCTTCTGGCCCTTCGAACCGTGTTGTCCAGCAACCCTCAATTTAACCCTAGCTTAATCACGGGACAATTTACAATGACCAATTAACCTATATATAATCTATAACAACCACCGATGCTCACCACTAAAATTGAGGTGAGAAGACTGCAACTAGCGGGGCACTGTCTACGCCACCCCGAGCTACCCACCAAGCCTAGTCATCAAATGGGAGCCCAAGCACGGGAGGATGAACCCTGGGCGCCCTCCCAAGACTATGGTCAACACGATCCTAGAAGACAGCGGCGCAGCTAATGTAGATGAACTGAACACACTGATGAGGGAGTGGGAGAAGTGGAGAGTCCGTCATCGTGCCCGACGCCAGCTCCCTAGGCCTGAGTCGACGTAGTAGTAGTAGTAGTAGTAGTAATTAACCTACTAATCGTTATGTCTTTGGACTGTGGGAAGAAACTGGAACACTCGTAGAAAAACCACACATTCCATGGGAAGAAAGTACATTGGAATTGAACTCCGAACTAAAACAACCTGAGTTGTAATAGCGTCGCTCTAACCACTATGCTACCGTGCAATATAAATTATATTGGTAATGGAATGGGAAAGACACAAAACAGGATGTAGAAGTTAAGGATGTAAGAAACACGACTGGGGGAATAGCGGAATGATTCTGGAAAACAGAAGGAACAAAGGCTGGGACAAAGGATGCAAACACCAAGTTTAATGTTCCTTCATTGTGCATGTATCGATATAAGGATTCTTGGAAATAAAGTCAATAGACTTAGAGTGTAGATAGAAATCTGGAAGTAAAAAGTCATGGACACTAATGGATTATGACTTAAAGATTAAAATAAAACAGAACTGCAGTTGTTGGAAATTTAAAATAAAATCAGAAAATACTGGAAATACTTAAGCAGATCAGGCTAGATCTGTGGGAAGAGAACGAATCTTATGATTCAGGTTGAAGGCTCTTAGAACTGGGAAGGAGAGATAAGAAGCTTGTTAAGCAGCAAGGAGGTGGGGGAGGAATAATGTATTTAAAAGGATAAAAACAAGGTGGTCAGGGGGATAAACTATTGAGCCAGAAAGGTTCATCTCATGTCACACCATTGAGAGCTAGAATAACCTGGATTTTGCATTGGTAGGCAGCTGCCACCTTTCAGCAATCAAGCTCTGACGAGACTTTTATTGTACGGCTGAGTGATGGGTCACCTATGGCTATGTGAGACTCTGAGTATTTCTACAACCTTTGGCTGAGTTTGAACCTCAAGTATGGGTAAAGGGATGTTTTGACTGTTTGCCCCAATTACCAGAAATATTTTAGGTAAATGAAGATAGAGCTTGATCATATTGTTTTAATCTCTAGAAAAGATGTTTCTAATTTTCCTCTTCCGAGATCATTGACATAGTACTTCTAGATGGCATTTTAAACATTATTTTTGGAACGGGTAGTGGGTGAAACTTTACTCCCAAAGAGGACACAATTGAGAAATGTCACCAAGGGGTTCCATGTCAATTATTTCTAGAAGCTGAGGGAAGAATTGATACAGGTTTATAAAATTATGAGAGGAATACACAGAGTAGAATCTTTTCCCAGGGTTGAAATGTCTAGTACCAGAGTGCATGCATTTAAGATGAAAGGAAGTAATTTAAAAGGAGATGAGAAAGGCATGTTTCTTTTACACAGAGAGTGGTGGGTGCTTGGAATGTGCTGCCTGGGGTGGTGGTAGAGGCACATTAGAGATGCTTAGATAAACACATGAATTTGAGGGAAATGGAAGAATATGGACTTTGGGTAGTTGGAAAGGACTAGTACAGTTGGCCATTTGATCACTATTTTTTTTGGTTTGGCATAGTATTGCTGGCTGAAGGGCCAGTTCCTGTGCTGTACTGTTCTATGTCAATTATTTCTGGAATGACAGGCTATGTGACATTCCCCACAGTATATTCATCAGTCACCACACTCTGGCTAAAAAAAAAAATTCCTCCATACCTCTGTTCTAAAAGGTCGCCCCTTGGTTTTAAGGTTGTGCCCTTTAGTTCTGGATACCCCCACCATAAGAAACACCCTCTCCACATCCACCGCACCGCATCCTTTCAACCTAGTTTGGTTGTTTTCAATGAGATCCCCATACATTCTTCTAAATTTCAGTGCGGACAGGCCCAAAGCTGCCGAATGCTCCTCATATGTTAACCCCTTCATTCACAGAATCATCCTCATGACTATCCTCTGGACATTCCGCAATGACAACACATCCATTCTGAGAAATGGGGCCCAAAACTGTTGACAATACTCTAAGTGCAGCCTGACTAGTGTCCTATAAAGCCTGAGCATATCTC
This sequence comes from Mobula hypostoma, assembly GCF_963921235.1. NCBI lineage: Eukaryota > Metazoa > Chordata > Chondrichthyes > Myliobatiformes > Myliobatidae > Mobula > Mobula hypostoma. Next base: position 82,532,601 of record NC_086100.1, on the reverse strand, counting down.
CTTGATTTATCATCATGTAAGATCATCCTGAACCTTTATATATGTGTCATTTTCTCCATCTAATATGTACTATATTTTTCTAGCTGCTCCCCCCTCCATTAACCAACCCTTGATCCATGCTTACAGTATGTGCAATTATGTCAAATCTAAACCTGAAGCATTAATATGGTTAACAGCCTTTTATGTGGCACATTATCAAATGTATTATGAAAAATTGAAATGACTATATTCATTTGTTCAACTTTAACTATCCACCCAGAACTTTAATAGATTTGTCAAACATTATTTTTTGTGTGAGTCTACCTAAACACACTGAGCAGACCAATCCAGATTGGGCCATTGTTTTCCAAAATTTCTCTAGTCAGTTTACAGGTATTGATTGTGATTTTAATTCAATACCCCTCTAGAAACTCAAAAGTAATTCACATATTTATTAGGCAATCTGCACTTTCAGACTCAATGCTGAGCTCACTTCAAGGGAAAGCAAGCTTGGTAATAGTTTTGCTTCTGTAATATGCATTTCCTCCAAACACATCTTTAATTTCTTTGTTCCATATTGCTCCCTTTTGTCTTGCATCAGCACCCCATATAAATATACTTCTGCATTCCATCTTATCATGGATCTTCCCAATGTCTCTTGCCTTTCATTCAATTTTTCTGCTTCTGTGTCCTCTGAGAACTTTGGAAACCTTGAACATCCAACAGTTTTGGCAAAAGGCCATAAGCCTGCAAGGTTAAATCTGTTTAATTCTCCACAGTTACTCTCTTGACTACCTGAGAATTTTCAGAAATGTGTTTTTACTTCTTGAGGGAATTGGCAGTTTGCTGCTCTACCCATTCCCACTTAGTTGATTAGTGAAGAGTAACTGGTTCTGATAGAGACTTTAAATGAAGCGTTAACTGGTTTTTCTTTTCACAGATGTTACTTGACTTCACTTCACTTCTTCCAGCACAGGTGTTTTTATAACATAAAATTACAAAAACTTCTCAAACCCTGTGGTGAAAGCTGGCAGAATCTGCAAAATGTTTCATTGAGTTTACATTACTAACCTTTCATAATGCTACTTCTCTCCTTGCATGCTTAGCGGTTTTAACATTCACCGCTCATGCCCTGAAATATGGTCACAGTTGTTATGCTCAACCAAGTGGAAAGGATTGGTCTTCACATCGGAAGTGAGTTTGATCACTGACCTAAAGATTATATCAATGCTAAAGTTATATTTAGCCCAGCGGCAGTGAGTGTGCGTGTGATTAACAGCCTCGTATCTATATCTTCTTTGCTCATATCCTATAACAAACCACAACAAAATCACACCATATATGAATGTACTCACATTTTCCATTCACATGTTTTTCAGAACAGTTAAGCCAACTCAACATAATCTGATTATTGATATAAACATCACTCCACATGACAGTCAGAGAAGGAACTCCTCATCTTCATCTTAAACAGGTCGATTCTTTAATCTAAAGCTATACCCCTGGATCTGTATGCCTTATTTAGGGGAACATTTGTTCAGCATCTACCACATCAAGTCCCCTTGAATCTATATTTCAATAAAATCACCTCTCATGCTTTAGAAAAAAAACAACTGTGGGTCCACCTAAACAACCTTTCCTCATCAAACACCCTCTACACCCCAGGAATCATCCTTGTGAAACTTCTCTGAACTACCTCCCATACAAATACATTCTTCTCCAGGTATGGAGGCCAAAACTATACACAGGTGTGCTATTATCAATGCCTTGTTTAGTCGTATTTTCCTATGTTCATGTGCCATTCATTAGGCCATAAAGGACAACAATTCTAAATATTTGATGTAGCTGATGTTAACTTTTAAAGTTTCCCGTGGTCTCCTGTAGAAAGTGAGACATCTCCTGACATTACAAAATCCTTATGCTATCAATCAGAAGCTCAAAGAAAAATACCTTCCACTTGCCTGGATGAGTGCAGCTCCAAAAATTCTCATACCTTGAATTGACACCAACTAGATCAAAGCTGTCAACTCAATTGGTATCTCATTTACACCCTAAACCTTCATTGTCGACACCATCAGTGCACAATGGTGTCAATGCCTACAAAGTGCACTGCAGTTATTTGTCTTGATTTTTCACCAAGGATCATCATCTTGTTGTCGTGGAAAGGCTTGTGAGTTCCTGAAATCCCAAAAGCGATGTCATCTGAAGTTTAGCCATCTGGTGCTTTGCTCCTGGTAGGGTCACCCATGGCGGTAAGGTCAACGGAGAGCAATCCAACCAAGACCTCAACAATGGGGCTGGCGAAAGATAACACATCACAATGGCAGTGAAGGGTCTCCACTCGTCTTGCACCGGAGCATTGGACCCTGACCCCAATCTGTCAAGGCATGTGTGTTGGCTGCCCATGCATCAGCCTCCCCATGTTAAACAAAGTCATGCATAGGCGTTCTCCATTAAGAAAATCCCCCCTAGCATCCCAGATTGACCTCTATAGCACCTGAGGACCTACCAACAGACAGCCCCTTTGGAGAACATTATACTTGACTCGAACGATCGCACTAGTACTACTACTTGTCTTGATTATACCAGTAGTACCTCCAAATCAGCAGCCTTCACCAACAAGATGCAGAAGAGCATCAGGCATGTAAGAACACCTCACTTAAAGGTTCTCCTCACACACCAACCTCACTCGGAAATATTTCTCCAGTCCTTCATTATTACTGGGTCTAATTCCTGGAACAGCCTATCTACAAACACATGGAAGTACTTTCGCCAAACGGATAATAATGGTTCAGAAGATTAGCTCACCATTAGCTTCTCACAGGCAATTTAGGCAGGGCAATAAAAATTGGCCTTACCAGTGACATCCATATCCCAAAAGAGAATAAAGAAGATCTAGAAAGGCATTCCTCTGTTCAGCACAATGTTTGGTCTCCCTCCCCTTGAAGAATATATTACTTTCAATACTTGTTACCATACTGGATAATCTCATATTCCCCTAGATTACATTTTACAGGTAGATCCAAACATGAATTCCAACCAGGGATCACCCCAACTCCAAAATGAAGCACAATTCAGAGATCAGAACACTGTGTGCTTTAAAAGCTTGGCTGCTTCATCCTAATATAGCCCAATTATTCACAAGGTGACCAATAAGCTTATAAACCAGGGCTGAAAAAACTGCATCAAAAATAGGATTTTGAACCAAAAACGAACAGCTGGAGGAACACAGTGGGTCAGGCAGCATCCATGGAGGCAAAGGAATAGTTGATTTGTAGGCTGAAACCTTGCATCGAGATTAACAAATTTACACCTTTAACATGGCTGACAGTGTGCATTAATGAAGACTGCAAAGATATCTGAGAGCAATAACGTAATACTGTATTTACACTTGTGACCTTTGTTGGCAGAAATCAGTGGAACTGATGGGAAAGCATGATGTGCCCAGATATGAAATAACTGACTGCAAAAACGTTTCCTTATCACTAGTTAGCTCATGTAAGATTCTGCAAAATAGAAACTGTTAGTTCCCTTTTGAATTAAAAGCAAAAATCAAATTAATCAAAAAACCCAATCCTAATAATTCAGCACACAGGTCTCAACCCAGGTTCTGAAGCGGAGACTGATAAGCACCAAGCTTTCTCCCTTTATTTTTGATTCTAGGCTTATTATTGGTGGGTTACTCATAAAGCAGTATTCTGTTCCAGTGAATTATCAAATAACTCAATCCCTTGAGTGTCCTTTCCCTTCATAATTTATCTGTAACACATTACCTACCATATTTTCACCTTAAAATCACAGAATATTAGAGTGCAGGATGCCATAAGGCTCATCATATGTTTGCCATCTCCTTCAGAATCCTGCTCTTTTCCCATAATTTTGTAATTTTAGCCTCTAAAATTTTATCCAATTCTCTTCTGAAAGATACCATTGAATTTCCTTCTTTCACCCTTTCACTGAGTGCATTCAAAATCATAACAACTTGCTTTGTGATCTTTGATATTCAAAAGAACCTATCAGCTTCAGTCTTGTAAGTTTAAATTGCCCCATCAATATCTAAGTTCAGTTCTAGAAATTTATTTCAATATGTCTGGGGAAATTGCTTGCTGATTACCTTCAAAATAAATCCGTCTCAATTTTAAGATTTTCTTTTATTCTTGCCCTCATTGGAGGAAATAGACTGTATCTATACTATCAAACTGTTTTAATATTTAAACATCTCATCATTTCACCCTTTTATCTTCTAAATTCAAGGGAATACAAGTTTATGTAACACGTCCTTGTGATTTAATTCTCTAATCCCTGGATTCATGGGCTATCACACTAACCTCAACAAAATGGCAACTGGCCGCAAATTGCTCGTACAAAAATACATATCAGATATTATGTGATAACCAGTCAATGCTGGGAAAAGACAGAGCTTGAATGATGCCAGTGAAACCAAATATAATGTAAAAAAAAAGGATCTAGTGCTTTCCCAGTGTATAAACTCTTCTTGGCTTCCAGCCAGGTACAAGTATCAATTTTAACTGACTTTCGATGACAAGCTCTGCCACCTTCATCAGAGATGATGCCTGGACATGTCTAGTCCGGGGGTATTTATAACCCCATTGTTCGTCCCTCCAGTCAGTTTTCTGTAAATGCAGAGCAGCGTATATCAGCCAGGTGGGACGCAAGGTGGAAACCTGCAACAAGGAGCATAGGAGATGTATCTATTTGGGTTACCCGGAGAAATCGGGGGTAGCAGAACATTGCATTCGCAATGGCCATGGGATTGACTTCAACAGCACAAAACTACTGTGCCACGCCAAAGGCTTTTGGGACTGCCTGGTGAAAGAAGCCACTGAAATAAAACTAGAGAAAAAGAATTTTAACAAAGGCAAAGTAAGAAATGGAATTCAATTGTAAACAAGGTGAGAGAGCGGAACCCTGACTGGATGAGGACTAACCAATCAGGAAGGATGGATGATAGGGGTTATAAATGCCACTGGAACAGACATACCCAGGCATCATTCCTAATGAAGATGGCAGAGTTTGTCATCGAAATGTTAGTTAAAATCTATACCTGTGCCTGGCCAGAAGCCTGAGAAGAGTTTATTTGCCAATTATGATGTTATCTAATATCAGACCAGCCAGGGAGACCACATGGGTCCTAAGTATAACATGCTCTAATACTTCCACTCTGATTTTCTATTACTGCCTTCTTCCTACAAAGTGAGATCAGGTAGCATAAGTGTCAATGACCAATCACTCCCACTTTGGCTCAGTGTATTTTATGTATATTTTGGTAGGGAGAACTATGATATATTCATGAGCCACCACATCTCCACAGACCTTGTAATTTCAGTCTCTGAAGCCACCTCTGGGCATCCTTCAAGTGGGTGAATTCACGAAAGGTATCTGGTCCAGATGGTGCTTGTGACTGAGAATGAAAGATCTGTGCAGATCTACTGGCTAGAGTATTTATGGAAACATTCAACTTGCTTCTGCATTCTGAGGTTCTCATCTGCCTCTGTTGTACTAGTGTACAAGGAGAGTGTGGTAACTTGTCTCAATGACTACCATCCAGTGGCACTTCCATCGACTTTAATGCAGGGCTTTGAGAGGTTGATCATGCCATGAATCAAATCCTGCCTCACAGATGATCTAGATCCACCTCAGTTTGCCTACCAACAGGAGCTTGTATGACAGGCTGCTATTTATTGATTACAGCTCAGTGTTCCAACACAATTATCCCACCCAAACATCATTAAGCTTCAAGAGCTGAGCACCTGCACCTCCCTTAGCAACTGAATACTTAACTTCTTCAGCAACAATTGAAGATTGTCAGCTCCTTCTTGCTGATTGTCTTCACTTCAAGGCTGTGTGCTTAGGAACCTGCTCTCATGTTCAAATTAACTGGTGGCTCCATTGTTGTTAGATAAATCGCAAGGGGTAGTGAGTCAGCTTACTGAAGTGAGAAGCCTGAATGTTTCAGGAACAGCTTCTTCCCCTCCGCCATCAGATTTCTGAATGGACAATGAACCCATGGACACTTCCTCGGTATTTTTCCCCCTCTCTTTTTGCACTACTTAGTTAATTTTTTATATACACTTCTTATTGTAGTTTATAGTTTGTAGTTATATATTGTAGTTTGCTGCAAAACAACAAATTACACAACATATATCAGTGACATCAAACCTGATTCTGATACTGTAGATCACGTGGTTGATTGGTCCCGCAAAAACCTCTTGCTCAAGACCAGCAAAACTAAAGAGCTGATTGACTTCAGGAAAGGGAAGGCGAACAATGCGCCAGTCTACATTGGGAGATCAGTGGTGGAGGCATTCAGCAGCTTTATATTCCCAACCATTAACATATCGGATACCTTGTCCTGTGCCTAGCACATAAATGCAATCATAAAGAAAGCATCCCAGCATCTTTACTTTCTTAGGAGATTAAGAAAGTTCGGCTGATCATCAAACACTCTAACAAGCCTATACAGATGTATTGCCAGACATCCCACCTCTCCCGGAAGTTCCGGGAGTCTCTCGCATATTAATAGTGGCTCCCTGATGCCCGCAAATTATATACAATGTCACGGAAATCAATTTTTTTGAGAGAAAGCGAGCAAGTGAGTGCGAGAGCGACCACGAGAGAGAGCGAGAGCAAGCAAGCGAGAGAGAGCGCGCGCGCGAGTGAGCGAGAAAGCGCGAGAATGACAAGAGCGAGAGAGAAAGCGAGAGTGTGCCAGCGAGAGAGAAAACAAGCAAGAGCGCGCAAGCGAGGGAGAAAGTGAGAGAGAGAGCGCGCATGTGCGCGCGCCATGGGAGAGTGTTCCAAAAAAAAGAAAATATAAATTGTACGTCACCCCAGACTACACTAAAGTGTACCCCTGCCTAATAGGGGTCAAAAATAATGACAGCGTTGCTCGCTGTGCTGTTTGCAACAGAGACTCTTCTATTGCCCATGGTGGGTTAAAATGTAAAAGACATGTTGAGGTGAGTTTAACAGGTGTCATTCGTTCATTAACATAGCTAACATTATTTAAACTAGCTGGCCAGCTGCTAAGGAGCTACTCTATTGCAGACATCCCAACTCTCCCGGAAGTCTCCCGCAAACTGATGGTGCTACCTCCCTGAAATGAGTTTTTGCAGGGTGGGATGTCTGTATTGCTGAAAGCATTCTGACTGGCTGCATCATGGTCTGGTATGGCAATTCAAATGTACAGGAACGTAAGAAGTTGCAGTGAGTCGAGATTCTAGCCAATGCATCATGGACACATCCCCTCCCCCCACATCAATAGGATGGGCTGCTTCAAGAAAGCAACATCTGGCATCAAAGATCCCAGCTATCTTGGCCATGTCATCCTTTCTCATCTATCACTGGGCAGGAAGTACAGAAGCCTGAAATTCCACACCACCATGTGCAAGAACAGCTACTTCCCTACAACCATTTGGTTTTTGAACCACCCAGCAAAATCTTAATCACAATAATTTAGCAACACCAAGAACATTTTGACCATTTTGCAATAGAACAGACATTTCTTTTGTTCTAATTGTTTTATTTTGTAAAAATTGCATATATTGTAATTACATTTTCCTTCTGAATTCTACTTACAGTATGTGTGCTGTGTTCCTGTGTTAGAACTACAGACTGCACCTATGCAGACATGTACCTGTGCATAGGACAATACACTTCACTTTCCTTTATTATGCTTCAACAAAGGTCATGAAAACCATGAGAATAATATTATATTTTTCCTTAGCTAATAAACCTTGGAGAACTCAACATCACTCTCACTTTGCCTCCATTTGCACCTCCTACTGGCAGTTGTGTCTTCACTTCACCGTCTGCCTCTCCAACTTCCTGTCCTCCACTAGGACACTCCTTAAAACAAATATTTGTTCCCATCGTCTGTGCAAAGGTGTTATTTTAAGGTCAATAATACTTCCATGGGGCTCCTATATAAACCCCAAATTTTTGCTTATCTGAACAATTATTTCAGAAACTATAACTGGTTTCCTTTTAAAACAGCTTAATTTTAAACATTCACCTCCCTATCTAAATATCCTTTTTTTATTGTCTTAATGTTTCTCTCCAATTCTTAACTAGTGTTCCCTTGTCCAGCTCTATATCAGCCATTTATAAAATACTTAGACATATATTTTCACCTCCTTTTCCTGAATGTATAATACTATCCACTATATTTAGGTTCTGAAGAATGGGCTACACTCAAACTAACAACTAACAACTAGCAACGGTCCTGACGAAGGGTTCCGGCCCGAAACGTTGACTGATCGTTTCCATGGATGCTGCCCGACCTGTTGAGTTCCTCTTGCGTGTTGTGAGTGTTGCTAACAACTAATTTGTCTTTTCTATCACATATAGTGACTGTTGTTTGCCCAATTATAACACTGTCCAGGTTTCGGGTTCTGTGCAGGTGCAGTACTTTCACCTTCTATTGCTTTTCCGTTAGTTGCTCCACAGCTTACAAAGGCTTTCATATTTTTTTAATATGTAAAAACCTGGTCAAAGAAAAGATTATGCATCTTACATAATATCTTCCATCTTTTTAATCTAAAGCCTCATTTTTATAATGGATCTTTGACAATATATCTGATTAATTGTTTCTACAAAACTGGACATTATGGATGAAAGTGTAAACAATTCGATTTTCACAGAGTAGAATCAAATCCTCACTGTTGGTCCTTCCCTGTTGTACAATATATCAATGCATCATATTTTACATTGAATTTTTACTAGGCATTTAATTTTTTAAAAGCTAAATTCTCAGGAACTGATATCACAGAACAGGATTACATTTTAGTATACTCTTGTAACAAACAAAGTGATGGTCCTTAAATTAACTTTTAAATTTAGATGTGTTTGAAATGAATACCTGAAATACTGAAGAGTCAATAGCTTCCTTGATCAATCTCATTCCAAAAATACCAGCCCACTCTATAAATAACTAAAAGAATGCATTTCTTTTACTGGGTTACTCCCACATTGCAGGAAGTATATTATATTATGTTTAGGAACATAATAACCAATAGAAACAAATTGTGAAATGAAATTTAAACGCAAACAACAGGAATTCTGCAGATGCTGGAAATTCAAGCAACATACATCAAAGTTGCTGGTGAACGCAGCAGGCCAAGCAGCATCTATAGGAGAGGCGCAGTCGACGTTTTAGGCCGAGACCCTTCGTCAGGACTAACTGAAGGAAGAGTGAGTAAGGGATTTGAAAGCTGGAGGGGGAGGGGGAGATGCAAAATGATAGGAGAAGACAGGAGGGGGAGGGATAGAGCCGAGAGCTGGACAGGTGATAGGCAAAAGGGGATACGAGAGGATCATGGGACAGGAGGTCTGGGAAGAACGACGGGGGGGGGGGGGACCCAGAGGATGGGCAAGAGGTATATTCAGAGGGACAGAGGGAGAAAAAGGAGAGTGAGAGAAAGAATGTGTGCATAAAAATGAGTAACGGCTGGGGTACGAGGGGGAGGTGGGGCCTAGCGGAAGTTAGCTCTAACTTCCGCTAGGCCCCACCTCCCCCTCGTACCCCAGCCGTTACTCATTTTTATGCACACATTCTTTCTCTCACTCTCCTTTTTCTCCCTCTGTCCCTCTGAATATACCTCTTGCCCATCCTCTGGGTCACCCCCCCCCCGTCTTTCTTCCCAGACCTCCTGTCCCATGATCCTCTCGTATCCCCTTTTGCCTATCACCTGTCCAGCTCTCGGCTCTATCCCTCCCCCTTCTGTCTTCTCCTATCATTTTGCATCTCCCCCTCCCCCTCCAGCTTTCAAATCCCTTACTCACTCTTCCTTCAGTTAGTCCTGACGAAGGGTCTCGGCCTGAAACGTCGACTGCGCCTCTTCCTATAGATGCTGCTTGGCCTGCTGCGTTCACCAGCAACTTTGATGTATGTTGTGAAATGAAATTCCTGAATGGTTGAAGGAAGCAATGACAAAAATAAAACTACAAACTGAGATAAAGAAATAAGGTTACAAGCAGGATGCATGAAAATTACATTCCATTTTTTCTTGATGTGCTAAATTTCAACTAATATCATCCTAATTCCTGGCAGAATACTGTGAAATTAGCAAAGAAACACACCAAACACACACAGCAAAGAACTCTTTATAAGTGCCTGGTTCAAATTCCTGATTAGTGCTTCTTAACCTGGAAAGGATTGGTAAAATGACCTACAATTGGTTAATTGACACTCAGGTTGGAGGAACAACACCTTATATTCCGTCTGGGTAGCCTCCAACCTGATGGCATGAACATTGACTTCTCTAACTTCCATTAAGGCCCCACCTCCCCCTCGTACCCCATCTGTTACTCATTTTTATGCACACATTCTTTCTCTCACTCTCCTTTTTCTCCCTCTGTCCCTCTGAATATACCTCTTGCCCATCCTCTGGGTCACCCCCCCCGCCTTGTCTTTCTTCCCGGACCTCCTGTCCCATGATCCTCTCGTATCCCCTTTTGCCTATCACCTGTCCAGCTCTCGGCTCTATCCCTCCCCCTCCTGTCTTCTCCTATCATTTTGCATCTCCCTCTCCCCCTCCAGCTTTCAAATCCCTTACTCACTCTTCCTTCAGTTAGTCCTGACGAAGGGTCTCGGCCTGAAACGTCGACTGCGCCTCTTCCTATAGATGCTGCTTGGCCTGCTGCGTTCACCAGCAACTTTGATGTATGTTACAATTGGTTAACTTGATTTATGAGGAATTTACACATTATTTGAGAATGCCACACAATCCACTGTAGTGCAGGCAAGAGGTTAGCTGAGAATTGCTTTTATAATTTTAACTTGCAGACCATATGTCTTCCAGTGGAGTTCGTGATCTCTATGAAACTTATTTGGTTTGCTTTACTGAATTATCTTAAAATAGACCAGTCTGTAATTTAGTGTGGTGTGCACTACTGCATTTTTAAAACTCAAATTTGACAAAATATATCTTGATGATGTATGAAAATATTACAGCCTCAGCTAGCCAGATGAACAGTCAAGTCCATAAAAAATTGTCTCAATTGGCTGGGGTGATATACTGCGTCCAGTGCTCCCGATGTGGCCTTCTATATATTGGTGAGACCTGACGCAGACTGGGAGACCGCTTTGCTGAACACCTACGCTCTGTCCGCCAGCGAAAGCAGGATCTCCCAGTGGCCACACACTTTAATTCCACATCCCATTCCCATTCTGACATGTCTATCCATGGCCTCCCCTACTGTAAAGATGAAGCCACACTCAGGTTGGAGGAACAACACCTTATATTCCGTCTAGGTAGCCTCCAACCTGATGGCATGAACATCGACTTCTCTAACTTCCGCTAATGCCCCACCTCCCCCTCGTACCCCATCCGTTATTTATTTTTATACACACATTCTTTCTCTCACTCTCCTTTTCTCCCTCTGTCCCTCTGACTATACCCCTTGCCCATCCTCTGGGTTCTCCCCCCTTGTCTTTCTCCCTGGGCCTCGTGTCCCATGATCCTCTCATATCCCCTTTTGCCAATCACCTGTCCAGCTCTTGGCTCCATCCCTCCTCCTCCTGTCTTCTCCAGTCATTTTGGATCTCCCCCTCCCCCTCCCACTTTCAAATCTCTTACTAACTCTTCCTTCAGTTAGTCCTGACGAAGGGTCTCGGCCTGAAACGTCGACTGTACCTCTTCCTAGAGAATGCTGCCTGGCCTGCTGCGTTCACCAGCAACTTTGATGTGTGTTGCTTGAATTTCCAGCATCTGCAGAATTGCTGTTGTCTCAATCCTTTAATTTGTTTCTGGCTTCATTTTACCATTTGGTGTGAACGTGTTTTGATGAGCCAGGCACATAATGAAAGCCATGATGTGTATGCCAAGTGCACATGTACAATTACATAATCAAATCATTAACATATTAAATTATCACCTAGCTTGACTTTAAACCAATTCAACTCCATACAAAGAACAGTAAGATTAACACAGAAACCTAATTTTTAGATGAGGAAGTCAAAATACTGAGAATTTAGTAGGGTTCAATGATTCAGGGTGGCATAGTAGCGTAGCGGGGTCAGCACGATCAGCGTTCAATTCACGGTGCTGTCTGTAAGGAAATGTACGTGCGTTCTTCCCCTTATCACATGGGTTTCCTCCAGGTGCTCTGGTTTTCTCTCACATTCCAAACATGTACAAGTTAGGGTTAGTAAGTTGTGCTCATGCTACATTAGAGCTGGAAGCATGGGGAGACCTGCAGCTTGCCCTCAGCGCATCCTTGGTCATTGATGCAAATGATATATTTCATTATATGTTTTGCTGTTTGAGACTTTATGCGATAAGTAAAGCTAATCTATCTTCTTTAATATCAATGGTGGCACCTTCACGTTTGTGCTAAGCAATTAAGTTCTTATATCCCTATCCAGGCAAACAATTTATAAATTAAAGTCAATACATTTTGTACTTCAGATATCAAATATATGTAAATGCTTCCTGTGTAAATCCCAAGCATGTGTCCTATAATTGTAGCTATTACTCATGTGAGATTTTTAAATATCCAGTCTCAATTTATTTGTCATTTCTATCACACATTGTTCAGAGTGCTGCTAATCCTTGGCTGTATTTAAATTTTATTCTATATTGTGCTATTCATGATTTTATGAAAGCCTGGTCAGTGTCTCTTTTGCTTTCCTTTATATTTTTTAAATGACTTTCAAGAATCACTAGATTCCAGAATGGTTCCAAAGGACTGGAATATTGCAAATACTACTTCATTCTTCAAGAAGGGAGAGAGGCAGAAGAAAGAAAATTGTAGGCCAATTAGCCTGACTACAATGGTTGGAAAGATGTTGGAGTCCACTATTAAGGATGAGGTTTTGGGTTACTTAGAGGCACATGATAAAGTAGGTATAGTTCTCTTACAGAGGAATCTTGCCTGATAAATCTGTTGAAATTCTTTGAATAAATAACAGGCAGGATAGACAAAGGAGAGTCAGTGGATGTAGTTTACTTGGATTTTCGAACGCCTTTGACAAGGTGCTGCAAATGAGGCTGCTTAAAAAGAACCCATGGTATTACAGGATAGATACCAGCATGGATAGAAGTTTGGCTGACTGGCTGGAGGCAAGGAGTGGGAATAAAAGGAGCCTATTCTGGTTAGCTGCTGGTGACTAGTGGTGTTCCGCAGGGGTTGGTATTTGGACTGCTTCTTCTCACATTATGCATCAATGTTTTGGATGACAGATTGATGGCTTTGTGGCCAAGTTTGCAGATGACACAAAGCTAGGTGGAGGGGCAGGTAGTGTTGAAGCAGGGAGTTTGCAGAAGGACTTGGACAAATGAAGAGAACGGGCAAAGTGGCAGATGAAATAAAGTGTAGGAAAATATATGGTCATACACTTCGGTAGAAGGAATAAAGGTGTGGACTATTTTCTAAATGGGGAGAAAATTCAAAAATCAGAGGTGCAAAGGGACTTGGAAGTCCTTGTGCAGGATTCACAACTTGCAGGTTGAGTCGGTGATAAGGAAGGCAAATGCAATGTTAACATTCAATTCAAGAGGACTAGAATATAAGAGCAAGCATGGAATGCTGAGGCTTTATAAGGCATTGGTCAGACTGCACTTGGAGTCTTGTGAGCAGGTTTGGGCCCTTCAGCTAAGAAAAAATGTGCTGGCATTGGAGAGGGTCCAGAGGAAGTTCATGAGAATGATTCCGGGAATCAAAAGGTTAACATATAGTCATAGTCGGTCATACTTTATTGATCCCGAGAGAAGTTGTTTTTTGTTACAGTTGCACCATAAATAATTAAATAGTAATATGTAAATTATGCCAGGAAATAAGTCCAGGACCAACCTACTGGCTCAGGGTGTCTGACTCTCCAAGGGAGGAGTTGTAAAGTTTGATGGCCACAGGCAGGAATGACTTCCTATGACGCTCAGTGTTGCATCTCAGTGGAAAGAGTCTCTGACTGAGTGTACTCCTGTGCCCAACCAGTCCATTATGTAGTGGATGGGAGACACTGTCCAAGATGGCATGCAACTTGGACAGCATCCTCTTTTCAGACACCACCGTCAGAGAGTCCAGTTCCATCCCCATAACATCACTGGCCTTATGAATGAGTTTGTTGATTCTGTTGGTGCCTGCTGCCCTCAGCCTGCTGCCCCAGCACACAACAGCAAACATGATAGCACTGGCCACCACAGACTCGTAGAACATCCTCAGCATCGTCCGACATAAGAGGAGCGTTTGATATTTCTGGTCTTCTGCTCACTGGAGTTTAGATGAATGGGGGATGGGGGAGGATCTAATTGAAACCTATTGAATATTGAAAGACCTGGATGGAAAGGATATTTCCTTTAGTAGGTGAGTCTCGGATTGGAGGGCACTGCATCAGAACAGAGAGATACCCATTCAGAGCAGAGGCGAGAAAAAAAATTCTTAGCCAGGTGGTGGTACATCTGTGGAATTCATTGCCACGGACAACAGTAGAGGACAAGTTATTATATTTAAAATGGAAGTTGATAGGTTCTTGATTCGTCAGGGTGTCAAAAGTTATGGGGAGAAGGCAGGAGAACATGGTTGAAAAGGGTAATAAATCAATGATGATGGAATGGCGGGGCAGACTCAATGGGCTTAGTGGCCTAATTCTGCTCCTATGTCTTATGGTCTTCAGGTTATGGTCCTCTTCATTAGACTGCTTTTATTGCAGTGGAGACAACCCCAAACTGGACCAAGGGCATAGAAGGTTTGTGCGTTACTGGACACATACACAATTTGGACTATTTATTACGTATGCCCTCTGCCATCTCTGATTGCTGGTTACCTAGGTTCACTTGAACAAATGAGCCATTCAGTATCCCACTACTGTGGCTACTTGAATTCACCTTACTGCCTTTCTATGCCAAAAAGACCTTTGTAGATGGCTTGGAGTCTCAGAAGTACTTAACAAAGGACAAAAAGGGTTAAAGCAGGGAACAAACCAGCAATGTAAAAGCTAACAACCACTTGTATGACACATATTGTCCTACTTTGAGCAACTACGCCTTTAACACTGCTGGAGGAATGCTAATTCAGTAGAACTCTATAAGAGAAGGAATTAAAAGTAAACTACAGTACTTCTGTTTGGAAGATTTTTGCTTGAATCAGACAGAAGATTTTGACACCATGCAAATCAGGGTTCAATGGCATTTTAATGGCCAAATGAGCAGGAGGTCTGCTCAGTGAAAGCTTCCTTGCCGTATAAATATGTAAACACGAGGAAGTCTTCAGATACTGGAAATCCAGAGCAACACACACAAAATGCTGGAGGCTCAGATTATGCTGCTTGACCTGCTGAGTTCCTCCAGTAATTTGAGTATGTTCCTTTAAATAAGCACTAACCAGTCATTTAGGACAAAGAGGAACAGCCAAAAACCCTTGCCAAAACCGCACCTGCAACTTGGCAGTCAAAGGGCAATCTTTTGTCCTGCTAACAAACAACTTGATAGTTAATTATAATTGAGAATTGGCAATTAAGTCAACTGGAGCTTCAAGCTGTCTTATTGGCTTTTCTTTTGCCACACCCAGTATGTGACATTTTATATTAAAACAAAATGCCACAGTTGAGACTATTTAGAAAAATACATAAAAATAGACTGCAAATTATTTTATGCTAGCATCTTGACCTATGGTAAAAACAAAGTAGCTACTAATTTTTTTTAAGAAGTCACATCACCAAAAGCAAACTGCAGGAGAAATTCAGTGGGTCAGAAAGCATACTTGGCGACAAAGAGATAGCCAATGTTTTGGGTTTAAGGCCCAAATAAGGACTTCTGCAGGGTTGCTGCCTGACCCACTAAATTGTTCCTGTAGTTTGCTTTTTGCTCTAGATTACAACTTCTTGTGTCACCTTCAAAAGCAATACTAGCTTCTAATTAGTTAGTGCATTTTCAAAAATTATTCAAAAGGAGAACCTGGATTAATATAACTGAACATTAAAATAATTCTTCAATTCCAGAAATATGCATCAGATGAAAGTAAATCAGGCTAAATTTTTAAAAAAAAGGATCCCTTTGAGCTCCTACTCTTGATTCAGCAGGCAGGTGACTGCTGATCAGCAAAGTAGAATACACAAGATAACAATTGTCAACAATAAATGGCATCTTTGTTTAAAAATGGTAAATATTGAAAGGCAGCTCCTCGGTCAATATTGAAATAAATGTGTGTGCTAGTGGCTTAATGGTACACAACTATTCAAATACTACAGTCTCCCATTTCATTAATTCACACCTTGCACCTAAATGCAGCAACTTATTATCAACAAGGAACACAGATTCAACATAATTCCTAGCTCAGAACTATCCAGTTTAAGCACCTTTTTTACACTTTTCTCTTCAATGCTTACAATAAATTCAAAAAATTAATTTTAATAGCTGATACTCAAAAAATTAAATTCTACATCCTGTACTTAGCCTGACAACTGTTAGTTTCTCACGAGATGTTCCTTTATTCAGACACTCACGCACACATTTCATCCCAAGTAAAACGAGACCCAGTTGCTAGATGTGCAAAGTTCAAATTACAATAAATATAAAAATAATTACTGTTTGTTGTAGGCTACTGTTAGCACTACTAAAGATTAAAATCCTACCAATATTTAAGTTTATAGAACTGAAGGATCAGATGAATAATCAGGGAATATTTTTGTAAATTATTGTATGGGAAGGAACACCACTGCTAACGATGTATTTATTGCATAAGCCCAGCCACCCTTGAGAGGGTGGTGTTGAGTGGTGAGTCTTATAGTAGAAAAGTAGGGGGATTCTGGTATTTTAATACCAATATTAACTCGACAATATACTTTCAAGTCAGGCTGGTGTCTGACTTACTATGGAACTTCAGGGTAGTAAATTTCCCATACATTTTGTGTGTGTGTGTATATATAGATAATATTCTGTATCTATATATATATATTCCGTGTTTTTGTTGCCATTTTCACGATTTTTTTGCGGGTGGGGAGGGGGGTTTGATGTTTGATACTTTTCATTAACAGGTTGGTTTCATGGTTCTTCCTTTTGTGACTGTTTACGAAGAAGGTAAATTTCAGGATTGTATGCTGCATGCATACTTTGATAATAAATGTACTTTGAACTTTTGAACACCATATGCCTCTCTCCTAGGCTTGTAGCCATTACAAGTATTTGGCTGATTCAATTAAACTTCTCATCTGAAGATGGCACCACCAACTGTGAAACATTGGAGTGCTAACCTAAAATGCGAGCTCACATCTCTGCAGTGAGAGTCATACAACACAGAAACAGGCTCTTTGGCCTAACTGGTCTTGCCAACCAAGATTCCCATCCAAGCTAGTTATACTTGCCTGTATTTGGTCCGTATCCCTCTAAATCTCACCTATCCATTTACATATCCAAGTATTTTCAAACAATTGTATTGTACCTGCCTCAACAACTTCCTCGGACAGTTTATTCTATCTACTGACCACTTGATGGGTGAAGAAGCTGCCCATCTGATTCCTATTAAATCTCTCCCTTCTCACCTTAAATCAATGCCCTCTAGTTCTTAATTCCACAATCCTGAGAAAGACTGGGCACATTCACCAATTCTACACCAAATTCACCAATTTTATATACCTTGATAAGACCACCTTCATTTTTTTATGTTCCAACAAATGGTGCCAAACTTCCCTTGATAACTCAGTCCCTTGAGTCCTGGAAACATGCTTGCAAAGGAACATTCACAATGCGCTGGAGGAACTCAGCAGGTCAGTCAGCATCAGTTGAAAAGATTAGTCGACATTTCGGGCCGAAACCCTTTGTCAGGACTGAAGGAAGAACTTTGGGGAAGGTTTGAAGAATGCTGGTAGTTGAAAAAAACAGTAATTTTTAAGACAAAGGGGTGGGGGAGGGGAAGCAGCAGGGAGGTGATTGGCAGGAGAACAATAGTAGGAGGCGGAACTATGAGGGAGGTGATGCGAAATAGGGATAGAGGAAGGGAGGGGGAGGGAATTACCAGAAGTTGGAGAATTCTATGTTCATACCAAGGGGCCGGAAACTACCTCGACGGTATATGAGGTGTTGCTCCTCCAACCTGAGTTTAGCCTCATCATGGCAGTAGAGGAGGCCATGTATGGACATATCTGAATGGGAATGGGAAGCAGAGTTGAAGTGGGTGGCTACCGGGAGATCCTGTCCGTTGTGCCTCCTTCTACTATTGTTCTCCTGCCAATTACCTCCCTGCTTCCCCTCCCCCACCCCTTTGTCTTAAAAATTACTGTTTTTTTCAACTACCAGCGTTCTTCAAACCCTCCCCAAAGTTCTTCCTTCAGTCCTGACGAAGGGTTTCGGCCTGAAACGTCAACTAATCTTTTCAACTGATGCTGACTGACCTGCTGAGTTCCTCCAGCGCATTGCGAGTGTTCCTTTGACAACAGCATCTGCAGATTATTTTGTGTTTACAACATGCTTACAAATTTCCTTCATACTCTTTCCAGTTAGTGGAATATTTCTCTGAGAGCAGGGTGACCAAAACTGAACTCAATATTCCAAGTGTGGCCTCACCAACATCTTATATAGCTACATTATAATCTACCAACTTCCATACACAGTGCTCTCACTGATGAACATCAGTGTGCCAAAAGCCTTCTTTACATGCGATGTCACTTCCAAGGAACCATGCACTTGTACTAAGTACTTCTGTTCCACACCACTCTCTAGGACCCTACAATTCATTCTGAAAGACCTACCTCCATCTGTCTTCCCAAAATACACCTTGCACTTATCCAAATTAAATTCCATTTGCTACTCCTCAGCCCACTTACCCAGCTGATCAAAATCCCACTGTAAATCCTGAAACCACTGTTACAGTCAATGACACCATCTATTTTAGTGTCATCTGCAAACTTATTAATTACATCTTATACATTCTCATCCAAGTCATTGGCATAGATGACAAATAGCAATGGACCTAGCACCAACCTCCAGGAAATACCCACTAGTCATGGACCTCTATTCCGTAAAACAACTTTCCACCATTACCTTCTGCTTCCTACCACCAAGCTGTCTCCAATTGGCTAGCTCTTCCTGAATTCCATGTAATCTAACTTTCCATAGCAGCCATTTTGCAGAACCTTATCAAAGGCTTTACTGAAGTCCATGTAGACCATGGCTAATGCCCTACTCTCATTGCCCTTCAAAATAAAACAATCAGATTTGCGAGGCATAATCTCCCTTGTGCAAAGTTATGATAACTGTCTTTCCAAATACTTCCGAATGTATAGCTCAGACTATCTTCCAGTAGCTTACCTCGTCAATCCTCTATCACTCTTGAAGATACATACAGTGTATCTCAGCCAGGGCTCCTGCAATTTCTTTTCTAGCTTCCCATAGTGTTCTTGCAGTGAGCTCACAACACCCGTAACACATAGCCAGGGTCCCACACATCGAACGACAACCAAAGCCATTAGCAAACACAGAAGGAAAATGAATGTATGGAATTTGCCCCTCTGGAAAGTTAGTGGGTGTAAGTATAAATGAAAAATGTAAAATGTAAAACTGACAGTGTTCTGCTTGTCAAGATAATCATGACCAATGCGGATAAATGGGTTTAAACAGAGATTAGGCGCGGAAGAGCTGCAAGGGGCTAATTAAAAATCCTTCACTCTCCCAGGTATTTCAGTTTTTGGTTCAGCATGATGCTTCAAGATTTGGACTAGGGGGTCCCATTATATATACAGATTAAGTAAGATAACGCAGTCCACACTTTGCTACTTCAAAGAGGAGGGCAGCTAATATAAATTTAGTTTTTAACAAGGTTAATGTTAGGAATGGGTGAAAGTCAGTTAGGCTATCACATTATTTCCCCAAATCAATCCCACTGACCTTGGTCTCTCCTACACGGGTCTGATGGTAGGTTTTTAGCCTGAAATTATCATACTGATTCTCTAATGATGGAATAGTTCTAGAATCTTCCATTTTTATTGCTCAATTATAAAAGCATTAAAATCTTGTTTCCATTGCAATGTGTTTCAATACAATATTATACTGTACTTCACAGCACCATGACAAATCTGTACCATCAGAAATTCATTTTACGTGGTAAACATTGACAGGCCTGCTCTAATAAATTACATTAGCTCGATATGCTATTGTGGCACTTACATGAGTACATTGCATCAGTGTTTTGGCCTGTAATCACTAAGATATTGGTACTAAAATTCCCACATGATACACCTTAAGTCTTGCATATATTCCCTGAGGTTCCTAAGGTTGTCATAGCCTGGGTGATAGTGGAGATAAGCTCCCATTACCTAAGAAGTGCTCCAAATGGCGTGTGTCTCTAACAGCCTCTGACAACCAAGCCCATCTTTTGGCCTTCACATGTGGCTTAGCTACTAAGCCCGGCGGAACTGTTTCTACTGACAAGAGACGGGGCAAAGGCCGACCACTGGCACCTCAAAACCAGTTGCTTCAGGCAGGTGGGGCTCATGAGTCTTGGACGGCAGCCTGCCTAGAAGAAGGGAAACTCTGATTTTAAACCTCCGCTGCCTTGCGGCCATACCCATCCATGGGAAAGGCTTTGGGAGTAAACACCAAGGAAGAAATATGGAGCTGGGGTCCCTAAGGCAGTTTGATGTTGTTTACAACTCCACTCTGGCAACCTCTGCGACGATACTGGTGCCAAGCTGTATCAGCGTTTACCCTTCCCCTGGACTACATCAGTGACGTGAGGGTGGCGGGGAACCTGCTGCATGGGGCAACAGCTAGTTCTTCAAATCTTCACACCCAGGCTTGTGACAGTCCACTAGAGGCGCAAACCCATGATCCCCTAGGATCGATAGCTGCCTACTACTATGTTCCCTGAATTGTGTTTCTCACAATTTCCACACTTAAGATTCAATAACTTCCTTTCTCTCACTATATGTTTTGTCAAAATCCCTTCTAACATTTACAGTTGAATGTCATTGGGAGTGAGGGAGTGAAAATTAAAAGTTTGTCTAGAATATTGACCAATGCAGGATGTTGTCTTAAAATTCACAAAAAATAAAAATTTGAACATTGGTAAAATAAAATATCTGAACTTTAAAGGACCTGTCAGCATGGAAAACATAATTGATGCATTTCCTCCAAACAGTTTTCATTAATTTTAAGCAGGATCTTTTTGAAAATCATACCTGAGGTTTCAGCAGAAAGACAATTTCAAGGAGTAGTTTATATATTTCACAACAAAAACTAACACTAACTCCAGTTCTAAACATTCACCTTCAGAAAAGTACAGAAAAATCTCTTTAGCACAAGAGACATGAAAGATACAAGTAAGATTGCATTTTGACGGATGGACTAAGCACTCAACCTCCAAAGGGTTAGTAGATCGCGTGGTAAAAAGTGAAAAGCGTCACTTACTGCTGACGTTTTGCAGGATGTACCATCATGGACAGGCTTCAAAATCTGAAAAACCTCAGCACTCAGGCCTTCGCTCTCTTATGTTGTCCTCCTTCCACAACTTCTACACTACTATGAAGAAATCCTCTCACAAATATGAAACGTGTACGCTCTGTAACACCTCTGATTTAGCAGCAAACCTACAACAGCAGTTAAACAAGAAGAACAGCGAGGTGGCAAAAGTTTCTGCATCACTTAAGGAACTCTCATGCCTTCGACACCCTCTGACTGTGTGACTAATACACACATCCTGCTGTGGGAGAGCCAAGCCTCTGGTGAAAGGTTATTGCTCTGGAGCTCCAAGCGGTGGTACCAGGAAGATCTGAGGTACTTCAAATTCCTGACTGTCTTTAAACCACACCCTTCACAGAAATGAGGAAGGTCTGTTACAGACAAACAGACTAAAATAGTACAAAGCCTACAGGGAATGCCCTGTAGCGGAACTGACCCATTCAGAACTCCCAAGGACAAACTGTACTGCTGCTTCAACTTTTTAACACTATCATTGCTGGAAATGGTGGGAAATTTTGTATGTAAATTTTGCATGAAACTATAAATCCATGTGATTTATTTTAACACTTTACAATTGAAGGTTAAAATAAATGTGATTTATTTTGTCCTCCATCATTGAGGATCCAATCAACAAATAGTTCCTGTGTAGCGCCCCGGCCAGCCTCAGGGTCGCTCGGCTCGCCGTCGTCTAGGGAAACAGCCCTCGGCCCCGCCAAACTGGGTAATCAGTTTGTGTGGATGCTGTGTGATGTACCCCACCCCGCCCAAATAACAGACAATACACCAGATACGATTAAATAATTTACAGTTTATAGATATTACTGGAACTATATAATTAATAAAGAATAAAATATAAAAGGAAAATAAAAGGCTCCACACTTATCAAAGTTCAATCTCTTTGTGCACAAACAGTTGGAGCTCAGGACTCTTCTTCTTCTCCCTGCAACCCCTCGGACCACCTCAACCGGCCGCCTGGGACCAACAACGGTGGTTGACCAGACGCTCCACACGAGTCTTGCCAAACACCCCACTCGGGGTCCGACCCTGTTAACAGACTCACAGCACCTGGTCCATCCTCTGTCTCTCTCCCTCCCACCTTCTGTCTCAAAACCCCGCACATACAATATCTTACAGATACACCAAAAGCATAACAACTATCCCAATTGGTTCGTAACATCTTCTTATCAGTAACGTGATCCAGACAAACTGCTAGCAGGAGGACTTTCTCAGCAGTTAACATAACAAAGAAACCCTTTCAATTATAACATAACAAAGAAGCCATTTTAATTAGACTACGCAGTGACATAAAAAAAGAAACCCCTTACACCTGTTATGTAGCTTGCAAGGGAATAGCTATCTTTCATTTGTTAAAATCTGAGACCCTCAGAGTTTGAGGAATCTCTACATTGAACTAAAGTCTATGCTGGTTTTAGCCCAATTCACCCCACTTCTACAGCTAGCAAAGACAACACGAGCTAGCACAGTGAGGTGTCTATAAGGGAACACTGCCGACTGGCACATTTCAGGCTGCAAGAGTACATGCTGACAGATGCAATGAAGCACCAATGCAAAGACTTTGTGGGGAAGGAACATGATGTTAGCTCCTTCTGCTACCGCACATCGGAGGCTGTCGGGTGGCAGTCCCCCTCAATGCAATGGTGTAAAATCCAGGTGTCCGCACGACTGCCAATAATAATATAATTTAAAAAAACGCTTACATTACAGAGTACATTGACTATGAATGTAAAAAGAACTTTGCACTATTGTTATTGGGGGGCAGGGGGGGAGAGGGGGGTGGGGGGTGGGGATGGGGAAGAGGGGAGAGAGGATGAGTGTGTGGTGGATAGGTAATATGAAATTTAGAAAATGAAACAGGCTGATCTATAGGATTTGCTGGGATGGGCTGACTTAGTTTATATATTTATAGTTCAAACTTAAGAATTGTGCAATCAATTTGCTGCATGTGAAAGGCTTGGATTAAGATCAGCATGAAGTGCAAATTTAATAGCTAACCAGAAATCTTGTCATCACACTACCATATTTGATAATTTGCTGAGTCAGTTAACGAAGAGGAACAAAGAGTATGCATTATAAACTGAAGCTGTCTGAGTTCTATATCACATTGGGAACATATCAAATCTGGCCTAGTTCAAAACAATTCAAAAAGCACTAAGTAAATTTAACATTAAGTTTATAACAGTCAAATGCAATGTACAGTACTGGCCCTGTACTACAGCAATACAATTCTTACCTCTTATTCAAATGTTTGTCTAGTCTTCTGGTAAAGAATACATGGGAAGACTCAACTATTGAGGGACAGAATGAGTTCAGCAGCAAAAAATTGAGACAGAGGCAGCACAAAGGAAAGCAAAGGTTAAGGAAGAATAAATATATGTGGGGGGATTAAGGGGAGGGAAATCTTGAAGAGGTCTAGAGTGCTAAGGTAGTGTACAGAGTTGCACCCACAAGGGATGTGTCTGTGTGTAGTTTAGACATCCCACCTCTCCCGGAAGTTCCGGGGGTCCCCCGCATATTGATAGTGGCTCCCTGACGCCCGGAAATTATATACAATACTCCGGAAATCAATTTTTTTGAGAGGGAGAGCGAGCATCCTGATTGGTCTCTCTTCGTGCTATGCGTGGTCCCCAACCACCGGGCCGTGAGGAAATGATATGATTTGGCAATATGAAACGATATGAGTCAGCTGCACCTTTCCTCATTCCCTGTCACGCCCACTGTTGAACTTGAACATACGCGAGATCATTACACACGCGTCGTCCATGTCAGCGCAGGAAGATCAACTCCTCGAGCTTGCAAATGACAGCGGGCTGAAAAGTATGTTTGACATAACATCTCTGCCAGCATTCTGGATCAAAGTCAAGGCTGAATATCCTGAGATAGCCACGGAAGCACTGAAAATGTTGCTTCCATTCCCAACATATCTCTGCAAAGTGGAGTCTTCTGCAATGAATGCAACGAAAACTAAATTGCGGAATAGACTGGACACAAGGAACCCCCTTCGAGTATCGCTGTCTTCCATCAACCCTCGATGGCACCGTCTTGTTGTAGGAAAACAAGCCCAGGGCTCCCACTGATTCAGCGATATTGGTGTGTTGCAATGATTTTATATGTTCATATGAGGAAAATATGTTCTGTGTGTTTAATATCCAAACGTTACTTAAAATGTTATGATGCTACTGACTTATCACTATATTCATGCAAGGAAAATATGCGTTGTGAGTTTAATATTAAATTTGTTAGATAAACCCTTTTAGAAACGAAATTAAGTGTATTGGCCACTTATAATTGACTTATATTCCGGCCGTGATGAACACTCCCGCCCCCGGTCGATCAGTCCGCAAGAACATTGCCAATATTAAACTGGTCCACGGTGCAAAAAAGGTTAGGGACCCCTGCTAAGTAGACCTATCAGTTTTCTCTGTGGGCGGGCTTTACAGTCGACCTCAAAAATAATTACAGTGTTGCTCGCTGCACTGTTTGCAACAGTGACTTTTCTATTGTTCATGGTGGGTTAAAATGTAAAAGACATGTTGAGGTGAGTTTAACAGGTGTCATTCGTTCATTAGCATAGCTAACGTTATTTAAACTAGCTGGCTAGCTGCTAAGGAGTTACGCTATTGATGTCCTACATGATGAGGTCAAACTCCCTGTAGACTTGCTTAAAGTTGTAACAGAATAAACATGATAATATAAGTACATATTTTAATGTCACATTTTCTGCATACATAATCACTAAACAAAGTATTACATACACCCTTGGAGGTTGACGGGGGGGTGGGTGGAATATGGGGTTGTGGGGGGCCGGGGTGCTACCTCCCTGAAATGGTGGTGCTACCTCCCTGAAATGAATTTTTGCAGGGTGGGATGTCTGGTAGTTGGAATCTTCTAAGGGTGGGTGGGTGGGTGGGTGGGTGGGTGCGTGCGTGCGTGTGTGATGGAGACAACTAGACCAATGCTTTGCTCACTTTGTCAAGCCCATTTGCTATTTAGTGTACAACATCCACCTCACATCAAAAGAAAGAGAAGTCCCACTCCTCAAAATGCTGGAGGAGGAACAGTCATCCACAACCCCAAGAAGACCATCTCTGAGAGAAAATCACCACTGACCTCATTATAGCACTCACAATTTTCAACTAATGGCTCTTTAACATTGACTTTCCAAAGAAATAATATCTACAGCATTTTACTGAAATCCAGCAATAGGAGTTTTACAAGTATAGGAGATTTTTAATGCTGCCTGTTAAAATAAGAATAGCAAGATAAAAAAAAACCTGGCTATGACATTATGGCTAGCTAGTACTAAGTTTAAACCCCTACCATCTAATTCCCAAATTGATTAACTTCATAAAGTATTTAAAATGCATTTCTGTTTTTGGCTATAAAAATGATCAGCTACTTAAAAATCCTGAAACATCAGTACCAACAAGAAAACCAAATGCATGATCCCTTAACCAATCAGAATAGTCTAAATTTTCAATAAGTCTAAGGTAGACTTGGTGAATTCGAAGACCCATCAGCTACAGGAAGGAAAAGAGGAAAAAACAGCTTGGATTAAGAAAGAATAAAAAAAGAAACATCATAAATTAATTCGGAAATGTACAAGCACCAACTACTGAGAGGAGTTTTCTTCACATTTACATTAAAATGCAAGAACTTCATGCCACTCTTTGGATTTGCCAGACTGCAAGCTGATATTTTATAAAGCTAATAGCAAGCAGAACAATGACAATCTTTGAATTTCTGCTGTTTGGGACTGTGGCATTTGTATATAAATAACAGGTACATTTGCCTTTAAGTTATTTTGCCAGTAATTTTTGTGGCATTGCTTCTATTAGAAACCATGTTATATCTATACACTGTTTAAATAATACCTCAACAAAAAGTAATTGCTATCCATTTCTTCCTTCTAAGCCAAACAGTCTTCATCTGAAGGTTCATGTCCCAATCCACAGTCCGCTCAACACTAACAGGATGAAATGAGGAAGTGAGTTCATGTCCAGTAGGTTGGGAACATAGCAGCAGGAAATCCTAGTCCAGGGACATTGAAAGTTAACCCACAGAGAATGCAGCAGAAATGCACAAAATACTCTCAAGTGCAGCCCAACCAAATCTTCCTATTACTGCTTCTTGACCCTTATACTCTATGCCCCTAGTGATGAAGGTAAGCATGACATACGCCTTCTTTACCACTCTATCTACATGTGTTGTCGCTTACCTCAAGCTATAGACTTGAACCCTAAGATCCCTTTATATATCAACACTGTTAAAGGTACTGCCATTAACTACATACGTTCACCTTCCATTTTATCCTCCCAAAGTCAGATAGAAGGCACTTTGCAAATATCCCATCAAATGCACATATATGCAGGAGGTTACAGTTGTGAAGCTGGTGTGTTCTGTGTGAAGTTAGAACATTGTCCCTGTGATCGCATAAATTTCTTCCTACATCACAAAAATATGCAGGCTTGGTAGATTAATTGGCCATTATAAATAACCCTTAGACTGAGGAGGGAGGAGTTGATGGGAATGTGGAAAGCATAAAATGAGTTGGGGTAGGATTGGTGCAAAAATAGATGTTTAATGACTGACGCAGGCTGAGTGGGTCAAGGGGTCTGTTCCCACGCTGTAACTCAATTCTAACACTCTAAAATTCCATTGGCCACTGTCGCATGTCTCCCCCCCACTAGCGTGGGGATGAGTCGCAAAGTTCATACATTTTCTGTCGCCAAATCCATTTTAGAAAATGAAAAACTGAAGAACTCAAAGGACCGCATTTGAATGTACAGGTAGTGGCAGAAGAGCTGAAGGATGTGAGGCAAGCATGCCTATTGCAATGCCTCCCACCGGCAGAATAGATGAAGGGTGTCTCACTCCTTTGAGACACAGCTTGAACACTATCTGCTGATAAGGTCACTATATCACAGGAAAGATGAGAGGGAATTAAAGAAGTTGCAGAGGAGGATTTCCCGATGTTGTCAAGCTGAGGGATGTATCAACTTTAGAAAGGAACCTGAGTATCAGTGAGATTTAAATCAGTCAGATTATCAACGAGCTCCTCCTGGATGAGATCATGGAAAGGAAAAGCCTTTTTTTGATAGATGTTTTGTAAATCTGTGAGAGGTGTGACGAGAATACACATAGATAAGATGTTAGCTGTCCTATGTGATCAGCAGTTGGTCTGCCACCTGTCTTCAAGAGAGAGGTAAGGAACACAATGAAGCAGCGTCTGGAGATGTGTAATGAAGGGACGGGGGAGAGAGAGCTGTCCGGAGTGGCTCCCCCTTTGAACCCTGAACTGTTTGAAGTGATGGACAGGCGATACCCCAGCAGGGGGATAAAAAGGGACAGGTTTGCTAAGGCAGGACACACACGACAGCCGAGGTAACGAGACCCTGGAAGCGGTGCACCTCTCACGAGTCGGTGGGAAGTACCGGACAACCCACAGGGTGGAAAGGTACGATCAGCGGGAACCCGGTGTGTGTCCGCCCTTGCTTGGGTGCCGGGTTCACTGCAGAGGATCGACCGCATCTGGAGGAGGGGTCACAGTCGGTGACCTCAGGTGACATCACCAAGGACCTGCCCAAAAGCTGCTTGTGAGCCATACCACCGGTCTGTGAGTGGAAGCCGTGTCTGAATGATCAGTCGTTCCCGTTCTCTCTCTCTCTCCCCCCACGTTGTCCATCGCCATGGCAACAATTACTGCGAACTGAACTAAATTGGACTGAACTTTTGTGTCACTTTGAAATTTGGTCATTTACCCCTAGACAACGATAGAGCTTGATTGATGCTGTTATCTTAATTCTGTGCACATGTGTGTTT
This sequence comes from Mobula hypostoma, assembly GCF_963921235.1. Lineage (NCBI taxonomy): Eukaryota > Metazoa > Chordata > Chondrichthyes > Myliobatiformes > Myliobatidae > Mobula > Mobula hypostoma. Next base: position 82,504,372 of record NC_086100.1, on the reverse strand, counting down.
ATCATTGATGAACTGTTGCATTTATTATCCTTTCGATTACCGTGTTGCTTGTTTCTTTAATAAAACTTTCTTAGTTCTAGTAATCCAGACTCCAACTGAGTGATCCATTTCTGCTGGTTTGGCAACCCAGTTACGGGGTACGTAACAGAGGAAATAGGTAAAAAAAAAGGAATCACTGATCAAGTCCGAGAGGAAATAGGAACCAGGATATCAGAAGGTAAAGGGAAAATTAACTGGAGATATCACTGGGTGTGCAGAAGGTGGATAAGGGAGTAGGAAACAGAGGAATGTAAGAAATGGAATAAGTAATAGGGCAGAGAAATGAAGTTGAGGGAAATAAGCATGGATAGAGACATAACATGTTGCATGAAAAATGGAGAGAGAATCACAAGATGAGAAATAAAGTCTGGAAATGAAGCACAATGGTACAGAATATATAAAGGAGTGCTGGATATGTTAGAAATGTGTAAGATACAGGCTAGAAAGAGCAGAAATCAAAATAAAGCATTTCTGATCAGTTTAAACTATTTTTGTAGCTTGGCTTTTTTCCTTAAACCAGCATTGGTCTTGTTTTTTTCCATCCTGGTGACTTGAACATAGCTAAATAAATCCCATCTGTCAAGACAATTCAACTACACAGTTGTAGAAATGTATATATTCTGTGGCAGTACAAGGCATCATCACCATGGCAAGAAAAGCAGCAGCACAAATAATAGACAAGAATTCAATCACTTACCATTCCCCTAATTAATTCTCTACTTCGCAAAAAAGCATGCCAATACCCGTTTTTTGTTTGGGTTCCCAGATAAAGTAAGAAGGCAAAGCATTTCAAGTGCAAATAGAGAGTGAAATGTTTTATTAAAATGCACAGCACAAAAACTGAACAACTCTGTTCACATAATACCAAATGAGCTCTTACCATCCCAAATAGTTCTTTTTATACCTGATTCCTAGAATGGACAACAGTAGTAATGTCCAAAACATTGGTTAGATGTGGTCTTTAAGCATCTGAACAAACTATCTAGATTTCACAATTATTGCCTTTCTAGATGCCATGAAAAGTGGTACGGGTCACCTTCATGAACTACACGACATTCACACCTCTATGACAAACAGGAATTAGGGGAGGGTTGTTTTCAAACATGGTGAAAATTTCACTTACAAGTGATCTGCCTGTGACTTAAGAAAGATAAACAGACAAGCCAGGAAGCTTTGTTGAGAGAAAAAAAATGCATCATATTTCATAAAGCTAGTTGCAAGGACATATAATGCACAGAAAAAGAGCAAGCTTAACTTGGAAATTAAGTCAAATGCAAAGAAAAATGTCTCTTTAAATGGACTAACATGGTCATTTCAGCATTAAATATTGTTATGAAGATTCTACTGTTAATGATATCCGACTAACTTCCTCATTTTTCACAAATGTCATCCACAAAGAATTTTGCAATAAGAGGAATGTATGGATATATTAATACATTACAACAGTGACTATATTTGAAAAGTATTGCAGATGCTCTGAAATGGACATAAAATGCACCATGTAAGTTCAAATTTCTTTCTTTAACTGCAGGTCAAAAACACTTCCATTATCTTGGAGCAGAGACACTAATTCAGAGCATTATTCTCAACGGCACCTGAAAAGATGCTTTTCAAGTAGCTGTCTTTCAGAGAGGTCAGAAACACCACATCTGAACATCCACAAGATAGCTTTCCTGGCATTAATGAGTGTTTTTTCAAGCCAAAACTTATTCTAATTGGTCATCAGAGAGTTATTTGCGTAGGAGGGTAAGTTGGCAGGACTTGTTCTAAAATTCAAAGGAAAACCAAAATCAAATTTTTAAGCCAATTGTGCACTTATCAATTGGGTTACAATCTGGTCCTGGCTTCAAAGCTTGAATACTTGGACTATGATGCCAGTATTCAGGTCTGCACTGTCACTGATCCAGGCAAAGGCTGGAACATATCTGAGTTGTTTGGTTTAACAATTAATCCTAAATGTTTAGTAAAACAGAATTTGTTTTCAGTATTTTGACTGAATACCAAATCACTCAACTGTATTTCTTGTTCAACTTATTTTCCAGCACATGGACTGCATGACATAAATTACAGACTATTGTAATCAAGAACTCCTGTTTGTAGATAATCTCTTATACAGATTGTATGCAGCAGCATAAATCCAGATTTTCTAGTATAAATGAGTAACAAATAAATCCACTACATTTGTCATGGAACCCCAAGTAACTTTCCATGAGAACATGAAAATAAAAGCTGCAAATGTCAAAAATCTAAATTAAAAACACACATCAGTAAAGCAGCATTAGTGGAGAGAGAAACCAAATTAATTTCACATCAATGACTCTTCACTTAAAATCATGCTTAATATGTTTCCATTGTCCATTGAAAATAGAATTGGAAGGGAAAATTCACGATGAAATCTAGATCTGGGAATAAGGATTTTTAAGAAATAACTTGTTCTTTTTGTTGCTATACAGTGAAACTTTACAACATTAAACCCAGGACATATTCTAACCACAGGGGCAGAGAATAACGACAGGAAGAGGAAATCAGTGTTCATTACATTGTGCCATCAAAACTCATCAGTTATTTCTTATAAGCACGTGGAAGATTGTTATTATTTGTCTCCTGCTGAACATTTATATCTTTGCTTGAAATAGCTTTACTTTCTGTTGCTGTCCAAACAGCTGACAAAGTTAAGACCCCCGGAACCTGAGCTGAGTTGTAAGGCAAAATTCTGTTGTAGATGATGATGGAATTTTATATAGAAATTGAAACGTATTGTTCAATCTGAAAACAGGGTTTTAAGTCAAAGTAAGGGAAACGAACAGTGTGAAATGCAAATTACTACGGTAGTCTGGGATAATGGAAAAAAGAACTAATACATAGTTTTAAAAAATCAGAGATCAGATAAGGAAGATGAATAAATTAATAAAGCAATAGTATAATACTAGAACAATCAAATGACAAACAAAAAATACTCCAAAGGCTTCCATTCATATGCAAAAGGACAGATTGTCAAAAATTAATGCAGGGTTAAATAATAATGGGACCAGGCAGGGCTGACAGTAATCTAGGAAAGGCAGACAGTTTTCTGAGGTTGTACCTAGCAGAAAAGGTAAGAGGGAAAAAAAAACACTGAATGGGATGGAATTTCATTAGGCTTTTAATGAGGTGTTACCCAAGAGGTTAGTAAAAAAAAGTTAGAACACATGGTTTTGAAGTAAATATGTCAATATGAATTAATGGACAAAAAGAGTTTTAAGGTTGGGAAGCAGTGATGTGGGTTAACAAGGATCAGTGCATGGGCACGAGATGCTTGAAGTTTATATTTATAATTTATTATGGGAACTGGGTGCCAATGTGGCCTGTCAGGAGACGTACGCAGATTTCAAGGGGCTATAGTCCATCAGAGTGAATGGGCAAGGACAGGGCACATGGAGTATAATGTGGAAAATGTGAGGTCACCAACTTTAGTGAAAAATAGCATTATGGGATATTTTTTAAATGGCAAGACACTGAAAGTGCACAGAATCTGGGTGTGTACGTATACAAATCACGTAACATTAATATATGGGCACTACATCTCATTAGCCAGCCGGTGGTGTAGTGGCATCTGCACCAGACTTTGAGGCAAATGGTCCTGAGTTCGAATCTGGCTGGCTTTAATTAACAGTCAAGGATCATAATTTGTAAGAAACAAACACACCTCACAAGCAGATTGATGCACAGCTCTCTGTCAGAAAAACCACAATAAACTGATCCAAACAGAATGCCAGTCACCAGTGCCTCGGTGGTTTCAGCAGGGTTAGAAAGTATAGAAACATAGAAAAACCTACAGCACAACACAGGCCCGTCGGCCCACAAAACTGTGCCAAACATCTCCTTACCTGAGAAATTACCTAGGCTTACCCACAGCCCTCTATTTTTCTGAGCTCCATATACCTGTCCAGGAGTCTCTTAAAAGACCCTATCGTATCCGCCTCCACCACTGTCGCCGGCAGCCCATTCCACGCACTCACCACTCTCTGCGTAACAACTTACCCCTGATATCTCCTCTGTACCTACTTCCAAGCACCTTAAAACTAACTGTGCCCTCTCGTGCCAGCCATTTCAGCCCTGGGAAAAAGCCTCTGACTACCCACACGATCAATGCCTCTCATTACCTTATACAGCTCTATCAGGTCACCTCTCATCCTCTGTCGCTCCCAGACAAAAAGGCCAAGTTCACTTAACCTATTCTCATAAAGCATGCTCCCCAACCCAGGCAACATCCTTGTAAATCTCCTCTGCACCCTTTCTATGGTTTCCATATCCTTCCTATAGTGAGGCGATCAGAATTGAGCACAGTACTCCAAGTGGGGTCTGACCAGGGTCCTATATAGCTGCAACATTACCTCTCAGCTCCTAAACTCAATCCCACAATTGATGAAGGCCAATGCACCAAATGCTTTCTTGACCACAGAGTCAAACTGCACAGCAGCTTTGAGTATCCTATGGACTCGGACCCCAAAATCCCTCTGATCCTCCACACTGCCAAAAGTCTTACCATTAATATATATTCTGCCATCATTTTTGACCTATCAAAATGAACCACCTCACACTTATCTGGGTTGAACTCCATCTGCTACTTCTCAGCCCAGTTTTACATCCTATCGATGTCCCACTGTAACCTCTGACAGCCCTCCACACTATCCACAACACCTCCAACCTTTGTATCATCAGCAAATTTACTAACCCATCCCTCCATTTCTTCAACACACATCAAAGTTGCTGGTGAACGCAGCAGGCCAGGCAGCATCTCTAGGAGGAGGTACAGTCGACGTTTCGGGCCGAGACCCTTCGTCAGGACTAACTGAAGGAAGAGCTAGTAAGAGATTTGAAAGTGGGAGGGGGAGGGGGAGATCCAAAATGATAGGAGAAGACAGGAGGGGGAGGGATGGAGCCAAGAGCTGGATCCATCTTGGCTCCATCCCGCCCCCTCCTGTCTTCTCCTATCATTTTGGATCTCCTCCTCCCCCTCCCCCTCTCACTCCCACTTTCAAATCTCTTACTAGCTCTTCCTTCAGTTAGTCCTGACGAAGGGTCTCGGCCTGAAACGTCGACTGTACCTCTTCCTAGAGATGCTGCCTGGCCTTCTGCATTCACCAGCAACTTTGATGTGTGTTGCTTGAATTTCCAGCATCTGCAGAATTCCTCGTGCCTTCATTTCTTCATCCAGGTTACTTATAAAAATCACGAAGAGAAAGGGTCCCAGAACAGATCCCTGAGGCACACCACTAGTCACCGACCTCCATGAAAAATATGACCATCTACAACCACCATTTACCTTCTGTGGGCAAGCCATTTCTGGATTTACAAAGTAATTTTCCCTTGGACCCCCGTGCCTCCTTACTTTCTCAATAAGCCTTGCATGGGGTACCTTGTCAAATACCTTGCTGAAATCCATATACACTACCTTGAAATTAAAATGGTCATAACCTTGTAAAGAAATTGTTCAAATGAAATGGCACCATGTTCATCAGTTGAGAGATGAGTAAAAAGAAATGACATTTGACAGAAATGATGCCATGCAGAGCTGATTATCTTGGAGGTGTCTGTAAGGTATTTGTGTCCTCTATGAATGACATACCTCTTCTTGAGTGAATTGTCAAAAAATTGTAGGTATCCCATTTTGATTACTATACTATTCTCAATTCCTGCAACAGTGTGAACGACTAAACCTTATATGCTTCATCTATCATCACAAAAGATCTGCAAGGTCAGGTCCTAAGGAAATGTTTCTGAATGAGGCTAACCTTGAATTGGATTTTGAGAGAAGTACTGACCTTGATTTTAGTTTGCTTGATAAAACTCAATCAACAAACAGTGCCTGCAGTGCTCTTAAAGTTAAAGTTGTCGTTGTCTTTGCTCTTGGAAACTTTGCATCAGAATCTTGGCAGGCAGTCTCTCCTGAACAAATTACTACCTGCTGAAAAGTGAGGAAGCTTCCGTTTTTGATAAGTGCCAATCGTGCATTTGTCTACAGAGGCAGAACCCCCTTAATGCTGGCATTCATAGAGGGCCCTCACTCCCTCATAGACATTTTGCTGACAAATTTCTACCATGAAGACTTTGAACCAGGACACTGAGCTCTAGCTCCACTGATCTTCAGATCCCTGTGAAGGATCTCCTGCTGCCTTGGGAGAACACAGCCACGTACCCTTCCATCACTGCATAGCATGTCTCATCCCTTGCTACCACTCACTTACTGCATTGTATTATCACTCTGTAAAGATTACTTTCCAAGTTTAGACTTGTGAGAAAGGCTGTTACAAACTCGGGAAATTCTACCACCATTGTTCAACGTTCCTTAAAAAGGATTATCATTATGTACGGGAACCTGCAAGCCTGGCTCTTGGATTTAGAAATTTTGCTTTTTTGAAATACCATTAAGATTGCTTTTACTGCTTTAATGCCAAAAAGCACAAACTTCTCAGTTTTAGTATCCCTATATATCAAATTAAAAGCCCAAATTCTTCTGAGACCTTTCTCTATAATCGTTCCACTTATACAATTCAGCTCAGTAAATGCGATTCTTGTCACCTCTTCTTGCCTATTAATCAATATCCAACAATCACCTCTTTACTGCTGCATATAGTCTCTATAACCCTTTTGCCCAACATTCTAGTTCACTTCACGTAACATCAGTAAACTTTTAACCTTGCATTTTTTCATATCCTAATCCATAACACCTGATCTTCTTAGACCCTCAAAGTCTTAAGATGAAACATTATGCAACAGATTGTCATAATTATGCACTTGTGCTCAATTCTCCCTTGTACAATGGAATTTATAGTCTAGGACAATTAAATAAAAGCAAGAAATAGAGTTAATAACAGAGTGAAAATAATTCTTTAAGACAGTCCAGGGCTAATTAAGTGCAGTTCTTGCCAATATTTATGCCTTAGCTAACTTTGTCTAAACAGATGATCTGATTCTTCATATTTTCATTATTTGTAGGATCTTTCCAGCACAAATTAGATATACAGCACTCCCCCTGAAATTATAACAATGGATGCACCAGAAATTCTTCTTCGGCTCTGAGACGTCAGAGGATTATGGGATGTAGCACGGAACATCACTAATTAACGCAAAATCAAGCAGAATCATTATAGTTAAAACAAATTAAAACTATCAATTGTATAATTATCCAATGTTCCATTTTGTTAATTAAACATACAAAATAAATGTAAATTATTCTAACAACTGGTTTGATAAGTAATTGCCCTGTGTGTTTATAATTAACAAACTCTACTCAGTTACATCAATATATGAAGCCAAATTCTTAATGAATGTCATTCATTTCTGAGCTACTCACTGTAAAACTGTTGTTAACATTTTTCGTGCTGGATTCTGCGACACTGGCATCCGTTAAATCGACCTCATCAAATATAATGGACTAGAAGGAGAAAAAAAAATACAAGAAGATTATTGGAAGCAGTGTGCCCTATGTTACATCAAAGCTTGCTGAGCCGTAAAATTGGCCTTATACCACATAGCAATGTGATTAATGGGGTCGGTTGACCCCACAGTCCCCTTAGAACAGTGGGAGGATCCAATCTAAAAGATACTTTCCAGAAATCAATCACAGAATCATGGAAATGTTACGATACAGGAGATCTGTTGTGCCCACATCTGTTGTCAAAGAACAACCTGGCCAGATCCCACCTCCCAGCATTAATTCTGTACCCCCTTGGTCAAAGCTCTTCACATCCAAGCACTGTTTAAAGGCATTGAGAGCTTCTGCCTCTCAGTGTCTTTTCAGGCAGTGAATTTCAGAACCATGCCACTCTTAAGGTGTAAAAAACTCATTCATCATCTTCCCTCTAATCCCTTATCTAGTACTTCAAACCTGTGCCACCTGTTTTTTTTAATTTAGAGATACAGTGCAGCAACAGGCCCTTGTTGCCCAATTAACATTCACTGATTACCCTACTGTATAAACCCGCACATCTTTGGAATGTGCGAGGAAACTTATGCACCAAGAGGAAACGCACACACTCATGGGGAGAACGTATAAATTCCTTAGAGACAGCAGTGGAAATGAACCCAAGATGCTGGCACCATGATAATATTATGGCTTGTTTTTGGCTCTTCAGTTAAAGAAACTGGATCTTCTTAATTATGCTGTGTAGTATAATCCTCAATTAAGCATTCCCCTGGCCAAAGAATATTTCCTCGTAGATATCTAATATTTCCTCGTAGCTACAATTTTCCAGTCTTGGTGCATTGTCCTTGATCTCTTCTGCACCCTCTCCTGCGCAATTACAGCTTTCCTGTAATGTGGTGACTAGAATTGCTTACAGATCTCTGGCTTTTACCTAACATCTCTAAAATAAACATACAGTTGAACCACTCTCCAGCCCAGTTGTAGAAGAATAATAATTAAGGGAATTATTATCAGCTTTAAAAATAAGTTAATCACCAGGCCCAGATAAAAAACATCTTTAAAAAAGCAAGAAAATTGCAGAAGCACAAGATTGAGGATGACTTTCTTCTATTCTAATTCTGTGTGCACTGAAGTAACTGATGAGGCCGACATAGAGACCACTGGCTCATCATTAGATGGAGCAGGAGGTGCATGACAGGGCATCCGAAGCAGAACTGCATACGGTTCTCAGATATCATCCCTGCTCTTATATTTTATGCTTTGGCTAATAAAAGAAATAATCCTGTATCCTCTTCAGCCACCTTTTGACCTGTCCAGCAGTCTGCAATACGCTGTGGACATACTGCATACTGCAAGACTGTCTATTTCTCTAAACCATTTATTATCCCATTTACTGTAATTTCCTTTGCTTTGCCACACTTTCCCAAATGTAGTACCTCCTATGAAATTTCATCTGCCCAAATCACCACACTACCTTGTCCTTCCAGCAGTCTAAAGCTTTCTGTTCACTATCAGCCACATGGCCTTTTTTAATGTATCTCCTGCTGGCTTCGTTAACATGCTTCTTACATTTAGGTCTAAATCATTAATACACATTACAAAAAGCAAACAGCTGACATAGAGGCATTCAGTGAAAAAAAAATCCACTGACCATTATTCTCCTCTTTGTGCCACTGAGCTAATTTGGAACAGTGGGGTTTATTTGGATGGGACTTTGTCAAACAGACTTGCAAAATCGATGCAGACCACATCAAATGCACTGTGTTGATTCAAAAATTTCATTTCTTTAACAAATCTTCTCTGTTCTTTCCAAATGAAGGTTTACAGCAGGGGTGGCCAACCTTTTACATTCCATGCGTCAATTTTTTCACTCACGAGTTCAGATGCGCCATACAACTCTTGCACCCCCATTCAATTCTTGTAAAAATGTTAATACAGTATAGAACTCGTGCGTGAAAAAATTGACGCATAGAATGTAAAAGGTTGGCCACCCCTGGTTTATAGTATCTCTTCAAATGGGTTCCAATATTTGTCTACTGATCATGTTTACCTTCCCCTTTAACTGGTTTGTCCCTCTCTCCCTTTTAAAAAAATACAATACCAGCAGTGTTACTGGCATTTCCAATCATCAGCACTACTTCTGAAGCTAGGGTGGAGTGAAAATTCCTATTTAAAGCTTCTGTACTTTTCTCACAGCCTGGGATATATTTAAGCTGCTCCTAGTTACATACCTACTTTCAAACAGATAAACACCTTAATACTTCCTCTTTTACTATAGGGCCTGAGAGAGGGGGAGAACAGATTGCACAGTTATATGCTTAGTTAACTTCAGAGGGATGAGGGGGAAATTGATTCATCGTCATATTACTGAGAGATCACTGAAGCACTCTAATTCACAAATATTTTACAGCGAGATTACTGAAGGAATAGAAGCCCATTCTGTTCTATGTTATAAAGATCAGTGGGTGATATGGGAAGGGATTGTGCCTCCAATGAGTACTTTAATTTGGAGGGTGGACAGGGAAGAGCTAATATGTTACATCACCTTGTTGATGGACTCCCTGGGAGAAAGGCGAATCCTGTTCTAATGGATACAACAATAAATAATAATACTTATATAATAAACAGAGGAAGACCTTAGCATCAAATACTACCCTGAAAACTGTTGGATTGGGAATGAGAACAGTAGAATCTGAGTTAAAGTACTCTCCGTCCCAACCACTTCCTGCTTGAGTAAACTACATTTTTTGTTTGTCTTTAGATAGCTGCCAAATGATTGAGGCCTTTGGCCCTGTGTGCTGGAAAGCTAAATTTATACCGTGTGAATTTGTAGATGGCACTAAACACTCAGAAAAGAATTTTCCAGTATATGTCATTCTTAAACATTTCTCATGACTGTGGAGTATAACAGTAATATAGACAACTGTTCCAGTCCAAGAATGACCAATTCAGAATCAGTGGCTCAGAACAAATCTGTTTCTTAGTAATAATAAGAAAGTAATTGAATGCACCACAAATTGTCTTCTATTGGATTTTCTAAACGCACTGCACAGTGTACCATATTAGGATTGGGAGTGACAAAAGCACCATGCCAAAGGAGTGAATTTATTCCGAGCAGTAATCCCTGCTTTGTTTGCAGCTCCTATCATTCAGCTGAGAACTCTATTTGTAACAGGCTTTTACAAAATTAGATTACTTTGCACACTGGCTGTGGAAATTGGGAATTGAGCAGCAGCTGGATACAAACCAAAACATGCTAAATAGAGGATAATTAACACAAGGTAAATTAATGAGGAAGAGAAAGAAGACTTTTCGGAATAGCTGGCACTGCCGATGAAAGGAGATCAAATCCTTATCTTCTACCTTGTAACTTTTGGTTTTAATGAAACTCCTGGAAATTAAACCTCACTACAATTTAGTCTCAGCATTCTACAATCCTGATTACTATCTAGTGATAACTCCTGGAAAGTGCCATAAGTAGGTATGGAGTGAGAACACGATGTCTGGTTGGGGGTGGGGGGGGCTACTGCACAAGATCGAAGTAAGTTGCGTAAAGTTGTAAAATTAATCAGCTCCATCATGAGTACCAGCCTCCGTAGTATCCAAGATATCTTCAAGGTGCGGTGCTTCAGGAAGGTGGCTTTATTAAGGACCCCCACCACCCAGGACATGCCCTCTTCTCGTTGTTACCGTCAGGAAGGACATACAGAAGTCAGAAAGCACACACTCAATGATTCAGGAACAGCCTCTTCACTTCTACCATCCAATTTCTAAATGGACATTCCACCCATGAACACTACCTCACTACTTTTTTTTGATTATTTCTGCTCCTTGCACATTTATTTTAACTTAACTATTTAATATACTTTGTTGTAATCTAGTTTTTTCTATATTTATCATATATTACATTGTACTGCTGCCACGAAGTTTAGAAATTTTACATCATATGCTGGTGATATTAAACCTGATTCTGACTACTTGTGTCTCACCACTACTGAACTGCCTACCCATTGTCACAACCTGGATACAAGTAAAATTAACAATTTAGTGAAGCGACTAGTGGTAGCATCCAGCTAATTCCACCAAGGATCCAAAAACAAAATGTCTATTAAAAGTTAAAAATAGAAAACGAAAACTTGGGAAACATTGATCAACCTTCAGTGATCTTAAATATTTACTGTTTCTCTTTTCACAAATGTCACTGACGTGGTAAGCATATCCATCATTTTGTTTTTATTCCAGAAATAGCAGGACAATGATCATACCTCTGTAAGTTTTCAGATGCTTATGGATAAGGATAAGACTGGACCTAGGAGAAAGTGCTACATTGGATAAGGCTAATTACAAGAGTATGAGGTAGGAGCTGGGGAGAATAGACCTGCAGCTGCTGTTATTGTGCAAGTCTACATCAAACACGTGGGCAAAGTTTACAGGTTAGCTGGTCAGAATGTTTAAATGTTTGCCATGAGGGAGAAAGAAAAGGACAGCAAAATTCAGGAACTTGGATGACAAGGGTTGTTGCAAATATAGTTAAAAAGAAAAAAAGCATACTGTATGTAAGGCTTAAAAAGTTGCAATCGTACAGGACCCTCAAGAAATATTAGAAGTAGGAAAGAATCAGAAAGTTTAAAAGGGGCCATGAAGTGTCCTTGACAAATACAATTAGACAATCCCAAGACACATTAAAAACAAGAGAGTAACTAGGGAGAGTGCAGGACCACTGACAAACAAAAAAGGGAAGTTATGCCTGGAAACAGAGGAAGTTGGCAAGATGCAAAACAAGTACTCTACATTAGCATTCTTCAAGGAGAATGACAAAGGATAGTGAGATCAGACAAATATGCTGACATTCTAGAGCATGTTAATATCCAGGAGGAGAGCCTGTTGGGTGTTTTAAAGAACATTAAGGTGGATAGATCCCCAGGACCTAGTGGGACCTATCCAGGTTATTCAGAGAGGCGAGAGATAGATTATTGTGGCCCTGACAGAGATCTACACTTCAGCCACATGTCAGGTGTAGGAGCCTAAAAAAATAGCCAACGTTGTTCCTTTGTTTAAAATTGTCAATAGAGATAACCAGAAAATTATAGGCCAGTAAGTCTTAAAACAGTGGTAGGTAAATTGCTACCGAACATAGGAATATGATCTACTTGTATCTGCAAAAGCAGAGACTTTTGGGGATAGTCAGAACAACCCTGTGTAGGGAAGGTCATGTCTTACAAATTTATATGAGTGCTTTGAGTAGGTAATTAAGAAGGTCGATGAGGGCAGGGCCATGGACATTGCCTTCATGGACTTTAGTGAAGTTTTTGAGTAGGTTCCATACTAAATTGATCCTGAAGACTGGATCTACAATTGGCTTGGCCATAGAAGCAGAGGGAAGTGGTGGATGAGTACTTTCCTGTCTGGAGGTCTGCGACCAATATTCCACAATGATGAGTGTGGGACATCTGTTGTTTGTGATATATATGTAAATGATTTGCACCAAAATCTAGACGGGTTGATTAGTAAGTCTGCAGAAGACAGAAAATTTGGTAGTTTTGTGGATAGTGAGGCAGACTATCAAAGGATTCAGCAGGATATAGAATAGTTGGAAATATGGGCAAAGAAGGGCAGATGGATAATAACCTGAAGCATGAAGTGTCGCACTTTCAGAGGTCAAATGAAAGAGGAAAGTATATAGTTCATTGCAAGAACCTTATGTACATTTAAATACAGATGCATCTTGGGGGTACGTAGCTTCCTTAAAGTGGCAACACAAGTAGATAGGGCAATAAGGAAGACATATGGCATGCTTGCCTTCATTGGTGGAGACAAGGAGCACAAAAGTCAGGAAGTCATACTGCAGCTATATAGAACTTTGGTTAAGTCACATTTGGAATATCATGTGCAGTTCTGGTTGCTGCATTATAGAAAGAATATGGAGGCTTTGGAAAAGTGCAGAAGAGGCCCACCAAGATGTTGCATGGATTAGAAAGTATCAGCTATATAGAGAGATTTAACAAAATTGGACTGTTTTCTCTGGTATGTCACAGAGAAGTGACCTGATGGAAGTATATAAAATTATGAGAGGATAGAAAGTCAAGAACCTTTTTCCCAGTCAGATACTTGAGGGTAGAGCTTTAAGGTGAGGGGAAAATGTTACAGGATATTTACAAGGCTTTCTTTTTGCACAGAATGGCAGGTGCCTGAACTTGCTTCTGGGGAAATGATGGAAACAGATATGATGGCAAAGTTTACAGTTCTTTCTTCTTAGTCAATGACTTCATTACAAGAAGAGTGCGAAAAAAGAACAAAATCATTGTGTAATGTATTTAAAAGCAGTACAAATGTAATGAACAGAAGGAATCACAGAGAGATCTAATGTGCAAAGGTTAAGATATACCGCCGAAGGGTCTCGTCCCGAAATGTCGCCTGTACTCTTTTCCATTGATGCTCCCTGGCCTGTTGACTTCCTCCAGCATTTTGTGTATGTTGCCTGGATTTCCAGCATCTGCAGATTTTCTCTTGTTTGTGATTGGCCTCAATATTAAACATCCCATGACAGCACGGTAGTTAATACTGGGCCTCAACCTTTGTACATGCTCATTTTTATGACAGGGTTAGAGTGCGGCATGCAAATTGAATCCTGATAAATTTAACAATTGGCTACCAGTTTCACAGAGAAAATGGGTATAAAAGGTCTCTACGGTTCAATAAAGCAAAATACTTTTAGTTCACTCTTTGTGAAACAGGAGAAGGAATGATTTTTCCAAGACCCTCAAGGAAGCCTTCAGTTTCCCTCTGCTGATAACAACCTGCCAACATTGCCAAACCTTTACACACTTCTAACAAAAGATAACTATTTGCTAGTTGGTTCCTAAAGGCAGTTCACAATAAACCTCTACCCTTAGTTTCCCTGCCTGGTAGCTTTTCAACTTGGCTAGCCGAAAAGCATTACATTTAAGAAAAAAAAATTATAATGTACCTTGTTTTTAAGTTCAGCAAATACCCCATGCTTTTGATTTTACTATATTTCCTTCTGGTTAACTAACTCCGTCACTATCAACCCGTAAATAATCTGGGTTATTAAAACAACAGATTAACAGGAATATTAGTTTCACTTGTCAAATTAGCAATCAGTTTTAAATTCCAAATAAATGATAGCTTTGGATTCTTTTCCTCATCTATCTAAACTTGACCAAAACCAAAATTTCCTTGTGTAGATCAGGTTCTGTTGATTCACCCAACTGTCCACTGATCTATGTTACCTCTTGGTACATCAACAATATAAGTACTAAATTCTCAACTGCATGTGTATAATATTGACTCTCCTTCCACCCCTCCCTTTGGACCGTCGGCTCATCCAGTCCCTTCCCTCCTCTTTGTCACTGTTGATGATGTTTTCAAATACCAAGGATATTCACTAATATTTCAAATTGCTTCACTTCCTTCAGGACAGCACTTAAAAATCTTATCTGACTCACTTTTGTCAGTTCCCAGAATTTACTTTTTGGAATAAAGCTCACAGAAAATGCAAAATAAAAACTTTTTAAGAAACGACATCACATAGTCAGTTACACTGAGATAATGTCATGTCTGCTACTACTCAACCACAGTGAAAATCCTGCATTTGTTTTACCTTTGAATTCTTTGCATAGTACAGTATCCGCCCTCGGAGCTTGAAGTATCTTCTTTTCCAGCGCTGAAATGAACTTGTCTGTTTCATTAGAAGACCTTCTTTTATAATAGCCTGTGGAGATTGAAACCTCAGCATTTGTAACTGAAATTAGAGTTAATTCACATCTAGATACAATATCACATCCTCTGAAACCAGAAGCACAGGACATGCAAATGAAATGCAGAAAACCTTACCAACCACTTCCAATCAGAAACGCAATACAGAAAGCAATAACTCAAGTTAGAGTCTCCACAGAGTAAAACATACTATCAAATCTACTTCTTTGGCTCGGCTTTTGGTCTTTTTTTTCTGTCCATGTTCCACATTTCATTTTCAAATTACATCATTTTCCCTCTCCTGTGAACCACCTCTATCATCTTTACATCACCAATGTGTGACATTAGAGCATATTTTCAATCTATTACCACTCTAAGAATTTTCTTGCATATCAACTGACAACAAATAAATCATACAGTCCAATTAGTCAATGCCTCTTTTCAAAAACCTCCCACCAGCAAATCTTTATATCTTTATTTACAAATTCTTCTACTTTTTCCATGCAAATTCAAGCTTCTATTCCAGCTGACAATAACATGTTATATTCCAGTTTAAGATGGTGCTAGTGATACCCATGACTATAATGGCAAACAAAACAAAGAAAACGACTAAATACTTCATTAATAACAATCACCGCTAACAATGGAGAGGTGAGTCAAAGTCGAGGCGAGCAGAGGAGGAAACTCAAGGAAAATGGGTGCAAGGCAGAATTAAGGCGCGTGGACGCAGAGGCAGGGTCGAGGTATCCCCAAGAGTGAAGAAAGACCCAATGTTTCATCAATTTAACGGGCCAAATCATGGCAGTGGGGTCCAGGCCGCAGAGCGGTCTGACAGCAGGGAACGACCCAGTGTTTGGATGATTTAAGTGCTGGACCAGATTGAAATGGTCAGGGTGTCGGGACCAGAGGCGAGGGATGGGCCAGTTCTACTCATTGCTCTGCGACGTTTACTCTGCCCTGGCTGTGGCCTGCTCTGTCTGCAGTGATGTATGGCTCCGTGTTTTTCGTAAAACTTCAGGTCTGAATGCTATTTGCTTACTTTTATTGATTACACTGTTTGTTTGTTTTTCTCTCTCTCTGGATGTTTGATGGTCTTTTTTTAAATGGGTTCTTTTGGATTTCTTGGTTTTGTGGCTGCCTCTAAGGAGACGAATCTCAAGGTTGCATAATGTATACATTCTTTGATAACAAATGTACTTTTAACTATTCTAACAAATATTTCAATGGAATTCCTTTAGATTTAGAAGAGATTTTCCTGAAGTTATATCTTTTAATTTTTGACACTTCATAACTAGAAATAATTTATCCAGGTACATCCTATTAAACCCTTTGATTAACTTCAAGACTTCCTCTGTCATTTTTAGTTCTCTGAGTTCTGAAGAAAGCAAGCTTCTTAGCCTCTGAACAACCTCTCAGTGCACGCTCAATATTTGTAAAACTTCTTTCCATCTTTACTCCTAATGGAAAACTGTTACAATATAGAAACCAAAATTGTACTTGGTCTGATCAACATTCTTTTAACTTTTCTGATTTTCAATTCTCATCTGGACAGAAGTGAGTATCTGAAATCATTTGGCTTCATCATGGAAAAGTATCTGAAAGTAAGGACAGGAAGAAGGTAACACTGAAGTTGATTTAGAGCAGTAAACTGTTGTGTATTTGGTGATACTGATGAAGTGGGTTGTACACATGGTCCACTTCGTAGTGCAAGTTTGATTCATCTCTTTGTTTATGGCTACTTGAGCAGCAGTTCAGCACTGTAAGCTGAGGTTGTTGATCCATTCAATGGCTTTAGATGAGGCCAGCTGGACAGATGCTAAGCCAATGCTACTGAACATTTATGTTTAGAATATGCGATATGAACCATAGCCTTTTTGTTATAGCTGCCCGGGTTTCTTTGTCATTTTCCACTTGTGTAACAAGTGTTCACATATTTCCTCGCCCATTCTGAAATGATTCAAAGTGAACTTGTTTTCCAAATAAGATTAAACTCTGGAACTTCCATCTTCAAGTCCCAAACCAGAGGACAGACTATGACTTTGACTTTCAACCAAAATTTTTACTATAGACTAGAATACTGATTAAGTTCCAGTAAGGGCCATGGTATTTCGCAAGCTTGAA
Organism: Mobula hypostoma; assembly: GCF_963921235.1. Lineage (NCBI taxonomy): Eukaryota > Metazoa > Chordata > Chondrichthyes > Myliobatiformes > Myliobatidae > Mobula > Mobula hypostoma. Next base: position 82,487,088 of record NC_086100.1, on the reverse strand, counting down.
AATTTTCTAATTTTATCAAAAGTTTACCTAACTTTCCTTTTACGAGCTAGTATTAAATTGGTTTCAATCACTGTAACAGACAATGTCATCCAAATGCCTTTCAAAGTGAACCACTCATTGAATTTTAAAAGAAGATTTTTTCAACTTGCTGCCGGTTTTTTTACTAATCACAAAAGTAAGTGTGTTCCCAGTTATCAGCCCATTAGCCACCACGAGACACACTTATTTTCTTTAAATCCTTCCTGATTTTAAACAATTTCATTAAACCTCTTTCAAGCCTTCTTTGCTATTCAAGAAAATAGCTTCCATATTTCCAGTCTATTTGTGTAATTATTCTCTCACACTGAAACTTCTCTGGTAAATTTCTATGAATTCTCCAACGCCTTTATGTCCTTTCTTCTGCCTGGATTTTAATTTAGGTTTCTCATTAAGGTCGTCAAAGTTAAGCAGGTTCAGCATAATAGACAGGCTTTTGCATTCTACGTCTCTATAAAACTCAATTAGCTAACTGCTTTTACTCACCTGACTTTCACATCTTCAGATGCAAGCATAAACCATGTAAATGTATAACGGCATCCGTTAGTCTTGCGAGACCATGGATCTGCGTCTGGAAAGTACTCTTCAGGGCGCAGGCCTGGGCAAGGTTGTATGGAAGACCAGCAGTTGCCATGCTGCAAGTCTCCTCTCTCCACGACACCGATGTTGTCCAAGGGAAGGGCATTAGGACCCATACAGCTGGGCACCGGTGTCGTCACAGAGCAATGTGTGATTAAGTGCCTTGCTCATGTAGGGTCATGTAATTGATGGAAACATACATAATTCATAAATACTAACACTGAGTTGGGGGTCTGACATGATGACATAATTATGTGAAGTGCTTTTAATGCATTTGTGTTTAGTGTTTTGGATTACAATAAATGAGTTGTTATGGTTTTTCTTAAACATAAAATACCTCATACCGTTTTATTCACGAAAACCTACATTGGAGATGCCTGTGTTCTAGGATCCAGTTATTGACCATGTTGACTAACATAGTTGCTTTGATACCGCCAGAGTTTTGGGAGCAAGATGCAATTGATTGGTTTGTACAAGCTGAGGCCTAATCCACACTGTGAGAAATCATCACAGATCACACTAAATTCTACTATGTGGTAGCACCAGCCAGCAGTTGCACAGCATTGAGTGGGGTGAGTCTACTAGAACACCCACTTGAACATGATAAATACTGATTGCTGAAAATTCAATTTTTACAAACTTTTGAACTATGAGAGTCTGAGTGCACCAGACAATTGTTGTCCTTGGAGATGCTAAGCCGTCAAAGCTAATGAACCACATGCTGTTCTCCTAGGAAATCACCATCCTTGTTTTATTTTTAAAGAACTCTTCATGTAGCAAATGCCTGAGTAAATTCACATAGCCTTCTCTAACGAACCTATGAAGGACCACAGGGAGCTTACTAAAATGGCTGACAGTCTACGTTCAGCCAGGTAGAGGTGCATCATTCCTTCTCCTTTCCTCAATAAACCCGGTCAGCAAGGCCCCCAGCATAAGGACGCTTGTGGCTACAAAACAGACAAAGCTGAGTCTGTGTTTTTACCACGGTTTCTTTGGTACAAACACTAGGAAATGTCGAGTGCTTTGCAGCTTCAACAGTGCCAGAGTATTGGCACATCATAAGTCTGTGAACACCATGGATTCCAGCTGCCAGGCTCATCTACTGCTCATTATGGACACGTTTTCAGGGCAATGCTTCCTGTGTGACATGGGTGCTCAATTGAGTGTGCCGCCAGCATTGCCTATTGATGAGAAGGCAGAGTGACAAGACCTTGATGAAGGTTGCTAACGACAGCAGGATCCAGACTTACAGAACACGAGGGTGACACTCTGCTTCAGTGGGCGATGTTACACATGGGACCTCATCTTGGCTAAAGTGACTAGACCCCTGGTAACAGCAGATTTCCTGTGTGCCCAAGGACAATTAGTCAACCTTAAGAACTGCCAGTTTGTAGATGTCAAGGGCTTTGGGTCATTACCCTGTTCTCCACAATGATTCTATCAAGCACACACACCACCGCATGCAAGCTTACTTGACTGGTGGACGAATTCCCAAACCTCACTAAGCCCACACTCTCCACTAGAGATACAAAACATGGGGTCGAGCATCACATTTCCATCACTGCCCACATGCATAAACTGGACCCAGTGAAGCTGGCAACCACGAAGGTCGAGTTTGCCTACATGGAAAGACTTGATATTGTACACCAGTTGGATAGTCCCTGGGCTTCTCCCCTCCATATGGTCCCCAAGTCCGATTGTGGTGCCCCCCACGCAGCAATTACCAACGCCTTAATGAGGTCACCACCCTCAATCGTTACCTGATCCCACACATCCAAGACTTATTGGCACATTTAGCTGTAAAGTTAATTTTTTTTCCAAAGTCAGACTAGATAGGGGCAACAATCAGGTGCCAGTGTGCTCAGAGGACATTCCCAAAATGGCTGTGATAACCCTATTTTGCCTCTTTGAGTTTCTGCACGTTGTTTGGGCTGAAAATTGCAGCACAGACTTTCCAATGGCTGATGGACTCTGTATTAAGACTTAGTTTCTCTTTTTGTTTACCTGGATGACATATTTGTCTCCAGTGCATCCAAATCCAAACACGTGTCTCATCTCTGCACAATTTTCGAGTGCTTAAACCAATACGGGTTGATTATTAACCCTGCTAAATGCCAGTTTGGGTTGTCAACTATTGACTTTCTCAACATCGCATCTCCACAAAGGTGTGATACCCCTCCTATCAAAAGTAGCCACTTTTAAGGATTCCCCCACATGCCCACACTACTAAAAAACCACAGGAGTTTTTAGGTATAGTTAATTTCTATCACCTCTTCATTCTGCAAGCTGCTGAACTCATGCTCCCCTGTATGGTGTGCTTAAAGGCAACACCCCAAATCATGTGCTTGACTGGCCAGTGGGCTTGACCAGGGCATTTGATGATACCAAACAAACTCTTTTCAGTGCGGCACCCACTCCCCAACACACATATAGCCATTACCACTGACGCTTCATACGATGTTGTGGGTGCTGTACATGAGTAGTTCATCAGAGGCATGTGGCAGCCACTTGTCTTCTTCAGCCGGCAGCTCTCTCCCCCAAAAGGAAGTACAGCATAGAAACATAGAAACATAGAAAATAGGTGCAGGAGTAGGCCATTCGGCCCTTCGAGCCTGCACCGCCATTTATTATGATCATGGCTGATCATGTTTGACCATGAGCTTCTCGGTCTCTATCTGGCTGTCCACTATTCTCATTTTCTGCTATTATCACCATTTCACAGCGTTTGTTGACCACAAACCCCCTGTACATGCAATGGTCAAAATAGCAGACCCTTGTTCTGCAAGGCAGCAACAGCACCTGGTCCACAGATCAGAATTCACACTTGGTACACAGCATACAAGGGGAAAGATAATGCTGTGGCTGAATGCCTCTCACTGTTAGCCATTGAGGCCCAAGTTACTGATCCAGAGGTCAAGGCTTACCAAACAGCACACACAGGCATGCGCTTGACTGACATTAAGTTCGGGGAAGCTGGGGTTTCTCTCCTGTGTGATGTCTCAACCGTTCGCCCTCACCCCATAGTAACCGCAAACTGGAGACAGACTGTGTTTAGCTCAATACATGGCCTCTCACATCCAGGCTGGAAGGCCTCACAGAAACTGGTTGCACTAAAGTTGTGTGGTATGGCCTTAAGATTGGAGTGCAACCTTTATGGAGTGGCAGCGGGCAAAAACTAACAATCATGTTCAGGCGCCATTGACACCTTTTGAGGTCTTTGAGCGATGGTATGACCATGTCAATATGGACCTTGTTGGTCCTCTTTCCCCCACCCACAGTTTCCTGCACCTCCTTACCATGGTGGACCGTACCACCAGGTGTCCCTATGGCATTAACAACGGCTGCCGATGTGGCTCGGGCGGTCATCAGCACTTTGGCTGCTCTGTGTCGCACCTCATCTGACATTTCCTCTGACCGCGGCCCCCAATTCATTTCAGACCTCTGGGCTGCAATGGCCCAGAACCTTGGCATTAGGCTACATCACACCATGGTGTATCACCTGCAGTCCAATGGCCTATGCAAGCACTTTCACTGCTCCTTAAAGGCTGCTCTGAAGGCCTCCCTTCCAATTGAGTGTTGGCACGATTGTCTCCCGTGGGTGCTGCTGGGGCTCAGAATGGCACAAAAGGAGGACCTGCAGTCGTCAGTGGCTGAGTTGGTATACAGGCAGCCGTTATGGGTGCCAGGTGATTTTTATTCCTGATGCCATGGCCGTCTGGCCGGCCTCTCAACAGTGTTCCGCCCCCCTCAGTGAATTCAATTCCTTTGCACCTTTTTCTACCTCCCATCATGGCGTACAGTGCCCTTGGGTTCCTGTTGACATACACTCCAACTCAATTGTTGTCATCCGCCATGATGCACACCAACATCAACTTAGGCCCTCTTACGATGGCCCGTCCTGCATTTTGGAACAGAGAGAGAAAAGTTTTATCATAGATAAGAGGGGTAAACCTGAATGTGTTTCAGTAGATCGCCTTAAATCGGCCCATCAAGATTTGACGGATTCCGTTACCATGTCCCTGTCATCACAACATGACCATGAGCATGCCAATACACTTCTGGACCAGTCAGAGGTATCTACTGTTCCTCTGCCCATGGAGCACAGGACCTGAGCCCGGCAGCTCACCTGAACTCTGGACAGGCTCATAATGTCAGTTTTAGTGAATTCAGGAGTGGTCTGTGTAGGGTAACATAATTGGTGGAAACGTACTCTGGCAGAATGGGTCTACCCTGAGTCCCAATGTGGTTTGCACACAAGGAGGTCAACTGTCGACATGATTTTCTCACTCCTTCATCTCCAGGAGAAGTGCAGGGAACAACAGAAACCCCTCTATGTCGCTTTCATCAACTTGACCTAGGCATTCGACCTTGTCAGCAGGAATGGGCTCTTTCAGATTCTCCTCAAGAACGGCTGTCCCCCGAAACTCCAAAGTACCATCAAGTCATTCTATGATGACATGAGGGCTACTGTTCAGTACGATGGCAGCTCATCAGAACCCTTCACTATTCGTCGTGGAGTCAAACAAGAATGCGTGTTGGCCCCAATATTATTCGGCATCTTCTTCTCTCTGCTATTGAAGCACGCGTTTGGGACGTCAACAGAAGGCATCTACATGCACACCAGGTCTGATGGTCGGTTGTTCAACCCTGTGTGCCTGACAGCAAGAACAAAGGTGCAAAAGATCTTAATACGTGACATGCTCTTTGCCGATGACGCTGCTATAACCTCACACACCAAACAGCAACTACAAACTCTCATGGACCGCTTCTCTAAGGCATGCAAGGACTTCAGGCTTACCATCAGCCTAAGGAAAACAAATGTCCTTGCCCAGAACATAGTGCAGACACCAGTCATTAATATTGACAATTACGATCTAGAAGTGGTCCACGAGTTCACATACTTGGGGTCGACCATTAGCGACACTCTCTCGATGCTGAAATCAATAGGTATATCGGCAAAGCAGCATCGATCCTTGCTCGACTCTCCTCGCGGGTCTGGGAGAATCCGAAACTCACTACAAAGACCAAGACTGCTGTGTACAATGCATGCATTATCGGCACCCTCCTGTATGGTAGCGAGACTTGGACCATCTACTCCAAGCAGGAGAGGAAACTCAATAGTTTTCACCTGCGTCGCCTTCGCCGCATCCTTGGTATCACCTGGAGAGACAAAGTCCCAAATTCTGAGGTCCTCTCCCGCGCTGGACTTCCCACAATGTTCACGCTGTTAAGACAATGCAGACAGCGCTGGCTGTGCCACGACCGTCGTATGAAGGATGGTAGGCTGCCAAAGGACATTCTCTAAGGAAAACTAGCAACAGGCAAGAGGAACATTGGTAGACCCCAGCTTCGCTTCAAAGACCTCTGCAAGCGTGACATGAAAGCCTTAAAAATCAACACGGAGTGCTGGGAGGATACAGCAGATGACCGCAACAAATGTTGAAGCACTCTTCAGCAACACCTAGAGCAAGACGAGAGAGTGATCCTGAGTCAGTTTGTGGACAGCAGACAGCAATTCCACGGCACGCTACACATGCAGCAGCTGTGGCAGAGCCTGCCGTTCCAGGATCGGCCTCAATAGCCACAGTCGACACTGCTCAACAAACCAGTGACTACCAGAGACGCAGTGCCCGTGGTCAACCACGACCGACGGAGGCCACACTTAATTCACAACCACCGACATTGAGTTGGGATTCATTTTAAGAGGCTGGTCTGACATCATGATGTAATTACGTGAAGTACTTTTACTGTGCTCCGTGTTCAGTATTTTGGGTAACAGCAAATGAGTTGTTATGGTTTTTCTTAAACATAAAATGCCTCAGGTCATTTTATTTGTGAAAACCTACACCTGCACTTCTAGACTTTTTCCTCACTCACATTATTGATAAATTTGTCCTAATTAATTTTATTAATGCTTCTTATTCATCCTGGAGAAATACAGTGGCATTGAATTTCATTGTCTGGTGTCTTCCATACAAAATGCTTGCCCATATCTTCTTGACATTTATTTCTTCCGTTCTCAAATTTTATGCAAAAAATAACAATGGCCCTAGCATTCAGTCATAAAGAAACAAGCTACATTAAAGCTACATTCTAGCTCAGATCACAACTGAGCAGACCACAACGAACGTAAATTAGGTTAATGCGTTATGTCCCTGTCATTTCCTCTCTCTTGAGGCAATCTCAGTGATAGTGAGAGTGTAAAAATAACCCTGGTAAGCTATTTTTCCAAATTTTCAGCATCTCCCTATTTCAGGGGTCCCCTACCTTTTTTGTACTACCGACCGGTTTAATATTGACAATATTCTTGTGGACCGGCTGACCGGGTGTTCAAGCAGGGTTAAACTCACTTCAACATGTCTTTTACAGTTAGGGTTGCCAACTTTCTCACTCTCAAATAAGGGACAAAAGTAGCAGTCAAATACGGTTCAATGTTTACCCTGAGAAAGACTACCATGACCATGAAGCCTTGCATGGGCACTTGTGTGCGCACGCGTGACGTGAGCATATGTGACACGCGCATGTGCATACGTGCTGATTTTTTTCTACAAATCAGTTTTGACTTAATCTTCCCGACTACACTGTACATACATTATTTCTACTTTATATAGGCTGTGTATTTACATCATTAATACACTTACTATATGTTAGTGTTATTTTAGTTTTTATGTGCTATTTGGTATGATTTGGCAGGTTATTTTTTGGGTCTGAGAACGCTCAAAAATTTTTTCCCATATAAATTAATGGTAATTGCTTCTTCGCTTTACGCCATTTTGGCACGAAAGGTTTCATAGGAACGCTCTACCTTAGCGGGGGAAATATGGGACAAGGCCGGTCCCGTATAGGACAAACCAATTTAGCCCAATATACAGGATGTCCCGCCAAATACGGGACAGTTGGCAACCCTATGTTAAAGTTCAACAGTATGTGACAGGGAATGAGGAAAGGTGCAGCTGACTCATATTGTTTCCTCACGGGCCCGGTAGCAGATGCTTTGCGGTCCGGTGGTTGGGGACCACTGCTTTATTTTATGCATCAGTTCTGTAGTCTCTACCAATAAGACAGGTCCAGCTTTCTTACACCTTTGACATTCACAAAATGCTGAAGCTACTCAGCAAGCAGCATCTATGGAGAGCAACAGTCAACGTTTTGGACTGAAGGTCTTGACCCGAAATACTGACTGTTTATCCCTCTCCATAGATGTTACCTGACTTGCTGAATTCAAAGTCAAAGTCTGTCCCAAGCCTTTGTGGCCCATCAGTCCAGTGCTTATACCGGTTTCTGTGGTATGAAGTGACTGAGAGTACGAGACTCACCCTCGGATAGGACGCCAGTCTATCGCGAGGTTAACCCCCAGCATTTTCAGCTGGGTGGACTGGAGCAGTGTGTGGTTAACTGCCTTGCTCAAAGACACAACACACTGCCCCAGCCAAGACTCGAACCCACAACCTTCAACGCACTAACCACTTGGCCACGCGCCACACAACTTGCTGCATTACTCCAGCATTTTGGGTGCGTGTTGCTCAAGATTTCCAGCACCCACAGAACCTCAGTATTTACCCTTGACACTCTATTGTGATTATAATTACATAGGGAAATCTAAATGGAGATGAGATAATGCCCTGTACAGATTCAGCCTCGCACCTTGTGTTTTTTTTCCACCCCACTATCCTTTTCCCTTCCTTATTGGTAGCCATATTTTATGGAGATAGTCTCAGAGGCATCTCTACTACTACCAAGAAGCCTCATCCATTGCAGCAGTTTGAAAATTAAGAGTATGGGGTTGAAAAATGCTGCAATAGAATTTGCATGATTTTTTTGTGTAGAGAAAATGGTAAAGTGCTCTCCCAAACACTGAATTAAGTATCAGTAGAGGATCTGTGGAAACCTCAGAATGGTGCCTGAATGGAGAAGTTAATAGAATCTGAGAGCATGAAAGAGCTACAATGGTATTACAATACTGGTGACCTGGGATTCACATTACTATACACTGCAGTTAAATTTCCAAGATTTCCTGGTGAATTACAAATTACACTAATAGTTTTACAAAATGGGTAAAACAATATGTCTCTTGAAGACAAAATTCTCCTGCAAACACTCAAATACTGCCATTATTGAAAAGTGCCTCATGGAAACGTAGTGCAATGACGCAGACAGCAAGATTCTCATAATGCAACATTACTGGGTAATCCACTTCAGGTTGACCTAGTTATTGGTCACAGCAAAGTGAGCCCAAGGATCAGTTCCAAGGCAATACTGGGTCATTCTATCAAAAATGTTAAATTAATGGAGCTTCTGAAAATGTGCAATGATAGCAGGAAATGTTGCAAGTACTCAGTGGATCAGACGACTCGAGAGAAAGAAAAGGACTTTATATACCATAGGAAGTACTGAACCCACACAGGGAACCTGGTGTACAGGAACAAAGATTTCCAAAGGCAACAGCACAGGTTGAAGACATGGCCGAGGGCAAAGTGGATACTTTCCTTCATTAGCCAGAGCTTGGAAAAAGGAGAAGGGAGGTATGGTGCAACTACAGTGGTGCTTCAAAGTTTGTGAACCCTATAGAATTTTCTCTATTTCTTTTTTTTTGGGGCGTGTGCCTGCGTGCGTTCGAGCCTGTGCATGTGCGTCTGCGTGTGCGTCCGTGATGATGTCTTTTTCATGGCTTTTTTACAAGGCGCAGAGTGAGACAGAGAGAGACTGTGTGGCGCACCACTCCTCACACAGATATTTTCGCAGTATTTTTCCCTTTGTTTTACAAGGTCGAGTTGAGAGCTCGGCACTTAACCCGGCACGGATGGAAAGTGTACTCGGGAGTGGACCCGACTGGTTTCGAACCGGGAAACCTCCACTCCCGGGTCCGGCACCAATGTCATTGCACCACCAGCTGGCCCGAATTTTCTCTATTTCTGCATAACTATGACCTAAAATGGGATCAGATCTTCATATATGTCCTAAAACTAGATAAAGAGAACCCACTTACTGTAACTAAATAATACAAAAACATTATACTCATTCATTTATTTATTGAGAAAAACAATCCAATATTACATGTATTTCTTGGAAAAAGTATGTGAACCTTTGCTCTCAGTAACTGGTGTGATCCCTCCCCCTGGTACAGCAATAACTTCAACCAAACATTTCTGGTAGCATCAGCTCGGAGGAATTTTCGGCCATTCCTTCTTACAAAGCTACCTCAACCCTAGGATGCTGGTGGGCTTCCTTGCATGAACTTCTTAATTCAGGTCCTTCCACAGCCTTTCTCTAGGATTAAGGTCAGGACTTTGACTCGGCCATTCCAAAACATGAATTTTCTTCTTCTTAAACCATTCTGTTGTTGAGTTACTCTTGTCTTTTGGATCATTGTCTTGTTGCATTATCCAACTTCTATTAAGCTTCAGGTGACAGACTACTACCCTGACATTCTCCTGTAAAACGTTCTGATATAATTTTGAATTCATTGTTCCCTCAATGATTGCAAACCGTCCAGGCTTTGAGGTGGCAAAGCAGCCCCGAACCATGATGCTCCTTCCACCATGCTTCACAACTGGGATGAGGTTTTGGTGTTGGTGTGCAGTGCCCTTTTTCCTCCAAACATAGCAATGTGCATTTTTGCCGAAGAGTTCAACTTTTGTCCCATCTGCCCACAGAACATTGTCCCAGAAGTGTTGTAGAACATCCAGGTGGTCTTTCGCAAACTTGAGACGTTCAGCAATGTTTTGTTTTTGGAGAGCAGTGGTTTCCTCCCATGAACACCATTCTTGTTCAGTGTTTTTCTTGTAGTGGACACATGAGCAGACACTTTAGCAAGTTCTAGAGATTTCTGCAGGTCTTTTGCTGTTAGTCTTGGTGCGATCTTTGCAGGATGCCCACTCCTAGGGAGAGTAGTAACAGTACTGAGTTTTTTCCATTTGGAGACAATTTCTCTTATTGTGGACTGAGGAACACGCAGGTCTTTAGAGATGCTTTTGTAGCCTTTTCCAGCTTCATGCATCTTTACAATTCGTCTTCTAATATCCTCTGGAAGTTGTTTGGATCAAGGCATGGTGCACATAAACAGATCTTTCTTGAGAAGAGCAGATTCTGACAGTAACCTGACTTTGTGCATCTTTTTTATAGGGCAGGGCACCTCTGCAACCCACACTTCCAATCTCATCCTATTGATTGGAACACCTGACTCCAAACAGCTTTTGTAGAAGGCATTACCCAAGAGGTTCACATACATTTTCCAACAAATACAAATATTGGATCAATTTTCTTAATAAATAAATGAACAAGTATAATTTTTTTGGTGTTATTTATTTGTGTTATCTTTATCTAGTTTTATGACTTACGTGAGGATCTGATAACATTCTAGGTCATATTTATGCAGGAATAGAGAAAATTCTACAGGGTTCACAAACTTTCTAGCAGCATTGTATATAAAAACTATATACAGTAGGTTACAGTTGGATTACAGTGTGTTTCTGGTCAATGGATCCTAGGAAGGCTGTGACTGCACTGAAGAAGGTGCTGTGATTTACCAGGACATCATCTCAAAGGAGTGCTTGCGTTATTAGAAGAAACTGAATAGGCTGGGATTGTTTTTTTTTTGGATTGTAAAAGCTGATATGAGACCTGACTACAATATACAACATTCTGACAAATTAGATAGGGTAGATAGTTAAATATGTTCCCCTTAGCAGACATATCTACAATCAGAAGGCAGAGGCTGAATGTAAGAGCAAGAGATACAGAGATTTTGCTCTATCCAAAAGATGTTTAGCATCTTGAATGCTCTGCATAGATGTGTGCTGGAAGTGAGAAGTCTCACACTTAACAACTGCCGAAAAATGGGATTAATATGGATGAGCAGCTGATCGTCAACATTTGCAAGGTAGGCCAATGAGCCTGTTTCAATGCTGTGTAACTTTGACTTTATGAGATGTTGTCTAATCTTGCATATAGCATAATACTCTTCCGTAATTTTACTTATTCATTCCAGGTTTTATACTCCTAATGAGATCATCCACAGATGACAATGTAAAGCATTTAACAGAAGTAGGAAAATAATGTTACAGACCTGTCTCTAACAGACACTTCCAAAGAGTCCTGATAGACTGGATTTCTTTAAACAGAGAGCTGACAATAAACCTCCAGGTCTGCAAAGTGTCTCAAGTATGTCCCTGTCAATTATGAAGTAGCAAAGCAAAACTGCTGCCCTGGACAACAACTTTTTCATAATTCCCCTCCACAAGAACATACTGAAGCCAAACTTAGCTGACACGGACATCTACAGCTATAAAGCAGCAACTTGTAACTGTGGAAGTCAGCTAACTTCACCACGTACTACAAGGAATTGGCTGGATAGACTCACTCTGGAGATTCTGCAGTGATATATTTCATACTTACTCCCACAGAATTGGGATTTCTTTAACTAGCTTTACCTGGTTCTTTCATACATTGCGTGAGAATGATATTAAGCTGAGTTATTTCTGATAGAAGTTTACAAAATTACAAGAGACATTGATAAGGCAGACAGCCAGTATCTTTTTCCCAGGGTACAAATGTCAAGTTCTAGAGGACATGCACTTTAGGTGAGACAGGAATATCTCGAGGACAAGCACGAGATAAATTTAATTTTACACAGTATGTAAAATGTGCCTCTGTCAGGCTGCCAAGAGGTAGTGATGGAAGCAGACACAAAAGTGGCATTTAAGACACATGAATATGAATGTAATGGAAGGATATGGAACATGTGCAGGCAGATGAAATTGAGTTCAATTTGGCATCCTTTAGCACAGACATTGCAGGAATCAATGTTTTTGCTGTAGGCATACTCTTCCAGCTCAAAGGGCCTAGACTCTTCTTCAGTACATCAAAACAAGGTTTCTGGGTTAAGGTAATGCACAATATCTGCATTCAAAGTCTGTCCAGAGCATATATTGTGGGTTGAAGGGCCTGTGCCTGAGCTCTATTGTTTTACCTTCTGTGTAAATCATGTGCAAAAGTCTTAGGCACTCTGGATTTTTTATAGAGCCCCGATATCAATATCAAAGCTGTCTGGGATTATCTGGAGAAGGAAGCAAGCGAGACAGCCAAAGTCTGCAAAACTGTGACAAGTTATCCAAGATGCTTGGATCAACTTACCAGCTGATTTTCTTATAAAACTACATGTCAGAGTACCTGAGAGAATTGATGCGGTTCTAAAGACAAAGGGTGGTCACATCTAAGTGATTTGATTTAGTTTTTCTACTGTTTACTGCTCATTAATTTTTCTTGATATTTAGAGACTTTTCATTTCATTATCTTTGAAAGCATCTTCACTTTGCATAACTTTTGTACAGATGCCTAAGGCTTTAGCACAGAGAGACTGTGTAAGAGTACAGAGAGACAGACGTGTGGTTTATTGGGAATTTTGTTACTGCTGAACGCTTTAATATATCTCTAAAATGCCATCCTGTTTAAAAGATTGAAAATACTTTGGCAATAGTTTGAGAATATTGTCCTGTACTGTCACTGGTTCCACCCTTGCACAACACTTATGGATTAATAACGGGCACGCAAACCTAATGTGCCATACGGTACAAGGTAATCACCAATGTACCTGTGTCTAAATCCAAAGGAATCTAGGGCAAGAAGAAAATTAACCAGTTAAAAAATTTCAAATTCTTTCAATTCTCCCTTGCAATTTAATTCATTGTGAGAGGCAAATTCATCCTGATATTTAATTTTGTCATGATGCTAAACAGATAGAGACAAGCAGATGAATAGGACTGCACCTTCTCTTATGCAGAAAAAAAAGGACTATTAGATGCTTGGTTGTTTAACTTAATCACCCATTCTTTTCATACCTCATGTGCTGAGACTGTATTACTTGGTAGACAAGTTTAGTAAAAGAATGTTGAACTTCAAAAGTCAATCTTTTTATCACAGACACACCCCTCGACTATTTTCTCAGTGAGATTTGTTAATCATTCTCCGGTACCATGCAAGGTTTATATCAAAACAACATATTAACAGAAATATCACTGAATTGCCTGAAGCAATGAAGCAAAGTCAGAATTCCTAACAAACTACTTCATCTATGTTGTCAAGTACACATAAAACACACAGCAATTGTTTCTTTTATTAAGTGTCATAAACCCAAGGCAATTCCAACAACTCGTGGTCTAATGACTGGAAGAGTCAGAAATCCAAAGGTTTAACAGCAAGTAATGCTTTTGGCTAATTCTGATGGAATTCTGAACTGACAAAGCAAGAACCAAATTTCAGTTTTGCAAAAGGATATTGAAGAAGATGGTACCAGCGAACAACATGACCAAGGGGGACCCTCCAGACAGTTCACGAAGTTACTCCTTTCACTTCTTTTACTTTCTCTTACTATTTTACATGTGGCTCTGCTATTGTTTAAAGCCTGTGATCTACACTTTTGTGGTGTGTTTTCGGGCCGAATGAGCGATCTGGCGCTTTGCTGTCTGAGTGAGTTCACAGAGATATCAAGTGAAGTGTGGGGCCAGGAAGCCAAGAAGCCTGGGGACAGAGCACAATCCCATGATTGACTCCAGTTATTACAGATTAGATCATCAAAGAAGACTGAAACCAATGAGGATGAGAGCGGAGGGTGGGCGGCTGTTCAGCACCAACTACTTGCAGCTAACCGGTCCCCCCTTCCTCACTCGCTGTTGCCGAAGTGTCTGCGTGTGACCACTCTCTCCTTGCCTCCCTCTCTCCTGCTGCTCTCGAAGGAAGGTGTCTGCATATGGATGGGCTCTCTCCCCCCTCACTTAATGATGCCAGAGGAAGGTTCTGGAGCCCTGGGCAAGGTTTAATCGAAGCAGTTTGTGGATTGGACTCTGTAGTTCACATTATGATGTGTCTCTGGTCACTCCTTGTTTTGTTGCTAATTTTGTGTGATTTTGATCCCGGTAGACTAGTTCTGCAACCTGCAGATAGCGAAGATAGCACTAGGCTAGGATGAACTGAGCTGGACTGAATGTGCCTGCACATTTTTGATAGCTTTGTGGTTTGGTGTCTTATTTTTTTTTCATTCATTTTTTTTGCCATTTGTGCAATTTGTTCTTTTTTAAAATATTGGCGGTTTGATGTTTCTCTTTGAACAGGTTTCATGGTTTTCTTTGTTTTGTGGCTATCTATGAGAAAGTGAATCTCAGAGTTGTATACTACATACATACTTTGATAATAAATGTACTTTGAAAGGGAATGGGTCTCTTCTCATTTCAAACTCCAATCTTTGTCTTAGATGTTTAATGCAGAGTTTAGTGAAGAATGAATAATCTTTGAGAATTTATTGCCAATTAAGCTTAAAGGCTTCTGATGCCTAATGCAAACCAACACACACAAAATGCTGGAGGAACTCAGCAGGTCAGACAGCATCCATGGAAAAGAGTAAACAGTCAACATTTCAGGCTGAGACCCTTCTTCATTCCCTGAAGCATAGTCTCGGCCCCAAACATCGACTGTTTACTCTTTTCCATGGATGCTGCCTGACCTGCTGAGTTCCTCCAGTATTTTGTATGTGTTGCTTTGGATTTCCAGCATCTGCAGATTTTTTCATGTTTCTAATGCGAACCAAGCCTGCTCAAGTTAATTTACATTAATCTCCCAACGTCAGCAGACAGGAATAAATTCATTCCCATCATTCTGGCCACGTGACATCCACAACTCAGAATATCTAAGGCATAGTATCACTCTGTTGCTCAAGAAAAATTATTTTATTTTGCTTCAATGGTTTGCATAGACTAAAGGTGAAGGTGGGACTAAAGCAACTAGCCAGTTGATTAAAGTCTGCATTGGATATAAAATTTTAATTTGTGTTTCACTGTATTTGTGTCCTCTCTACGAAACTGCATCAAACTAAGCTTAAACAACAGGAATTCTGCAGATGCTGGAAATTCAAGCAACATACATCAAAGTTGCTGGTGAACGCAGCAGGCCAAGCAGCATCTATAGGAAGAGGCGCAGTCGACGTTTCAGGCCGAGACTCTTCGTCAGGACTAACGAAGGGTCCTGATGTTAGTCCTGACGAAGGGTCTCGGCCTGAAACGTCGACTGCGCCTCTTCCTATAGATGCTGCTTGGCCTGCTGCGTTCACCAGCAACTTTGATGTATGTTGCTCAAACTAAGCTTATTTCTGTCTATTTAGGTGTTAACGAACCAATGACACTATATGCAGAACTGGGAGTTCTAGTGTCCCTAAAGATATTCCACTCTGAACCAGCATCACCTAATACAAGTTCACAATTTTTTCACATCACTGAATAGTAATAGCATACTTTCTTCAGCATATCATCAAGATCAGGGTGACTTTCTTCCACTTTGGTCTTACGAGTTCTGAGACAGCTAATGAGAACATTGTAGGAGCAGCATTCTCTTTCACCAGTGAAACAGCTGATGCCAACAGAACGAGTGCAGAGTTTGTAAGGTGGTCCACTCCTTCCATTGATTGCGCATGTAATTCTATGTGTTCCTAATTCATGGCCTCAACATTTTTACTGCCATCCCGATTGTGTTCATAAGCCAGAAATTCCTAGAAATCAGTTAAAATGTTGCATTTCTTCATGGAGGCATATCCTTGCATATTTTCAGTCTGTCTGGTAACGCCTTTCCAAGACAGTGCTTGTTTCAGAACTCAGGTACAGGCAAGCGATCAAAGTGGTTAGTCCAATATTGTTAATTGAATGCAATTAGGATCTCTAAACTGAGGATATTAGTCTGGGAGAAGACACTGTCATTAGAACACTTGAACTTCTGGTGAGTTTGAACCAATCCAATGCACAATATGACTGCCTACATAACAATAACAGATTCCCCATGAAGAGATTTAGGTGTCAAGTAGACTTCGTGAGATAGTGATAGACTCTATATAATTTAGCAACTCTTTCAGTATTGTTTGATAATTCAATAAAATGAGAACAACCAATATTTGCTCTTTGTTTCCTTTCTAAAGATCACCTATGTCCATATTTTAATTCACTTATTAGTATACTTCCCAATTGTAGAAACTTCAGAATTTATGTCCTTCCTTCCAGCAAAGATTGATTTTTAAACTAACTTCTCATATTCTTTATAACTATAATGTCTCAATTCTACTGCCATTTGAATTTTCTTGTTGCACCCTTGTAGCTCAAATATTTTTTCATTAATGAAATGACTTTACTACTTGAACTAAGAACATTTTACTCAAAGTTTAGCAGTATTTTCTTTTTTTAATTTCTGTACTCTAACACACCAAAAGATAACAAAATTAAAAGATGTATTTGATTTTTACCAATTAACACCATTACTTCAACTTTTCTTTACAGCTGTTTGTACCAACCATTGCTCTGAGCAGGAAATTTTTACATGTCCTGAAAACTGCACGGCTCTTTAAATGTTTTTCTGTGTAATCAATCAAACACAAACCACAACTCACAACACAAGTAAATGATGTCAGGCGGTCAAAACAACTGACATGCACAATGGCAAAAGTAAAATGTTTTGACTAGACAGTGTCAGCGTTCAGCGGGCCAGCGGTTAATTAACATTGAGCTACTAACTTCCATTCTGTGTTAATTGTTACAATTTTTAACAGTGTTGTAACTTGAAACACTAACAATATAAATATGCTGAAGCTCTAAAACAGACAATAGACAATAGGTGCAGGAGTAGGCTATTTGGCCCTTCAAGCCAGCACCGCCATTCACTGTGATCATGGCTGATCATCCACAATCAGTATCCAGTTCCTGCCTTATACCCATAACTCTTTGATTCCGCTATCTTTAAAAGCTCTATCCATCTCTTTCTTGAAAGCATCCAGAGACTTGGCCTCCACAGCCTTCTGGGGCAGAGCATTCTATATATCCACTACTCTCTGGGTGAAAAAGTTTTTCCTCAACTCAGTTCTAAATGGCCTACCCCTTATTCTTAAACTGTGGCCTCTGGTTCTGGACTCACCCATCAGCGGGAACATGCTTCCTGCCTCCAGCGTGTCCAATCCCTTAATAATCTTATATGTTTCAATAAGATCCCCTCTCAGCCTTCTAAATTCCAGAGCATACAAGCCCAGTTGCTCCAATCTTTCGACATATGACAGTCCTGCCATCCCGGGAATAAACCTTGTGAACTTACGCTGCACTCCCTCAATAGCAAAAATGTCCTTCCTCAAATTTGGAGACCAAAACTGCACACAGTACTCCAGGTATGGTCTCACCAGGGCCCTATACAGCTGCAGAAGGACCTCTTTGCTCTTATACTCAATTCCCCTTGCCATGAAGGCCAGCATGCCATTAGCTTTCTTCACTGCCTGCTGTACTTGCATGCTTGCTTTCAGTAACTGATGTACAAGAACACCTAGATCTCGTTGTGTTTCCCCTTTTCCTAACTTGATAATAATCTGCCTTCCTGTTCTTACCACCAAAGTGGATAACCACACATTTATCCACATTAAACTGCATCTGCCCACTCACCCAGCCTGTCCAAGTCACCCTGCATTCTCATAACATAGATAGATAGATAGATAGGTAGATATACTTTATTAATCCCGAGGGAAATTTGGTTTCGTTACAGCCGCACCAAACAAGAATAGAGCGTAAATATAGCAATACAAAAAAACCCCAACAATCAAACACCAAAATGCAAACTATGCCAGATGGAAAATAAGTCCAGGACCAGTCTATTGGCTCAGGGTGTCTGACCCTCCACGGGAGGAACTGCACGTTCGATGGCCACAGGCAGGAACGACCTCCCGTGCCGCCAAGTGTTGTATCATGGTGGAATGTGGCCGAAGTCCAACAGTAAAAAGTTCAATATCCAGTCTGCAAACACGTTCCTCAATCGTAATATACCCCGGATTGCACCATCCGTTGTTAGCCAGAACAGTAAGCACCGAACTCCTTTAAGCTTACCGCTCTCAGTGCACTTCTGGTCAGTCGGAACGGTATTACCCACCGAACTCCTCTTCTCCAAAAGTCTCTGTTGTCTCGACCCGGTCCTCTTTCCTCAGCTTTGTGATCCCCCTCTGTGTGTTTTCCTCCGGATTTCAGCAGGGATTCCACCGTTCCGTTCACTAAACCGGCCGGTCTTTGCTGGTCCGTGAAATACACAATGCAACCTTGCTTCTGTCCCGCGTGTCGGGATGTAAACATTTCCAGCGCTAAAGAAAACCCAAATAAAACTCTCTCTACCAGCATGTTAGAGAGGGTGCAGCTCCGACGTGTTACCGTGAGAAAAAAATACAAAAAATAACGTAAATTAAAAAGTAAGAAGAAGGTAAGAATAGATCAGAACGACTGTACCAGGTTGCATGCACGACCGGCGCATGAGTACTTGCAGATCGGCGCATGCGCACTTGCATCCTCCTCACATTTCACACTGCCACCCAGCTTTGTGTCATCGGCAAATTTGCTAATACTACTTTTAATTCCCTCATCTAAATCATTAATATATATTGTAAACACCTACAGTCCCAACACTGAACCCTGCGGTACCCCACTGGTCACCGCCTGCCATTCCGAAAGGGACCCGTTAATCGCTACTCTTTGTTTTCTGTCAGCCAGCCAATTTTCAACCCATGTCAGTACTCTGCCCCCAATACCACGTGCCCTAATTTTGCCCACTAATCTCCTATGTGGGACTTTATCCAAGGCTTTCTGAAAGTCCAGGTACACTACATCCATTGGCTCTCCCTTGTCCATTTTCATAGTTACATCCTCAAAAAATTCCAGAAGATTAGTCAAGCACGATTTCCCCTTCATAAATCCATGCTGACTCAGACCAATCCTGTTACTGCTATCCAGATGTGTCACAATTTCATCTTTTATAATTGACTCCAGCATCCTTCCCACCACCGACATCAGGCTAACCGGTCTATAATTCCCTGTTTTCTCTCTTCCTCCCTTCTTGAAGAGAGGGACAACATTAGCCACCCTCCAATCCACAGGAACTGATCCTGAATCTATAGAACATTGGAAAATGATTACCAATGCGTCCACGATTTCTAAAGCCACCTCCTTAAGTACCCTGGGATGCAGACCATCAGGTCTCGGGGACTTATCAGCCTTCAGACCCAACAGCCTATCCAACACCATTTCCTGCCTAATATAAATTTCCTTCGATGTTTCAAAATAACGGTTGTGGTACATTTACGATTTAGAAAATGTATGGATTATATTCATTAACAAATAATTAATTACAGGGCATTTCACAATTATATTAGCATAATTTCAAAATTATATTAATATTATATAACAGAAAATTTCAACTGCACAGCAACAAAGGCTACATGCACAGGAACATTTCAGTTACTGCATGGTCACACACCCACAAGGCTTAGAGGGAACAATGCTTGTCAACCTCTTTTTCCTTTCTATTAAGATCTATAAGGTGCACAACTTAGCTTCAGGTGGATATTTTTCAATTAAATTGCACCTGTTATCTATCCAGTGATGACCTTCCACACATTCTCTAAAAATTTGTCTCTGCCTCTACTTCAATATATGTCACCATATACAACCCTGAGATTCGTTCTCTTGCAGGCATACACAGTAAATCCAAGAAACACAACAGAATCAGTGGACATTGCCCCCAACTGGATGGAAAACCAACCAAATTGCAAAAGACAACAAAATGTGCAAATACAAAAGAAAAAGAATAATAATGAATAAGCAATAAATATTGAGAACATGAAATGGAGAGTCCTTGAAAGTAAGTCCATAAGTTGTGGGAAGAGTTCAGAAATGGGGTTAGTGAAGTTATTGCCTCTGGTTCAAGAGCCTGATGGTTGAGGGGTAATAACTGTTTCTGAACCTGGTGGTACTCCTGTATCTTAATCCTGGTGGCAGCAGTGAAAAAGGATCATGGCCTAGATGGTGGGAATCCTTGATTATGGATGCAGCTTTCTTGCTACAGCGCTCCATGTAGATGTGCTCAATGATAGGGAGGGCATTACCTTTGATGGATTAGGCCATATTCAGTACTTTTTGTAAGATTTTCCATTCAAGGGCATTGATGTTTCCATACCAGGCTGTGATGCAACCAGTCAATATATTCTCCACCAGACATCTGTACAAGTTCGTCAAAGTTTTAGATGTCATGCCAAATCTTCACAAACTCCTAAAGGAGTAGAGTTCCATGCTTCTTCTTTAAGGCACCTACCCACTGGGTCCAGGACATATCTTCTGAAATGATAAAATTGAGGAATTTAAAGTCGCTGGCCCTCTCTACTTCTGATCCCCCCAGTGAAAATTGGCTCATGTTTCCTCCTCTTGAAGTCAATATTCAGTGCCTTGGTCTCGCTGACATTGAGTGAGAAGTTGTTGTTGTGGCATCACTCAGAGAGATTTTCAAGCTGCTTTGTAACTAACAGCATTCTTCAATTGTCAGATTATTAACTAGGGAGGGAGGAGAAGATGGCGGTGCGATGCAGCGCGCGCGGCCGTTCCGAATGATATCGTAATGTGTTAACTAGGGGCCGTGCACAATTCTGATTTGATGGAGACAGCCGTGAGAAGCACGGAGGAACATCTGGAGAAACTTCTGAAATGCCCGCTTCGCTGCCGCTGCTACTGTGCAATCGAGAATCTCCAGAGGGGAAGGCCCCATATCCTCGGCTTTGCCTATTGCCTGTTGCCAGGGCCGGGGTCGAAGTGCTCAGCAGAGATGGTGCTCAGTGCTTGGTGTCGGAGAGCTGGTCGTAGGCTTGGAGTTTTCGGACGGACTCGGAGTGGTTGGATGCTTCCAGTATGCTGCATCGGCAAGTTTGCGGAGCTGGAGGTTCACTGCGTGAGATGATGGGACTTTCGAGAGACTTTGAGACTTTTTACCATGCCCATGGTCTGTTCTTTATCAAATTACAGTATTGCTTTGCACTGTTGTAACTATATGTTATAATTATAATTATGTGGTTTTTGTTAGTTTTTCAGTCAGTTTGTCATGTGTATCTGTGATATCATTCTGAAGAAACATTGTATCATTTCTTAATACATGCATTACTAAATGACAATAAAAGAGGACTGTGTGTCCTCATAATCTAATCTATTGATTCCATTGAAAATAAAAATAAAATCAAGCATGAAGCATTAAGTGAGACCTCATTTTTCTCCAAATTGTCCCCTTGCTGGGGCTCCTTTCTCTTTAATAATTCCCTGAAATCTTATGAGTTATGCAATAATAGCATCATATTTTTCTACACGTATATTGTAAAAAAAATCTATTGTACTTATGCAAAATTATATCCTTTTAACAAATCTATACTGTTTCTAACAGGGTCATGTTTCTTTAAGTCATCAGTAGTTCACACAAAATGATGGGCGAACTCAACAGGTCAGGCAACATCTAAGGAAATGAAGAACCAGTCAATGTTTTGGGCTGAGATCCTTTTCTAGGACTGGAAAGGAAGGGGGTAGACACCAGAATACAGTGGGGAAGGGGAAGAGGGATAGCTCAAAGGTGATAGTTGAAGACAGGTGGGTAAGAAAAATAAAGGGCTGGAGAGGAAGGATTCTGATAGGAGAGGAGAGTGGAACAAAGGAGAAGGGGAAAGAGAAGGGGACTCAGGGGAAGGTGATAGGCATGTCAGAAGATGTAAGAGGCCTAAGTGGAGAATAGAGGAAGAGTAGAGGGGGAGGGATTTTTATTAAACAGAAGGAGAAATCGGTATTCATGCCATCAGATTGGAGGCTACCTAGATGGAATATAAGGTGTTGCTCTTCTGCCCTGATGGTGGCCTCATCTGGCACAAGAGCAGGCCAAGGACCGACAGGTTGGAAGAGGGATGGGAATTGGAATTAAAGTGTTTGGCCACTGGGAAGTTCAGCTTTTGGCGGATGGATTGACTTAACCTGTACTTTGATTACTGAATGTTGACATAAAACTTGATAAGATTATCTGGGCTGTTCCCCTTTCTTGAACACACCTTCCTTCTTATCAACCGGCATAATTTCCACTTGTGAATTTTTTGAGAAAATTATGTCTTGTGACATTTCCTTTTCAACCACTCGGGACCTGGGATATGTAATAACTTATGGCAAAAAAAAAACAAAAGCTGGAGGAACCAAGTGATTTGACTAAGTGGGTGGAGGAGAGGGGGTGGGAAGAAATTGTTCATGTTTTGGGTTGAGACCCTGCATCAGTACAACAGTTTGTTTTATTTTGCTCCAGATTCCAGCATCTATAACCCAGACCCTTCTGTCTCCATGTTACTATTCCACTGCAAAGTCTCTTCAAAGCATGCTGACTTTGAAGAGTTCTCATCTTCTATTTGGTGGGAGTTCCATCATACCTTCTCTCACTAGTCCCACTCTCACAGTTTCTGCTGATCTCCTGTTCTTGAACCACGTTCTTACCAAGATAGTGAAGGTGGAGCTTAGGAGGGTTAACCGCACCTAACGGCGACTCCTTTGTCTACATCTTCGGAAACAGCTCTATTTCCATCTTTAATATCTCTATTTTTTCTTTTCAGGGTTCTTTTGAAGACCTTGACCTGGAGTTACACGCTGACTACGGTTCTTTGCGGGAATGGGACCCGGGGTTTCACAACTGGCTGCTGTTTAGCATGCCAAGGGCTCGGCCTAAGAGCACCGCTCACCTCCCAAGGACCAGAGCTTTTGTGGCTCAGGAGACGGGGGGATTGGAGGTCGGTGTCCAAGCAGAAGACCGGTGTGTCAAGGGAGATGAAGATTAAAGGCTGTGTGCCCAGAGACCCGAGACCTCTGGGCACAGAGCTCGGAAAAAATGACATAATGGACTTTTAACATCGTAAACCAGAGAGTTATTTGTTATGTCTCCCCTCTCACTGTGAAACGGAGACACTTATAACAAGGGAGAGAGAGAGAGCCTGTGGTATGTCGAATGCTGGGTGAACAATGTAGTCTTTGGAGTACTGCAAGTCTGTGTCTTTGCTGTTGCCTTGCTCACGCTTGAGTGGTCGGTAGCAGGTGCTGATGCTTTTTTACCGCCAGTGGGGGGGGAGGGGGGATTGTTGTTTGCTGCCGCTTATGTGCGGGAGGGGGGGACTTTGGGGTTCTAACAGTTAACTGTCGTTCATTCTTTGGGGGCACTCCTCTGTTTTCGTGGATGGTTACGAAGAAAAAGTATTTCAGAATTTCAGAATGTATATTCTATACATTTCTCTGACAAAAAATGTACCTTTGAAACCTCTGAAGATCTGTTACTACAGCCAGCTAACATTTCTCATCCTGATTTTTGATTAAAATGTCAACAATTCTCTCCCCTCAACAAATGACACTCGATGTGCTGCATTCCTTCAACAGTTTATTATTTGCTCCAGATTCCAGCATCTGCCACTTACTGATCTTCATATACAGTTGAAGTCAGAAGTTTACATACACCTTAGCCAAATACATTTAAACTCAGTTTTTCACAATTCCTGACATTTAATCCTAAGACATTCCCTGTCTTCGGTCAATTAGGATCACTACTTTATTTTAAGAACATGAAATGTCAGAATAATAGTAGAGAGAATGATTTATTTCAGCTTTTATTTCTTTCATCACTTTCCTAGTGGGTCAGAAGTTTACATACACTTTGTTAGTATTGCCTTTAAATTGTTTAAATTAGGTCAAAAGTTTTGGGTAGCTTTCCACAAGCTTCTCACAGTAAGTTGCTGGAATTTTGTTCCATTCCTCCATCAGAACTAGTTTAACTGAGTCTGGTTTGTAGGTCTCCTTGCTCGCACACACTTTTTCAGTTCTGCCCACGAATCTTCTATCGGATTGAGGTCAGTACATAATGTCAAGTCTGGTTCATCCTTGGAAGCAATTTTCAAACGCCTGTAGGTACCACGCTCATCTGTACAAACAATAGTACACAGCATGGGACCACGCAGCCATCATACCGCTCAGGAAGGGCAAGCATTCTGTCTCCTAGAGATGAACGTACTTTGGTGTGAAAAGTACAAATCAATCCCAGAACAACAGCAAAGGACCTTGTGAAGATGCTGGAGGAAACAGGTAGACAAGTATCTATATCTACAGTAAAACGAGTCCTATATGGACATAACCTGAAAGGCTGCTCAGCAAGGAAGAAGCCACTGCTCCAAAACCGCCATAAAAAAGCCAGACTACAGTTTGCAAGTGCACATGCGGACAAAGATCTTACTTTTTGGAGAAATGTCCTCTAGTCTGATGAACAAAAATTGAACTGTTTGGCCATAATGACCAACATAATGTTTGGAGGAAAAAGGGTGAG
The DNA here is from genome assembly GCF_963921235.1 of Mobula hypostoma. NCBI lineage: Eukaryota > Metazoa > Chordata > Chondrichthyes > Myliobatiformes > Myliobatidae > Mobula > Mobula hypostoma. The sequence goes on along the minus strand of NC_086100.1, from coordinate 82,462,284 downwards.
GCTTGCAAGCCGAAGAACACCATCCCAACCATGAAGCATGGGGGTGGCAGCATCATGTTGTGGGGGTGCTTTGCTGCAGGAGGGACTGGTGCACTTCTCAAATTAGATGGCATCATGAGGAAGGAAAATTATGTGGATATATTGAAGCAACATCTCAAGACATCAGCCAGGAAGTTAAAGCTCGGTCACAAATAGGTCTTCCAAATGGACAATGACCCCAAGCATTCCTCCAAAATTGTGGCAAAATTACTTAAGGACAACAAAGTCAAGGTATTGGAGTGGCCATCACAAAGTCCTGACCTCAATCCGATAGAAGATTTGTGGGCAGAACTGAAAAAGCGTGTGCGAGCAAAGAAGCCTACAGACCTGACTCCGTTACACCAGTTCTGTCTAAAGGAATGGAACAAAATTCCAGCAACTTACTGTAGGAAGCTTGTGGAAGGCTACCCAAAACGTTTGACCCACGTTAAACAATTTAAAGGCAATGCTACCAAATACTAACAAAGTGTATGTAAACTTCTGACCCACTGGGAAAATGATGAAAGAAATAAAAGCTGAAATAAATCATTCTCTCTACTATTATTCTGACATTTCACATTCTTAAAATAAAGTAGTGATCCTAACTGACCTAAGACAGGGAATGTTTTCTAGGATTAAATGTCAGGAATTGTGAAAAACTGAATTTAAATGTATTTGGCTAAGGTGTATGTAAACTTCTGACTTCAACTGTATACTTTATCCTCGCATTTTTTACTAGATTTCTTTTAAGCCTATTTTTACTTGCTTAGTGAAATGGAGGCTAAAGAATACCCACGTGATCTTATGGCAGCTTGTCTCCCTCATGTTCTGTTAGAATATTCTTTCTATCCTATATGAGTTAATAAAACTTTTAACCAATGTGACTAAATTCCTTCAAGGGTCATATAAATGGGAGTGAGATGAGAATGATTACTTGAGACAAGCTGGCGTGGCCAATTTGTTTTATCAGATAAATGTCATAGTGCCCAAGTCCTAAGCTTTTTATTTCTCTTACCCTTTAGACTCTGAATAACAATCAATTTTTAATGATACCCAATTATCTCCATAATTGGCAAAACATCAAATTTTATCTGATGATGCATATAACAATTTTACAATACTAAAAGCATAAAAATGTCTGTTGTTCTCAAACTTATTTTGATGAAAACAACAAAGAACAGCCATAAGAGACATTTCACTGATATCAAACTGAAGTTATTTGCAGTTAGTGTCCCCTGCTTTTCGAACGTTCGCTTTATGAAACCTCACTGTTACGAAAGACCTCCATTAGTTCCGTTTTTGCTAACAGAAGGTTACGATAAAAACCAGCACGAAAAAAAATCAGCGCACGATAAAAGGCAGCGCGCACCCCAAGCAGCCGCTCTCCCCCGGAGTTGGAACAGCATTCTCGCCGGTATTTCTTAAATGCATGCCTGTGAGCAGCTGTTTGCAAGATGAGTTCTAAGGTATTGGAAAAGCCTGAAAGCGCTCGTAAGGGTGTACACAGCGTAAAACTAGACATAACTAAGCATTTCGATCGTGGTGAATGAAGTAAGGACAAAGTGAGTTTGGCTTGTGGAAGCTGACGAAGATGATGTTGAAGAGGTTTTGGCATCCCATGACCAAGAATTGATAGATGAAGAGCTGATGCAATTGCAAGAGGAAAGGATAACAAACAAAATCAAACACAGTAGCGAAAGTGAAGTCATCCAGGAACTGAACGTGAGGCAACTACGTGAAATTTTCGTTGCAATGATAAAGTACGACTTTAATTTTGAAAGGGTGCATCGGTTTAGGGCATATTTGCAGGATGGTTTGAGTGCTTACAAAGAACTGTATGATCTAAAAATGCACGAGGCTAAGCAGTCAAGCAAATCTTCCGCATCAGCCACAACAAACAACGAACCTCGATCTTCGACATCGAGGCAAGATGACCTGCCTACCCTCATGGAAACAGAAAACGAGATGACACCCCAGTGTCCCACCACCCCAAACCCCAGGGCGCGGACAGATACCGATCTGTGGAGAATGCAGCGGTAGCCGGGAGGCACCTAACACATCTTTTAAGAAAAAAGCCGAAATAAACAAGCAAATTAATTAGGTGCTGCCTGGCACGTAAATGTCGTCCCAGATCAGAGACTATTGCCGATTGCATCACCTCTGATCTGGGCTGACATTTACGTGCCGAGCGGCACCTAATTAATTAGCTTGTTTATTTCGGCTTTTTTCCTTAAAGATGTGTTGGATGCGTCCCGGCTACTGCTGTACCCCTGCATACTTCGCGGATCAGTATCGGGTCGCTGCCCAGAGGCTGGGGGCCACTGCATCACCCCAACCTGCAACAACTCAGCCTAACACACCATCATCAGTGTGCTCGACGCTGTCCTGATTCCCGTAAGTGATACTACACTGTACATACATTATTCCTACTTCATATCGGCTGTGTATTTTTATGTGTTATTTGGTATGATTTCACAGCTTCATAGCTTAAGCTGGAGAGAGTGTTTTTGCCAAGAGCACTTGCGTGAGATTTTCGCTATGGAGAACAGTGCAGGCAATTATTATGGAAAAGTATTTCTACTTTATATAGGCTGTGCATTCATCATATCATTCCTGCTTTTACTATATCTTACTGTTATTTTAGGTTTTATGTGTTATTTGGCATGATTTGGTAGGTTATTTTTGGGTCTGCAAACGCTCACTTATTTTTCCCATATAAATAAATGGTAACTGCTGCTTCGCTTTACGACATTCCGGCTTACGAACCATTTCGCAGGAACGCTCTACCTTCGGATGGCAGGGGAAACCTGTATCTGCAAAGTTACTGAATGCTTCTCATGGCCATAATCAATAAAATGAAAAGGTTATAACATCAGTGGCAGATTATTCAGTTACTGCGAATCATAAAAAGATTAGAGAGAATGGTTTAATTGATCTAAAGGAAAAATCTTTTAAGGTGCAGAAAACTTGAAAAGGGTTAGACAAAGCCTGCAGCAGAAGAAGGAGCATATGGGGTTTCTATCTTTGAAAGGTAAACCATAAGCCCACAGAGAGCTATAGCAGCAGAATCATTCACTCCTGTGCACTATGCAGCTGTACTACATTAGAACACTCCCATAACGCTCTCGGCTTCCAATATGCATTTAACCAATAATATTTAGAACCGATCTTCTACTATGAAAATCCAAAAATATCAAGGAAATAATATTTTTAAAAAATCAAATATGTACTTATTTTATACTACACTTGCATACTCATCACAGCTTTTAGAACTGAATTATGCTAAATCATCTGGTCCAAATGGTAGAACTTCACTTACAACAGAGCCTGCCCTGGAAACAGATGAACAGCATGTGAATAGGGTTTGTGTAAGGTGTGCAGATATTCCACTCTTCCATTTGACAGGAGTAAATGCACATTTAGGTGGTATGTTAAAAACACAGTCGAGTCATCAGTACAAATCAATCTGGTCTTTAAAATGCTACATGAAAGATACCTTGGCCCAATACGTGCAAAACATTTCTTCTGAATTAATATTTAGCTCATCTTATCAAACTGTTTTACCTGTACCATGTTACAGAGTAACAAACTCTGCACCTGCTAGCACCAAACACTATTGTTAAGAAGTTCTTACCTTATCACATGAAAACATACAATAAGGACTTCTGACATCTAGAGTGTTGCCAGTTCCCAAGGAGCAATTCTATCAGCCTTTTCAACCCTTCTCTTACTTTGCTGCATCCTGCAAATTAGTCCCTCTCACCAATTCTCGTTTGGTTTTGTTCTCATTATCCTAATCTGAGGGACAATTTACAGTAGCCAGTTAACCCAAAGCCAAGCCGGAGATATGAAAGATCAAAAGATATGGCTTGGAGGTCCAGGAACAGCAATGATTTTCTTGACAAAAACAGCGGAACCAAGGGGCCACCTGGCCTATCCTACCTCCATTTCCTATGATGTACCATTGGAATCCCAGCCTGTTGTAGGTATAACTTCAAACCTGCGCTCACCAGCATTTCACCACAGTGCGGCAAAATGATCAGCAAATCATACTCGTAATACATTTTGCAAGCTAATCAATCGTAGTATTGCCTCAGATGTTATATAGTAAAATACCCTGCAAACATTGGTAATGCTTCCAATGGTATACAGTGGATGATTTCTGACCACACCTTACCCCATTATTATATAGCAACAAATGTCTATACACCAGTACAGTACTTCATTTGTAGTTGCTCACCTGGAAACATACCGCCCCCTAGTGTTATACAGTGACACACCTAAACTCAAATTCCCCTCTTTTTTATGCTTAGGCATTTCCTGAGGATTAAGAGGAACTGTAGCTTCTACTCCAGTTTTGTGAAATCTGAGGTGGCTCGTAAAGTCAATGTGGTAATGGTAGACTGTGCCATAGGTGGAGCAGGAGATGCACGAACGTTGCTACCATTCCTACTGCTTTTTAAGCTGGGCTCCAATGTGCTCTTGCCGTTTTAATGTGAAATTCTCAATCTTATCCAAAAACTTTCTTCTTCATACTGAGCGGCATGAACCAAGAACTCCCAAGAGTCAGTGATGATGTTATTATATTCCAAGAAGGCTCCAAGCACATCCGTGAATTGTTTCCTCTGCCATTTAGTATCTGCTTGCCATAACAGAGCTCACAACAGAGCATCTGTTTTGGGGGTCTGATGTGAGGCAATCAGGTGACGCTGGGCGCACAAGAAACTGGAGATGTGTGAATCTCCAGCAAAAAAATAGCTGCTGAAACAACTCAGTGGATCAAGCTGCATTTGCAGAGACAAAGAGACAGTCGACAATCCGGTCGAGACCCTGCACCAGGGACTGAGGAATAATGTTGCCTACCCAAAGAAGCTAACTGTGTAATTAGGGCCACAATGCTCTCACTCTACCAGCAAATTTGGTGGATTTTCTGAAGACTGCACGAGTGGTATTTCTTTAGTGCTTTGAATTGCTTGTCATAGCTGGTTTCACTGTTTCATACACCTGAAATGGAAACCATTTCAGCCCACCAAGGCTACGCCAATTTATGGAGCAATCCGCTTCCTCGGGTAATTTTCTGTTTTGTCTATATTCACCCCCTTCCCTCTATCCTAGATCCTACTACTCATACACATTCTAAGGTCAACGCGAATATGACCAATTAACCTACAAATTGGGCACATATGAGGGAACTAGAATATGATGATCATAAGGTGAACCACCAAATTTGACACTACAGCACTTTAGTTCAGGGTTCCAGCCAGGACTCTGGAGGCCTAAAGCATCTACCTCACCAGCTGCATCACTGTGCAACCCCAGATTTAGGTATTTTCCTCAGTCAGCTTGGCACACTGCAAGCAATGGTGAAGGTCATTATCACTGTTTGCTGAGAGGTGGTTTCTAAGGTACGGAAGCAATGTATGTTTTCCAGTGAATCATTGCGGACCTTGATTAATGGAGGGCAGTGTTCAACAGCAGGGGGATGTTGGTAGTGGAGTTTTGTGGATTGTAAATGTAAGAGCCATTACCTCTTGCATGTTTCAGAGAATCATTTGACAGTAACAGAGTGCATGCAGCCTTCAAACATGCTGAGACACAAGCATCAGCTGCATCTTTCAGCTCAATGATCGAAGCTGAGGTGATAATTACTCTTAAGTGGAGGGAATACAATCTGAAAAACAATGATGAAGGTCTCAAGGAAATTGAAAAGATGGTTCTCCAGGCAGTGTCAGTGCCACACAGTCAATCCTCCGAGCCATCCCTAAATAATGGAAAGCTGCAGACTATCGTGTGTGTTTGGACTGGCCTAATTAAAACCAGTGAAGTGACTGTCAGCTTCTCTGTACAGAACTTGGAACAGTTTGGGAAAAAAAAGTCTTTGTGATTCAAGAGCCAACTAACCACAAATATAAAACATTCTTGGATTGGAAGCTCTGCCAGGCTACCACAGAAAAGAAACTTCTCCATTGAATGAAGGAATCAGAAATATTAATGGTTTCTTTTTCTATAAATGCTGCCTGAGCTGATAAGTGTTTCCAGTGTTATTTCAGCTTCATTGGCATCTGAAGGCTGAGGTCCAACAATCAGCATAAGGGAAGGGCACAGGAGATCCAACAACCCACTATTAACCATGATGTTCACAGATTCTACAACCCCTCATATGTATCTATGCTCAACTCTGCAAGGATCCACCCCGCTGACAGCCAAGGACATTGGTGAACTTACCAAAGACGTGGTGGCACACAGTACCAGAAGGGACAATTTAAAGCCCTGCTTAACCATGACTCTATCACTAACTTGAGCAACTTTGACTTTATCCCACAGTAAGCAATCCAGGCCATTTGCCACCATCTATGATTGAAAAGAGTCAACAAGGCGTTGGGAACTGGAAGTATCCCTGCTAGAGAATTCAGAAACTTGACAATTGGAACTTCAGTCACAAATTCACAACCTTTTCTCCTATATCTGGGCATGCTCGGGGACCTTGAGAAGCTACAAGTTTTGGATACTAGTTCATAAGTACCTAGATGAATGCAAGTTCACTTAGTACCATCTTCTAAGTCAGGGACCGGTTTAATATTGACAATATTCTTGTGGACTGGCCGACCCGGGGGTGGGGGGGGGGGGGTAGGTTTGCCAACGGACAAGAGTAGCAGTCAAATATGTTGTATTTACCCCGAGAAAGACTACAATGACCATGAAACCTTGCGCGGGCATCTGTGTGCGTGTGTGTGTACGTGTCGATTTTATTTCTGCAAATCGTTTTTGGTGATTCTGTTTGAGGAGGGGGGTGTTAATCACGACCCGAATATAGGTGATAAGTGGCTAATACAATCAATTTCATTTCTAAAAGGGTTTACCTAACGAATTTAATATTAAACATACAGTGCATATTTTCCTCGCATCAATATAGTGATAAGTCAATTATCAGGGGAGGACAGGGGAGCTTGAAGTAAGTGTTGAACAAACTTCCAGTAGAAGTGGTAGAGGCAGGTTCGATATTATCATTTAAAGAAAAATTGGATAGGAATATGGACAGGAATGGAATGGAGGGTTATGGGCTGAGTGCAGGTCAGTGGGACTAGGTGAGAGTAGCGTTCGGCATGGACTAGAAGGGGAGAGATGGCCTGTTTCCATGCTGTAATTGTTATATGGTTACTTATAAGTCAATAGCATCGTAACATTTTAAGTAACGTTTGGATATTAAACACAGCACATATTTTATGAACATATAAAATCATCGCAACACACCAATATCGCTGCATCAGTGGGAGCCCTGGGCTTGTTTTCCTGCAACAACATGGTCCTGTTGAGGGGTGATGGGAGACAGCGATACTCGAAGGGGGTTCCTTATGTCCAGTCTATTCTGCAGTTTAGTTTTCGTTGCATTCATTGCAGAGATATGTTGGAAATGGAAGCAACATTTTCAGTGCTTTCGTGGCTATCTCAGGATATTCAGCCTTGACTTTGATCCAGAATGCCGGCAGAGATGTTATGTCAAACATACTTTTCAGCCCACCGTCATTTGCAAGCTCGAGGAGTTGATCTCCTTCCTGCGCTGACATGGACCACGCGCGGGTAATGATCTCGCATGCATAATGGCTCAACAGTGGGCGTGACATGGAATGAGGAAAGGTTTCCTCGTGGCCCGGTAGCACATGCTTTGCGGCCCGGTGGTTGGGGACCGCTGTTCTAAGTGATTGACAACAACAGTGAGTGTGATCAAACACCTTCCGTTTGATATGTAATCTCATCCACAGCTGAATTAAAATGGCTGCCTTGTAGCATAATGTCTCATTACACAGGAGACCCTTTAAACCAACAAAACCATCCCTTCTTGTTTTTTTTTACTGTTTTTAATGGAGGTCGGGTTTGAGGATGTGATTTTAAGTTCTTTAACTCTACTTGGTTCCAAGTTAGCCCATTGCTTTGCTTTGCTTTTAGTTTAGTTGCAGGGTGGGTTTTTTTTGGGGGGGTTTTTTGGGGTTTTTTTTTTCCTTTTCTCTATTGATATATATATATAAATTAGTATACTATTATGTTACCTTATTATGTTATGTTTAAATTACATTGTTTGTATCTTTTTTTTTACCTGTATTAATATCTCCTGTAATTTTATTATATTCCAACAGTGCATTAGTGCCTATATGGCTTACCTTTTTGTATACTTATTCAATAAAAAGATTTAAAAAGAAAAGAAAACCAACAAAACCAGATCTTTGAAAATTAGTCCACTTCCTTGTTTCTCCCTGGAATGCAATGGAGATAGCGGTAGAGGAAGCAATGGTCCATTTTTAACATAGATGGAAACAGTCTGAAATAACACTTAATAGTTTTCAAACCAGTGCAACATGCTTATCATTATTAAAGTTCATTCTGAACAATAGAGAAAATATGTTCAAATAATCCATGGGTGATGGTACAGGCAGATACCTTAGGGACATATATGAAATGGTGGGCTGTGAGAGAAGGAAGGGTTAGATTGATATTACAATAGTTCATAAGGTCAGCTCAACATCCCCATGGACTGAGGACCCTGTACTGTGCTGTAACGGACCTTTTCAGAATGGCAGGCAGTGACTAGTGGGGTACCGCAAGGCTCAGTGCTGGGACCCCGGTTGTTTACAATATATATTAATGACTTGGATGAGGGAATTAAATGCAGCATCTCCAAGTTTGCGGATGACACGAAGCTGGGTGGCAGTGTTAGCCGTGAGGAGGATGCTAAGAGGATGCAGGGTGACTTGGATAGGTTGGGTGAGTGGGCAAATTCATGGCAGATGCAATTTAATGTGGATAAATGTGAAGTTATCCACTTTGGTGGCAAAAATAGGAAAACAGATTATTATCTGAATGGTGGCCGATGAGGAAAAGGGGAGGTGCAACGAGACCTGGGTGTCATTATACACCAGTCATTGAAAGTGGGCATGCAGGTACAGCAGGCGGTGAAAAAGGGGAATGGTATGCTGGCATTTATAGCGAGAGGATTCGAGTACAGGAGCAGGGAGGTACTACAAGGCCTTGGTGAAACCACACCTGGAGTATTGTGTGCAGTTTTGGTCCCCTAATCTGAGGAAAGACATCCTTGCCATAGAGGGAGTACAAAGAAGGTTCACCAGATTGATTCCTGGGATGGCAGGACTTTCATATGAAGAAAGACTGGATGAACTGGGCTTGTACTCGTTGGAATTTAGAAGATTGAGGGGGGATCTGATTGAAACGTATAAGATCCTAAAGGGATTGGACAGGCTAGATGCAGGAAGATTGTTCCCGATGTTGGGGAAGTCCAGAACGAGGGGCCACAGTTTGAGGACAGAGGGGAAGCCTTTTAGGACCGAGATTAGGAAAAACTTCTTCACACAGAGAGTGGTGAATCTGTGGAATTCTCTGCCACAGGAAACTGTTGAGGCCAGTTCATTGGCTATATTTAAGAGGGAGTTAGATATGGCCCTTGTGGCTATGGGGGTCAGGGGGTATGGAGGGAAGGCTGGGGCAGGGTTCTGAGTTGGAGGATCAGCCATGATCATAATAAATGGCGGTGCAGGCTCGAAGGGCCGAATGGCCTACTCCTGCACCTATTTTCTATGTTTCTATGTAACGCACCATGCTCCATATCACAAATTCTTGAGAGAGAAGCACAGCATAAATAATATTACACACAATGCTATAACCATTGTCAATTTAGAACATCATAGTCACACAGCACAGAAACAGGCGTGTTGGCCCACAATATCTGTGATGACCATCAAGCACCTATCCACACTAATCCGCCATTAATCCCCATGTTCCCTCAGGTTCTACCATTCACCTACATGCTGGGGAAAATGTGGAAAATTTACACTGACCAGTTAACCTGCAGGTCTCTGATACTTGGGAGAAAAGTGGAGCACTGTTAAAGTAGTACAGAACTTTGGTTAGACCACAGTTAGAGTATTATGTATAGTTCTGGTTGCCACAGATCAGGAAGGATGTGGTAGCAACAGAGAAAATACATGCTGTTGTTTAGAATAGAGAGCAATATCTACAAGGAGGAATTGGACAGGTTAGGTTTATTCTCACTAGAATACATGAAGCTATAATTTTATATAGATTTATAAAATTATAAGGGATTATAAAATTGAGAGGGGAAATGATAATCTCTTTCCCATAACAGGGAATCTAGAACTAGGGGGAACAAGTTTAAGGTATGAGGGTGAAAACCTAAAGGAGACATCAGTTAAGTTTTCACAAAGAGGGTGAATATCTCGAAAGAGCTGCCAGAGAAGGTTGTGAAGGCAGATACAATTAATGTTTAAAAGGCAGTTGGACAGGTAACTATATAGGAAAGGCATAGTAGGATATGGGTCTAATGCAGGCAAATGAGAGAATAGATAGGAATCACGGTTAACAAGTTAACACGGTTAACAAGTGTTTAGTGGATCACAAGGGCCTGTGAGAGTGCTGTACATTTCCGTGATACATTTGGAGGAAACCCACACAGTCACAAGGAGAATGTGCAAACTCCACACTGACAGTGACAGAGGTCAGGACTGATCCCAGGTTGCTGAAACAGCATTGCTCACTATGTCTCTGTCCCTGTCCCTGTGCCAGTGCCATGGTCCTACAATGGGCAGCATACGGACAGGAGCCCACCAAGTCACACAACATCCCAACGTCAAAACATAGGCCTTCCCCGGGCCACAAGTACCCAATTTAAGGACACCAAATAAGCACCCATTGCTGTGAACAGCAAGATTAGTTTTCTCTTTCTCTGCATTTTAGTAATGGTTCTTTCCTACAACTTTTATATGCATTTGATGCCATTCATTACAATACTGTGGAGATATAGTCACCATATCAAGGGATTTTTGTTTACTTTCCAACTTAAGACACATCTGGAGATCAGAATGCACTCTTAACCTGGGGGTAGCCTGTCTTTGCTTCCAAACCAGGGACACCTTACCTAACTGTCGTGTGGACTATCTTCACCACAGACAAGTGCCACACCACCACAATCTCAAGGGCAATTTAGAAAGTAAGATTCAATGGTGACTTGACCTTGACACATTCCACTTGTTTATTTGTTTGCTCATCTTTTTGACTTGTGTCTTCCATTTTCACTGGTCTAGTACTAACTCAATCTCAAATCCAGTGTTTTCTTTACAGTAGTCTTAACCTCGTTAACAACTTCAATGTATGCAGTACTAGTTTAAATTCACACCTAATTTTCTGCTCACTCTATAGGGCTTTAAAAACATTTCAGAATGCAAGCTATTCACAATGTCCCTTATTTTGCTTTCTCTCCAAAAGATTTTCATTTCCTGATCCCATATGTAATTACAATGTCAATTCTTCCCCTTTTCTGAAGTTGATCAAGCATCTTTGATGACAGAAAGTTGCAGGATCACAGTGCTCCAATGTTAAAACACGGCAGGGCGTCCCAAGCCTGAACAAGTAGCTCCTAACATATTGAGGAAGTGCCTCTTCTATTTCAAGCTATTTTTTCCCCTGGAGATAGACAGGAAGAAACAGCATAATTTACTCAGAAGTCATTTCCATCTGTTTGCTATTAAGTTTGGTTACTTTTAAAGTTAAATATTAAACCACTTTTTCCCCCAGTAGTTTGTTAACGGTGGGTTGATGCACCATTTAAGTGAGATAGTGTAAAGTGAAGCACTCTTGGACAACCTGGAGTGAGCAGCAACTCTATCAGATGCCTGTCACTGAGCAGGAAGTACTGGGCAAATTGTTGCTCAGGAATCATGTTATTCTATCTTAGAGATCAAGCTGAAAAATTCAACAAGTATTTGAACTGTGTTCAAGAAACACTTTCATTTCTATTTTATTTACAGACTGGGAGGATGTAATAACCAAAATGAGAATTACAGTGTGCATGGGTTGCAAGGTGCTGCCTGCAATGTTGGCTGAAGTGGCTACTCACCACACCTGTTCTTTGAAGACTACACTGCCAAATCTCACAACAATCTAGAAATGCTCACATTTTATGTGGTTTTCCCTTGCGTAAATTCTGCTCTATTCTCTGCATAACATTTTAGATGGCATGTTCAGTTCCATTGAAAATATTGGTTTTAGGACGTACAGCAATCTGACCAACTATCATCAAAAAGGTGCTTTGTACTCTCACTTCACTCTCAGTATTCTGCACTATCCGTCTTCTATAGTCATGCCATGTTCTTCAATACAATCATTCTGCAGTCTCATAATATCCTTTACACACTATTATATCTTCCAAGTTTTTGTGCTATATTTAGCACCTGTGCAGACTGACAATAGATAAAATTCTTTCACAGAGTACTCAGAAAGTCACAATGTTCTGTAAAGCAACTCTGTATATTTAATAATAGGGCTACATATAAAACAACTATGCCATCAAGGGTATACTGACTGCAGCAAAATGCCTGTTCTCTGTGGCATACAGCTCATAGCTATACAGCCAGCACTTCCATTTAACATGCTAGGAAATCTACGGACAGCACGTCACACGTAAATTACAGACAAAATCACAATTTGTGTAGAGATTTTATAAAGAATTCATCATGCATGAGAATGAATTATTAAATACAAATATAGATAGCTCATGTGTGTGAAAGAGATAGCATGTCAAGTCCTGATGAAGGGTCTCGGCCTGAAATGTCGACTGTTACCTCACCAGCAACTTTGATGTGTGTAGCATGTCAAGTATTCAAATTATGCAAACATATAATCCACGACTCTAAATAGCAATGGGATTTCATATGAAAGCAGAGAGAAAGCATAATGATAGAAATGCCATGTTAAATGTAAATAGACATGTTCTATCTCATAAATAGCAGACCAGGAGTAAATACTAACAAAGTACAACACATGCATTAGTAAAATGTTACAACTCACAAAGCACACAGGACACATTAAAGTACTACTGTCACAGATCACACTGTAATTATCCACACTAATCCACGGAGTTAATACATTGATGGAACATACGTTAATGGAGATTGGAATGCTATTTGAAAACATATAGCTGACACCACACTGGATAAAAATTTCCACTTTTAGCATATCCTGTGCAAATAAAGAGAAGTACGTCACTCGTGAATTTATGGGTGCCACATCCTTGAGTCAACATACAAAGCCATGTCATATACAAACATAGTCAGAGCCTGTATGGGTAAAATACTGAGAGAAGTCCATCAAATGTTAATAAAGAAATAGTATATATTTCACAAATTTAAGTGGAATATGCTGTATCTGCAGCAATGGCATATATTCGTCAATAAATATAGCATCACATATGCAGATAACATATTACACAAAAATATTAACAAGTTACATCAAGACGGCTCAGCAACTGTAAATACGTAGGTGGCCACTGCTGTATATACAAAGTGACACATGTCACAGCACAGAGCATGACAGATGTAAATAGACAGACAGAAGACCCAGCATCAATGTACAGGAGGTTATCTCAGATCACTGAACAGATGACAAAACAGCTCGTGTTTACATAGCAGGACACACAACACGTAAATGGCATGCCATGTGCAAACATACAACTAATTTGTTACGGTCAAGTGACACATCAAGTCGCTCAATGTTAATATTCAAGTAGCATGGAACATAAACATACAGATGATATCAGTAGAGAATATCGACTGCGCATGATCCATATCAAAATAGAGGCTAGCTATCAAATATGCTTAAATAGCACCTATCACTTGTCCATAAAGAGACTATGCTGCACTTCATGAATGTAGAACGAATCAACAATCCATAAAGTGCTCTTACAGACATTATCTCAATAGCAACTTGTATTTTATGCAGCAGTTAATTTAAAGAAAGCAAATGAATGAGGGCTATTAAATACTCGAGTGGACACTGTAAATTGTCCTGTGACTAGGCTAGGGTTAAGTCGAGGATTGCTGGTCGGGGTGGCGCAGCTCGATGGGCTGAAAGCGCCTACTCTGCACTGTATCGCAATAAATAAATAAATAAGGCCAGTGAGGATGAGGTGACGGGTGAACTGACATAATGAGGGACAGACACAAGATAGACTGCAGATGTTGGAAATCTACAGCAACACACACAAAATGCTGGAGGAACTCAGCAGGTCAGACAGCATCGATGGGCTATGTTTTGGGCTGAGACCTCACACTGGGACTGGAAGGAGGACAGATGGCCAGTATAAAGAGGTGGCGGGCATGTGTGAAGCGAAAGCTGGTGGGTGATAGGTGCAATGAGCTGAGAGGGGGATGATCTGCAGATGAGGGAGGAGAAGACTGAGAAGGCGAAAGGTGGAAGTGACAAAGGCGTGAGGAAAATGGACTCTGATAGGAGAGTACAGTAGATCCTGCTATAAATGAATAGCAGAGCTGGATGGAGGGTGAGCAGATCGAGAGGGCAGGGAAGAGAAAAAGGGCCGAAGGGCCCAGTGAGACATGTTACATTCCTACATAGAGGACAGCAGCAGAGCTTTGGAGAAGCTCACGCCTCTGGTGGGTAGAGACATCTGATGAGCCAGGGAAGAATGCCAGAGTCAAATCTCGAGGTGATAAAGGCATGGGTGATAGTTTCAGCAGCACAGAGGTGAAGCAAGGCGAGGGGAGGGTAACATCAGGACGGAGGACCGGAAGGTCATTGTGATGACAGATGTACAATCAGAAATTCAGCCCCAGACAAATCTGTTACAACAGTAGCCAGGTACAGGGATGGAACTGACAGCTAGCTCAGCTTTACAGTGGGGCTGAAGTCAATGGTCTCTTTCTGTCGACACATTGAAGATTAAACTGACTGTGCACTCCACCAACCAATGGTAATATTTAAACTCAAATACAATGTCATCGGTGTGAAGAGTAAACATGTATATTCCTCTAATTCTAACTTTTGACTCTGAGATCATATACTGCCATTGCCAGGGGTGCATGAAGAAATCACATACCGGGTTCCACCCCACCATCACATGATCCTTTCCACCCACTGACCCTCTGTCTCACAGAAACCACCACTGCAACTGTACCGGCTGTCTCCCTTCTTCCCAGCGACGCTCTAAATGACCTTTTGTGTTAGCTTCTCTGTTCTCAATTTCAAAAGCTCTTCAAAGCACACAGACGTGCCAATCCCACCCCTAGGTCTTCTGCCCCTCTCCCCTCACCATCTCACACACAAAGGGGATGTTAGTGCAGTTCTGATTTCAAATCAGAACTTCACGATTTGCGACGAGTAACATTTTTAAACCATTAAACAAACATCTGGAAAAAAATACTGCAAGATGAATGTTTAGTTGTTTGTCTGCATGATCTGGTGGGTAAATTTCATCTGGACAACATCAGTCAGCATGCTTAGTGAGAACAGACGGCCAGAGCTATTTATAGCTGGCTTGGACCCCTCAAGAGACTAAATATTTTCAGAGAAATACCAGGAAGTTGGGCTCATTTAGGTTAAACCACACGGCTCTATATTTTACACATGTCATCGGTTGGAGCAAGGAACCTTAGCCTCACAGTACACTAAAGAATTATTTTAGTTTGTTTTCTGCAAATTATATTACCTCCAACTTTCATACTTAACATTAATATGGGGCAAAAAAAAATCTTTTGAGCCCTGTCTCAGTAAAACCATGTAAACTAACTAAACTCAACAGATAGACTGAAAATTGTTATACTAACTGAACTCAAAACAAAGCCACTGTCGGAGACATGCTAAAGAAATAAAAACACTAATCTAAATCTCTTGGAATGCTCAAAGAAAAATATATTAAATGTCTCTGAAGACAATTGGGGATAAAACTCTCATGCCATATGTCCTGACAGTGATTACTAACATATTGCTGTTGGTTCAGGTCACTATAATCGAGCAATTTTGATTGCTGCGTATTTGATATGGAAGCTGAGCCTCACTTCGGATCTTTATTCCTCATGTCTCTCAATAGTAACTGAATGATATCACTTACTAATGCACCACAACAGAAATACACTTCCATCATCTGCCCATCCCAACAGCAGCATAACTGCATCCCACAACAAGAATCCTTTCTTCTTGCTCTTGAAAGTACAGCTATAAACATCCTGTTTCACTTTAAGCTCTGCACACCATTGCAGCACAGTGTCACAGCAAGCAGAGCGGCTGCTTCATAGGTCCAGCAGACCCAGTTCAACTCTGCCCTCCTGCACTGTCTGTGTCAAGCTTGCAAATTCTCCTGGGGGCATGTGGGCTTCCCCGAGGTGCTCCAGTGTCCAGTTCCGCCCCACATCACAAGACACACCAGATGGTTGGTAGGTTCACAGATGTACAGTGTCCACAGTGCAAATGTGCCACAGAATGGATGGAAATTATGGGGATAATTTATTACAGGGAAAATAAGTGGAGAGATAGCATTGTTCTGTGAAACAGCAAACTCAATGGACTGAATACCATCCTCCGTCATATGGAAATTACCAGAAATGCTTAAGCAAAACTTAACTTATTTTTAATTTGCTGTCTTATGGTCGGATTGTTATTAAAGATACCTAATGTCTGTGCAGTATTTGGTGTAGAATTAGGGTGTATCTACACACATCTGTTTTACAATTCACACTTGCATTAACATTTCCAATAATGTTTCCAGCACGGTAACAGTGACTAAAGCTTCAGAAAACATTTCACTAGATCCAAGATGCTTAGGAACTGCCCCAGATCAATAAAGACCATGTTCAAATGGGCTGTATTTAAAGATGGAGTCTTTATCAGGATGACTTACAAGTACGGGAGTGGGAGAGAAATGGTTAGCAGCAGAAGCAGGGAGCAGAATTACAGCAAGTGATTTAGTAACACACACAAAATGCTGGAGGAACTCAGCAGGCCAGGCAGCATCTATGGAAAAAAATACTGTCAAGGTTTTGGGCCAAGACACTTTGGCAGGACTGGAGAAAAAAAGACGAGGAGTAGATTCAAAAGGTAGGGGAGGGGAGGAAGAAACACAAGGCGACAGGTGAAACCAGGAGGGGGAGGGAGGAAGTAAAGAGCTGGGAGGTTGACTGGTGAAAGAGATACGAGGTTGGACAAGGGGGAGTCCGATTGGAGAAAACTAAGATGGAAGAAAGAAAAAGGGGGAGGAGCACCAGAGGGAGGCGATGGGTAGGCAAGGAGATAAGGTGAGAGAAGGTAAAGGGGATGGGGAATGGTGAAGGAGAGGGCGGGGGGCCAGTACCGGAAGTTCAAGAAATCGATGTTTGTGCTATCAGGTTGGAGGCTACCCAGACGGAATATAAGGCGCTGCTCCTCCATCGTGAGAGTGGCTTCATCTTGATATAACACTTTAAAGTTTTCTCTTAATCCCTCATGACAATAAACTCTTTCCTTCATTTAATGT
Source organism: Mobula hypostoma (assembly GCF_963921235.1). Lineage (NCBI taxonomy): Eukaryota > Metazoa > Chordata > Chondrichthyes > Myliobatiformes > Myliobatidae > Mobula > Mobula hypostoma. The sequence goes on along the minus strand of NC_086100.1, from coordinate 82,444,943 downwards.
TGTTCTTATTAAATGTCATTAATCATACAATCTTTTCTGAACAAGACAACATCTCAACGGATGATGACTGATTTAAAGATGTTTTCCATTAAGTTGCATTTCTCACATCAAATTTATGACGCATGCCTTTTGTGTTTTATATTCTGTGTTTCCAATCATTTTTATTTTTTGCCGTTTGCACGTAGGGGTTTGATGTTTTTCTCTGAACGGCTTGGTTCCACGGTTCTACCTTATTTTGTGACTGTCTACGGGGAAGTCGAATTTTAGGGTCACATACTGCACACGTACTTTGAACTACTGTGTCTGAGGTGGTGATCAAAGAGCAAGTCAGCCTCATCCCACCTTCTCGCTCTTGTTTCATGACCTCGTGGGTCATGGCTCTTCAAGTGCACATCCAAGCACTATTTAAATATGGTGAGGTTTCTGCCTCCACCAAGCTGTCACACAGCGAGTTCCACTTCTATCCAGAGAACCCTACAGTATCAGAACAGGCTCTTTGACAGCTACCCAATTCAGCCCTCTGCCCTTATTTGATGCTTTGGGGCATTTTGACTCCACTTGCATATTATTCTCTCTTTTATGTTGTTTTCTACTTTCTAAATCTGTGGCCTCAATCAAGGCTCCAAAGGTTAGACTTCTCATGCCCTTGCTCTTCGTGGATAATGTAGCTGACGCTCATCTGATTTTGTCTGTGCACTACTCTGGTCCTGTTCTCTTATAAAGAATTTATGCATTCAGTCATAATGCTACGGCAAACTGTTTTTGTGCACAGCAAGCAGTTAGATATGTGAGACATCCACTCCAAATATTTATGAACACTCTTTTCCAGCTGGGAATCCATCAAAGAATATCTAAGGGGCAAGGAGAGATGGGTAAAGTGTTCTGGTGAAGGTGCAAAATGATTACGTGTAAAGAGACTTCAGGACTGCAAAGTGTGGATCACATGAGCTGCGATGGTAAGCTCAAGGTTGAGGACAATTTGTTGAAGTGGTTAGGTTTGCAGCGTTAGCGAAGTCAGAGCTGGGCCACTGCAAACAGTGTGTGTGGCCTTCATAGATCAGGAGTACAAAGGATAGCAGACGCAGGACTGGATAACCTCTAAAGCTGGTGGATGAAACTCAAAAATCCTTCATACCCAGGAGACCAAACTGTAGAAGGCTGCACCACTGATTTTCAGAAGGGCTGAAATGCTGAATGACCTGCAGCTGCCACAACCAGGACCCTCTTGGGCACAGCAGGTTTAGGATTTGGAGATGGTTTAGATACAGAGAAGGATTATTTTATATTGAATGTTAACACACTAACGTTCCAGGTTTGGCTCCAATTTGTGAAGTGAGCTTTGACTCTTTGGTATCTAAATAACAGTCACCCTGGCATCACAAAAGGGCACCTCCAGCCAATGTGCGTTATCTAACCAAATTTACCCCATTAATCCTACACATATAATCAAATAGTAATGGCTAAATATGTTGAGCTCTATGAATTACAATTTTTTAATGTCAAACTTTACATTTTATTCAAAGGGTAAACTGAACACATATATATTATACCCACTTGTAACATGACTTGTGATGTTAACACTTTCAGAGCTAATTCAGCTCTTCAGCTCACTTGCATAAAACTTTTAACAGACAATGTTCTGTTACAGAGCTGACCCTAATCTACACTGCTTTTCTTAGCAAATGTTAACATAAAGTTGTGAAACATAAGATAGTAAAAGACCAGTTGCTTCAAGCCTATTCCCCACTGACATGCAACAGTTTAGATTCCCAATGAACAATCCCTCCTTAGCTATCCTAATCTTCTCCACCACCCTGGTAGATCACACATTCCATTGCATTCCATTTTCCCAGAGAAAAAAATTTGAAAATTCAATGTAAATGGACAGTCCGCATTGTCACCTAGCCCATTTTCCTGTCATGATGCATGCTATAAATCCAACATGGACAGATAATCAAAGACCTTATCACTTATCATTGTTAGATCAACAACCTCAAATCAACAGTGGATAGTACCACAGCTCTATCCAATAAACAGTTAATATCACAGAACCCCTACAATGCTTTCCCATAGTTCGCGCACTTTGTGAAACTCTGCAGGGTAAAGTGTGGAATTCAGGAATGTTAAAGGAAAATTGTTGAAATTATTCTCTGGATGAAAGGTTCTAGTCAGACATTCAATCTGGGCAAAGATTGTTCCAGGGGATTAGATCTGCACCCTATTTCTGCCCGATTCCGGGGATATATTATTCCCAAAGATTTGACCAAGAGACAGATAAAAACTCAATGGGCAGATTTTATCCGGAGATTGAACCCAGAGAATGACAATTCTTAGAAATTGGACCAGGACTGATTAAATCTCTAGGAATGACAATTCCATAACTACTCCTGAAACTGGATTGATTAATCCCTGGAATAGGACTCAAGGAGCGGTTATTCTTTGGGCTAAACCCATGGTCTGATACTGCCCTCAGTTTTCAACTAACGCACTGGTTTTGCCCAAGGATTGTACAGAGCAGCCAGTTATTCCCCAGATGTGGATAAAGAGGCTAGTTATTCTCTGGAGTTGAACGCAGGGGTCAGTTATTCCCTGGGATTGGAAGCAGAACCATCCCACCCCCCTTGATATAGGATCTGGGACTAGTTATAATTCCCAGGGATTGTACCCGAGGCATTTGTTATTCCCTCAGGCTTTTTCTGGGGTTCAGCTATTCCCCTAAATTGAACCCTGGCGCTGGTTATTCTCTCAGATTAGGCCAGGAGACTAGTTATTCCCTAGGACATGTTCTGGGGTTATTTTATTCCCTTCATTTGCACCCTGAACCTGGCTATCCCCTGGAATTGTGTCCAGGGGCTGGCTATTCTTTGGGATCGGACCCTGGGACCAGAGGGATCCAGCGATGCTTTCCGGCGGGTTTCTACTGCTCTTCCCATCGGCAGTGACTCCAGCTTTGCTGCCGGTGGCGCCCCACTCGAGGCTGAGGCTGACCGTGTGGCCTGCCCGGCAACGGCCGAAGCTACAGGGGTCCCGGCCGCGCCTGCCCGCTCCCCCGACCCCGGCCTCACCTTGCTGCGGATCTGGCCCGAGGTGGACACCTTCCGGATCAGCTTCTGTGCGGATTCGTGCTCGGCCTCGCTATCCGATGACTCGTCTCCCACCGTGCTTCCGCTGGCAAGCCGCTCCCGAGCCCCCAATTCACACACAGACCCGGCGGCCTGCGCTTCCCGAACCGCCATCATCACCGCAGCAACCGGGCCTCGCCTTAACACAGTCGCCAGGGGGAGCACGGGGCCGCACACCAGTACCGCGGCCCGCCGGCAGGGGGCGAGCGGACCCGTAGTGTTCCGACCTGCCACCAGGGGGAGCCCGGGCCGCAACGCCGCGACCCGCTGCCAGGGAGAGACCGGAGCCTGCAGTGCCGAGACCCGCCGCCAGGGGGAAGCGCTGTATTGTGAGCGGCCGCCAGGGGGAGTACGAAGTACAGGTGTTGTCATCAAGGAGCTGCTGCGTTATCTAGTGTCACCAGAGCACGATAAATCGTCCCACTGACAGCCGCTTCTGGGATTGTGGGGAGACCAAATTCCGTGAAAGAACTGCTAACAGAACAAAATCTGCTGCCAGGAAAATATTGGCACCACTGAGACTCCCATAGGATTGATCATTGAGAGTCAGAGGGAGTCCAAGGTGCTAGAAGACCTTTTTTTTGTTTGTACCGGCAAATAGGGCATGTCAGGGTGAAAAGGAACAAAATTTGTCGGTGATTGTGTTTGGATAACACTCCTTTAAAAATTGGAGTTGGTAGTTCACTTTGTTCTTAAATCATTAAACAGCAGTCTCCCCAGTTGAGTAGAGGGACAGCAACCTTACATTCCTAAGTGTTATAATTTCATAGGACCTGTCCTGGGTCCAGCATGCAAGTGCAGTTACAAAGAAAGCACAGCAGTGCCTCTTCTTCCTTAGAAGTTTGCAAAGATTGGGCACGGCGTATAAAACTTTGCATTACTCTATAGATGTGCGGTGGTGAGTATATTAACTGGCTGAACACAGCCTGGTATGGAAACTCCAATGCCCTTGAATGGAAAATCCTATAAAAAGTAGTGGATATGGTGCAGTCTATCACAGACAAGGCCTTTCCCACCATTGAGCACATCTACACAGACTGTCGCAGGAAAGCAGTATCCATCATCAGGGGCTCCCACCACCTGGGCCATGATTTCTCACTGCTGTCAAGATCAGGAACAGTTATCACCGCTCAACTATCAGGTTCTTGAACCAGGGGAATAACTTCACTCGCCCCATCACTGAGCTGTTCCCATAACCTATGGGCTCAAATTCAAGGACACTTCATGTCATATTCTTGATATTCATGGCTTGCTTATTTATTTGTTTTCTCTTCTGTATTTTCAGTTTGTTGTCTTCTGTACACTGGTTCTTTGTCCATCCTGTTGGGTGCAGTCTTTCATTGATTCTATTGTTTCTTGGATTTAAGTATGTCTACAAGAAAACGAATCTCAGCATTGTCTATAGTCACATATACATACTTCGATAATAAATTTACATCAGGGGTTCCCAAGCCTTTTTTATGCCATTTAGCAAGGGGTCTGCAGGGAACCCCTGATTTACATAGATGCTGCCTGCTCTGCTGAGTTCCTTCCAGCATTGTGTGCATGTTGCTCTCCACAATTTTTGTCCCAGACGTGAATTTAAGCTTTACCAATCAGGCCGCCCTCTTAACAAATGAGCCAGTGAATAAACATTTGAATTAACAAACTAAAATTCACTCCAAGACCTTAACCACGAACATCTCACCGATTTTCCTAACAGCATGAGGGAAATTAGTCATAGTCACGGTCATACTTTGTTGATCCCAGGGGAAATTGGTTTTCGTTACAGTTGCACCATAAATAATAAATAGTAATAGAATCATAAATAGTTAGATAGTAATATGTAAATTATGAAATAAATCCAGGACCAGCCTATCAGCTCAGGGTGTCTGACCCTCCAAGGGAGGAGTTGTAAAGTTTGATGGCCACAGGCAGGAATGACTTCCTATGACGCTCTGTGCTGCATCTCAGAGGAATGAGTCTCTGGCTGAATGTACTCCTGTGCCCAACCAGCACATTATGTAGTGGATGGGAGACATTGACCAAGATGGTGGCATGCAACTTGGACAGCATCCTCTTTTCAGACACCACCGAGAGTCCAGTTCCATCCCTACAACATCACTGGCCTTACGAATGAGTTTGTTGATTCTGTTGGTGTCTGCTACCCTCAGCCTGCTGCCCCAGCACAAAACAACAAACATGATAGCACTGGCCACCACAGACTTGAAGAACGTCCTCAGCATCGTCCGGCAGATGTTAAAGGACCTCAGTCTCCTCAGGAAATAGAGACGGCTCTGACCCTTCTTGTAGACAGCCTCAGTGTTCTTAGACCAGTCCAGTTTATTGTCAATTCGTATCCCCAGGTATTTGTAATCCTTCACCATGTCCACACTGAACCCCTGGATGGAAACAGGGGTCACCCTGTGGTAATTAATGTGGTAAAGTAAAATTATCTCCACAGAAATGATGCATTACAGTAAATATCATGTTGTATCTATTATTTTATTTGATTATGAATGAACAAGATGTGTTGCTAATTCACCCAGCAACAGAAAAGCACTGATTACATCAATGTTGGAAATAACAGTCACATTAACTCAAGGCAAGCAGATACAGCAAGCACCAAGTAGCCAATATCCACATTTCTTCAAACCTTCAGCATCAAGAGCTTGACCCTTCAATTCTTGGACAGTCTCAGTACACGTGAACCATCATCCTCATGCACGTGCCTTTTTATAACGCCTCACGCTACTTTAACAAGCCAAGCTTCTATAGTGCTTAAGTCCACCTCGCCATCACTTCCTTTGTTGCCTCTTGCACTGCACTCTGCAAACTCCACCTTCATAGGCCCCTGAGAGAAATCATAATCTTTTCCCTTCTTTCCCAAGGGTACAGAGCCAGCAATGCCAGATCCATCCAAGGACTTTGGTACACCAGAGCGAATTGTCCTCAGAGTGTTTCTGTGGGGAAGAACAAAAAAAAACAGATTTTACATATGTCATGATAGGTGGTGACCAAGAACAAGGTAATAAGGTCAAAGAATCAATTCAGTTTATATAACCTGTCATCACAGGACAGACAAAAAACAGGAGTGGTGCAAATACCAAGCATTTGGGTTTCTGAAACTCAAATGTGGTTATCCCAAATATTTTTTGCATTTGGTTCAAAAAGTAATCAACTTATTCACTACAGAGTAAAGTTCATTCACTTCATCTGTAAGATGTAAAGTTGAAGTTAATGCACATTTGTGTCTATTTTATAACACTCTGGAGAAATGCATCTTAATTAGAAAGAGTGAGTTGAGATTATATTAACAGAATTAAAGGTGAAACAGGTCACCAGGACCCAATGGTCTGCATCCAAGTGTCTGTAGATAGTAAACACATTAGGTGAAGTCTTTCAAAATTCAAGTTTCAGAAGGGTACCAGTGGATGGGGAAAAACTCCACCGATGCACCCTTGCTGGAGAAGGGAAAAAGAAAAAAAAACAACACACAGAAAACTATCAGTCAGGTAATTTGTAGCCCGTAATAAAGGAAATAATAATCAATTTGGAGAAGCTTAGTCCAATACAGCATGGAGTAGGATCTTCTGGCCCTCAGAGCCATGCCGTCCAGCATGCCCCCAATTTAATCTGAGCCTGATCATGGGACAATTACAATGACCAATTAACTACTAACCAGTATGTCTTAGGACTGTGGGAAGAAACCAGAGCACCCGAAAGAAAACCCATGCAGTCAAAGGGAGAACATACAAACTCCTTACAGAGAGAGGTGGGAATTGAACTAGGGTTGCTTGTACCGTAACGCATTGTGCTAACCACTACACTATCATGCACCCCCCCCCCCATTAAAACAAGCCTATATGGTTTTAAGAAAGAAAAATCATGTTTGAAAAAAAAAAAATCGCTAGGGTTCTGAGGATCTAACAAGCAGAGTCCACAGATAGGACCGGTATATACAGTACGTGTTTTTGGATTTTCTGAAGGCACTTCCTAAGATGAAACAAAAAGCTGGTGAGCAGGAGCCTGGCTTTACAGTGCTAATGTGGATTGATAACTGGCTACCACAGAGAAAACAAAGTAGGAACAAATGGGGCGTTTTCAGGCTGGAAGAATGTACGCAAGTGATTATTTATTGACATGAATGAGATGAGATACAAGGTATCCAAGTTTGCTGATGATACATAAATAAGAGAGAGCAATAAGATATCGGCAGTTTGAGTGAGTGAATAATAACTTGGTGGTTAGAATTTACTGGAGGATAGTGTGAGATTATGTACTTTAATACGGAGAATCAAAAGACAGACTATTGCTCAAATGGGAAGAAATTGCAAATGAGTAAATACAGAGGAATCTAGATGTTTTTGAGTACAAAACACTAAAGATTAGTGTGGAGGTGTAGCAATAGGTAGGTAGGAAGGAAAACAAAATAGCTTAATTGAAAAGTGGTTGGAATTTAGAAACAGAGGAGGTTTAACACACTTGCACAAGATGTTGGTAAAGCTGCATCAGAGATACTGTATGCCATGTTAGACCCATACTTAAGAAAGGATACGCTAGTACTGGAGAAGCTCCAGGCTAATTCCTGGGTTGAGAAGCTGGTCTTATCAAAGGATTTTTAAAGAATTAGATGCATATTCTTTGAAGTTTGTAAAAATGACCTTACTGAAACATTTCATCTCCTCAGAGGGCCTTATGAGGTAGATATTATTTGCATGAATGGAAATGTCCTGAATAAGGAAACAGCTACAGGATGAGGGAACAGGCTAATAAAACTGAGCTGCTCAGGAATTGCTTCGGAGAGGTGGTGGTGATTTTTTGGAATTCTCTGCCTAGAACAGCACTGATAGATCAGATGGCCTTCTCTTGCTATTGTCTTGTGTACACGTAGATTTCTATCAGATACATTTTATCCATTATCTACAAAATAAAATACAAATGAGATCCAGGAAAGCAATTAATATGGACTTGGAAGTGGAGGATGGAGTTCAGTCCAGAAAAGTGGGTGGTGATAAACTTTGGAAAGTCAAACTTGTAGGCAGTATACAAGGTCAATGGCAGGATTCTTAGCAGGGGAGAGTTCCTCTGCAATATCCAGGAATCTCTTAGATAGGCACATGGATGAAAGAAAAATGAAGGATTATGGGCTATGTAGGAGGGAAGGATTATTTTGGTTATGTATTAGGTTAATTGATCGGTAATACATCATGGTCCGTGGTGTGTTGTACCAGTCTGTGAGTACTTTCACAGTAGTGTCTATGTAAAATATAAAAGATATTAGATTTCATGTAATATGCACCTTTTCTAAACTAATCCAGAGCTGGTGGTACAAACAGAAACAATAGCTACCTATTCTATGAGAAAACACAGTCCCTAGCACCCCTTCTGAAAGACAAGATCCTACAGGACTTTTTATTCTAACATCACACCTGCAATACAATACTCACAGCTCCTTTTCCAGTTGTTGCTGAATTAATTTTGCAGATTTGGCCATGGTCACATCTGTAATTCAACAGACAGACAAAACTTAATTTTTTTAAACCTACTGAGCATGCAAACATAGAAAACCTACAGCACAATACAGGCAACACACATCAAAGTTGCTGGTGAACGCAGCAGGCCAGGCAGCATCTCTAGGAAGAAGTACAGTCGATGTTTCGGGCTGAGACCCTTCATCAGGCGTCGACTGTACCTCTTCCTAGAGATGCTGCCTGGCCTGCCGCATTCACCAGCAACTTTGACGTGATGTGTGTTGCTTGAATTTCCAGCATCTGCAGAATTCCTCGTGTTTACGCATGATACAGGCACTTTGGCCCACAGAGTTGTGCTGAACATGTCCCTACCTTAGAAATTACTAGGCTTACCTACAGCCCCCTATTTAACTAAGCTCCATATACCTATCTAAAAGTCTCTTAAAAGACCCTATCGTATCCACCTCCACCACCGTTGCCAGCAGCCCATTCCATGCACTCACTACTGAGTAAAAAACTTACCCCTGACATCTCCTCTGTACCTACTGCCCAGCACCATAAACCTGTGTCCTCTTGTGGCAACCATTTCAACCCTGGGAAAAAGCCTCTGACTATGCACACGATCAATGCGTCTCATCATCTTATACACCTCCATCAGGTCACCTCTCATCCTCCGTCACTCCAAGGAGAAAAGGTCGAGTTCACTCAACCTATTCTCATAAGGCATGCTCCCCAATCCAGGCAACATCCTTGTAAATCTCCTCTGCACCCTTTCTATGGCTTCCACATCCTTAGTGAGGTGACCAGAACTAAGCACAGTACTCCAAGTGTGGTCTGACCAGGATCCTATATAGCTGCAACATTACCTCTCGGCTCCTAAATTCAATTCCACGATTGATGAAGACCAATACACCGTACACCTTCTTAACCACAGAGCCAACCTGCGCAGCAGCTTCGAGTGCCCTATGGACTCGGACCCCCAAGATCGCTCTGATTCTCCACACTGCCAAGAGTCTTACCATTAATATTATATTCTGCCATCATATTGACCTACCAAAATGAAACACTTCACATTATCTGGGTTGAACTCCATCTGCCATTTTTCAGCTCAGTTTTGCATCCTATTAATATCCCGCTGTAACCTCTGACAGCCCTCCACACTATCCACAACACACCCAACCTTAGTGTCATCAGCAAATTTACAAACCCATCCCTCCACTTCCTCATCAAGGTCATTTATAAAAAATCACGAAGAGTAAGGGTCCCAGAACAGATCCCTGAGGCACTCCACTGGTGGCTGACCTCCATGCAGAATATGACCCGTCTACAACCACTCTTTGCCTTCTGTAGGCAAGCCAGTTCTGGATCCACAAAGCAATGTCCCCGTGGATCCCATCCCTCCTTACTTTCTCAATAAGCCTTGCATGGGATACCTTATCAAATTCCTTGCTGAAATTCATATACACTACATCTGCTGCTCTTCCTTCATCAATGTGTTTAGTCACATCCTCAAAATATTCAATCGTGCTTGTAAGGTATGACCTGCCCTTGACAAAGCGATGCTGACTATTCCTAATCATATACCTCTCCAAATGTTCATAAATCCTGCTTCTCAGGATCTCCTCCATCAACTTACCAACCACTGAGGTAAAACTCACTGGTCTATAATTTCCTGGGCTATCTCTACTCTCTTTATTGAATAAAGGAACAACATCCGCAACCCTCCGATCCTCTGGAACCTCTCCCGTCCCCATTGATGATTCAAAGATCGTTGCCAGAGGCTCAGCAATCTCCTCCCTTGCCTCCCACAGTAGCCTGGGGTACATCTCATCCGGTCCCGGTGACTTATCCAACTTGATGCTTTCCAAAAGCTCCAGCACATCCTCTTTCCTAATATCTACATGCTCAAGCTTTTCAGTCTGCTGCAAGTCATTCCTATAATCACCAAGATCCTTTTCCACAGTGAATACCGATGTATTCAGGAAGTACCTCTGCTATTTCCTCCGGTTCCATACACATTTCCCCACTGTCACGTTTGATAGGTCCTATTCTTTCACGTCTTATCCTCTTGCTCTTCACATACTTGTAGAATGCCTTGGGGTTTTCCTTAATCCTGCCCACCAAGGCTTTCTCTTGGTCCCTTCTGGCTCTCCTAATTTCCTTCTTAAACTCCTTCCTATTAGCCTTATAATCTTCTAGATCTCTAACATTACCTAGCTCTCTGAACCTTCAGAGAGCAAGTCAAGTCTAGTCAAGTCTTTTCTTCTTGACTAGATTTATTACAGCCTTTGTACACCACAGTTCCTGTACTTCCCTGTTTCATTGGAACGTACCTATGCAGAACTCCACACAAATATTCCCTGAATATTTGCAACATTTCTTCCATACTTTTCCCTGAGACCATCTGTTTCCAATTTAAGCCTCCAATTTCCTGCCTGATAGCCTCATAATTCCCTTACTCCAATTAAACGCTTTTCTAACTTGTCTGTTCCTATCTCTCTCCAATGCTATTGTGAAGGAGACAAAATTACGATCACCATCTCCAAAATGCTCTCCCACTGAGAGATCTGACACCTGACCAGGTTCATTTCCCAATACCAAATCAAGTACAGCCTCTCCTCTTGTAGGCTTATCTACATATTGTGTCAAGAAACCTTCCTGAATACACTTAACAAACTCCACCCCATCTAAACCCCTTGCTCGAGGGAGATGCCAATCGATATTTGGGAAATAAAAATCTCCCATCACAACAACTCTGTTATTATTACACCTTGCCAGGATCTGTTTCCCTATCTGATCTTCGATATCCCTGTTACTATTGGGCGGCCTATAAAAAACACCCAGTAAATTTATTGATCCCTTCTTGTTCCTATCCTCCACCCACAGAGACTCCGTAGACAATCCCCCCATGGCGTCCACCTTTTCTGCAGCCGTGACACTATCTCTGATAAACAGTGCCATGCCCCCACCTCTTTTGCCTCCGTCCCTGTCCTTTCTGAAACATCTAATACCAAAGGACAATATTGCTTCTTTCTACAGGCTACCTGCATTTCAACAGATGTAGACAGAATATGTTACATTGACAACAATTACTCAAAATGGTCCCATGTTGATGTCACTTACTGGCTTGGGAGAATCGCTTAAAACATTGAAGTAGTATTTTAATAGAATGGACTCAAATTGCTCGTAATTAATGATACTACATCCCAGAATCTTTACATTGATCCCACAAGATTAAATGGGGAAAAAAAAAACAAGCAATTCCCTTTATTTTCAAGCTATTGATATTTTGTAAGTATCCTTTTTGAAAGCAATCTTAGTCTTTCTGCAGATCCATGAGGAGCAGGGACCCATCACAATTGCATAAAGCAAAGTAGACCTCTCAGGAGAGAAACCACCAACTCCAAGAGGTGCTGCCAAGGACTCAGCGCAAGTTAGGGAGACACACAAGATGCCTCCAGCAATAGCTTTACAGCCCCCAGCATCCAACTTGAGAAACTTGACCACAAGGAGATAACATAGCTTGATCCACGTTGATGACATTTGGCTATGAAGAGCTTTCAATCCATAACCTGTTCCAAATTGAAGATATAAAATACATTTCTGATTTCCCTTGTACCTAGCAGACAGAAAACGTCAATCAGTAGGTAATTAGTAAATAGGTTTGTTATTATCACATAGGTAGTGCTTTGTACGCTATTTATACAGATGATTTTACAGAGGAATGCAGGAAAAAAGTACACAGTTTCAGAGAGTGCAGTGCAGGTAGACAATAAGGTGCAAGGCCATAATGACACAAGGCTACCTTATGGCTCTACAGCAGCGTTTTTCACAAAACTACCAGATAAACTTCTGTACAACAATCACTGCAATCTGCAGCCTGTAATTTCCCTTTAAGAAATTTACTTTTGAACCATCTAAATGAACTGGCGATTTTACAATCTCTTGAAGGATTCGATGAAACTGACGCTCGAGAATGCGAGTACGGCCATTACTGGGGATGGGTGCTTCGTCGAGGCAGAGCGGGAAAGAAACACAGGCTCAGCTCCTTTACTCCGTGCTGATTAATGTGTCAAGCCAAATTAAAGCATTGAGGCCCAAGAGTGGAAAACGAATTGGTGTTCAGCACCATCTGCCCGTGTTTGTCCTGTCACCCTCTCCTCTTGCTATTACTTATCGGGCAGCAGACTTGGGTCCCACACCACCAGTTGCTGCCCTGCAGTTTTAGGGCTTCCAGGACTGGTTTCACCCCCTCGGTACTGAACTGACTCCGTAGCTGTGGACTCAATCCACAGCACAAGTTCCTTGTATTACTTGTTTAATTTTTACTGTTTGCACGATTTGTTCTCTTCTGCACATTGGATGGTTGCTCGTCTTTGTTGTTGGTGGTTTTCCATGGATTTTATTGTTTCTTTGTTTTGTGGCTGCCTGCAAGAAGATATATCCCAAGATTGTATATGGTGCACGCACTTTGATAATAAATTTGAACTCTGAACTTTTCACAAGCACGAAAAAAATCTGCAGATGCTGGAAATCCGCGCAATACACACAAAATGCTAGAGGAACTCAGCAATCCAGGCAGCATGTATGGAAAAAGCATAGATGTTTTGGGCTGAAACATCAACTGTGCTGTTTTCCATGGATGCTACCTGGCCCGCTGAGTTCCTCCAGCATTTTGTGTGTGTTACTCGGAACTTCTGGAGCCTCATTACAAAAATATAGAAGCTATCCTTAAGGCTGGTGGTATGCACTTTCAGGCTTTTGTATCGACTGCCTAACAGAAAGGGGAAGAAGACAACGTCCCGGGTGAGTGGCTGCTTTACAAAGTCACAGCAAAGTGTACAAAGTCCACTGAGGTTAGGCTGGCTTCGGTGATGTGCTGATCTGTGTCCACAGCCCTCTGCTTTTCAGTCCCACTGCAAAACGCAGAACCAAGACCACCCCACTCCCCCTGCCACAAGACCTGTACGAAAGCAAGCTTCTGCGTGTAAGCACCAACAGCTGCACGTGAAGCAAGCACTTCAGGGTGCAGTCAGTACTTGAACAGCATTAGCATCACCTCACCTTGCTTGTTGCAAGCTATCAGAAGTGGTGGTGCATTCTTCACAATCACTGCATCGGTCAGCATCATGTAGAGGAACTCAGCGACATCCTTCAGCTCCTTTTGAAATGACACACTGTCCACTACAAAGACAATAGCTCTGTGTGAAAAGAACACCGAATTATGTCCAAACTCTATTCCAGCCCTCCTCCAGGCGCTAGCTCAAGCTGAACCACATCACCTTTGATCTTGTATGATCTCATTCTTCTCATTCCCTAGTGGTCTACATCATAAAGACTATACTCAGAGTTTCAATGCAAAAAGAAAAAACATGAAAGGGATTGCCAGCGTGGGAGCTCGAAAGGTACTTCCTTGGGTTGGGAAATTTAGAAAGGGAATGTAGATTGTGGCCAATTATGGCTGATTCTATATCCACATCTCAAAATTTTTTTCCTACTTCCAAATCAATGATGTCCATTCCTGTCTAATCTGTCTGCTGCTCAATGCTGACTGACATCACTGTCAATTCTACACTTGACCACTGCAATGCTCAGCTGGGCAGGCTCCTGTCTTTCTCCCCCTTTGGAACTCCTTGGAGCTACACCATTTCTAGTTTTTAAATCCTATTTTATACTGTTACGGTCGATCGGCACTGACCTATACGATCTTTGCTCAAATGCCTTGCTCCATTCCATCATTAACATCTCTATTCTTTTAATCTCAGTCCCATCATTAATAGCCATACATGCAGCTATGTTGGCCAGCTGGTGGCAAAGTGGCATCAGCGCCGGACTTCGGAGTGAAGGCTCCTGAGTTCGAATCCAGCTGGCTCCCTTGCACGCTTTCCATCCGTGCTGGGTTGAGCGTCGAGCTAGCAACTCGGCCAAGCCTGCTAAAAAAAAACGCCGTCATGACAGCGTCTCGATGACTCCACTCGGAGTTAAGGGTTTCCTTCTTCTTCTTCAGCTCTGTTAGCAGAATGCTATGGAATGCCCCGCACCCTCACTTCCTTAAACATTGCGTCATCTCGATCTTTAAACAGCTTTCTCTGACATCCCAGTCCTTACTTCATATTTACCCGTCTTTATTAAAGGATCATTTTTAGAAGGTACTGTATGTATGCAGGTCCTTGCATTTTATGGATGCCACAGAAATCTCTGGATCCAGGCATTATGCTCTTTTATCCTAAAGTTGGATCCTCAAGGAACAGAGTGGGTACAACACGTCGAATGCCAACGGTAACACACATTAGCACACAATTTTTTAAGCTCAGTCTTCCAATGGATCGTCTATAGAATAAAGTTAATGAATCGTACCATGACATTAGGTTCTCAAACTCTGCATCCAAATCCACATTAAAAAGGTATTGATGACATACGATGTTTTACCTGGCATCATTCTTGTGTTTCTCCAAATACTGATGACGCAGACTTTCATGACCAGGCAGATCGTGCAAAGTAAGTGCAGGGGCCTGTTAAAAGAGACAGAAGCTCAGCTGTTTCCTCAGCCCCTCTGGGGACTATTTCTTTTCTCACCGCTCAACTAACCCAACATTGAAATCCATACGGAGTCAAAAGCAGCTGGGAAATGCTACAGCAATAACTGTCAAACAATGTTTATAGAGATAGGAGCATGATATGAAAGAGGTACAGCCAACATTTTGGGCCGAGACCCTTCATCAGGACTAACGGAAGGAAGAGCTAGTAAGAGCTAGCTAGCTCTTCCTTCAGTTAGTCCTGACAAAGGGTCTCGGCCTGAAACCTTGACTGTACTTCTTCCTAGAGATGCAGCCTGGTTCTCATTCCTCATGTTTGCATGATATGAAATATCTTTCTGAGATTTCAGAACTGGGATAAGCTTAAAATAAACAAGAGTTAAGGGGCAGAGATAGGATAAGGAAAGATTAAATGTTAACACATGTTGCCTTCTTTGTAAACTATAAAAGGCAAAAATCAGGTGATAATGGATTATAATGAAACAAGAGTGATCTGGAAGAGCTATGAATGGGAGAAACAAAATGATCTTTAACACGAAAAGGAAGGTACGGAGGATGTTGGTAAGAAAATATACAAAGAGCTAGAAATATTTATCAATGAAGTGTTGTTTCCAAAGCTTCATTGGAGCAGTGTACAATGCAGAGGACCGATGGTGGAATGGAGAATTAAAGTGGCAGCAGTCACACTGTAACAAAGAGGAATTCTGTAAACAGTACCTCAATGTGGAATTGGCCTCTTTGCTGTAGAAAAAACAAAGGAGAAAGTACAAATCACTGCTTCAATGAAGCTCAGTATAAGCTTCAGAAACAATACTTCATTTTCCTGCTGGCCAGTGAAAGGTGGTGGCAGCCGGTAAGAGACGTGTGCATCTCTGGTGGTTGAGCAGGATGGGGCCACAGAAGGGATGTGGTTGTCAGTGAAGTAGAAAAGGTGAACAGTTCTTAAGGAAGTGTGTTTTTGGCATTAACAGAGATACTGGAAATCACGTGGATAGAACTGGAAAACCTTTAAATTTATGTTTGTCTGGTACCAATACAAGTCTCTGCCCTGGGAATAGAATAAATGGCAGTAACACAGAAGCAGCCCTTGCTGTGCAGATACACCTCCAGGAGCCAATAGGCAAAATAAAAAGGAAACCAGTGGTGTGTAAAATGGCCACCATTTTGACCACATATTAAGTGACTAACCAATGATTGGCTTCAAAGCATCCCAAGAGACAAGACAGTGCACCAGAAAAATATAAACCTTTCTTTGATAACAGTCAAAATAAATACAAATAATGAAATCAATCCCCTTTGACCTCAAAATCAAAATGTGTCCTTAAAATTTTTGAGTAATTAGAGCCAAGCAATTGGCATCTCACAGAAAAATATTAATGCACCTTACTTTTGACTGCAAAACGTTTACATTTTGCTTAAAGTGAGTTTGGTAGGTTAAGATCATACACTACTGGATACCAAAGTGCAGAGGAATCTGGCATTATTGTTTTTGTTTTGTAGAAATAAGAAATAATTAATAATCACTCTTATCTGTCTCTTGTTGGTCACTTCATGGCCAGTGCATTTTTAAGGAAGGAATCCACCTTATTTTCAAAGCTTCTCTTAGCTGCTTTGTGGAACCAAGCAAAGCTTCAGAACCAGTCATATCAGCAAATAGTAAACACAACAGATTCTGCAGATGCTCAAAATCTTGAGCAACGCATTCAAAATACTGAAGGAGCTCTGCAGGTCAGGCAGCCTCTATGGAGGGAAATAAACAGTCAATGTTTCAGACCAAAACTCTTCGTCCGGAGTGGAAAGGAAGGAGGAGCCGAAACAGGTGAGTTGAGGGGAGGGGGTACAAGCAGGCAGAAGATATGTGAAGCCAGGTGAGGAGAAGGTGGCTGTCTGGGCAAGGGAGATGACGGAAGAAGCTGGGCTGTGATAGGTGGAAGAGGCGAAGAGCTGAAGATAGGATTATGATAGGAATGGACTGACATGTGAGAATGGGAAATTGAACTGAAATGGGTGGCCACTGGGAAGTCACACCTTTTGTGCCGGATGGGATGAAGGTACGCAACAATGTAGTCCTCCAATCAACAGCACTGTGCAAAAATCTTAGGCACACTTACATATACATGTAGATAAGGTGTCCAAGTCCTTTGCAGAAAACTGAAGTAATTTTATGTATTGCATTGTTCTGCTGCCGCAAAAACAAATTTCATGACATATTCAAGAGATGATAAACCTGATTCTGATATGGGTCTTTATTGTAGACTGAGAGTGGGAAGGGGGCAGGGAGAGGGGGATCATGGTTGGAAAAAGGGGAAGTGAGAGGGGAGGAGTCAGAAGAACCAGAGAGACATTCTGTCATGATCAATAAACCAACTGTGTGGAATCAAATAACCTAGCCTGGTGTCTCAGGGGTGGGTGTGTCTGTGCCCATGCCATCCCCCATCCCCAACCCCACTCTTTCTCTGCCAGCTATCCCACAGACCTTCCAAAGCACTCCACCCTCTCCAATCCCAACATCTTTTGCTCCCGCCAAATTTGCTCTCGGCTCCATTGCCAAATACAGTGCTGTGCAAAAGTCCTAAACACCCCAGCTATATATATATATATGTGTCTTAGACCTTTGTACATCAGATCTCTCCAACACAGAGGAGCCACACCAGGAGGACTATATACAGTAGATGGCCCCGTTAGACTTACAGGTGAAGTATCACCTCACCTGGCTGGACAGTTTAGGGCCCTGAATGGTGATGAGGGAAGAGCTTTAGGGCTAGGTATAGCACTTTCTGGTTGCACAGTTAAGGCTAGGAGGGAGATCAATGGGGAGGGACAAGTGGACAAGAGTCACCTAGAGGGTGATTCCTATGGAAAGCAAATAGAGCATTTAAATAAATGCAAGTTCATCGGCATGATAAGTTACATACCTACCTTGTCACCTTTAGGTTTGTACAATGCAGAGTTACTGGTTATGGATGTATGCGTCACCATAAATTTCCTTGACAGTAGCTGAAATAAGATACAAGCATTAGGGAGGTGAATGGCCCTTTTTCTTTTATATACTTTGCATTTTTATATCAAAGGAAGTTAATAATTGGCAACTAAATTGCAAGCAACACTTTTATGAATGATTATATTAAACCATTATACTAGTGAGGCGATATAATCTGCAGAATGTTATACATCACTTCAATTATGAGCATTATTACAGAGTTAATGGCTCACACCGAAGATGTTGCATCAAAATGGGAAAGAGAAAACATGCAAAGTTGCCTAAAGTGTGGAGGGAGGAGATTCTATTTGACGCTTTTAGTTTTCATGTGATGATCCAAAGAAAAGTCACAGTGCTCGGTAAAATACAAAGTGCTTCATCACTGAGCTAGCCATCTCACCAACAGACACAGTTTATTAGTCAGGCTTACCTCCCAATTATGGGTTCATCTCCCCTAGTGTTGCAACTATAATCACCATTTCTGCCTCATGCTATCTCTAGACGGTTAATGTGACACTCAAGGTTGGCTACGGAGAAGCATAAATTTATATTACAGGGCTTATAAGAGTAGATGCAAGACTGATGCTTCTCCCAGAGTATCAAAACAAAGGGCAGATCATTACAGACTTGAGCGAAGAATTTTCTTCAGGAGTTGAGAATCTTTGTGGAGCTTCTACTCGGAACACTGTAGTAGCTTAGTCACTGAGTATATTCAAGACAGAAGCTGACAGTTTTTAGTTACAGGATCTCAGAATAGTCTTTAAAAAAAAACAATCTTATCAAATGATTGAGTAGGCACAGGCAGAGGTGTGCCAGAATTGCTTGCTTCTATTGCCTTTGCAAACCTAATTCTAGTACAATGCAGAATGGGTCCAGCTCAAAGCCTCGTGCCTTATTCTATATTTTGTAATTCAAGACAATATATAGAATATATTGTGAAAGTATTGTGTTGCTCCTTCACTCACCCTCACTCTTAATACCTCTGCTCACTGGCATAACCTCCAGCTGGCAACACAAGCCTTCCCACGTGACATAACAGCCTCAAACAAATGTATACAGACTACATCAAACAAAGCTGTATTCAACATAGATTCATTTTGATCAAGTACAATCCATACAATCAAGAATATTTCACATTACGTGTTAAGACATAATTGCCCTTATAAAATGGAATTACTGATAAATGGACTGTAGAAAAAAAGAACAGAAACCTCAAAGACAGCATACCATTTATTTGCTTTAAGAGAGATTTACATTTGCGGGAGGGTACAGTATAAATTATAAAGTTATAATATTCTCAAATAAGCAAGTTATTTTGTTCAGTGAAAATAAACCAGGAAGTGAAGAAAGAACGTCATTCATCAGAATCAACTTTCTTGTAGATTGACTTACCCTGCAGCACAACAAAGTCTTCCCGGAATCACACAAACCCGTTAGAAGAATTGCTCTGCGACTGCTCTTCCTGTTCCGTAACAGCACGAAGAAAACTGTAACAAAAACAGTTTCATATTTTTCACGTGAAACTATCTAAAAGATTTTGCTATCAATCCACAGCTATTGATCCCAAGACCAGCACTGCTCTGCTAACCCAACGCTGCTGACGGTTCACTCCATTTGCTTCCACCTTGCTAAAATGGAATGTAGTCCTGACGAAGGGTCTCGGCCTGAAACGTCGACTGCGCCTCTTCCTATAGATGCTGCTTGGCCTGCTGCGTTCACCAGCAACTTTGATGTATGTTGCAATGGTGAAGCAGAATTTTCTGTTCCTGCACATCAGGTGTAAGGTCCAGAAAATGCCAAATAGCATACAACAGTTACCAAGGGCTAGTCACTAATGGCTCATTACTAAAAGCAGATACAGCAAACCGTTACTTTTATATGAAATATTGACAAGGATACCATAAAAACTCACGGCTCTGCTACAAATAGTGGATTCCAGTTAATTGGGACATTTTGGGACCCATACATCTTCACCCAATTAAGTGGCTGTCCCAATTAGCCAAAGTTTAATAGAAATAATTGAAGGCATTAAAAAAAGACAAATTACATTTAACTAAGTAACAAATTATGTACTTAAATGGAATGCAAAAAAGCAGAGCACTAGCAAAACTACCAACAGTACTACAAAACTGTGCATTAGTTGCCTTTAGTTCAGTAGTTCACTTTCCACCTCCAATGTTTGCGCCACCCTGAGCAGGGTGAATTTACGGAAGGCAGCTGGTCCAGATGGAATACCTGGCCGTGTGCTCAGAGTCTGTGCAGGGCAGTTGGCCGGTGTCTTCACGGACATTTTTAATTTGTCCCTGGCCCAAGCAGTTGTCCCCACACGCTTCAAGATCACCACCATCCTTCCAGTGCCGAATCATTCCACTGCCACGGGCCTGAATAACTTCCGTCCAGTTGCACCCACTCCCATCATTGCAGAGTGCTTTGAGAGACTGGTTATATCACATCTGAAATCCTGTCTGCCCACTACCCTGGACCCCCATCAATCTGCCTATCACACCAACAGGTCAACAGAGGACGCCATCTCCATGGTAGTTCACTCTGCCCTGACCTACCTGGACAGCCCCAACTCTTACGTCAGAATGCTGTTCATTGACTTTAGTTCGGCATTCAATACTGTGATCCCCTCCAAGCTGATTGCCAAACTTCGCCAGCTTGGTATCAGCTCATCCCTCTGCAATAGGACCTTGGACTTTTTGACTAACAGACCCCAATCAGTTAAGTTTGACAACCTCTCCTCCTCCACTCTCACCCTGAACACCGGCGTGCCTCAAGGCTGTGTGCTGAGCCCTCTTCTGTACTCCCTTTTCACCTATGACTGCGTTCCTGTACATGGTTCTAACTCCATAATAAAGTTCGCAGACAACACCACAGTGGTCGGCCTGATCAGAGGGGATGACGAGACGGCCTACAGGGATGAGGTCCAGCACCTGGCCGCGTGGTGTGCCAACAACAACCTGGCCCTTAACATCCAGAAGACCAAGGAGATCATTGTGGACTTCAGGCATGCGAGGAGCCACACTCACGTCACCATCTACACCAATGGAGCTGTAGTGGAGCGTGTATCAAGCTTCAAGTTCCTTGGTGACCACAATTCTGAGGATCTCACCTGGTCCCTGAACCCCTCCATCCTGATCAAAAAGGCGCGACAGCACCTTTATTTCCTCTGGAGCATCAAGAAAGTTCACCTCTGTCCCAGGATACTGATGGACTTTTACCGCAGTACCATTGAGAGCATACTCACCAACTGCATCTCAGTGTGGTATGGCAATTGTCCCGTATTGGACCGCAAAGCAGTCCAGCGCGTGGTGAAAACTGCCCAGCAGATTATCGGCACCCAATTGCCCACCATTGAAAACATCTACCATAAACGCTGCCTGGGCAGGGCGAAAAGCATTATCAAGGATGCATCTCACCCTAAGCATGGACTTTTTTACTCTCCTCCAATCCGGTAGGCGCTACAGGAGCCTCCGCTCCCACACCAGCAGGCACAGGAACAGCTTCTTCCCTGAGACTGTGACCCTGCTGAACCTCTCATTACAGCGCTAAGCAGTATTGCACCCATATTGTACTGTCTCAGTACTTTTATATTTGTGTGTTGTAACACTTACTTTTTATTCAGTTATTTTGAAAGTAACACTATTCTTTGCATTTCTGGTTAGATACTAACTGCATTTCATTGGCTTTGTATCTGTACTCGGCACAATGACAATAAAGTTGGATCTATCTAATAGTCATCGAGGAAGGAATTCAACAAATGTAAGCTGCCGTGTTCTTTCGATTGATGGTGACTGAACAAAAGCAGTGCAGATAATCAATACATTATGTTCTCTGAACCTAACAGTGTTGTGTATTTGTAACCAAGGGAACGGTCTGGAGTGCCACGGTAAGAAAAGCCCGTTTCGTCAGCATCGTACATGACACGTGCACAACAGTTTTGAAGTGAGTCGGGGAGTTTTGTAGATTTCCATGTCTCCGCACGTACAGCATCAGCACTACCTTTCTTGCTGTGTGCTTCCTTGAATTTAATATTTCCATCAAGACAAACAACCATATGGTGCTTTCAAATCTTTGTGACCCACCTTCTCGGCTAGCCCCACTGACTGGTTTTTTAACATTGGTCCACTGACACGCACACCTTGTCCAGTTACAATGGAGAACCACTGATTGATAGATCCTTAGCTTCACAATTCCATGTTTGGGATGTTCCCTGTTGTCTCTGCGCAATGCCCATTCTTCTCACCGTTTATCTTGCAGCTATATAAAGCATGCAATTGTACATTTTAGCACTCCAGTTATCTCTGCCAGCTGATGATAAGTGGTGTTAGACAGATGGCTTTTAATTTGGTCTGGCAGGGTAATCTTTCTTTCGGCTAGTGCCAAATCTTTTTGTG
This sequence comes from Mobula hypostoma, assembly GCF_963921235.1. Taxonomy (NCBI): domain Eukaryota; kingdom Metazoa; phylum Chordata; class Chondrichthyes; order Myliobatiformes; family Myliobatidae; genus Mobula; species Mobula hypostoma. Next base: position 82,422,452 of record NC_086100.1, on the reverse strand, counting down.
GCATCTTGGCAAAGGTCTCAAATTTGTATTGAAGTGAAAACAAAAACAAAATATTTTTGAAAATCCAAACACGAAGAATTCTGCAGATGCTGGAAACTCAAGCAACACACATCAAAGTTGCTGGTGAACTCAGCAGGCCAGGCAACATCTCTCGGAAGAGGTACAGTTGACATTTCGGGCCGAGACCCGAACAGAGTCTCGGCCTGAAACGTCGACTGTACCTCTTCCTAGAGATGCTGCCTGGTCTGCTGCGTTCACCAGCAAATTTGATATTTTAAAACATCATTGTTTTTTGAATCAGCGTCCATTGGCCCAAATGGATAACATAACACAAGCACGCACTACTGATGCTATTTAAAAAATTAGTTCTAAATGTGGTGAAGAGTCTGATAGCTACACAAGTGCACACGACTGACGCTAGTTACAAACTGTTCAGCAAATCTCGTGTCCCAAATAAACAAAAGGAATTCCAGCTATTTTCTCTGTTAGTTTTTGTTCTTCAAAGCCATGTCTCAACTCATCGCAGTGCTACACGAGAACAAACTCCAGTGTGCTGAAGAGAACAAGCACCAGCTACGAAACGGGAGACTGATGAACTGAAAGGCCCAACCACCACTTACTCTTGCCCACACTGCAACAGAATACGTGGATCCCAGATTGGTCTCTACAGCCACTCGAGGACCCACCAATGGACAACCTCTCTGGACAACATCATACTCCACGCTAGTGATCACACGTCTACTACATTGTTGCCAATGTCCTTACTGAAACCCGGAAGTGGTTACGATATGACCAATGCTTGCCTCTAATGAAAAATTTCAATGAACAAAAATAAAAACACTTAATAATTACTTTAACATTATTAACTGAATTTTGCTTTTTGTACCGCAACACTGGTCTTTAGGATATTCTAAAGCCATATGAAACTTTTACCTTTTGCAAGAGTTTCTTTCCAAGGGATTTCACTTGAACTAACAGGATCATAGAAACATAGAAAACCTACAGCACAATACAGGCCTTCGGCCCACAAAGTTGTGCCTACCTTAGAAATTACTAGGCTTACCTCTATTTTTCTAAACTCCATGTACCTATCCAAAAGTCTCTTAAAAGACCCTATTGTATCCGCTTCCACCACCGTTGCCAGCAGCCCATTCCACGCACTCACCGTCTCTGAGTAAAAAAACTTACCCCTGACATCTCCTCTGTACCTACTTCCAAGCCCTTTAAACCTGTGTCCTCTTGTGGCAACTACTTCAGCCCTGGGAAAGAGCCTCTGACTATCCACACGATCAATGCCTCTCATCATCTTATATACCTTATACATCTTATTCATCTCATTACCTTATATCAGTTTGGCAATTTAAAAAATGTTCCTCCAATAATGTAGCCATCAGTTCAGATATAGGCACGGAGCAGGTGTGGCCTCTCAGCAGCAAATTGGTGCTAAAAAAAAACACACTTCAAACCAAGACGACAATTTTCTCAGTCTTTCTCATCGTGTTACTCCTGCTCCCTGCTACAGTGGAGCTAAGCTACAGGACATCTGGGAAACTGTTCAACCTCCATCACCTTCAGTCCAGAATCACGGACACCTCAACAGAGAGGTGAAGGTTGGGTATGCACATACTCAATGGCCGAGCCCAAATCGTTGCCAATCTGTTCAAATGGCACTTTGTTAAATATGGGCAAAACACAGAAACTCCACCAACCTGATGCCAGTCCAAAAAACCACAGAAAACGTAAATCACTAGAGAGCCACAGCAAAGAAACACAGATAATTAGCTGCTTAATACACAAGCAAAATCTTAACCTGGTTGAGTAAAATACTTAAAAGATCAAGAAATGAATCAGACAAAGCAGCATATACTAAGCACTTCGGACAGCATGTGGCCAGAGAAATCTTTGAATACAGATTCAAGATTTCTTACTGTCAGTCTTCAGTACATCAGTGGAAAGGAGAATGAAATACTTTAATTATTACTCCAGATTTGTTGCAGCATAAGACACAGTAAGCATAAAAAATAAGACATAAATATTAAGGCAATCTTATATAAAGTATGTGACTGTTGAGTGTGGAGATACAGACAGATGGTATGTACACGAAGTGAAGCTCATTACAGAGGTATCTCAAAACCAGGTTACTGACAGGAAATGATAAAGTGACAAAGTGACTGTTGGTAAGAACTCTTCTAGGTAGCAGCAGGGTACACGGAAACACAGCAGGACCAGTGACTGTGTCAGTTTACGCATGAGGTGTGGAGTGTAGCCATGAAGTGCCGGGGGGGGGGGCGGGGGGAATGATCAGATAGAAATGTTGGGAAAACTAAGCTAGCCAAGCGGCAACTGTAGAAACAGAAACCAGTTGAATTTCGAGTTAAATGGCCCTCCTTCAGAATTGGCGGCATTTTGCAATTGTTGACTTTGGGATATTCTGCGGATAAATACTACCTACTAAAGGGAGCTCGAAGCCCTGGAATGCAAGCACCAATAACTTGTCTGCAAAACCCTCCAAATTCAGCATTCTCTGCACAGGGACTCCAACAGCTGGAACACTTATTTCGCACACACCTATATATAAGCCTTCTGCTCCAAGTTCCGTCAAGGCAAGTGCCTAACTCCTAAGCACTGAAGACTCTTCAATGGCGTTCTGAAACACAGGAAGAGGTAGCACTGGGACTCCCGAGTTTCTTCAGAGAGATCGGAATTAAAGCACCAGGATTGCGGAAGAATGGTAAAAAGCGCAGGTTATCTCCCTTACTGTTTGCTGCCTCACTACTCTGTCATTGCTGCCTATTCCACAGCCCACAAACTTGTCGAAACGAATCACCAGCTCTGATGGGCCGCTTGAGAAAGAAAACGTAGGATTCCGCCCGGGATCTCACCACAAAACCCGGCCTTGAGGGACACGTTGGCAGAACGGAGAGCGCATTTCAGCAGGCTCACCCGCCAACAGCGAGACACAAGCACACCTTTCCGATCCTTACCCATGGTGAGCAGTACCACTACTAAAGCAACGAAGATTCCGAGCACGTTAGGGTCCTGATAGCCCTCCAATTCCCGCCAGAGCGACTCCATGTAAACCCGCACCGACGCAGCCGCCATTCTAACGCTCCCACTGCACCCTGGGATCTGCACTAACAGGCCTACTGCATGCCGGGAAGTGTACTCGCTAACAACACCAGGAATGCGCACAGGCCGCCGGGAGGTGTACCAAAAATCATTCAGCGCGCAGAGAACGCCGGGAGTTGTACCGAAGTCACCGGGTGCGCACGGAGTGCCGGGAGGTGTACCAAAGTCGCCGTGCCCACTACGAGCCTGCGTACTAGGGGTGTGTGTGTGTGTGTGTGTGTGTGTGTGTGTGTGTGTGTGTGTGTGTGTGTGTGTGTGTGTGTGTGTGTGTGTGTGTGTGTGTGTGTGTGTGTGTGTGTGTGTGTGTGTGTGTGTGTGTGTGTGTGTGTGTGTGTGTGTGTGTGTGTGTGTGTGTGTGTGTGTGTGTGTGTGTGTGTGTGTTTGCCGATGCTGAACAAAGATTTTATTTTTTATTTATTCATTTAGCGGGACAGCACGGAGTAGCAACCTGATAATTAAAGCCATGCCACCACACAACCCCAATTAACCTTAACCTAATCACAGGACAACTCATAATGACCAATTAACCCAACCAATACGTCTTTGGGCTGTGGGGGAGAACTCATACATTCCACGAAGAGAAGGTACAGAGAGACTCCGAGTGAAACAGTGCCGCAACTGAACTCCGGAACTGTAGTAGAATTCAGCTAACCAGCCCACTACCCTGGTGTCCTTTGAATGGTGCACTTTATGGATGTGACAAAGATTTGGCAGGCAATTCTATATATCCCCAACAAAGCATACCCTGTCCCCTTCCAAAGAGTACCCTGAGCTATAACCCAACCCTCCTCCTCTTCTTGCACACCCTGCTCTGGTTCTCTACCTGCTCTGGATCCTTTCATTTTGAATTGCCAGCAAGACATCAACCGACTGGACTCAAGCACTCTTTGAATCTTACCCTCTCTGAACGCACTGCCCTCCACTCTGTCCGCACCAATCCCAACCTTACCATCAAACCTGCAGACAATGGGGATGCTGTTGTAGTGTGTGGTGTTCTGACCTCTACCTTGCTGAGGACGTGCGGCCTCCTCATACCTACCCCTCGAAGAGGACCTCACTCTGGACTATCAGGAAACTGTCTCCCACACCATCACTGAAGAACTCCCATCCACTGCCACCAAACGCATAGTTCCCTTACCCTGCACTGCTCGTTTCTACCTCCTACCCAAGATCTGGAAACCTGACTGTCTGGGTAGGCCTATTGTCTCTGCTCCTGCCCCACTGATCTCGTGTCCTCATACCTCAACTCCATTCTATCCCCCTTGGTTCAGTCCCTTCCCACCATATCCGTGACACGTCTCATGCTCTCAATCTCCTCACAAGCTTTCAGTTCCCTAGCTGTCACTGCTTCATCTTCACCATGGATGCCTAGTCCCTAAAACATTTTTATTCCCCATCAAGAAGGCCTTAAAACTCTCAGCTTCTTTCCCAATAAAAGAACCAAACAGTCCCCCTCCACCACCAGCCTCCTCTGTCTGGCAGAATTGGTCCTCACCCTAAAAAATTTTTCCATCGGCTCCTCCCACTTCCTCTGGACTCGAGGAGTAGCCATGGGCACCCACGTGGGCCCCAGCTCTGTCTGCTGTTCATTGGCTACGTAGAGCAATCCATGTTCCAAGCCTTCCCCGGTAATGCACCACAACCCTTCCTCCGCTACATTGGAGCAGCCTCATGCATCCATGCTGAGCTCGTAAATTTCATCAACTTTGCCTCCAACTTCCACCCTGCCCTTACATTCACTCGGACCATTTCTGACCATCTTCTCCTTTCTCGATCTCTGGAGACAAGCAACCGACATCTTTTATAAACCTACCGATTCCCACGGTTATCTTGACGATATCTCTTCCCACCCCGTCTCCTGTAAAAACTGTTACGTACCCCGTAACTGGGTTGCCAAACCAGCAGAAATGGATCACTCAGTTGGAGTCTGGAGTACTAGAACTAAGAAAGTTTTATTAAAGAAACAAGCAACACAGTAATCGAAAGGATAATAAATGCAACAATTCAACAATGATAACCACACATGTACACAGAATTAAGATAACAGCATCAAACAAGCTCTATCGTTGTCTAGGGGTAAATGACCAAATTTCAAAATGACTCAAAGTTCAGTCCAGTTCAGTTCGCAGTAATCGTTGCCATGGCGATGGACAACGTGGGGGAAGAGAGAGATAGAATAGGAACAACTGATCATTCAGAACACTGCTTCACTCACAGACCAGCGAGATGGCTCACAGACCAGCGAGATGGCTCACAAACAGCTTTTGGGCGGGTCCTTGGTGATGTCACCTGAGGTCACCAACTGTGACCCCTCCTCCAGATGCGGTCGATCCTCTGCAGTGAACCCGGCACCCAGGCAAGGGCGGACACACACCGGGTTCCCGCTGATCGTACCTTTCCACCCTTGTCGTTGTCTGGTACTTCTCACCCACTCGTGAGAAGCGCACCGCTTCCAGGGTCTCGTTACCTCGGGTGGCGTGTGTCTGTCTTAGCGAACCTGTCCCTTTTTATCCCCCTGCTGGGGTATCGCCTGTCCATCACTTCAAACAGTTCAGGGTTCAAAGGGGGGAGCCGCTCCAGACAGCTCTCCCTCCCACATCCCTTCATTACACATCTCCAGACGCTGCTCCATTGTTCCTTATCTCTCCTTCCCCTGAGGGCAGGTGGCAGACCAACTGCTGATGCCACTGATGCTAGCCCAGGCCAGCAAACATCTTAATTTTATGTGTATTCTCGTAACAAAACGTTATTCCCTTTTCTCAGTTCCTTCATCTCCACCGCATTTGTTTCCAGTCTGCAGCTTTCTATTCCAGGATAGAGATGTCCTCTTTCTTCAAAGAACGGATTCCCTTCCTCCACCATTGATGCTGCCCTCACCCACACCTTCTCTATTTCCCTATCATCCACGCTCACCCCACCTTCCTGCCACCTTAACAGTGACAGAGTTCCTCTTGTCCTAACCAACCACCCCTGAGCCTCTGAATCCAACATATCATACTCCATAACTTCCACCATCTCCAAAGGGATCCCACCATCAAACCATCTTTACTGCCCCCCCCCACTGACTTTCCAGAGGGATCACTCCCTCCACAATTCCCTTGTTCACTCGTCCCTCCCGGCATTTATCCCTGCAAGCAGCCAAAGTGCTACATCTGCCTATTCACCTCCATTCAGGTCCCAAACAGTCCTTCCAGGAGAGGCAAGACTTCACCTGTGAATCTGCTGGTGTCATCTATTGTATCTGGCGGGAGGAGAAGATGGCGGCGCAACGCAGCGCGCGCAGCTCTCTGGTGAAATGATATCGTATTTGTTAAATAAGGGCCGTGCACAATTCTGATTCAATGGAGACAGCCATGAGAAGCACAGAGGAACATCTGGAGAAACTTCTGAAACGCCTGGTTCACTGCTGCTGCTACTGTGCAATTGAGAATCTCTGGAGGGAATGCCCCAAATCCTTGGCTTTGCCTGCTGCTGGCAGCTGGGGCTGGAGTCGAAGGGCTTGGCAGAGATGGTGCTCGGTGTCGGAGGGCTGGTCGGAGGCTCGAAGTTTTTGGATGACTCAGAGTCGGACTGTGGTCGAGCAGGGTAGGGAGAATTTTCTTGAGATGTGTGCGTGAGATGTGGGAGTTTCGAGAGACTTTGAACTTTTTTTACCATGCCCATGGCCTGTTCTTCATCAAGTTATGGTATTGCTTGCACTGTTGTAACTATATGTTATAATTATGTAGTTTTTGTCAGTTTTTCAGTCTTGGTCTGTCTTGTGTTTCTGTGATCTCACACCGGAGGAATATTGTATCATTTCTTAATGCATGCATTACTAAATGACAATAAAAGAGGACTGCGTGTCCTCATAATCTAATCTAATCTAATCTAATCTAATCTAATCTAATCTCTTCCCCTTCCCCCTCCTAACCATGACCCACTTGTCTGCCTCCTGTGGCCCCGGTGTGACCACCTGCCTGTAACTCCTCTCTATCAACTCATCACTCTCCCTGACCAGATGAAGGTCATCGAGCTGCAGCTCCAGTTACGTAATGTGGTCCCTTAGGAGCTGCATCTCGGCGCACCTGGCACAGATGTGGACGTCCGGGAGGCTGGGAGACTCCAGGGCTTCCCACATCCGGCACCAAGAACAACAAGCTGCCCTCACACTCATACTGCCCCTCTCCTCAAATAACAATAAAAAATGAATACCAAACCTTCCTCGCCTCGCCTGTTTCCGCCTAAGCCCGTTGAGCCGAAGCCCTTAAGCCTTCACTCTGCTCCTGGCTCACTCCACAGCCCGCAAACTCCGCCCCACATGTTCGACCACTGCTACATGACCATCAGGAGTGCCTACAGTTCCATCCCTCAACCTAATTTCCGGAAATCTGCTCATCTGGCTATCCTCCTCCTACCTGCAGACAGGCTGTGGGTGAAGAGCAAGGACCACAAAGAGATGGTCATGGGAGGCTGAGGTACAGCTACAGGATTGCTCCAAGATGGTAGACTGGACCCTGTTCAATGACTCAGAGTATCTGAATGAACCTGCCATAGTTGTCACGGACATTATAAGGACACTCACGAACAAGTGTGTACCCACAAAATCATTCAGAGTCTTTCTCAACCAGAAGCCTTGGAGGAACCAAGGTAAATAGGGAAAATCAGGTTGGTGCTGGATCCCAAGAGAATAAAGCTGTAGAATGGATACGAAATGGCTTTTTAGAGCAGCTTGTGGTCAAGCCCACTAGGGAAAATGCAATGCTTGATTGGGTGTTGTATAATGAATCAGATTTGATTAGGGAGCTTAAGGTGAAGATACCCTTAGGAGGCAGTGAGCATAATATGATAGAATTCACCCTACAGTTTGTAAGACAGAAGCTAAAATTGGATGCATCTGTGTTACAGTGGACTAAAGGAAACTGCAGAGTACATATGAGAGAGGAGCTGGCCAGAGCTGATTGGAAGGAGACACCAGTAAAGATGGCAGTAGAGCAGCAATGGTTGGAATTTCTGGGAGTAATTTAAAAGACACAGAATTGGTTCATCCCAAAGACGAAGAAGACTTTAAAGGGAAGATGAGGTAACCGTGGCTGACAAGGGAAGTCAAAGACAGCATAAAAGCAGAAAAGAAGGGCATACGATAGAGCAAAAATTAATGGGAAGTTAGCGATTGGGATGTTAAAAAAAGCCATAAGGCGAAAGGTGATAAAACATGAGGGTAAGCTAGCCAATAATACAGAGAGAAAATAACAAAGGTTTTCCAGTTGCATAGTAACATAAAAGAGAGGCAAGGCTGAACATTAGACCACTGGAAAATTACACTGAAGAGGAAGTAATGGGGAACAAATAAGTGGTGGTTGAACTGATTCAGTTTTATGCACCAGCCTTCACTGTGGAAGACAACAGCAGCATGCCAGAAATCTGGCGGCAGAAGTGAGTGTAGTGACTATTACTAAGGAAGCTGAAGGGACATAAATCACCCGGACCAGATGGACTGCACCCTAGGGTTCTGAAAGAGGTGGCTGAAGAGATTGTGGAGGCATTAGCAGTGATCTTTCAAGAATCACTAGGTTCTGGAATGGTTCTAATTGCTCCGTCTGTCTAAGTAGACAATGGATGCGCCCGTCTGGGGCGCAGACCTGGGCGATGAATGTGGAGATCCTGGGCTGCCCAGACATCAAGATCCCCCTCTCGGCCTCGCGGATGTGGTCCAAAGGAATGCGAAGCAGTACATTTGGCATCAACTTGTCTGCTGGAGCTGCTGGGAGGTGACGAGATACGTCATCCAACTGCCTTAGGGGCTCCACTCCGGATTTGTGTAGGGTTTACTCTTCTCCCAAAGATACCCACAAGGCAGTGGGATCTGTAACCCTGGATGGGGACCCATACCGGTACTGTCAGCCGGAGCCAGCTGAGCCCGGGTTATTGTAAGGCAGGGTCGTCACGCCCTGTAGTAGTGACATATGGAGCTACTACCCACTACCTACTGGAGGGCTGGAAAATCACAAATGTCACTCCACTCTATAAGAAGGGAGCAAGTGACTAGTGATGTTCTGCAGGGCCTGGTTTGGATCTGCTACTTTTCACATTATATGTCAATGATTTGAATGACAGAATTGATGGCTTCGTGGTGTTACGTACCCCGTAACTGGGTTGCCAAACCAGCAGAAATGGATCACTCAGTTGGAGTCTGGAGTACTAGAACTAAGAAAGTTTTATTAAAGAAACAAGCAACACAGTAATTGAAAGGATAATAAATGCAACAGTTCAGCGATGATAAACACACATGTGCACAGAATTAAGATAACAGCATCAATCAAGCTCTATCGTTGTCTAGGGGTAAATGACCAAATTTCAAAGTGACTCAAAGTTCAGTCCAGTTTAGTAGTTCAGTTCGCTGTAATCGTTGCCATGGCGATGGACAACGTGGGGGAAGAGAGAGATAGAACAGGAACAACTGATCATTCAGACACGGCTTCACTCACAGACCGGCGAGATGGCTCACAAGCAGCTTTTTGGGCGGGTCCTTGGTGATGTCACCTGAGGTCACCGACTGTGACCCCTCCTCCAGATGCGGTCGATCCTCTGCACTGAACCCGGCACCCAGGCAAGGGCAGACACACACCGGGTTCCCGCTGATCGTACCTTTCCACCCTGGCCGTTGTCTGGTACTTCCCACCGACCCGTGAGAAGCGCACCGCCTCCAGGGTCTCGTTACCTCGGGTGGCGTGTGTCGCCTTAGCGAACCAGTCCCTTTTTATCCCCCTGCTGGGGTATCGCCCGTCCATCACCTCAAACAGTTCAAGGTTCAAAGGGGGGAGCCGCTCCAGACAGCTCTCTCTCCCCCGTCCCTTCATTACACATCTCCAGACGCTGCTCCATTGTTCCTTATCTCTCCTACCCCTAAGGGCAGGTGGCAGACCACTTGCTGATGTCACTGATGCTAACCAAGGCCAGCAAACATCTTAATTTTATGTGTATTCTCGTCACAGTGGTGAAATGTGCAGATGATACAAAGATAAGTGGAGGGACAGGTAGTGTTATGGAAGCAGGGAGTCTGAAGAAGGTCTTGGACAGATGAGGCAGAAGGAATAAAGTTGTCACAGTCCAGTCCGTGAAGTTCGTGTTCTGGTTCACGGTCCGGTCCATGGTTCCTTGTTCTGGGGTTTCTGTTTTTCCCCAGTTTCTGTTGTGGGCACGTTTCTCGTTTTGGGGCTGAGACATAAATACCTCTGCAAACCAGGGATTCCCTGCTGGACTGTCCTGTTCCCCTCCTTGTCTTTTCCCCCCTTGCCTGACTCTCTGCCTGCTCACCTATCCTGGATACCCTGCCTGTATCGCTGTAGTCTTACTGCTGGAGCAAGACCAGAGCCTTGTTAGGTCAAGATGAGGAACTGTCTTTTGTTGTGTGGAATTGTCTCTCTGTGTCCACGCCTTTGCTAGGTAGGTCTGGCCGTTTGCCACTACCTAGTGTTGGGATCTGTCTCTGTGTCCGCACCTTTGCTAGGTGGGTCTGGCCGTTTGCCACCACCTAGTGTTGGGATCTGTCTCTGTGTCCACGCCTTTGCTAGGTGGGTCCGGCCATTTGCCGCCACCTTGTGATGGGATCCATTTCTTCATGTTCAGTGTTATGTGTGTGAGTCCCAGCCCTACGTCCTGTTCCCAAGGAGGGGTTCCGGCTCTGTGTTATGTGTGTGAGTCCCAGCCCTACATCCTATTCCCAAGGAGGGGTCCCGGCTCTGTGTTCCGTGCTCCTGTCTCTTCTAGTCCAAGGCTCCATGCTCCTGAAGGCCCTCGTCCAGTCCGTGCCTAGTCCAGTCCTACCTGAATCCTGTCCATGTGCCTTTACCTGTCCTTGTGTCTCGCCCTACCCAGGAGTTCCACACCCAAGCCATGTCCAGTCCTGTAGCCACATCTTGTCTTCGCCTAGTTCTGGAGTCCAAGCCAGAGTCAAGTCCCAGGTTCTGGGTCCTTGCCCAGTCTCTGGCTCGGAGTCCATACCCAAGCCTCGAAGTACCCTAGACCCTAGACCCAAGACCCCAGCCTGCAGCCTCAAGACCCAAGACATCAGCCTGCAGGCCTCAAGACCCAAGACCTCAGCCTGCAGGCCTCAAGACCCAAGAAGCCAGCCTGCAGGCCTCAAGACCCAAGACCCCAGCCAGCAGGCCTCAAGACCCAAGACCCCAGCCTGCAGGACTCAAGACCAAGACCTCAGCCTGTCTCCAAACTCAAGCCTCTATACCAAGACCCCAGCCTCAAGCCTCAAGACCCCAAGCCTGTCTTCAAGCCTCAAGCCTCACGACCCCAGCCTCCAGTCCTGCAGTCATATCATGTCCATGCCCGGTTCTGGGGCCCAAGCCCGAGGCAAGACCCAGGTTCTGGGTCCTTGTCCAGTCTCTGGCTTGGGGTCCAAGCCCTAGTCTGCATTCTTGTCCCTGCTCCTTGTCTGTATCCTGTCACGTCCCTACCCTAGTCAAGTCCTATTCCTTGTACTTCAGTGTCTGTGTCTTGCATTTGGGTCTGTTCCCAGCATCCCTTTGTGACAAAAGTGTTGAGAAGTGTATTGTTATGCACTGGTAGAAGGAATAAAGGTAAAGACCATTTTCTAAATGGGGAGTAAATTCAAAAATCAGAGGTGCAAAGGGACTTGGGAGTCCGAGTACATTATTCCCAATAGGTTAATTTGCAGGTTGTATTGATAGTAAAGAAGGCAAGTGCAATGTTAGCATTAATTTCAAGAGGACTAAACTATAAAAACAAGGACGTAATGTTGAGGCTTTATAAGCCATTGGTCAGACCGCATTTGGAAATTTATGAGCAGGTTTGTGTCCCATATGTAGGGAATGATACTGGGAATAAAAGGGTTGATACACGAGCGGCATTTGATGACTCAGGGCCTGTATTGATTGGAGATTAGAAGAATGGGGGGATGGGGGGGTGGGGGCTGATACTTACTGAATGTTGAAAGACCGTGAATGTAGAGAGAATGATTCCAATATTAGGAGAGTCTAGGACCAGAGGACACAGCCTCAGAACAGAAGGGTTTCTGCTTGGAACAGAGGTGAGGAGGAATTTCTTTAGCTGGATGATGGTGAATGTGTGGAATTCACTGCCACAGGCAGTTGTGGAGGCAAAGTCATTGGATATATTGAAAGTGAAGGTTGATAGGTACTTCATTAGTAAAGGAAAAATAGAAAGGATTTGAAACGGGAAATAATTCAGCCATGGTTGAATAATAGAGCAGACTCAACAGGTAAAATGGCCTAAACTTACTCCTGTGTCTTGCAGACCGAATGTGAATGTCAGTGTAACGCCCTGGAGAAGGTCTCACTGCTAATGTAAGTGTAACGCCCCGGGAATATTCTCACTGCTAATGTAAGTGTAACGCTCTGGGAGAGGTTTCACTGCTAATGTAAGTGTAACGCCCCGGGAATATTCTCACTGCTAATGTAAGTGTAACGCCCCGGGAATATTCTCACTGTTAATGTAAGTGTAACGCTCTGGGAATATTCTCACTGTTAATGTCAGTGTAACGCCCTGGGAAAGGTCTCACTGCTAATGTAAGTGTAACGCCCCGGGAATATTCTCACTGCTAATGTCAGTGTAATGCCCTGGGAGAGGTCTCACTGCTAATGTAAGTGTAACGCCCCGGGAATATTCTCACTGTTAATGTAAGTGTAACGCTCTGGGAGAGGTTTCACTGCTAATGTAAGTGTAACGCTCTGGGAGAGGTTTCGCTGCTAATGTCAGTGTAACGCCCTGGGGAAGTTTCACTGCTAATGTAAGTGTAACGCACTGGGAAAGGTTTCACTGCTAATGTAAGTGTAACGCCCTGGGAGAGGTTTCACTGCTAATGTAAGTGTAACGCCCCGGGAATATTCTCACTGCTAATGTAAGTGTAACGCTCTGGGAGAGGTTTCACTGCTAATGTCAGTGTAACGCCCTGGGGAAGTTTCACTGCTAATGTAAGTGTAACGCCCTGGGAGAGGTCTCACTGCTAATGTAAGTGTAACGCCCTGGGAGAGGTCTCACTGCTAATGTAAGTGTAACGCCCTGGGAGAGGTCTCACTGCTAATGTAAGTGTAACGCCCTGGGAGAGGTTTCACTGCTAATGTCAGTGTAACGCCCTGGGGAAGTTTCTCTGCTAATGTAAGTGTAACGCACTGGGAAAGGTTTCACTGCTAATGTAAGTGTAACGCCCTGGGAGAGGTTACACTACTAATGTAAGTGTAACGCCCCGGGAATATTCTCACTGCTAATGTAAGTGTAACGCTCTGGGAGAGGTTTCACTGCTAATGTCAGTGTAACGCCCTGGGGAAGTTTCACTGCTAATGTAAGTGTAACGCACTGGGAAAGGTTTCACTGCTAATGTAAGTGTAACGCCCTGGGAGAGGTTTCACTGCTAATGTAAGCGTAATGCCCTGGGAGAAGTTTCACAGCTAATGTAAGTGTAACACCCTGGGAGAGGTCTCACTGCTAATGTCAGTGTAGCCCCCTGGGGAACTTTCACTGCGAATGTAAGTGTAACTCCCTGGGAGAGGTCTCACTGCGAATGTAAGTGTAACGCCCTGGGAGAGGTCTCACTGCTAATGTAAGTGTGACGCCCTGGGAGAGGTCTCACTGCTAATGTAAGTGTGACGCCCTGGGAGAGGTCTCACTGCTAATGTAAGTGTAACGCCCTGGGAGAGGTCTCACTGCGAATGTAAGTGTAACGCCCTGGGAGAGGTCTCACTGCTAATGTAAGTGTAACGTCCTGGGAGAGGTCTCACTGCTAATGTAAGTGTAACGCCCTGGGAGAGGTCTCACTGCTAATGTAAGTGTAACGCCCTGGGAGAGGTCTCACTGCTAATGTAAGTGTAACGCCCTGGGAGAGGTCTCACTGCTAATGTAAGTGTAACGCCCTGGGAGAGGTTTCACTGCTAATGTCAGTGTAACGCCCTGGGGAAGTTTCACTGCTAATGTATGTCTCACACCCTGGGAAAGTTTTCACTGCTAATGTAAGTGTAACGCCCTGGGAGAGGTTTCACTGCTAATGCCAGTGTAACGCCCTGGGGAAGTTTCACTGCTAATGTAAGTGTAACGCCCTGGGAGAGGTTTCACTGCTAATGTAAATGTAACGCCCTGGGAGAGGTTTCACTGCTAATGTAAGTGTAATGCCCTGGGAGAGGTCTCACTGCTAATGTAAGTGTAATGCCCTGGGAGTATTCTCACTGTTAACGTAAGTGTAACGCCCTGGGAGAGGTTTCACTGCGAATGTAAGTGTAACGCCCTGGGAGTATTCTCACTGCTAATGTAAGTGTAACACACTGGGAGTATTCTCACTGCTAACGTAAGTGTAACGCCCTGGGAGTATTCTCACTACTAATGTAAGTGTAACGCCCTGGGAGTATTCTCACTGCTAATGTAAGTGTAATGCCCTGGGAGAGGCTTCGCTGCTAATGTAAGTATACCGCCCTGGGAGAGGTTTCACTGCTAATGTAAGTGTAACGCCCTGGGAGAGGTTTCGCTGCTAATGTAAATATAATGCCCTGGGAGAGGTCTCGCTGCTAATGTCACTGTAACGCCCTGGGAGAGGTCTCGCTGCTAATGTCACTGTAACGCCCTGGAAGAGGTCTCGCTGCTAATGTAAGTGTAACGCCCTGGGAGAGGTCTCGCTGTTAATGTAAGTGTAACGCCCTGGGAGAGGTCTCGCTGCTAATGTAAGTGTAACGCCCTGGGAGAGGTCTCGCTGCTAATGTAAGTGTAACGCCCTGGGAGAGGCTCGCTGCTAATGTAGGTGTAACGCCCTGGGAGAGGTCTCGCTGCTAATGTAAGTGTAACGCCCTGGGAGAGGTCTCGCTGCTAATGTAAGTGTAACGCCCTGGGAGAGGTCTCGCTGCTAATGTAAGTGTAACACCCTGGGAGAGGCTCGCTGCTAATGTAGGTGTAACGCCCTGGGAGAGGTCTCACTGCTAATGTAAGTGTAACGCCCTGGGAGAGGTCTCGCTGCTAATGTAAGTGTAACGCCCTGGGAGAGGTCTCGCTGCTTATGTAAGTGTAACGCCCTGGGAGAGGTTTCACTGCTAATGCCAGTGTAACGCCCTGGGGAAGTTTCACTGCTAATGTAAGTGTAACGCCCTGGGAGAGGTTTCACTGCTAATGTAAATGTAACGCCCTGGGAGAGGTTTCACTGCTAATGTAAGTGTAATGCCCTGGGAGAGGTCTCACTGCTAATGTAAGTGTAATGCCCTGGGAGTATTCTCACTGTGAACGTAAGTGTAACGCCCTGGGAGAGGTTTCACTGCGAATGTAGGTGTATCGCCCTGGGAGTATTCTCACTGCTAATGTAAGTGTAACACACTGGGAGTATTCTCACTGCTAACGTAAGTGTAACGCCCTGGGAGTATTCTCACTACTAATGTAAGTGTAACACCCTGGGAGTATTCTCACTGCTAATGTAAGTGTAACGCCCTGGGAGTATTCTCACTGCTAATGTAAGGGTAACGCCATGGGAAATGTTTCACTGCTAATGTAAGTGTAATGCCCTGGGAGAGCTTTCACTGTTAATGTAAGTGTAACGCCCTGGGGAAGTTTCACTGCTAATGTAAGTGTAACGCCCTGGGAGAGGTCTCGCTGCTGATGTAAGTGTAACGCCCTGGGAGAGGTCTCGCTGCTGATGTAAGTGTAACGCCCTGGGAGAGGTCTCGTTGCTGATGTAAGTGTAACGTCCTGGGAGAGGTCTCGCTGCTGATGTAAGTGTAATGCCCTGGGAGAGGTTTCACTGCTAATGGAAGTGTAACGCCCTGGGAGAGGTCTCGCTGCTGATGTAAGTGTAACGTCCTGGGAGAGGTCTCGCTGCTAATGGAAGTGTAACGCCCTGGGAGACGTTTCACTGCTAATGTATGTGTAACGCCCTGGGAGAGGTTTCACTGCTAATGTAAGTGTAATGCCCTGGGAGAGGTTTCAATGCTAATGTAAGTGTAACATACTGGGAGTATTCTCACTGCTAATGTAAGTGTAACGTGCTGGGAGTATTCTCACTTCTAATGTAAGTGTAACACCCCGGGAATATTCTCACTTTTAATGTCAGTGTAACGCCCCGCGAGAGGTTTCACTGCTTATGTCAGTGTAACGCCCTGGGGAAGTTTCACTGCTCATGTAAGTGTAACGCCCTGGGAGAGGTTTCACGGCTAATGTTAGTGTAACGCCCAGGGAAAGGTTTCACTGCTAATGGAAGTGTTACGCCCAGGGAGAGGTTTCGCTGCTAATGTAAGGGTTGTTCTGTAGCCGCAGTGTTTCGGTTATGAATGGAGATAACAGGTGCTCTGGAATGTTCCGACATCCAATGAAGGGAGTGTTTTTGTCTTGTTGTGTGCCTGAGAGTGAGTTGTTTGAGGTCTTTTTTTTGGCGGAATTGGAGAGAGAAGGTGCCGGAACGGGACTCGTAGATGGCAGGACGGAGCGGACTTGGAATGGGCCCGCGTGTTGATGCCTGGGGAAATAGATGAAGGATCAACGGACGGGAAAACTGTGAGCTCCAACATGCTCAATAGACTGTTTCATTAAAATAGGCCCTTTTTTGTTTTGTTTTCTTTACTAACCCTTTAGTCAAATTAAGAAATATAAAGCTAAATCGTTTAATTGCGTATGGTATACTGCTTGTTATTTCGTGGTATTGATTTGTAACAGGGTAACATATCACGCAGCATCCACACAAACGAGGTTTCACAAGTTTGGCGGGGCTGGCGACGATCTTCCCCTGGACCAATACTGCCGGCTGAACGTGGGGGTTACACTAGACATGCTCAGAACCTTGGAGATCAGCAAGAAGAGAAGGTGGAGTCAACCTATTGGACATCTGGTCCACTGCAACATAAGTACACAGACATACATTAGTTTGATCACTTGAAACTCCGCTGTGGTGTGCAGGACCCCTGATGGAGTTCAGTAGCCAGTTATCGTGGCATTCACATCTCCATACCTAAATATTGGTAAGCAGTGAAGATCATGTCACTCAATTTTGATCACAGTGATGACGTCAGTCTTGAAGGCATATGCTCTACTGGTTCAGCTGTAAAGTTACTGGACCAAGAAAACTAACAACTCTACATTGGTGAAACCAAACATATAGTAGGTAAATGTTTGATGGAGAGCCTGTGCTCTCTTGGCAAAGGCTTCTAATTGCATATCATTATAACTCTCCCTGCCAGTCACACACTGATCTGTTTGGTATGAAAAGGCCAAATGCACGTTCGAAGGATAGCATCTCAAATTCTGCTCAATGCTGTGAACATCGAATTTTCCAATTTCGGGTAGCTCATGTTTCTGGCATTCTCCTACCACAGTCCCTCACCTGCCCACCTAGTTTTCTTTTCCCTTTGTTCATTTCCCTATTGGTTGCATCTGCCAATCATCCCTTGAACATCTGGTTCCACCTACCACCTGTCCCTCCCTTCCACCACTGCCTTACACTGGCAATCTTTCCTCCTCCCTCTCAGCCCCGGTGCAGGATCTCAATCCGAGACATCAGCTTACACCTTTTTGTCTCCATATTCGCTGCTTCACCTGCTGAGTTCTTCCAGTGTCCTGTTGTTTATTCGAGATTCCAGTGACTGTAGTCTCTTAGTAACCTGGAGCCCCAAACTTCCATTCCAGAGATGTGAGTTCAATTCCCACTAGTTTTGCACTTATGGAATTTAAATTCAGTTAATAGAACTGAAGAGACAGATGAAAAGTCATGAACTTGGAATGATAAGTTTGCTCCTCTTTCTGCAACATGTTGCCTAACGCTCAGCATTTCCAACATGTTGGAACACAAGCATAACTTTCTGAATTTCCTTCCCAGCATGAAGTAGTTTGAGAAGTTCAACAATGACTTTGAACACTGCACAATACTTTGTGCTAGGAATTTCCATTAATTTTTCGTTCACCATACATCCTTGCTGAAGACATCTGACTACCTATCAGAATTCTTTCACCAGAAGGACTACAGCAGATCTGGACAGTGGCTCGCCATCACTTTCCTGCTGGTAACTAGGCCTGGGCAGTAACAACTGCTAAAGAGCAAACACTCCAATCTGAAAATATGAATTTAAAAAATAATGCATTGAAGTGTGCTTGATTTAAAATTCCAGGTACAGTATCTGTTTTCAATAGTTTGATATATCAAAGTTCAAGGTATATTTTTATTGTCAAAGTATGTATAGTATATACCACCTAGAAATTCATCTTCTTACAGGCAGCCACAAACACAAAGAACCCAATAGAACCTGTTTAAAAGACATCAAACACCACTGTGTGATAAAAGAACGAATTGTGCAAACAATAAAAATAAACAAATAACACTCAGAACTAAAGTTCACAGAAGTGAGTACACAGCCACAAAGTCAGTTCATCATTGCAGCCTCGGCCCAGCGCAGAGACGAGTAAAGCTCATGAAATGAACACCAGCTCCGATACCCTGGCCTTTTCAATCTGGCCCAGGCTCCATACCTCGATTTGGGCCGTACCCTAACTTTTCAAACTGGCCTGGCATTTAAATCGGCCAAACATCGGCTCATTGGTTAGTAATATTGATTACGAACAGCAATAATAGCAAAATCTGATCGATGGGCAGAGCCATGGTTTCCAGAGTTTCCTGGAGCGGGGACTCTGAACAGCTAACCTACCTTCTGCAATAAACGTCTTTAAGCTTGGATCATGACTAGATGTAACTTCCCCACTTCGGGTAAATGTTTTCTTACCTCAATCAGTGCAGTTCATTACTTGTTTTCTCAATGGTTTATGCTTTGTATTTGCTATCCTCCCATTCTTCTGGACCGCTAATGCTGTTCTCAGGCGTGCTGACGCAAACAGGCACTGCCCGTGTTGACAGATGCAAGGGACATGGGACTAGTACCGTGTGTTAAAGTGCTGACCTCTGAGGAGCTTTGCAATACAGGAAATGTTAGAGGCAAGATACTCTAATGTACGGGAGTACCTATACTAGAGTGCTGGTGCCTTTGAATGGAAAACCCTACTAAAAGTAGTGGATTTGGCCCCGGTATATCACAGGTAAAGCCCTCCCAACTATTGAGCACACCTACCTGAAACATTGTCATAGAAAGGCAGCATCCATCATCAGAGATCCTCACCATGCAGGTCATGTTCTCTTCTCACTGCTGCTATCAGGTGGAAGGTACAAGAACAGTTACTACTCCTCAACCATCAGATTCTTGATTAATAACTACACTCACCTTCACTTGCCCCATCATTGAAATGTCCCTACAACCAATGATCTCACTTTAAGAACTCTATCTCATGTTCTCATTATTTATAGCTATTTATTTATATTTGTATTTGCACGGATTGTTCTCTGCACTCTGGTTGATCTTTGATTGATCCTCTTATGGTTACTATTCTATAGATTTTCTGAGTCTGCCCACAGGAAAATGAATCCCAGGGTTGTATATGGTGAGATATGTGTACTTTGGTACTAAATTGATTGTGAACTTTGAGTTTCAGGCAGTGAAGTAGGAACAGTTTCAGATGTGCTTGTGGTTCAAAGGGAGACTCAGTCAATTTTGCTTACTAACCAGCAGGGGACAGTAGAGACCGGAACATCCAACAGCAAATCACCTCATATGCCTTCCATACAGTGGAAAACCTCCAGCACTCCACACAGGCAGAACAAACTGAATTGCATGTTGAAATTTAAAAAAATTAGAGCACTGGGAGGATGCTACCAGAGAAAGGTATTGAGATTGGGATGTAGTGGAATTTAGGAATGGAATTCCAGAGCTTGGAGTGTTAAAAAAATAAACAAAATTGTCATTCTTGGGGAAACCGTGACAGCATCATACAAAGAATCATATAAAGAAAGAAGTTACCAGTACCTAACAAAGTGGCTACTGAGTGTATGTTCATGGACCTCTGCTGCTGTAGCCCATCCACATCAAAGCTCGATGTGCTGTGCATTCACAGAAACATAGAAAATCTACAGCACCATACAGGCCCTTTGGCCCACAAAGCTGTGCTGAACATGTCCCTACCTTAAAAATTAACTTGGGTTACCCATAACCCTCTATTTTTCTAAGCTCCATGTACCTATCCAGGAGTCTCTTCAAACAGTGGTCCCCAACCACCGGGCCGCAAAGCATGTGCTACTGGGTGCTGGTCCGCAAGAATATGGTCAATATTAAACTGGTCCGCGGTGCAAAAAAGGGTTGGGGACCCCTGTCTTAAAAGACCCTATCGTATCCGCCTCCACCACCGTTGCCAGCAGCCCATTCCATGCATTCACCACTCTGTGCGTAAAAAAACTTAACCCTGACATCTCCTCTGTACCTACTTCCAAGCACCTTAAAACTGTGCCCTCTCGTGCTAGCCACTTCAGCCCTGGGAAAAAGCCTCTGTCTATCCACACGATCAATACCTCTCATTATCTTATACACCTCTATCAGGTCACCTGTCATGCTCTGTTGCTCCAAGGAGAAAAGGCAGAGTTCACTCAATCTATTCTCATAAGGCATGCTCCCCAATCCAGGCAACATCCTTATAAACGTAAACACGAGGAATTCTGCAGATGCTGGAATTTCAAGCAACACACATCAAAGTTGCTGGTGAACGCAGCAGGCCAGGCAGCATCTCGAGGAAGAGGTACAGTTGACTTTTCGGGCCGAGACCCTTCGTCAGGACTAACTGAAGGAAGATCTAGTAAGAGATTTGAAAGTGGGAGGGGGAGGGGGAGATCCAAAATGATAGGAGAAGACAGGAGGGGGAGGGATGGAGCCAAGAGCTGGACAGGTGATTGGCAAAAGGGATATGAGAGGATCATGGGACAGGAGGCCCAGGAAGAAAGAAAAGGGGGAGGGCGGAAAAACCCAGAGGATGGGCAAGGGGTATAGTCAGAGGGACAGAGGGAGAAAAAGGAGAGAGAGAGAAAGAATGTGTGTATATAAATAAAGAACGGATGGGGTACAAGGGGGAGGTGGGGCATTAGCGGAAGTTAGAGAAGTCAGTTTCCATGCCATCAGGTTGGCGGCTACCCAGACGGAATATAAGGTGTTGTACTTACACTTCCTCCCTTACCACCATTCAGGGCTCCAGACAGTCCCTCCAGGTGAGGCGACACTTCACCTGTGAGTCGGCTGGGGTGATATACTGCGTCCGGTGCTCCCGATGTGGCCTTCTATACATTGGCGAGACCCGATGCAGACTGGGAGATCGTTTTGCTGAACATCTAAGCTCTGTCCGCCAGAGAAAGCAGGATCTCCCAGTGGCCACACATTTTAATTCCACACCCCATTCCTATTCTGATTTGTCTATCCACGGCCTCCTCTACTGTAAAGATGAAGCCACACTCAGGTTGGAGGAACAACACCTTATATTCCGTCTGGGTAGCCTCCAACCTGATGGCATGAACATTAATTTCTCTAACTTCCGCTAATGCCCCACCTCCCCCTCATACCCCATCCGTTCTTTATTTATATACACACATTCTTTCTCTCTCTCTCCTTTTTCTCCCTCTGTCCCTCTGACTATACCCATTGCCCATCCTCTGGGTTTTTCTCTCCCTCCCCCTTTTCCTTCTCCCTGGGCCTCCTGTCCCATAATCCTCTCATATCCCTTTTGCCAATCACCTGTCCAGCTCTTGGCTCCATCCCTCCCCCTCCTGTATTCTCCTATCATTTTGGATCTCCCCCTCCCCATCTCACTTTCAAATCTCTTACTAGCTCTTCCTTCAGTTAGTCCTGACGAAGGGTCTCGGCCCGAAACGTCGACTGTACCGCTTCCTAGAGATGCTGCCTGGCCTGCTGTGTTCACCAGCAACTTTGATGTGTGTTACATCCTTGTAAATCTCCTTTGCACTATTTCTATAGTTTCCATATCCTTCCTGTAATGAGGCGACCAGAACTGAGCACAGTACTCCAAGTGGGGTCTGACCAGGGTCCTATACAGCTGCAACATTACCTCTCGGCTCTTAAACTTAATCCCACAGTTAATGAAGGCCAATGTACTGCATGCCTTCTTAACAACAGAGCCAACCTGCGCAGCTGCTTCGAGTGTTCTATGGACTTGGACACCGAGATCCCTCTGATCCTCCACACTGCCAAGAGTCTTATCATTAATACTATATTCTGCCATCATATTTGACCTACCAAAATAAACCACTTCACACTTATAACCATATAACCAGATAACAATTACATTACGGAAGCAGGCCATTTTGGCCCTTCTAGTCCGTGCCGAACTCTTACTCTCACCTAGTCCTACTGACCTGCACTCAGCCCACAACCCTCCATTCCTTTCCTGTCCATATAGCTATCCAATTTAACTTTATATGACAATATTGAACCTGCCTCAACCACTTCTGCTGGAAACTTGTTCCACACAGCTACCACTCTCTGAGTAAAGAAGTTCCCCTTCGTGTTGCCCCTAAACTTTTGCCCTTTAACTCTCAACTCATGTCCTCTTGTTTGAATCTCCCCCACTGTCAATGGAAAAAGCCTATCCACGTTAACTCTATCTATCCCCCTCATAATTTTAAACACCTCTATCAAGCCCCCCCCTCAACCTTCTACATTCCAAAGAATAAAGGCCCAACTTGTTCAACCTTTCTCTGTAACTTAGGAGATGAAACCCAGGTAACATTCTGATAAATCTTCTCTGTACTCTCTCAATTTTGTTGATATTTTCCTATAATTCGGTGACCAAAACTGTACATAATATTCCAAATTTGGCCTCACCGATGCCTTGTACAATTTCAACATTACATCCCAGCTCCTATACTCAATGCTCTGATTTATAAAGGCCAGCATACTAAAAGCTTTTTTCACCACCCTATCCACATGAGATTCCACCTTCAGGGAACTATGCACCATTATTCCTAGATCCCTCCATTCTACTGCATTCTTCAATGCCCTACCATTTACTGTCATGGTCCAGTCTGTAAAGTCCGCATTCCGGTTCACGGTCCGGTCCGTGGACTCAGGACTCTGGGTCTTCCAGCTGTCCCTTGTTTGAGTTAATCATAGGCACCTGATTCTCCTCTTTCGGCTTGCAATATAAGTAGCCCTGGGATTGAGTGTGGGCTGCTGGTTTGTCTCATCAGTCCCCCTTGGGGCAACCTGCTGATGGAAGGCTAGTGAAAGCATTTGTGATCTCTTGGCCTGGTTGGAGGACCACTGCTTCATGGAGCCTTGTTGCCACTTGTTGGAGTGGTCTTTGCCATCTGGATTTGTCTATTTCCTGGGCCAGCTGAGTGGCTGCCAGCCACTCCAAGCTAGGTAGGGATCTGGCTCTGCCCTGCAGGGGGATCTGTCTTGTCTTATCCTTGCCTCTGTGGAGTAAGCTAGGCTGTTTTGCCATTGCTCTGCGGGGGGACCTGTCTTGTCTTGTCCTTGCCTCTGTTGGGTAAGTCTGGCCGTTCTGCTGTTACCTGATGGAGAGACCTGTCCCATCTTGGTGTGGAGATGAAGTTGAGTCCTGGCTTGTTGTAGGATAAGTCCTGGCTCTATGTCTATGTTCTGTCCTGTCTCATGTTTGTGTTGTGTTAAAGATGAGTCCTGGCTTGTTGAAGGATAAGTCCCAGCTCTATGTTGATGTTGTGTTCCCAGTCTGTCTCTCAGCTCCAGCCTCCGAGTTATCAGCCTCTGCTTTTCAAGACGAAGATTCCACAGCTAAGCTCCAAGAACATAAGCCTCGAAGATCTTGCAGCTGGGCTCCAAGAACCCAAGCCTCGAGGATCCCAAGCCAAGCTCCAAGAACCCAAGCCTTGAGGAACACTAGCCAAGCTCAAGCTCCAAGACCCCAAGCCTCGAGGATCCCAAGCCAAGCTCCAAGACCCCAAGCCTCGAGGATCCCAAGCCAAGCTCCAAGACCCCAAGCCTCGAGAATCCCAAGCCAAGCTCCAAGACCCCAAGCCTCGAAGATCCCAAGCCAAGCTCAAGACCCAAGACCCCAGCCTCAGGGCATGTCATGTCCTTGCCTGGTTCTGGGGTCCGAGCCCGAGGCAAGACACAGGTTCTGGGTCCTTGTCCAGTCTCAGGCTTGGAGTCTGAGCCTTGTCTTGTCTCCAAGCTCAGGCCTCTAGACCCCAGCCACTTCTTGTCCTGAAGCCATGTCATGTCCTTGCCTGGTTCTGGGGTCTGAGCCCGAGACAAGACCCAGATTCTGGGTCCTTGTCCAGTCTCAGGCTCGGAGTCCAAGCCATGGTTCCTAGTCCTGGTCCTGCTTTCCCTAGCCGAACTCTACGGTTTTGTCCCTGCTCCTTGCCTGAATCCTGTCACGTCCCTACTCTAGTCAAGTGCTGTTTCTTGTACTTCAATGTCTGTGTCTCACAACTGGGTCCATTCCCAGCACCCCCTTGTGACAGAACAAACCAGCCAACCATGGACCCAGCAACACAGACACTGGAGATAAACTCTTGCCATCCAGGATTCCCTAGTGCCGAAACCTCCCTCCCACCCGCCCGAATTGTCCTTAGTCCTGGAGAGCCTCTTCAGTCACCCGGAGGCTCCCGTAGAAGAGGAAGGAACTGTCATGGTCCGGTTCGTGAAGTCCACATTCCGGTTCATGGTCCAGTCCGTGGACTCAGGACTCTGGGTCTTCCAGCTGTCCCTTGTTTGAGTTAATCATGGGCACCTGATTCCCATCTTTGGTCTTACAATATATGTAGCCTTGGGATTGAGTGTGGGCTGCTGGTTTGTCTCGTCAGTCCCCCTTGGAGCAACCTGCTGATGGAAGGCTAGTGAAAGCATTTGTGATCTCTAGGCCTGGTTGGAGGACCACTGCTTCATGGAGCCTTGTTGCTACTTGTTGGAATAGTCTTTGCTGTCTGGATTCGTCTGTTTCCCAGGCCAGCTGAGTGGCTGCCAGCCACTCCAAGCTAGGTAGGGATCTGGCTGTTTCTGTAGGGATCTGGCTGTTTCTGTAGTCAACTGAGGTTGCTTGCTGAACTCGGAACTTCCCTGGAGCAGAGATGGAACTGTCTGTCGTTCTTTGGTGTTTGTCTTTTTGTCCTTGCCTCTGTGGGGTAAGCCAGGCCATTTTGCTGTTGCCCTGTGGGGGGGGGGGGTCCTGTCCTGTCTTGTCCTCGCCTCCATGGGTTAAGCCAGACCATTTTGCCGATGCCCTGCAGGGGGATCTGTCATGCCTTGTCCTCCCCTCTGTGGGGTAAGCCAGGCCATTTTGCCGTTGCCCTGCGGGGGGACCTGTCTTGTCCTGTCCTTGCCTCTGTTGGGTAAGTCCGACCGTTCTGTCGTTACCTGATAGAGAGACCTGTCCCACCTTGGTGTGGAGATGAAGTTGAGTCCTAGCTTGTTGTAGGATAAGTCCCGGCTCTATGTTTATGTTCTGTCCTGTCTCATGTTTGTGTTGTGTTAAAGATGAGTCCTGGCTTGTCGAAGGATAAGTCCTGGCTCTATGTTGATGTTCCGTTCCTAGTCTGTCTCTCTGCTCCAGCCTCCGAGTTATCAGCCTCCGCTTTTCAAGACGAAGATCCCGCAGCCAAGCTCCAAGAACCCAAGCCTCGAAGATCCTGCAGCCAAGCTCCAAGAACCCAAGCCTCGAAGATCCTGCAGCCAAGCTCCAAGAACCCAAGCCCTGAGGATCCCTAGCGAAGCTCAAGACCCAAGACCCAAGACCCCAGCCTGCAGCCAAGCTCGAGACCCAAGACCCCAAGCCTTGAGGATTCCGAGCCAAGCTCTGTCAGAGCCCCTGCTATTTCCACACTAACTTCCCTCAAGGTCCTAGGGAAAATCCTGTCAGGACCCGGAGACTTATCTACTTTTATATTCCTTAAAACAGCAGTCCCCAACCACTGGGCCGCAAAACATGTGCTACCAGGCTGCGAGGAAACGATATGATTTGGTGATAGGAGTCAACTGCACCTTTCCTCATTCGCTGTCACGTCCACGGTTGAGCTTGAATGCACACAAGTTCATTACCTGTGCGTCATTCATGTCAGTGCGGGAAGGAGATCAACTCCTCGAGCTTGTAAATGCCTGCAGGCTGAAAAGTATGTTTGACATAACATCTCTGCTGGCATTCTGGATCAAAGTCAAGGCTGAATATCCTGAGATAGTCACGAAAGCATTGAAAACGTTGCTTCCATTTCCAACGTATCTCTGCAATGAATGCAACAAAAACTAAATTGTGGAATAGACTGGACATAAGGAACCCCCTTCGAGTATCGCTGTCTCCCATCACCCCTCGATAGGACCGTCTTGTTGCAGGGAACAAGTATTCAGCCCAGGGCTCCCACTGATTCAGCGATATTGGTGTGTTGCAATGATTTTATATGTTCATACGGCGAAAATATGTGCTGTGTGTTTAATATCCAAATGTTACTTAAAATGTTATGATGCTATTGACTTATAAGTGACTTATATAACCATATAACAATTACAGCACAGAAACAGGCCATCTCTGCCCTTCTACTCCGTGCCGAATGTGATTCTCACCTAGTCCCATCGACCTGCACTCAGCCCACAGCCCTCCATTCCTTTCCTGTCCATATACCTATCTGATCTTTCTTTAAATGATAATATTGAACCTGCCTCTACCACTTGTACTGGAAGTTCATTCAACACTTACTTCAAGCTCCCGTGTCCTCCCCTGATAATTGACTTATCACTATATTGATGTGAGGAAAATATGCGCTGTGTGTTTAATATTAAATTCGTTAGATAATCCCTTTTAGAAATGAAATTGAGTGTATTAGCCACTTATCACCTATATTCTGGTCATGTTGAACATCCACCCCCCACCCGAACAGAATCGTTGGAAGTAATTTGTGGAAAAAAATTGGCACGTACACGCATGCGCAAGTCACGCATGTGCACTGATGCCTGCGGAAGGCTTCATGGTCATTGTAGTCTTTCTCGTGGTAAACACAACGTACAGTATTTGACTGCTACTCTTGTCCATTGGCAACCCTA
The DNA here is from genome assembly GCF_963921235.1 of Mobula hypostoma. Lineage (NCBI taxonomy): Eukaryota > Metazoa > Chordata > Chondrichthyes > Myliobatiformes > Myliobatidae > Mobula > Mobula hypostoma. The sequence continues at coordinate 82,395,441 of NC_086100.1, read as the reverse complement.
CCCCCCCCCCCGCCCCCAACTTCCGGGTTGGCCGTTCCGCAAAAATATTATCAATAATAAACCGGTCCACGTTGCGAAAAAGGTTGGGGACCCCTGCCTTAAAAGCTCCAGTACTTCCTCTTCTTTAATCTATATAGTTTCCATAACTTCCCTACCTGTTTCCCTTGTCTTACACAATTCAATATCCTTCTCCTTAGTGAATACCGAAGAAAAGAAATTGTTCAGAAACTCCCCCATCTCTTTTGGCTCCACACATAGCTGTCCACTCTGATTCTCTAAGGGACCAATTTTATCCCTCACTATCCTTTTGCTATTAATATAAGTGCAGAAACCCTTGGGATTTATTTTCACCTTTCTTGCCATAGCAACCTCGTATCTTCTTTTAGCTTTCCTAATTTCCTCCTTAAGATTCCTTTTACATTCCTTATATTCCTTGAGCACCTCATTTACTCCACGCTGCCTATATTTATTGTAGATATCTCTCTTTTCCTGAACCAAGTTTCCAGTATCCCTTGAAGACCATGGCTCTCTCAAACTTTTATCCTTTCCTTTCAACCTAACAGGAACATAAAGATTCTGTACTCTCAAAATTTCACTTTTAAATGTCCTCCATTTCTCTATTACAATTCTTCCCATAAAACAAATTGTCCCAATCCACTCCTAAATCCTTTCGCATCTCCTCAAAGTTAGCCTTTCTCCAATCAAAAATCTCAACCCAGGGTCCAGACCTATCCTTCTCCATAATTATATTGAAACTAATAGCATTGTGATCTCTGGACCCGAAGTGCTCCCCATCACAAACCTCCGTCACCTGACCTACCTCATTCCCTAACAGGAGATCCAACACTGCCCCTTCTCTAGTTGGTACCTCTATGTATTGCTGCAAAAAACTATCCAGCACACATTTTACAAACTCCAAACCATCCAGTCCCTTTACAGTATGGGTTTTCCAGTCTATATGTGGAAAATTAAAATCTCCCACAATCACAACCTTGTGCTTACTACAAATATCTGCTATCTCCTTACAAATTTGCTCCTCCAATTCTTTCTCTCCATTTGGTGGTCTATAATACACCCCCATAAGAAATACTACACCTTTTCCATTCCTCAATTCCACCCAAATAGCCTCCCTAGACGAGCCCTCTAATCTATCCTGCCATAGCACTGCTGTAATATTTTCTCTGTCAAGCAATGCAACACCTTCCCCTCATGTCCCTCTGATTCTATCACACCTGAAGCAATTAAATCCAGGAATATTTAGTTGCCAGTCACACCCCTCCTGTAACTGTGTTTCACTAATAGCTACCACATCATACTTCCATGCTTTAAGCTCATTCACCTTTCTTATAATGCTCCTAGCATTAAAATAAATGCATTTAAGAAATTTTCCACCTCTTACTCTCTGTTTATCACTAACGGTGCAAACAACTTTATTATTTACTTTTTCTTCCTTCATCCCTACATCTGTTCCTACACTCTGGTTCCCCTCCCCCCTCGTATCTAGTTTAAATCCACCGGAGCCTCTCTAGCAAACCTACCTGCAAGAATATTTGTCCCCCTCCAGTTCAGATGTAAACCATCCCGCCGGAACAGGTCCCACCTTCCCTGGAAAACTGCCCAATTATCTATAAATCTGAAGCCCTCCCTCCTGCTCCATGTCTTCAGCCACATGTTGGTCTGCACTATCTTACTATTTCTAAACCCGCCTGCACATGGCACTGGTAGCAATCCTAAAATTGCTATCCTGGAGGTCCTGTCCTTTAACTTGGCACCTAACTCCCTAAACTCACCTTTCAGGACCTCCTCACTCTTCCTACCCATGTCATTGGTCCCTACGTGGACCACAACATCCGGCTGGTCACCCTCCCTCTCGAGAATACCAAGAACTCGATCCGAGATATCGCGGACCTTGGCACCAGGGAGGCAACAGACCATCCGGGATTCTCGATCTCTTCCACAGAACCTCTTATCTGTCCCCCTAACTACCGAATCCCCTATCACTACTGCTCTCCTCTTTTCCCTCTTTCCCTTCTGAGCTGAGGGTCCCGTCTCGGTGCCAGAGACGCAACCACTGCAACTTGTCCCTGGTAGGTCGTCCCCATCAACAGTATCCAAAACAATGTATTTATTATTGTTGGGAACGGCCACAGGGGTGCTCTGCTCATTCCGTCTATTCCCCTTTGCTCTCCTGACAGTCACCCAGCTACCTGTCTCCTGACTCTTGGGGGTGACTATCTCCCTGTAACTCCTCTCTATTTCTGCCTCTGCCTCCTGAATGATCCGAAGTTCATCCAGCTCCAGCTCCAGTTCCCTAACTCGATTTGTCAGGAGCTGCAGCTGGATGCACCTTCCGCAGGTGTAGTCATCAGGGACGATTGTGCTCACCCTGACTTCCCACATCCTGCAAACGGAGCATTCAACTGCCCTAACTGCTGCCTCCATTACCTACTCTTAAGGTAATTAGGTTTGTTAAAGGAACTTACCCGGCCTTACCTCACTTGGAGTGAAGCTGTTCCTCAGCCTCTGCTCGCTGAAGCCTCAAGAGCCAAAGCCTTCCTACTCTGTCTCCCACTATTCCGTTGCCTGCTACAACATCGTCCATTTTGTTAATGTGCTGTCCTGTTAAACACTCCTGCTGCCTCACGGTCTGACTTACACGCGCTTGCGCAGTCGTGCCCTGTTCAACTGCCAAAGAAAACTTATCTGGGTTGAACTCCATCTGCCACTTCTCAGCCCAGTTTTGCATCCTATCAATGTCCCACTGTAACCTCTGACAGCCCTCCACATTATCCGCAACACCCCCAACCTTTGTGTCATCAGCAAATTTACTAACCCATCCCTCCACTTCCTCATCTAGGTCATTTATAAAAATCACGAAGAGTAGGGGTCCCAGAACAGATCCTTGAGGCACACCACTGGTCACTGGCCTCCATGCAGAATATGACCCATCTACAACCACTCTTTGCCTTCTGTGAGCAAGCCAGTTCTGGATCCACAAAGCAAGGTCCCCTTGGATCCGATGCCTCCTTACTTTCTCAATAAGCTTTGCGTGGGGTACCTTATCAAATGCCTTGCTGAAATCCATATACACTACATCTACTGCTCTACCTTCAACAATGTGTCACATCCTCAAAAAATTTAATCAGGCTCGTAAGGCACAACCTGCCTTTCACAAAGCCATGCTGACTATTTCTAATCATATTATGCCTCTCCAAATTTTCATAAATCTTGCCTCTCAGGGTCTTCCCCATCAACTTACCAACCACTGAAGTAAGACTCACTGGTTTATAATTTCCTGGGCTATCTCTACTCCCTCTCTTGAATAATGGAATAACATCTGCAATCCTCCAAACCTCCGGAACCTCTTCCATCCCCATGATGATGCAAAGATCATTGCCAGAGGCTCAGCAATCTCTTCCTTCACCTCCTACAGTAGCCTGGGTATATCTCGTCCAGTCCCGGTGACTTATCCAACTTGATGCCTTCCAAAAGCTCCAGCACATCCTCTTCCTTAATATCTACATGCTCAAGCTTTTCAGTCCACTGTAAGTCATCCCTACAATCGCCAAGATCCTTTTCCATAGTGAATACTGAAGCAAAGTATTCATTAAGTACCTCTGCTGTCTCTTCCGGTTCCATACACACTTTTCCACTGTCACACTTGACTGGTCCTATTCTCTCACATCTTATCCTCTTGCTCTTCACATACTTGTAGAATGCCTTGGGGTTTTCCTTAATCCTGTCCGCCAAGGCCTTCTCATGGCCCCTTCTGGCTCTCCTTATTTCATTCTTAAACTCCTCCCTACTAGCCTCATAATCCTCTAGGTCTCTATCATTACTTAGTTGTAAGCTCTTCTTTTCTTCTTGACTAGACTTATAACAGCCTTTGCACACTATGGTTCCTGTACCCTGCCATCCTTTCCATGTCTCATTGGAACGTACCTATGCAGAACCCCACGCAAATATCCCCTGAACATTTGCCACATTTCTTCCGTACATTTCCCTGAGAACATCTGTTTCCAATGTATGCTTCCAAGTTCCTGCCTGATAGCCACATATTTCCCTTTACTCCAATTCAGAGATGCACACCTCTATTGTAACACATGGTTATAAGAGTTACTGTTGCCTTCCTGTCAGTTTGAACCAGTCTGGCCCTTCCCCTCTGATCTCTCTACATAATAAGGCAATTCCTCCCAGAGAATTACCACTCACCGGATTTCATTTTTGCTTTTTGGCATACTTTTCTGTAAACTCTATACACTTGTGTGTGAAAATCTCAGGAGATCTGCTGTTTCTGAGATACTCAAGCCATGCTGTCTGGCACCAACAATCAGTCCATGGTCAAAGCCACATTTCTTCCCCTTTCTGATGTTTGGTCTGAACAACAACTGAACCTCTTGACCATGTCCGCATGTTTTTATGAATTGAGTCATTGCCACATGATTGTCTGATTAGATCTTTGCACTAACATGCTGGTGTGCAGGTGTAGCTAATAAAGTGGCCACGCTGTGTATATTAATTATATTGTGTTTGGACCATACAAGGAAAATAATTCAGATTACGGTAATGAAATGAAATACAGCGCTGGAACAATTCAACAGGTCAGACAGCATCAATGGAGAGTAAATAACTCAGGCTGATGAGCTTTGATGATGTCTGATGGAAATAATGAGAGAATAGCTACACTGAATGCAACAATGTCACTGTGCAGCCAGGTCTCTTATATCCAGATCTTTAGGGTCTGAAACATCAAAAAGGCAGCACCCATCATGAAGGACCCCCATCACCCAGGACATGCCCTGTTCTCATTGCTACCATCAGGAAGGAGGTACAGAAGCCTGAAGGGACACACTCAGTGATTCAGGAACAGCTGCTTCAACTCTTCCATCAGATTTCCGAATGGACATTGAACCCACGAACACTACTTGACTACATTTTTATTTATATTTTTGCACTACTTATTTAATTTATCTATTTTGTAGGCGGGAGGAGAAGATGGCAGTGCGCTGCGTGTGCGCAGCTCTCCGGTGAAAAATGATGTCGTATCTGTTAAATAGGGGCGTGGACAATTCCGATTTGATGGAAAATGGACGTGAAAGCACAGAGGAACATCTCGAGAAATTTCTGAAATGCCCGTCCGCTGCTGTTGTTACTGTGTTGTCGGGAATCTTTTGGAGGGTAGGCCTCAAAATCCCCGGCCTTGCCTGCTTTTGGCGACCGAGAAAGAGGTCGAATCGCTCGGACAGAGATGGCGCTTAGTACTCTGTGTCGGAGAGCTGATCAGAGCTCGAAGTTTTCGGATGACTCAGAGTTGGATTGTGGTCGGCATGGTAGGGAGTTTTTCTTCCCTCTACCGACTGTGTGAGATGTGGGACATTTGAGAAACTTTGAACTTTACTGTGCTCACGGACTTTCTTCATCAAGTTATGGTATTGTGCACTGTTGTAACTATATGTATAATTATGTGGTTTTGTCAGTTTTTTCAGTCTTGGTTTGTCCCATGTTTTGTGATATCACACCGGAGGAAATAATGTATCATTTCTTAATGCATGCATTACTAAATGACAATAAAAGGGGACTACGTGTCTTCATAATCTAATATAAATATATATACATACTTACTGTAATTCAGTTTTTTCTCAATTATTATTATTGCATTGTTCTGCTGCTGCAAAGACAGCAAGTTTCACATCATATATTAAACCTGATTCTGATTCACGAATAACAACAAGATAATCAAAACAAGGAGGCTGTAGAAGTCACTGAATTCTTATCAGAGATGGTGGTGGGGGGAGCGAAAGATACAGTTATTAAAGTAAAGAAAATCAACAACTTTAAAATTTTTCAAGACCCTTCAACTATATGTGCTTACGTTAAAGGTTGGCAGGAGAGTGTGATGCAGACACGTTATCTGTATAGAAGGCCAATTTATTATCATGTACTGTTAATAACGGAACATCAGAATCTTCTGAAAGATAAAAATTGTTGACAATCAAACAAGCCAACATTGGTCCCAACTGCCAATACAGATCTGGTGTAACCATGGCAACTGTATCCATTATTTGTTGTGATATCTTGTATACCAATGCTATCCCAGACAAAATCAGAGCCTCTAAGTAACAGCACTCCCTAAAATTAGCAGCAAGGACCAACAGGGTAAGTAAATCAGCACAGCAGATCGCAAGTGGACGTCTTTTTTAATCACTTTGTGTTAAAAAAGAAACAAAATGCTACAGGAACCAATCACTATGAATCATCCAGAATTGAAGCAGACTCTCCATTTTATCCAAGCCCCACTAAACAGTTTTGAGACACATTATTTCTCTGTGTCATAAGCTTAATCCCTACGAGAGTCACTCTTCCCCCTAAATGCAGCAAGAGACATGGAGTATAATTTTAATACCTGAGGTTCATTTGCCAGGTCAGACCTGCATCTCCTGCCTTAGTATGACAGTGTGTTTGCAGTCCTGGCTGGCTTCTCCCAGGCACAGGGTGTCAGACGTTGGAATGATGGAGATCAGAAACAAAATTGCCAGAAAGGCATTTGTTTGAAATACTTGTGTTCATTGTTATGCCCTGAAGACTGTCATGTGCCCGGCAACAGGATGGGGTGCTGCCACTGCTGGAGCTTAAGCTGTGCTTCGGTAAAATGCGGGAGGCTGAGAGCTAAGAGGTCAGGGGCAGAGTGAGGCACAGGATTGACATGGCGGGCAGCGGGGTACTCGGGGAAAATGCTCCCAGTCTAACAGGAGCCTTGATAGATCTGGAGTTGTCTTTCAACGCACGGCAGGCAGGATCTCCGGAATGGTGGCAGTCTGCTATTCTTTTTCCAGAGGTGGTCAGCAGAAAGGATCAGATCCGTTGAAAGTTTTACAAGCAAAATGCCACTTGCTAGATGTGAAACAGGAACAGGGCGAGAGAATGGTGGAAATCTACATTATTTCTGTGGCTCTAAAATCCATCTATCCCTTTCCTTATGTAACTGCAAACCTTTCTTTATGATCCCTATATTCCACCGTCCAGTTAAAAACAGCTTCTTTGGATCCCTGCTGACTGCTAAGTTGATTTTGTCTAATATTGTCTTAACTTTGTATGCCATGCAGGTTTTGAAAATCTGAAAGAAAAATAGAAAAAGGCGCAATGTCCAGACAGAGGTGTTCTGTAAAACTCTGAAAACTCCAAGCTTAATTATCCTTTCACTTCCACTGTATGGGAAATGGTCCAATTGGGAATCAAACTCAGGTCGCTGGGTTGAAAGTCTGGCACTCTACCACTAAGGATTGTGAGTGAACCCAATTACAGAAACCACGATGCAGACAGGAGTTGATGAGCAGAGTCAAACACAAGGTTTACTTTCTTTTAGGCCAATATGGACAACAAATGGGCAAGCAGTCCAACTCAAAAATGCGGTAATCCAAACACAAATTCAGTAATCCAAGATCTCAAAGCACAACAAAGATCCAGGAATAGTAGGCAGTCCAACTCAAAAATGCAGTAATCCAAACACAAATTCAATAATCCAAGATCTCAAAGCACAACAAAGATCCAGGAATGGCAGGCAGTACACAGACATCAAAAACACACACAGAGGGACTCGAAAGTTACCAGAGGCTATTTCTATTTACAAGATTGCACTTTAAGACTGAGCAAAGTAAGCGACAGGAAGTGGTTTAAATACAAAGACATTAATTGGACACATGTACAGTCAATGATAAATAACAAGAGAGTCCAATCAGTCTGGAAAAACCTTTAGGGAGCTATGTCTACCCCTGCTGGCCAACCCTGGAATAGACTGGAGTCCGAACATGTATGTTGACTTCCTTGACTTGGCCACACACATTGCTCCAAAATGCTCAACTTAACATCAAGGAACAGCACAACATGATATATAGCATAATATTTTCTGCATAACATATTACAAGCCTTTGGATTTAATATTGAATTTAGCAATTTCTGGTTATGTTTCTCTTCGAAGATGGGCCTACACCTTTCAGTTTCAATAAGTTGATTCATTGCCTTTCTGTGTCCACTGCTGGTTTTCAAAATAACTGTTACCTTGACAACTTTGATCTCCATCCTAGCACAGATATTTCCTCTGTTCTTTCCATCCCTGCCTCTCTGCTGACGTACAACACACAACGCAATCTTGAATGTTACACTCTCTATGGATGCTGCCTGACATGTTTAGTGTTTCCAGAATTTTATGATTTCATTTCGTGTTGATTCATCATGTGCCTGCCCTCACTTGCTTTACTTGGCCCACAGACATGTAAAGCAATAGTTACTCTCCATACCACTGAACCCTCTAAAAATCTCCTGGATAGCGTCAATGGCACAGATAGACAAGAAGAAAACTAAAAATTTGAAATCATTTTCAAGTTATGCTTTCTTTCACCGATTGTTCAAAGTCAAACTACATTTATTATCAAAGTATGTACAGGTATACTTTATGCAACCTTGAGATTTGCCTTCATACTTTGTGCAGCTAATTATAAAGTTCAGAGTTCAAAGTGCATTTATTATCGAAGTATATGTACATTATCCAACCTTGAGATTCATCTCCTAACAGGCAGCCACGGAACAAAAACACCCAAAAAAAATAACATTAAAAAAAAGACCATCAAACACACAATGTAAAGAAAAAAAATCGTGCAAACAATAAACGCAAGCAAATAGTATTCAGAACTGAAGTCCATAATCCCGATCTCTATGTATCATTACTATTATTGTCATGTTTAATTTTGAAACTTAATAAAAAGATTGAACAAGAAAAGGAAGAACTGAAGTCCACCAGGAGAGTCTGTCCTCAGACCCTTAGTTCAGTGCAGAGCTGAGCTGAGCAGTGAGCTGAACCAGCATCTCCCTTACCTCAGCCCCGACATCCTGACCTTTTGAATCAGGCCCGGTGCCTAAATCATCGTCCAAACATCAGGTTCAGTTGCTTTGATACGCTCTGGGGCTTGGACCCCGCCGACTTGATTCGACTTGTACCCGACCTTTCACTCAATGCTGAGATCTATTTGAATTGAAAGTAGTTTGATACAAGCAGCTGTGGGACCCACGATGGCCAGCTCTGACAGTCACGTGAGCTGAGCACTGATTTCCAGGACGATGTCTTCTTCAAGCATTTACTGAGATGGTGAGACCTGTGGACGGGGTCCATGCTGGCGGGCAACGGGGGTGGTGGTTTCCATGACTCACTGAGCTATGGCCACAACTTTCTGCAATTTCTTGTGATCTTGGGCAGAGAGGTTGCCATAGCAAGCCATATTTTGAATGATTAGTTGGGAGTTTTATCTATGTGACTAGAGCTGAATATATTCAAGCCAGACCTGTCAGTAAGTGACCAGGACTGTTGTTTGTGCTTGAGGAAATAATGATTGCGCCAGGGAAATGACGGGGTAACTGAGAGAGACAATTATTTCTCTCTCAATGACCTTAAACTCCGTCATTATCACCTCTAACTACTCTGGATGTTGTATCACATTTGCCACTCTGCAGGGCAAAGAAGCTTCTACATTAAATCAAATTCTTCCTCTGAAAACCTTTATTTCTGTCCATTATTTTCCCATTTATATCAGAAGTCGAGCCTATTCTGAGTGACTGACAGTTCTGCTAAGCAATTAGAGACAGTTTCCTGAATTTCAGTCGAAGTGTCAACATGTGAAAGTCACACTAGTCCAAAGGGCAATGGAATATTCGTACAATGGTTACCGCAAATCAAGACATAATGAATAGCTGATGCCAGACTTTGGTTTAAATATAAATTAGGCTTCACCCAGCTGCCAATCTGTGAAACTCAAGTAAGAGAAAACTGCATTGCTCACACCTCACCAATGAACCGAAAACCAAATGAAAGCATGTCCCATTCTTTTAATTATTTATTTATTGGGATACAGCATGGAATAGGCCCTTCGTGCCCTTCGAGCCATGCCGGCCAGCAATCCCTCAATTTAATCCCTGGCTAATCTATTTACAATGACCAATTAACCTATAACAAGTATGTCTTTGGACTGTGGGAGGAAACCAGAGCACCCAGAGGAAACCCACGCAGTCACGGGGAGAACACACAAACTCCTACAGGCAGTGACGGGAATTGAACCTGGGTCACCCATGCTCTAAAGCGTTGTGCTAACCACTACACTACCGTGTCTATCTAACTAACACTTTCTCACCAGCATTGGGATAATATTTCTGCAGAGTCAGTGGTACAAACCATGGACAGGAACTTGCTAACGCCGAAGCACCTACCTTCAGAAGGTTGCCCAGTTATCAAGTTATTGTAAATCCCAGGCTGACAGAGACCTTTTGGCTCGATTCACCAATGCTGACAAAGTTGAATGCCTGAGCCGGTCCCATTTGCCTGCATTTGACCCATATCTTTCCTATCCATGTGACTGTCTAAAGGCCTTTTAAACATTTTGCTTGTCTCTACAACTTCTTTTGGCAGGTCCACATACCTGTCAGCCTCTATATGAAAAATACGTCCCTTTTAAAATGTCCCCTTCCGTCTGCCAGAACAAGCCGGATATCCCAGTGGCCACCCATTTTAAACGCATTTTCCATTCCCATTATGATATGTCTATCCATGGCCGCCTCCACTGTCGTGAAGAGGCCACACTTAGATTGGAGGAATAACACCTTATATTTCGTCTGGGTAGCCTCCAACCTGATGGCATGAACATTGACTTCTCTAACTTCTGGTAATGTCCCCCCTTCACTGTTCCCCATCCCCTTTTCCCTCTCTTACCTTATCTCCTCACCTGCCCATCGCCTCCCTCTGGTTCTCCTCAACACTTTTCTTTCTTCCATGGCCTTCTGTCCTCTCCTATTAGATCCCCCCTTCTCCAGCCCCGTACCTCTGTCACCAATCGACTTCCCAGCTCTTTACTTCACCCCTCCTCTTCCCCAATTCACCTATCACCTTGTGTTTCTCTCTCCCCTCCCCCCATCTTTTAAATCTACTCCAGTCCTGCCGGAGGGTCTCGGCCTGAAACGTCAACTGTACTTTTTCCATAGATGCTGCGTGGCCTGCTGAGTTCCTCCAGCATTTTGTGTGTGTTGCTCGGATTTCCAGCATCTGCAGATTTTCTCTTGTTTCCTCTTTAATTTTTTTTCTCTCTCATCTTAAATCCATGCCCTCTAGTTTTATACTAGCCTAGCCTGGGAAAAAGAGTGTGACTATTCACCCTATTTGTGCCCCTCATGATCTTATGAACCATCTCTCAGGTCAGATCCTAAATGATGAGGACTTATGCCTTGGCAGGGCCTTCAGCCAGAGTAAACCCAACCCATGAATTGGCTGAATAGAAAGTTGACATTCAGCTGAGCTACACATCCAGCTTTGCCAGCTCTCAAAGATGTGGCAGTGCAGTGCTGTAGAAGAGAGAGATCTAGAGGAGTAGGTATTGATATCTTAGAAAGTGGCAATACAGGTAGATAGGGTGGTGAAGAAGGCATTTGGTACATTTGCCTTCATCAGTCAGGGTACTGAGTACAAATGTTGGGATGTTATGTTACAACTGTACCAGATGTTCATTAGACCATATTCGGAGTGCTGAGTGGAGTTCTGGTTGCCCTTCTATAAGATAGAACGTAGAATAGAACAGCACAGTACAGGCCCTTCAGCCCACAATGTTGTGTCAACCCTCAAACCCTGCCTCCCATATAACCCCCCACCTTAAATTCCTCCATGTACCGGTCTAGTAGTCTCTTAAACTTCACTAGTGTATCTGCCTCCACCACCGACTCAGGTAGTGCATTCCACGCACCAACCACTCTCTGAGTAAAAAACCTTCTTCTAATATCCACCTTGAACTTCCCACCCCTTACCTGAAAGCCATGTCCTCTTGTATTGAGCAGTGGTGCCCTGGGGAAGAGGCGCTGGCTATCCACTCTATCTATTCCTCTTATTATCTTGTACACCTCTATCATGTCTCCTCTCATCCTCCTTCTCTCCAAAGAGTAAAGCCCTAGCTCCCTTAATCTCTGATCATAATGCATACTCTCTAAACCAGGAAGCATCCTGGTAAATCTCCTCTGTACCCCTTCCAATGCTTCCGCATTCTTCCTATAGTGAGGCAACCAGAAATGGAAACAGTACTCCAAGTGTGGCCTAACCAGAGTTTTATGGAGCTGCATCATTACATCGTGACTCTTAAACTCTATCCCTCGCCTTATGAAAGCTAACACCTCATAAGCTTTCTTAACGACCCTATCCACCTGTGAGGCAACTTTCAGGGATCTGTGGACATGTACCCCCAGATCCCTCTGCTCTTCCACACTACCAAGTATCCTGCCATTTACCTCGTACTCTGCCTTGGAGTTTGTCCTTCCAAAGTGTACCACCTCACACTTCTCCAGGTTGAACTCCATCTGCCACTTCTCAGCCCACTTCTGCAACCTATCAATGTCTCTCTGCAATCTTTGACAATCCTCTATACTATCTACAACACCATCAACCTTTGTGTCGTCTGCAAACTTGCCAACCCACCCTTCTACCCCCACATCCAGGTTGTTAATAAAAATCACGAAAAGTAGAGGTCCCAGAACAGATCCTTGTGGGACACCACTAGTCACAATCCTCCAATCTGAATGTACTCCCTTCACTACGACCCTCTGCCTTTTGCAGGCAAGCCAATTCTGAATCCACCTGGCCAAACTTCCCTGGATTCCATGCCTTCTGACTTTCTGAATAAGCCTACCATGTGGAACCTTGTCAAATGCCTTACTAAAATCCATATAGATCACATCCACTGCACTACCGTCATCTATATGCCTGGTCACCTCCTCAAAGAACTCTATCAGGCTTGTTAGACACGATCTGCCCTTCACAAAGTCATGCTGACTGTCCCTGATCAGACCATGATTCTCTAAGTGCCCAGAGATCCTATCTCTAAGAATCTTTTCCAACAGCTTTCCCACCACAGATGTAAGGCTCACTTGTCTATAATTGTCCGAAGTATCCCTACTATCTTTTTTGATCAAGGGGACAACATTCGCCTCCCTCCAATCCTCCGGTACCATTCCCGTGGACAACAAGGACATAAAGATCCTAGCCAGAGGTTCAGCAATCTCTTCTCTCGCCTCATGGAGCAGCCTGGGAATATTCCGTCAGGCCCCGTGGACTTATCCGTCCTAATGTATTTTAACAAATCCAACACCTCCTCTCCCTTAATATCAACATGCTCCAGAACATCAGCCTCACTCATATTGTCCTCACCATCATCAAGTTCCCTCTCATTGGGTGAATACTGAAAAGAAGTATTCATTGAGGACCTCGCTCACTTCCACAGCCTCCAGGCACATCTTCCCGCCTTCATCTCTAATCGGTCCTACCTTCATTCCTGTCATCCTTCATTTCTTCACATAATTGAAGAATGCCTTGGGGTTTTCCTTTACACTACTCGCCAAGGCCTTCTCATGCCCCCTTCTTGCTCTTCTCAGCCCCTTCTTGTTCTTCTCAGCCCCTTCTTAAGCTCCTTTCTTGCTTCCTTATATTCCTCAATAGACCCATCTGATCCTTGCTCCGTCAACCTCATGCTTCCACCGGACTAGGTTTTCCACCTCACTTGTCACCCATGGTTCCTTCACCCTACCATTCTTTATCTTCCTCACCAGGACAAATTTATCCCTTACATCCCGCAGGAGATCTCTAAACATCGCCCACATGTCCGTAGTACATTTCCCTGCAAAAACATCATTCCAATTCACACCCGCAAGTTCTAGCCTTATAGCCTCATAATTTACCCTTCCCGAATTAAAAATTTTCCTGTCCTCTCAGATTCTATCCTTTTCCATGATAATGCTAAAGGTCAGGGAGCGGTGGTCACTGTCCCCCAGATGCTCACCCACTGAGAGATCTGTGACCTGACCCGGTTCATTACCTAGTACTAGATCTAGTATGGCATTCCCCCTAGTCAGCCTGTCCACATACAGTGACAGGAATCCGTCCTGGACACACGTAACAAACTCTGCCCCATTGAAACCCTTGAAACTAATCAGGTGCCAATCAATATTCGGGAAGTTAAAGTCACCCATGATAACAACCCTGTTATTTTTGCACCTTTCCAAAATCTGCCTCCCAATCTGCTCCTCTGTATCTCTGCTGCTACCAGGGGGGCCTATAGAATATTCCCAATAGAGTAACTGCTCCCTTCCTGTTCCTGACTTCCACCCATACTGACTCAAAAGAGGATCCTGCTACATTACCCACCCTTTCTGTAGCTGTAATAGTATCCCTGACCAGTAATCCCAGCCCTCCTCCCCTCCCACCCACCCCCCGCCTCTATCCCTTTTGAAGCACTGAAATCCAGGAATATTGAGAACCCTTCCTGCCCTGGTGCCACCCAAGTCTCTGTAATGGCCACTACAATGTAATTCCATGTATGTATCCAAGCTCTCAGTTCATCTCCTTTGTTCCTGATGCTTCTTGCATTGAGGTACACACACATTAGCCCTTCTACCTTACTACCTTTACTGGTGTCCTAAAACTGGAGAAGGAGCAAAAAGATTTATGAGGATGTTACCAGGACTGTAGGGCTTGGGTTAGGAGGGGACGCTGAAAAAGCCAAGACTTTTAACTTGGAGTTTAGAAGGCTGACCTTACAGAGGTTCATAAAATCATGAGGGGCAAAAAAAGCTGAATATCTAATGTATTTTCCCACGGGTAGGAGACACCAAAACTAGAGGACATTGGATTGAAGCGAGAAGGAGAAAGTGTAAAAAGGATCAGAGGGGAATCCTCTTCACGTAGAGAGTGGTGAGTATATGGACAAGCTATCAGAAGAAGTGGCATCCACAGTTACGGCATTTGGACAGTTACATGGATACTGGGATATGGTGCAAATGCAGGTGAATAGGATAAGCTTAGTTGGGCAAGTTGGTCAGTATGGAGGAGTTGGGCTGAATGGCCTGTTTCTGTTGTTAGAAAAGAAATAGATACGTACTTATAGTCTGTCCTCGCCTTTCAGATGGGCTCAGTGTTCCTGAGGACTTCAGCATTTTTCTGCTCTACAGCTAGACTTCTGCCAGGATTTCAGTGCCACCCTGAAGACTGCTAGTAGAAGCTGTCAGGAATGTGGAGAGTATTGTGGGAGTAAGGTATCTGCGTTTTTGATGACTGGTCTGGGCTTGGTGGATTGAAGGACCTTTTGCTGTGCTGCATGACTGTAACTTGGCCAGCAGGTTCAGAACTTCCACACTGGGGCAAAATCCTACTGACTCCAGTGAAGCTCCCTTATACTGGCATCTCTGGAATACCAGCTCTTTAGCCCATCGCTAACAGCCACTGGATTCTGTGGCAATAAACCCGCCTCTCTCCGGCTTTGAACATCTAGGGTGCAGACAACTCGGGTCCCGCCAGATCCGTGAGGTTGGTATGTGTCACCCACTCAAACCCCAGGTTGTGTAAATGCTGTGTGATTTACTGCTCCCAGCAAGAAATAACAGATCGTATACTGCATACAATTAAAAAGCATATTTAATAATGTTAATTTAAGCAAACAATTATTAAATGAAAGAAAGAAAAATACAAAAAGGGCCCATTACTCTTAAACAGTCAAATGTGAACTTAAGTTGGAGCTCATCTTGAACTCGTCTGTCACTGACACACTGGACCCTCAGTCTGCGTGAAACCACACAACTTCTTCCGAATGTCGCTCAAAATCCATCTCAAACATATGGGTCTCCCATGGGAGGGTTGGTATTTTCTTCGTGAAGCCATTCATCTGCACAAAGCACCTTGTGCAACAGGGACGGCTTCCTCAGCCATCTTTCCTCCTGTCTTCTCTCAGCTCCCACCAACAAAGACCTTCAACCCAGCGTTCTCCAGAACCTTCTCCCAATTCCACAACCTGATTGGCTGTCAGCACATTCCGAAGTTGAATAACGAGCCTCTTATCTTTGCTCAAACCCGTACAAGCTGAAAGCAGAACAGATTGCCCTTACAGAAATGCTAAAATGAAATACCTGCAGCATAGCAATGAAAAATCCCAACCAGGGTGTTACACCAGTCATAGGTGAGTATCACCATCAGTTTGACACTGAACTGATGGCACTTCCCAGCAAGGTCCAGTCTATTCTGCTGGTCATCGTCCAGTTGTTAACTCCTCTCTGTCTGAATCTGGTGATCTAAATAGTGTGGGTTAAAACATGTGGCTTGGTTACGCAGGAGGAAACATTTAACCTGTAGTTAAGAGTCAAGATTCAAGTTTATTTATCATGAGTACATCAAAGTATACAGTGCAATGTGTAATTTGTGTTAACAACCAACTCACCCAAGGTTGTGCCGGGGGCAGCCCACGTTTGTTGCCATACATTTCGGTGCCAACGTATCACGTCTACAATGCTCGGCAGAACAACAGAGAACACAACAAGCAACAAAACAACAGAAGCAAAACAAACCTGATTCCTCCCTTCAATCCACACACATACACAGGCCTTTAACCCCAGGAGAGGACTCGAACTTTCTCACTCCCAAATAAGGGACAAAAGTAGCAGTCAAATACGGGATACTTGTGTTTACCCCGAGAAAGACTACCATGACCATGAAGCCTTGTGCGGGCACCTGTGTGCACATGCATGACGTGCGCATGCGTGTACATGCTGATTTTTTTTCTACAAATCGGTTTTGGCAATTCTGTTCAGTGAAACTACACTGTACATACCTTATTTTTACTTTATATAGGCTGCATATTTATCATATCAGTCCTGCTTTTACTATATGTTAGTGTTATTTTAGGTTTTATGTGTTATTTGGTATAATTTGGTAGGTTATTTTTTGGGTCTGGGAACACTCAAAAATTTTTCCCATATAAATTAATGATAATTGCTTCTTCGCTTCACGCCATTTTGGCACAAAAGGTTTCATAGGAACGCTCTACCTTAGTGGAGGAAATACAGGACAAGGGTGGTCCCGTATGGGACAAACCAATTTAGCCCAGTATACCGGATGTCCTGGCAAATACGGGACAGTTGGCAACCCTAACTCCAACCTCCAGTGGACAGAGCCTCTGGTCCGCAGACACTGGCTTCGATCTCCCCAGCAGACTCACAGCATTTCACAGGCTCGGCTCTGGACAACAGGCCTCGACTTCCAAACTTCCAATTCGACCCCTGGACCTTGATCTTCGGCATCAGTCCAGGACACCCCAATCACGGAACACTAGGCCTCAAGCTGAATGGACTTTGAATTGAATTGAATTGACTTTATTTCTTACATCCTTCACAGACGTGAGGAGTAAAAATCTTTATGTTACGTCTCCATCTGAATATGCAATGTACAGATTATAGTAATTTGTAATAAATAGTATGTACAGTAAGATATAAAACAGAACAATCATTATAGCTTAGAAATACAATTGTGTCAGCATGAATTAATCAGTCTGATGGTCTGGTGGAAGAAGCTGTCCCAGAGCCTGTTGGTCCTGGCTTCTATGCTGCGGTACTGTTTCCGAGATGGTAGCAGCTGGAACAGTTTGTGGTTGGGGTGACTCAAGTCCCCAATGACCTTTCAGGACCTTCATACGCACTGGTCACTGTAAATGTCCTGAACAGTTGGAAGTTCACATGTACAGATGCGCTGGGCTGTCCGTACCACTCTCTGCAGAGTCCTGCGACTGAGGGAAGTACAGTTCCCATACCAGGCAGTGATGCAGCCAGTCAGGATGCTCTCAATTGTGCCCCTATAGAAAGTTCTTAGGATTTCAGGACTCATATCAAACTTCTTCAACCGGCTGAGGTGGAAGAGGCGCTGCTGTGCTTTTTTCACCACACAGTCAGTATGTACAGTCCATGTGAGATCCTTGGTAATGTGTATGCTGAGGAACTTAAAGCTGCTCACTCTCTCAACCCCAGATCCACTGATGTCAATAGTGGTGAACCTGTCTCCATTCCTCCTGTAGTCCACAACCAGCTCCTTTGTTTTTGCGACATTGAGGGAGAAGTTGTTTTCTTGACACCACTGTGTCATGGTGATGACTTCTCTGTAGGCTGCCTCCTTATTATTTGAGATAAGGCCAATCAATGTAATATCATCTGCAAATTTAATTAGCAGATTGGAACTGTGGGTGGGGGCACAGTGAAGTGTATACAAAGAGTAAAGGACGGGGTTTAGGACACAGCCCTAGGGGGCTCCTGTGTTGAGGGTCAGAGGGGTGGAGGTGAGGAAGCCCACTCTTACCACCTGCGGGCGATCTGACAGGAAGTTCAGGATCCAGATACACAAGGCAGGGTGAAGGCCGAGGTCTCTGAGCTTCTTGTCGAGCCTGGAGGGAATTATAGTGTTGAATGCTGAACTGTAGTCCAAGAACAGCATTCTCACATAAGCAACTCTGGACTCATTGATGACGAGACCTTGAACACTAGGCCTCAAATTTCAGTCTCACCGATTCACGAACCCAAGGAGTAATCGGAATTCATTTCTTCTGCCCGCATAGAACTCCAACAACTCACTGACCTGGGGGGTAGGGTGGGAGGGCCCTCGTTCACTTTCTGCTGGTTCAACATCTGACCATGGGTGTCCCACATCCATATCGCAGACCTTCAAATGTGGAATGGGGATTTAGGTTCTGGCTTGACCTCTAATTCCACCACATCCCTGTCCCTAAAGCCTAATTTTTATCTTTGTCCATGAAACCATCCTTACAAACCTAAAAAACATTTAACAAGAAGACAAAATCTGAGTCGCGGCTCAGTGGAGGTCGCAGCTTTGTGCCATCTTGCATCTAAGTGATCAGGTCTTCCTAATTGTGGAGTTAAGCTGTATATTTCACAGATAATCTATTTTATTGCTCCGAATTATTCAATCAGATTCCTACTAACATTACAAACAGTAAAACATAAACTCAGAAGATTCTGCAGATGCTGGAAATCTTGAGCAATGCACATAAAACATTCAGCAAGCCAGGCAGCATCTATGCAGAGGAATAAACAGTCGATGTTTCAGCTAAGACTCTTCATCAGGACTGGAAGGGAAGGGGGCCGAAGCCAGAATAAGAAGGTAGGGCAGTGATTCCCAACAGGGGTGGTACCACCCCACCCAAGGGGCAGGTACACGGTCTAAGGGGGTGTTAGGGGAAATAGAAATCATCGGGGGGTGTTCAAGATTCTTAGGAAGGGGGTGGTAAGTGGCACCCTAACGAGGCATGAGTCTGACCAACCATTCATAGAGCAGGCACTTCCAAAAAAAAGGGATGAGGCTCTGGAACACAGGAAGAACCGTAGCTCTGCAGGCAGTGAGCATGTGGTGTCACTACACGTCTGAGACTTGACGATCTCATCCAACCTTACCAAACAAACTGACATTGCCCAACAGTTCCCTTGACTCGCGGCACGGAACGAGTTCATGAAGGAGGAGAAGATGGCAGCGCAACAGCAGCGCGCGCAGCCTCTCCGGTGAATGATATCTGTAATCTGTCAAGTAGGGGACCGTGCACAATTCTGATTTGATGGAGACAGACGTGAGAGTACGGAGGAACATCTGGAAAACTTCTGAAATGCCCGCTTCACTGCCACTGCTACTGTGTGGTAACCAGAATCTCCAGAGCAGAAGGCCCCGAAATCCTCGGCTTTGCTTGTTTCAGCAGCCGGGGTGAGGTCGAAGGCGCTCGGCAGAGGATGGCGCTCGGGAGGCTGTATCGGACAGGCTGGTCGGAAGCTCGAAATTTTCAGACAGATGGACTCAGTGTCGGCTGTGGTTGGCTGCTTCCAAGGCATCGGCAAGTTGACGGTACCTGGAGGTTTAGGGCAGGGAGTCTCTCCCTTTTGCCGCCTACTATCGGGGACTCGGGAGTCGATCGACTCGGGACTTTGAGACTATTTTTACCGTGCCATGGTTTGTTCTTCATTAAATTATGATATTGTTTTGCACTGCTGTAACTGTATGTTATAATTATGTGGTTTTGTCAGTGTTAGTCTTTGGTTTGTCCTGTTTTCTGTGATATCGCTCCGGAGAAACATTGTATCATTTCTTAATGCATGTATGCATTTCTAATTGACAATAAAGGAGGACTGAGTGTTCTCATAATTTAAAAAATTTAGCAGTTCGTAAGTCAAGCACACCCTCTCGACTTTCTCTACAGAAATACAGAAAACAGGTCGTGCAACGATACAGTGCTGGGCAGAACCAAATGGTGAAATAGAGCCAATCAGTGAACCTGTTGACCCCAAGGATTCCTCTTGAGGTGTTCAAGGTGACCTTGCCTTCATATGTGCCATCAAAAACCATCTTCGGGGATTATGAGACCTTACGTGATTGGTCAGTCATGCTAATTGGAATAATATAAAGGTAGCTTGCTGAACACCAGCTCTATCCTGACTAACTGTCAAATTCCAGACTGAATCCTTGTCAACTTAATTTTTGCTGTTGTGATTGTCTTCATCTTCACCTCGCCATTCCTTTGCGTGCTACTTCCATCATTCCATCTGTGTCAATTTGCTGACATTGTCAACATCCAATAGACGTTCCCAGTTTGTGTTTTTTTAAATTTTAACTTTGCTCCGTTAACGATGGATAAATACGTATAGCGCGATCTCTATGTGTCTGAAGGCAGTGAAGAGAGTAATACTGTACTATCTAATGAAGCCATGAAACCATCAAGGTTGCAGGAACACTTCCGCGAAAGACAACCTTTAGAGGCTACAGTAGCTTACTGGTATTACACAGTACCAGAAGATGAAAGAAGCATTTGACAAACATTGCACATTTGAGTCATTTGCCAAGAAAGATAAAAATGACCTTGATAATGGTCTCATTGCTTTTTATAATTTCAGAAATGATATGCAAAGTGTGGAAAATCTCATACAATTGGTGAAAGATTAATAATGGCTGTCATATCAGAAGTGCTTGCTGCTGTTCTCAAAATGGATACCAGTATTTTAAAATCAATTCCTGTGAGTATTAACTCTAGCTCGTCGTATTGACGAAATGACTGAAGATATTGAGTATCAACTATGCACAAAGCAACAAAAAAACACAGAATATGGGATACAACTGGATGAGTCAACTGTACGAGACAACGAAACATTGCTAATGGCACACGTATGGTTTATCAAAAATGGAAAAGTTTATGAAGAGATTCTCTTTTATAAAATGTTGTAAACAAATATCAATGGAGAATCAATCTATGACAAGCTCAAAATGTATATTGAGGGTAAAAGTATTCAGTTAGAAATGATTTCTTGTGCAACAGGTGGCGCACCATATATGACAGGTCACTATGCTGGTTTAGTGGCATTTATGACAGAAGAAATTCCAAGGCTGTTTGCAATCTATTGTATAATTCATCATCATCATCTCATGGCCTAAAACCTCAGCCAGCGACTATTTTAAAGCATGACTCTTGTAATATCTGCTATCAACAAAATTAAAGCTCATCCATTAAAAAGCAGAATGTTTCACTAGTTATACCAAGATAATGACGAAGAGTTTGAAAGCTTGCTTCTTCACACTGAAGTGCATTGGCTGTCAAAAGGCTGCTAATTAAAATGTTTTTTTGATCTTTTTGATATTGTGGTTGAATTTTTGCTCAAAGTCCACAAGAGCTTGGGAGGCAAGTCTGGACTTCTACATGGAAATGTGACAAACCTAGTTGATCTTTATGACAAAATGAAAATTTTAAATGTGAAACGGCAGGGTGAGAATTTCAGTTTAATACAGGCAAAAAGTGCAGTGTCGACTTTTATTGTAAAATTGGAAATATATGAGCAAATCATTGGGAGAAGAATGTTCTCACAGTTTCCCTGCATGGAAAGTAAGGCACTCTCTTTCAGTTGGTGATTTGCAAGAGTACTGCTTACACCTGCAGACACTGAAGAAGGATTTTCAGAATTGATTCATGGATTTGAATGATCTGGAAATTCCGCACTGGGTAATTAACCCATTTCTTTGCAAGGTGGAAGAACAGGAAGAGAGCTTGCAAGAAGAAATTATTGAAATTCAGAATGATGAAGAAGCAAAAATGTTTTTTCAAAACTGATGGCTTTTGTGGTATGTGGCTACACTGTAATACTAAGTTTCCTGGTCTTTGAAGAAGAGCCAATTTGCTCTTCATTTCCATTCTCCTGCCTTGTTAAAAGAGGCTTCAGTGCAGTGAACCACATACTCACACAAAAAAACAGAAACCGCTTGTACATTGTCATGCTTGGGAACTTGAGGCTTTTGCTGTCACAACTTGAACCAGGTATTTCAACTCTTTCTAAGAACCATCAAGCTCAATGATCACATGCTGTACAGTGCACAGGTACTGTGTAAGCCAGGTTTAAAGACAAATAAAAATTTAAAGCAGAATTATTTTTTTCATGAGAGCATGTGGTAGACATGTTTTTACACTGGAAAGTATATTGTGTTTAAGAGGTGTGCTGGCAAGTATGAAGGTGCTTTATGGGGGTGTTGGGCTAAAAAAGGTTGAGAAACACTGAGATGGGGGGAGAGGAAGGGTACAAACTGGGAGGAGATGTGAAACCAGATGAGGGGGGAGGAGGGTGGGCGAGGGAGGAGAAATAACGTAAGAACCTGGAAGATGATGGGTGGAAGATGTAAGGGGATGAAAAAGAAGGAGTCTAATAGGATTGGACAGTGGATCATGAAAGAAAGGGAAGGAGGAGGGGAACCAGAGGGAGGAGGTTGGCAGGTGAGGAGATGAGAATGGGTGACAGGAAAACCAGAACGGGAAATGAAAAAAGAACGAAGGGGGATGAAGAAGAAATCAGTGGAAATAAGAGACTGCCAGATTGGTAAGCTACCCAGACGGAATATGAGGTGTTGCTCCTCCAACCTGTATGTGGCATTGTGGCAGTAGAGGAGGCCATCGAATGGGAATGGGAAGTCAAATTGAAATAGGGAGATCCTGCCTGTTGTGGAAGAGATCCCCCCCTCAAACTATGTTGGGCCTCCCCAGTGTACAGGAGGCCTCACTGGGAGCACTGAGTGCAGTATTTGACTCTGACAGACTCACAGGCTAAGTTTCGCCTCAACTGGAAGAACTGTTTATTTGGAGCCTTGAATGGTGGTGAGGGAGGAAGTGTAGGGGCAGGTGTGGTACTCTTCTCACACCCCCCACCTTCTTAGTCTGGCTTCTACCTGGTTCTTTTCTAGTCCCAATGAATGGTCTTAGCGTAAAACACTGACTCTTTATTCACCTCCATAGATGTCGTCTGATTTACTGAGCTCCTCCAGGATTTTGTGCATGTTGCAAATAGTATTCCCTCCACAAGACAGTTGTCCTGAGAATAAATATGATGCTTCTAATTAAACAATGAAAGATAAAATTAAGATGCAATCAGTTGGTGCAATCAATCATAAATTAACTCTTTAAACTTTGGTTCCATTGTGGTGAATTGGTAATGCAATGTGTTAAAAGCCAGTGCACCCTTCCTGATATATAGAGAGTGCTGTACTCCAGTGGGTATCTAATAAGGGCTGAATATTGATATAATCTAAATTATACCAAACGTATTACAGGTCGACCTTCACTAATCCAGCACCACTGGGACCTGAGGATTGCCGGATTAGTGAAAATGGCGAATTACAGAAGGATCACATTAAGCATAATCAGTGCCAGATTATCGAAGGAACCGGATTACAGGTAGTCAGATTTGTGAAGGTCGACTGTATTTATAAATTGAAAGCAATATTCAGTCTTCTTTTCAGTCTATCCACCTATCTGTCACATGTGCTGGCAATATCGCAACCCAAGTGCAGAGGAAAGACAGACTCCAATGCAGAGATGGCAACAAGAGATTATGTATAGTAATTCCAACAGCACATCGCTAGCTTGTCTGAGTGACATGGCGAGAAGTAACGTTCCCACAACTAAGACCCCGTGACTAGCACTAATCAGGCATCTGCTTAAATACTGTAAGTAACATGAAATCCCTGAGCCTACCAACATAAACTATAAGCTTAACAAGTGTGAACAGAAGGCACCAGGAGGCTGCATTGCAAAGAGCAAGTCACTCGAGAAAACGCATGGAACTCTAAATGATTAATGACTCAAAAACCCGATGGTCTCCAGTGCCCTGGACAGACTCATTACACTATCAATGATATTTGTAGTTTGCTCCTAAATCCCACTTCTCTTAGGAAATAGTATCTGCTCAGCATCGAAGTGAATGATGTTATTGTTCCATATTGAACAGTTTAGCCCACGAGGCCTCATTGCACCTTTTGGTTTCATACATACTATTTAGTGCAATTAATACATTTGGATACTTGACAGAATTCTTTCTTCTAAGACATTTGTGAATAGTTTAATATCTCAGACCCATTACAAACTCCTGAGGGAACACTGCTAGTAACATACTGAGATTTGAATGCAAGCTCATATCCTTAAACTTTCATAACTCCTTTTAACTCCTAAGTATTGTCCTATCCAAACCAATATTTATCAATAGTGTCCTTAGTGGACTAACATCTTTAGGAAGCCAAAATACAGTAAATAATATCCATAGCCATTCCTTTATTTACCACTTTTACCTGCTCAGAAAGTTCATGTAGATCCATTCAACTTAACTTTCACGTTTACAACTCTATTCTGGCTCTCACTGATCACAAAATATTTGTGCAAGTGTTCCCAATTTTAATTACTTTTTCAAAACTTTCTTTGTGACTGTGACATTGATTTATTATCCCAGCCCCAGTATCTCTGCTCATTTCATGGTAAGCTTGCGCCAGTTAAGAGCATTCCCCAGGAGCCATTCAGTAATTGTGAATTAGTCAGCACATCAGACATCAGTCTGACTTGCTAGTTATCTGCCTTGATTGAATATTATGGAATACTGTTGGTGGAGGTCCAGGTCTGATTAGGAACTTTATAATGCAGGGATGTCTCACTGAAATAGTGAAATTCTACACACCTGTGACCTCCATTAAATTGTTCCTTAATACCTAACTATTTCCTCAATTTCAATTGATTACCTAAAATCATTTCCTTTTGCTCAATGTCAGTTTTTGTTATTTGAGGAGTGTATTTGTAACACAGTGGGAATTTTGCAGTGTGTCAGCTACCATAGACTATAAGAGTATAAGATATAGGATCAGAATTAAGTCATTTGCCCCATTGAGTCTGCTCTGTCATTTCACCATGACTGATCCATTTCCCTCTCAGCCCCAATCTTCTGCTTTCTCCCTATATCCCTTCATGTCTTGACTAATCAAGAATCTATCAACTTCTGCCTTAAATATACCCAGTGACTTGGCCTTCACAGCCACCCGTGGCAATGAATTCCATAGATACACCACTCCTTGGCTAAAGAAATTCCTCCTTATATCCGCTCCAAAAGAATACCCCCCTACTTTGAGGTTGTGTCCTCTGGTCTTAGATTCCCCCATCACAGGAAACACCCTCTCCACATTCACTCTATTCTCACCGTACTCAGTGGGAAAAGCTTGCTTGTACTGACCCTATTTATACCCCTCAGAATTTTGTATACCCCTATCATATCGTCCCACATTTTACAAAAACTCCAGAGAATAAAGTCCTAACTTATTCAACCTTTCCCTATAACTCAAAGTCCTAAAGTCCTGGCAACATCCTTGTAAATTTTCACTGCACTCTTTTAATCTTATTGACATCTTTCCTGTAGGTAGGTGACCAGAACTGCACACAATACTCCAAATTAGGTCTCTCCAATGTCTTACACAACTCAACATAACATCCCAGCTTCTGTCTTAGTACTTTTAATTCTGAAGGCCAATGTGTCAAATGCTCTATTTATGGCCCTATCTACTTGTGTCACCACTTTCAAGGAATTTTGGATCTGTATTCCCAAACCCATCTGTTCTACCACACTCCACGGTGCCCTACTGCTTACTGTGTAATTCCTACTCTGGTTTGTTCTCCCAAGAGGGAGATAGTCTTCCTCGCTGTCCACTACACCCCCAATCTTGGTGTCATCCACAAATTTGCTGATCCAGTTTATTAAATTATCGTCCAGATCATTGATAAAGATGACAAACAACAATGGACCCAGCACTGATCGCTGCCACACATCACTTGTCACAGGGCTCCAGTCAGAGGCAACCATCTACTACCACTCTCTGGCTTCCCCTGTGAAGCCAATTTACTACCTCATCTTGAATGCCAAGTGTCTGAACCTTCTTGACCTAACTCCCATGGAGGGGCCTTGTCAAAGGCCTTGCTAAAATCTATTAGACAATATCCACTGCCAGGCCTCCATCAACTTTCCTGGTAACCTCCTCGAAAATCTCAGTAAGATTGGTTAGACATGATCTACCACGCACAAATAAATGTTGACTTCCTAATCAGTCCCTGTCTAGCCAAGCACTTATATATCTGGTCCCTTAGAATAGCTTGCATCAACTTACCATACTGATGTTGGGCTCATTGACCTATAATTTCCTGATTTATTTTTACAACCTTTCTTAAACAACAGAACAGCATTAGCTATCCTCCAATCCTTGGGCACCTCAACCATTGCTAAGGACCTCTAAGGTATCTGTTAGGGCTCCTGCAGTATCTGTATTAGCCTTCCACAAGGTCCGAGAAAACACCTTATCAGGCTCTTGGGATTTTTCCATCCTGATTTTCCTCAAATCAGAGATTACCTCCTCCTCTGTTATCTGTATACAGCCATGACTTCACTGCTGTTTTGCCTAATTTCTATAGACTCTGTGTCCATCTCCCAAGTAAATACAGATGCAAAAAAAACAATTTAAAAACTCTCCCACCTCTTTTGGCTCCATACATAAATGACCACTCTGATCTTCAAGAGGAGCAGTTTTGTCCCTTCCTATTCTTTTGCTCTTAATGAAATCCTTGGAATTTTCCTTCACCACCTCTGCTAGAGCAACCTCATGCCACCTTTTAGCCCTCCTGATTCCTTACTTAAGTGTTCACTTGTATTTCTTATACTCCATTATCACCTCATTTGTTCCTTCTTGCCTATCTGGCTACATATCTCCTTTTTCTTAACCAGGACCCCAATATCTCATGAAATATGAGGTTTTCTAAAACTGTTATTCTTGCCTTTTATTCTGACAAGAACATACAAACTCTGTAATCTTAAATTTTCTCTTTTGAAGGCCTCTCACTTAACAAGCACACCTTTGCCTGAACACAACTGTCCCAATCAACACCTGCCAAATCCTTTCTGAAACCAATAAGATGGCATTCCTCCAGTTTAGAATCTCAACCCAAGAACCAGACCTATTCTTCTCCATAATTATATTGGAACAAATAGCATTATGATCACTAGATGCGAAGTGTTCCCCTACACAAACTTCTGCCACCTGCCCTGCTCATTCCCTAATGAAAGATTTGGTATCTCACTCCCTCTAGTTGGGACCTCTATGTATTGATTAAGGAAACTTTCCTGAACACATTTGACAAACTCTATCCCTTTCAACCCTTTTTACAGTATGGGAGTTCCAATCAATATGTGGAGAGTTAAAATCACCTACTATCATAACCTTATGTTTCTTGCAACAGTCTGCAATCTCTCTACAAATTTTCTTCCCTAAACTCCACTGACTATTTGGTGGTCTATAATATAATCCCATTAATGTGGTCATCCCTTTTTTATTCCTCAGTTCCACCCACATTGCTTCAGTAGACCAGTTCTCCAGTCTGTCCCGTCTCAACACCACTGTGTCTTTTTCCCTGATTAGTAATTCCATGGCTCCTCCTTTAATCCCTCCTGTTCTATCCCATATGAAAAAACGGAACCCCAGAACATTCAGCGGTGGTCCTGGCCCTCCTGCAGATGAGCTACAATGTCGTAGTTCCATGTACTGACCCATGACCTAAGCTCATCCGCCTTTCCTACAATACTTCTTCATTGAAATATACGCACTTCAAAACATTAGTCCTACCATGTTCAGCCTTTTGACTCTTGACTTAGTGTATAGGTTTAGTAATATCTTTTCCTACAACCACTACACCATCTGCCCTGGCGCTCCGGTTCCTATGCCCTTGCAACTTTAGTTTAAAATCCCTCCCTCCGGGGTGGGGGGGGGCAGCACTAGCAAACCTTATCACAACGATGTTAGTCTCCTTCCAGTTCAGTTGCAAACTGTCCCACCTGTACAGGGGAAACTGTACCTTCCCAATGATCCAAAAGTCTGAAGCCTTCCCTTCTGCACCATCTTCTTAGCCACATGTCAAACTGCATTATCTTCCTATTTCTGGCCTCAGTAGCGCATGGCATGAGTAGCAATCCTGAGATCACAACATGAGGGCCCTGCCCTTTAACTTAGCACCTAACTCCCTGAACTCACTTTGCAGGACCTTGTCACCCTTCCTACCCATGTCATTGGTACCGATGTGGACCGTAACCTCTGCCTGATTATCCTCCACTTGAGAATACAGTGGGCTCAATCCAAGGTGTCTCTGACCCTGGCACCTGGGAGGCAGGAAACCTTCTGGGAATCTCATTCTCGTCCACAGAATCCTCTGTCTGTTCCTGTAACCATTGAATCCCCTATCACTATATCTCAACTGTTCCCTCCCCCTTTTACTTCATAAGAACATGCATCCTCATCAGTGGTTCCATTATAGATCTGGCCTTTGATCAATACATAGAAATGGAATATCTTATTTCCACTTCAAATAAGGGAAGGTGCTGCAGGCATTAAATAATTCAAGGTGTGGGTATTTCTGAGAAGCCCATCATTTATTGCTTACCTCTAGTAAGCCTTGAGAAAACCGTGGCCGTCACCTTTTGAACCAGTGCAATCAGTCTTATGCACATAAAATGTGGGACGTTCAATAGTTGAATCCGGAAATATTGAAGGAAGATTGATACATTTCTAAGTCCGGATGAGTGAAATTTGTAGTTGTCCTCCTGCTCCCTCTGCCTTTGATCTTGGCTGTAGGGACCATTGGTTTGGGAGGTTCTGTTGGAATGGCCAAGGGAGGTAACTGCAGCACACCTTGCAAATGGAACAGCCTGCAGTCTGAAGGTAGCTGTGGAGGAGTGCATTGTTTAGGTAATTTGATGGACTGTCAATCAAGCAATTACTGAGGGACAAGGATCCTGCAACCACGGGAATTTCACACCAGTGCACACCAAGGGAATATTATACAGCTTAGGGAGTTCGATATAAACACATTTCCTCGACACTGAATACCCTAACAGCTTAAAGAGGCGGAATGGTGGAATGTAGCAGATATACTGTTGCAGACCATGCTGGTGAGGCTAATGAGCATCGGACAAGGCACAATGGATTTGGTTAAACATTTCTAAAACACCGACCAGCCGCATAACGGACTGCCAGAGGAGCCACCTGCTTAAGTAATGAGGCTGGTGTGAAAGACTGCGTTGGAGTCAATAAATCAAGGTATTGTTTTCTTTTGTTGCGGTATTTAATCAAACGCGAGTGCTTCACTCTGCATACCCCTCTATCCTAAACTGAAGCATACTTAGAAATTGGCGTGAAATATTCTGCAAAAGTGTTTACCCAGATTCCGTGTTCCAGATGTTTCAACGTGAATCTTGTTTGTGCAACTCCCTAGGCACCTCCATTATTTAAATCCCATATAAATATTAATGCAGGAATTGTTACAGCGCGAGCTGTCACGGATTACAATACATATATATTTAAGTATGCTACATTCTCAGCAAACAGTGATTAATAATTTAACTGTTCCCGAATTGTGCGCATATCTGATTTTTCAGCATTTTATTTGAATTCCTCAAAATATGGGCGAGGCAGTTGTAGTTTCTGGCGGAGGAGGGTTGCTTGTACACATGACAACGTTCTGGAGGGTTATTATTGCGGTCTGAGGGTTCATTCTGGTTTTAATCTCACCATTGATCCATCCAGTCCCGTTGAATTTATTGGTTCCTCCCGGGTAACGTTTCCCGTCGCGAAGATTTTCCTCTAAGTACCAGATACATTTATGTCTGCGCGGAGGCGTTTGCATCGTGTTGGCACGTAGTCCGGGAATGGTCGCAATGAACGGCAGAACAAGCTGAGAGGTTAAAGTGTCTCATCGAGCTCTGAGGTTTCTCACACTTGGACGATTCAGCCAACCCAGCGTGTTACAGGTATGATGGTTTCTTGTGGATCAGGGCGAATACCGAGAGAAGCGCGGAGTGTCTGAAGCAGGGGGCTCTCTAATAATAATTAGCCCGGAATCTTTAAGCAAGGCGATTTTAAGGAGCACAGCAAATCGGATCGTTCGGCACCGCGAAACGACAGGTAGCATGGGTCAGGACGGTTAAAAGGCAGAAGGGGTTGTTCAGGTATGTGCTACCCGCCAATCACTTTCCAACTAACTGTCTTGGTTAAGGGACATCGGCAAGACAATGTCATTGTCAGGGACACGGTAACTGGGGTGT
The DNA here is from genome assembly GCF_963921235.1 of Mobula hypostoma. Taxonomy (NCBI): domain Eukaryota; kingdom Metazoa; phylum Chordata; class Chondrichthyes; order Myliobatiformes; family Myliobatidae; genus Mobula; species Mobula hypostoma. The sequence goes on along the minus strand of NC_086100.1, from coordinate 82,365,138 downwards.
ACCAGGGTGTAGTTCTCCCCACGATTAACAGCTTGCCGCTGGGGAGATCAGTTGGACACGATAAAGAAAGGCTTGAGTATTTGGGTAGATTGCTGATTATCTCTGCTCCCGGGCTCGCTGACTATTGAATACAGTATTAGAGTGTTGTTGCTCAGCCCTCGATCAGCATCGTCACACGGTGATGGTGAGCAGGAGCTGGCCTCAGTGCTGAAAATGGCCAGCGCAGCTACTGCTGCCGAGGGCTAAGGTTTGATTTGCTACGGCGAGGAAACCATTTTCCGTGCATATGTTCCTGTCACCAACAATATACACCGCTTATGAAAGGGCACTTCATTGCGGAAATGGCTGCATGTTCTTTTTCCACTTTAAAACATACCTGTAAATCGGAAAAAAAAGCATAGAGTATGGTTCACGCCCAACTCAGATTTATTTGACGCAAAGATTTCCTTGATGAATAATGGGAACTTTGGGAAATCATTCAGCAGGTACATTGGGCGGATTTCGTAACGCAACCTACGTTAAAAAATGCGCAACGGAATATTGAAAGCAAACTCATTCCAAGCAGAAAATAAATAAATTATAATAAATATATCACTTTCTTTACAAGAGTTACAACATTAGCTGGAGATACGGTGCAGTGACCACGCGTTTTTTTTTGGCCCTGAATTTATTATAGAGCCATTGTTTGAAAACATGTGCATGGCAATTTGCTGCCCATTTTTTAAAAAAAAACAAATCTCAGCCCCTTCACCTTACGGGCAACGTGCTTCGACACATTTATGCAAAACAGCCCTTGCCTCATTTCAGGTATTCACAGCTTAAACCAGCTGCGATACAACGTGGTTCGTCGTGACCTTACAAGCAAGCGAGGAAATATCAGCACATTGTTCTCTAATATACAACAATTAAAACGGGACATAGCCATTTTTCAGCTGGGCGATTTTCTGCCCATGCCAATTATTCAGGGCAAGTCTCATGCACTCTCTATTCGCCCAGTGGTAGTTTTGTACCCATTTCAGTGCTGTATCCTCTCCAGGGCGAGGCGCACCAGAATGTTTAATATTGTCATTGTCTTCACCAACAGCTTGCTTTTTAAAAAAATATACCTGGATTAAATCGATATAACATATTTAATACTATACACACATTTAGTATGAGTATACGTATAATCTCAAAGCGGCCCTGATAAAATTCTGCTTCAAAGGAGGAAAAAAACAATACTTTCGGCATAGTACTCTTCAGTGACAAAGCTTTGTTTTATACTCAATGTGTATTCGGGTTTGTGTATTAGTATTTTTTTTTAATCATGGACCACACTGGAGATTTTCTTAATTTAACACTGGAGAGGCAAATATTGATCTCATGCTTGTGCTTTGTTCTGGTCTGATTTAATAATTGCACTTGTATTTGTGCAGGCATTTGAAGTGGGGTATCTCAAAGAGGAGAAAAAGAAATAAGGAAGTCCTGTAGCACTTAATTCTGAATACATGAATATATGGAGCCTCAGAGCTAAAAGTGATGTAGTGACGCTTGTCTCATTATAGGAAGAATATGGAAGTAAGCGAGGGTGCAGAGGGGATTCACTAGGAGATGCCTGGATTAGAGAGCATGCCTTATGTGGAGAGGGTGAGTGAGCTAGGGCTTTTCTCTTTGGAGAGGAGGAGGAGGATTAGAGGTGACTTGGTTGAGATGCATAAGATGATAAGAGGCATCGTTCCAATGGGCAGCCAGAGACTTTTTCCCCCAGGGTGTAAATGACTAATACAAGGAGGCTTCATTTTAAGGTGTTGGGATGAATGCTTGTCAGAGGCAGGTTTTTTTTTACACAGAGTTGTAGGTCCATGGAATGCACTGCCGGGGTGGTGGTAGAGGGAGGTATATCTGGTACATTTAAGAGACTCTTAGGTGGGCACATGGCTGATAGAAAAATGGAGATCGATTTTCAAGTAGGTTAAAGGTCTGTACAACATTGTGTACCAAAGGCCTATATTGTATTGTACTGTTCTATGTTCTATACCGTGATGGGTCAGAAAGAAATGTGGGAATTTGTCACTGTAGTTACTACTAAAACATGGGTTTAACATTGGCAGGAGTGGTAGGTCAACACTCCTGGTTCAGTTTTCGGGCAAAGTCGGAAGGAACATAAAGAGCGGAAGGGAAATCAAACTCAAGTCATTGGGTTGAAACACAAAGAAGAAAAATTCTGCAGAATCTGGAAATCAAAGTAATGCACATAAAGTGTTGGAGGAACTCAGCAGGCCGGGCAGTTTCTAATGGCGATGCTGCCTGGCCTGCTGAGTTCCTCCAGCATTTTGTGTGTACCACTGGGTTGAAAGCCGAACACTCTATCACTGTACCAATGAGGATTGTGAATGATCCTCAGTGCAGAAACCATGAGGCAGACAGGAGCTGACGTGTAGATTTAAAAGCCAGTTTTATTTTCTTTTAGCCAAGATGGACAAAAACAGGCAACCAGTCAAACTAAAAAATGCTGTAATCCAAACACAAATTCAATAATCCGAGATCTTAATGCACAGATAAAATCCTGGAATGGCAGGCTGTAAGAAGACATCAAAAACACACAGAAAAGACAGAAAAAGAACCACCAGAGGCTCTTGTTACTTACAAGGTCACACTTCAAGACCGAGCAAAGTAAACTACAGGAAGCAGGGTTTAAGTACACAGATGTTATTTGGGAACATGTGTAGTCTAGGATCAATACAAGCACTTCTGAAAAAAAACCCTTTGAAACTATGTCTGGCCCTGTTGGCCAACTCCAAAATAGACCAGAGTCCTAACAAGGAGGGAATGTCATAACCTTACAAACAAGAGAAAAATCTGCAGATGCAGGCAATCCAAGCAACACCCACAAAGTGCTGGAGGAATTCTGCATGCCAGACAGCATCTATGGAAAAGAGTAAGCAGTCAACATTTTGGGCCGAAATCTTTGATTAGGACTGGAGAGAAAATATAAGAAGTCAGAGTAAGAAGGTGGGAGGAGGGGAGGAAGAAGTACAAGGTAGCAGATGACAGGTGAAACCAGGAGAGGGAAAGAGGTGAAGTAAAGAGCTGGGAAGTCAATTGATGAAAGAGATTAAGGGCTGGAGAAAGGGGAATCTGATAGGAATGGACAGAAGGCCATGGAAGAAAGGGAAGGGGAAGGAGTACCAGAGGGAGGTGGTGGGCAGGTAAGGGGATAACTGAGAGGGAAATAGGAATGGGAAATGGTGAAGGAGAGGGGAGGCAATTACCAGAGGTTTGAGAAATCCATGTTTTTTGCCATCAGGTTGGTGGCCACCCAGATGGAATATAAAGTGTTTCTCGGCCGACCTGAGAGTGGCATCATTGCAGCAGTAGAGGCGGCCAAGGACTGATGTGTTGGAATGGGAATGGGAAGCAGAATTAAAGTGGGAGGCCGCCAGGAGATCCTGCTTTTTCTGGCAGGTGGAATGTAGTTGCTTGGCAAAGCGGTCTCCCAATCTATATCGGGTCTCACTGATATACAGGAGGCCACAACGGGAGCACCGGACACAGTATATGACCCCAACAAACTCACAAGTGAAGTGTCACCTCACCTGGAAGGACTGTTTGGGGCCCTGAATGGTAGTGAGGGGGTGGTGTAGGGGGTAGTTGTAGCACTTATTTCGCTTGCAAGGATAAGGACCAGGAGAGAGATCAGTGGGGAGGCACAAGGGAGTAGCGTAGGGAGCGATTCCTGTGGAAGGTAGAAAGTTGGGGAGGGAAAGACATGCATGGCCATTGGAGATGGTGGAAGTAATAGAGAATTATGTGTTGGACTCAGAGGCTGGTGGGGTGGTAGGTGAGGACAAACAGAACCTTATCCCTGCTGGGGTAGCGGGAGGATGGAGTGAGGCCAGATGTGTGCAAAATGCTATATGTGGACTATGTTGATGGTGGAGGAAGGAAAGCCCCCTTTTTTGAAGAAGGAGGACATCTTATTAGTCCTGGAATGAAAAGCCTCATGCTGAGAACAGATGCGGCAGAGACAGAAGAATTGAGAGAAGGGGATGGCATTTTTATAACTTTAGTCGAAAAAGCAACTACAAGGTGGGCTGGCAAATCAACTAGTAATGCAATATGTAGTATTTCAAGTACTAATTCAGGTTTCTTTTAAAGGTCACATGAGTTGAACTGATGAACAAAAGGGAGGCAATCATATTGCTGGAAACAGGCTTTTAGTTCTCCTAAAGTTCAAAGAGGGATGGAAGACAAATATGTGGACAACAAAAGACAGTAACTGAAAGTGCCTTAAAAGTTGTACAGAAACATCAGAATTCTGGAAACTCAATATTTTTAAAATCAACAGCAAGCAAACCCAACAAGCAAAGTGATCTTAGGAGATGAACATCAGAAAACTACAAAGGTTGGGAGAGTGTCTTGGAGGGAATGATTATAATTTGATTAGATTTAGCATGAACAGAGAAAAGAAGAAAGATACATCAAGAATAAAAATTCTAATTTGGGATAATAAAAATTTACAAGCCTAAGACAAGATTGACCAAAAGCTCACTGGAGGACCAGAACCATCTAATTCAGGGTCAGTCAAAGTTAGAGTGATGGGTAGCTTTAAAAGAGGTAGTTCCCAAAGAGAAAAGTTTGAATTTCCCACATCTAATCAAAGTTCAAAGTACGTTTATTATCAATGTGTGTATATATATGTTACTGTATATTACCTTGAGATTCATTTTCTTGCAGGCATTTACAGAAAAAAGGAAATACAATAGAATTTACAAAAAAACTGTACATAAATAGACAAAGAATGACAACCAACACTAATTCTAAAGAAGACAAACTGTGCAAATAAAAAAAATAACACTGAGAACACAAGTTGTAAACAGTCCTTGAAAGGGAGTCTGTAATTTCTGGAATCAGACCAGTGTAGTGGTGATTGAAGTTATCCAGGAGTCTGATGCTTGTTAGGTAATAACTGTTCTTGATCCTGGTGGTATGGGATCTAATGCTTCTATACCTCCTGCCTGACAGTATTAATGAAAAGAGAGCATAGCCTGGATTGTGGTGGGTCTTTGATGATGGATGCTGCTTTCCTGTAGCAGTGCTCCATGTAAATGTAGTCAATAGTGGGGGAAATCTCTGGCTGTGTCCTCCAATTTCTGTGGCCTTTTCTATTCCAGGCTATTTGTGTTGCTATTCCCATCATTGATGCACTTAGGGTACTCCTCACTGTGCATCTGTAGAAGTTTTTGTCTGTGAAAGTTAAAGAATATATGGAGTAGAATAGGCAAAAATTAGTTATGACTATTAACAAGCAATCAACATTGCAAAATGGGGTAAAGAGGTATGAAAAATTCAGGGATAAAATTTAAAGATCAATTAACAAGGCAAAGATGGCATATGAAAGTATGTAACAGGTGCTATATACATTAAGTCTTCAGTTCTTAATGTAAATTGCAAGCAGTAATCGGTCAGAAGGTAAAAGGGCAGCTTTGCAAACAGACAGCACTGTCTGTAGAGCACAAGCTGCTGGTCCACAGCAGCGGGGGCGGTGGCTGCTCAAGAGACAAGTTTGTGAAGTGAAATGACCTTGAGATATTCTTGTTTACATCAGCCAAGTCTAAAACCATGGGGTTATGATAAATGCCATTGTTCGGAAAATCCTACAAAAGGGAGTGGATTCAGCTTCGTACATCATGGGTAAAACCCTCCCATCTGTTGAGCACATCTACATGAAATGTTGTTGTAGAAAAGCAGCATCCATCATCAAAGATCCTCATTACCCAGGCCATGTTCTTTTCTCGCTGTTGCCATCAGGTAGAAGGTAGAAGAGCCTCAGGACTCACGCCACCAAGTTACTACCCCACAACCATCAGGTGTCTGAACAAAAAGGGATAGCTACAGACACTTGCTCATCCATTGAGATGTTCCCACAACCAATGATCTCACTTTAAAGACTCAGTATTTTGTTATCTCATGTTCTCAATATTTATTACTATTTATTTATATTTGCATTTGCACAGTTTCTTGTCTTCCGCACTCTGGTTGATCTTTAATTGATTCTTTTATAGTTACTATGATATAGATTTGCTGAATATGCCCAGAGAAAAATTATACTCAGGATTGTTTGGTACTTACATGTACTTTGACAATAAAATTTACTTTGAACTTTGACCTTTGAACTTTTCTCTGTATTCAGAAGCTTTCAGACTATCTGTGTGAATTACTTTGTCCCAACAAAGGTACTTAAGGGAGTCTCCAGCTGTAGATATGTAACTCAAAGGAAGCACTTTCAGATTCGAGATCTTGAAATAAGTGATGCCGTGGTAACTATTGAAATTGTATTGAATCACCTGCAGTTACTTTTAATCTTAAATATGTGATTTATGTTGAGTTTGGAAGACTCTACTAAGAGGGTCTCCAGGAGAATGTCTGCTTGTTGTGATGAATAAAGACGTCTACATAACCAGCTTCATTGCGCCTCCAGTAACTAAGATCACAGTCACAACAGGAAGTATTTGAAGAATTATTAAATGATATACAAAGAGAGATTTCTTAAGTGGTCTAGCATCTAAGTATAGTTAAATCATCAGGCTGGAGTAAATTCTATCCCTGGGCCTTGAACAAAAGACAAAGGCTCTTCTAATTACCTTCCAGATCTCTTTGGATTTAGGTGTGGTGTTGATGGAGAATTGAAAGAAGGTTAACATATTTTTTTAAGAGTAAGGAACAGACCATGTAATTGTAGGCCAGTCACCCAAATTATTGAGATAAATATGACCAACAGTCTGGAAGACTTGAGTAATCAGAGACAGTTACCGTAGATTTGTTAAGGGAAGGCTGTGTTGGACAATGAGTGAATATTTTTTGTTTGTGGTGGTGTCAGAAAGGGTTAACAATGTAGTGAATTTGATGCAATCTATATGGATTTTGGCAAAGATTGCCCAGGAAAGTGAAAGACAAGGAAAAAAAGGAAAAGTAACAAATCAAGTTCAGTGGTAGTTTAGTGGGAGAAACCATGATTGGTTTCACTATCTATCAATGTAGGAGTTTTAATAACTGGAAGTGTGTGAATAGTAATTTATTGTAATATATATTGTTGACTTGGACTTAATTGTAGGACCATGATTTTCAATTTTACTGATGATTTCAAAATTATTAGTGTTGTTGGTGATGTGGAAAAAAATTCTAGGCAGAAGAGAAATATTACCCTACTACATTTCAATGGTTTTCCCAAACTATAACATGCTTAAATTTGGAAAAAATTAGGAGTGGTACCACTGATCCTTCGGTTAAATTTGAAGAAACTTGGAGGCCATTTATTTAACATTTTCATATGATGTAAGTTGACCTTTTCTGAATCCTTTTTAATAACTTTTTGTTTGTGTATAGAGGAGAGGAGTTAATGACAAATAATGATCTTAACCGATGAAATATGGCAGCCCAGGTTTTGTTTTGTTTTGTTTTTTTTAGTGTAGGGGGTAAAAACTTTTTTTTGAATCTTTTTCATGTTCAGTTATTAAGAGATTGGGAGGTTTAAATTAAATATGTTACTCGGAGTCTGTGTCCGTATACGTTAACCATTATTAATGTAATCCTGATGTCTTTGTATCATTATCATTGTTATGTTTATCAATTTGAAACTCAATAAAAAAGATTGAAAAAGAAAGAAGAGAAATATTAGATGTATCTGCATAATCAAAAAGTGGTCAATGGAATTCCTTCAAAAGAAGTGCAAGATATTGTCTTTTTAGGTAAACAAACTGAAAGTGTCCAGAACGGTCTTAGATACATATGATACAAAGGTCTATGTACATATTCACAGATTCTTTTTGACGATATTCCATGTTCTTTTCAACCACTTTATTTCTCCGTTGTCAGTATGGAGTATTGCATTGAACTAACATAAAAGGAAGAGGAAAAATGGCAAATCTATATTAGTTTATAAGACTTCCTGGTTTTAAAAAAAATGTGCTGCAAGTGATGAAATTCTCTTCTGCTTCAAAAATGGATGTGATTATTAAATTAATTATGTTCTTTTGCAACAGACTTGTGAGCTTTGTTCAATACATCATTTAGTTTCATCTTACATATATGATTTATATATCCCCTTTAATCATTGTTCTTCTATTTCTGCTAAGTTAGCTCACTTCACAACCATCCCATTCTTCACACTCAGAATAACAGGTTGCTCATGTCAGAACCCTATCACCTTTTGTCTGCGGCAAGGGGTAATTGTTTACTTCTCTCGTAATAGGACCCCCCTATCACCATCACTTTGAATATTCTGCTCCAATTCTCCTGACAGCCTTATGAGCTATAATGCCTGGATCTGCATTTTCCCTCTGGTTCAACATTTTAATCATCCCTTGCATGAAGGTTTATTATTTTCTAATCTCCCTTTTAACTCCTTCTGCAATTATTTAAAAATTGTATTCTGTCATTATCATTTTGCTAACCAGTGAAGGCAAGGCCTCATTATTTATTCATGACTCTTCATCACACTGAAGGCATCATTCGATTACACTGAAATTCCAGGGGCCTATAAATCATAGACTTCAAATAATGCTACAAGACAAATGGTTGCCCAAATGTAGGCATTCTACATTGATATCTTTAATACCATTGCAATAGTAATGACTAATGTACAGAAAAATGCTTCTATTAAATCAATGCGAATTTTTAAAAATCTCTTCAGTAATCTGCTTGCCTATTGCATTTCTGTTTAAATCTAAGAATTCTGTTCTTAATTAACAGTAATTTCATTTATACATAATGAGAAAAAATGTTATGACCTATGTTGCATTCTGTATTACTATACACATTTCTGGTGCATGAGTGAAATTTATATTATACGATAAGCTTTTCCTAATTACAAAACATAGCACTTGTGCTGTTTCAATGCATTTTCTAAACCTCTTGAGCGCACAGCATTAGCCTGCCTATAATTTGGCACAGATTGACAACCTCACTGGGATGGTTGGCATGAGAACTGAATAGGGCATTTCTGTTCTACGAAAACATACCCTGAGGGTGGCATCAAAATATTGTTGATATGGAGAAGAATGTGTTTTATCCTGTCATATCCTAGGGCATTGATAGAAGTGTTTGATGTTGACAGTTCAGTATTGAAACAATTCTAATTATGAATAGGATCAACAAAATTTTTCTTATCGTCATTTTTAGGATAAATTTTACACCTTTTTAGTTTGGTGGTTAACATTAGAAAGGATATTTTTACACACACATTACTCATTTGCAGACCAAAATTTTCACTGTTTAATTTTAGAGCTGAAGATGGAAAATATTTCTTTCCTCAACTCTGCTTCCCAATTTACTGATTGCATTGACTGATTAGTGTGTATATTTCCTCATGCAAATATAAAGTTAAATACAGTATGTCAGTATGAAATGTGAAGGGAACAGATACAAATAATGCATTTCTCTTCCAAGCAGAGACTATATCACCCACAATGATGGATTCAAGAAGAACAAGAAACTTTCGGAAGTATAGCCTGCAACAGGCTGTTAAGAATGCAGAGACCTTTATTGATATTGATTTTGAGAGAAAATCAGTTAATAAGTATTCAATTACCAGTGGAGGAAGCTGCATAGATGAAAAAGTGAAGAAATTGTTTTTACGAACAGGGCAAGCTCGGAGTGTTACAAATGCTTTTGCACAAGCAGACAAAGGAGAGGATCACTTTGGGCTTTCGAACGTGCAGAGATCTGTACGAAAAAGCAAGACTCATGACTGTGTTGTATCCATGGCACAAGAAGGTGATTATGTCCAAGAGGATAAACCCCAAGAATATAAGGCAATGTCATCAGCTGAGAAAAATAAAGACAGAATCATCAATGCCATAAATTTCTCAGAAATTGCTGTGCCCACAGGGCCTTTTGTTATGAATAGATTGTGTGAAAGCAGGGTCAATACCCAATCTAAATATTCAGTAGTTGACCTTCTAAGTCCTTCCTCACAATCACTTCCACCTTTCACAAAATGTGTTACAAATAGACGGCTTTCACTGAGGAAGCCCAAAAGAGGCTTTAGAGGCCTGTTTACAATAAGGAAAAATAGACAGGAGAAAGTACTATTAAGACCAAAGGACAACAAACAAGATTCCAAAACTTTCAGTTGTAAAGTGGCATTAAGACCTAATAAAAATATATCCAGAAGTTCAAAGATTTTAACTCATGCTGGTGATTCTTTAGCACAATACTTTACTGATAGTGACCCACCCTCAGACTCATCCCTTGAATATAGTAGCACTCTCTGTGAAGACGTTGCTTCTTTGAAGAGCTTTGATTCCCTCACAGGTTGTGGGGAAATCTTTGCTGATGATGAAAATGCTGATCAGCTGGAGACAGGTCACAATTTTAAAAATGCAACTGAAAAATGTGAAGACAAACAGACTCCTTCAGGTGAATCTTTCCAAGGTGGAGGAGAACAGCTTGCATCACCAGGACAATCAGACAACATGGAGCTAAATGGATTTTGGAAAAATATGAGCAACCCTGACACAGCAAGTGAAATAGTTCAGGAACCCACCATAAATGAAGAAACCAAATGCTGCTTAGGACTAAATGCTGGGATTGAACAGTTAGCTCTTTCACCTTTAGAATTTCACAAAATCACTGAGAAAGAAGATATTGAGGAAAATGAAAAACATGTAGATGCTTACGTAGAGTTGGGAACACCACAGAGTGACCATCAGGAATCAACATCAACCAGTGATGAAGGGTACTATGATTCATTTTCTCCTGGGCAGGAAGAGGATGAAAGCAAACGATCGCAAAGTCCACGTGTAAGTAGACAATTTCCCAGGGACAGCTATAGTGGTGATGCCCTCTATGAGCTTTTCTGTGATCCAGAAGAGCCTAGGATGAGTCCTATCTCAGACGAAGAAGGGTCCTCAGTGCAGAATATTGTGGCTCAACCCCAAACTCCATTGTCTATGTATAGTTTTTATGTAGGAGCTGAAGAAAACATGGCTTCATCTCCCACTGTGGATATAAACTGTCATGAGTTTTTCCAAGGCAGTTGGAAAGGTAAAGAATGCTTACTAAAACTGTGTGATACTGAACTTTCTTTGGCAATGGGTCTAGTAAACTGGCTTAGGCAAAAGACAGAAACAAGTGAGTTTGGTTTGAACATTCCAAATAAGACTGAGCATCATAATGAAACAAGGGCAGAGATAATCAGTTTAACAAGTATACCTACCTGCCATTCTGCCTCCCGCACTGGTAGAATTGCAAAGGAAAGTGAGGATAAAATTCCAGCCAAAGCCAAGTCAATGATACAGAACAGAAAACTTGAAAATAGAACAGATCTTTCTCAACAAAACAGAGCATCCCCAGTTGAATCATCCATGGATTTAATGCCCAGAGCTGATGATCCTGGACTCTCAGAGAGTAATCACAGTTTTGCAAGGAAGGTCACTTTATTAAAGAAGGATATGTTTCTGGCATCTCCCCCTCAAAGAGAGTTTAACAAGACATTGGAAACGGTAAAAGAGAATGCAGCCATATTGGAGCCTATAATCATTGTGAAAATCAGTAAAGCTCTCCTTTGTCCGAACTGTCGCAGATCAGTGGAGTCCAACCTTCCTGAGGTGATACTGTGCTCTTCTTGCTTTGCCGTTGTTGGAAAATGCAGCATATCTGATTTGTTGAGCAGTTATGATAAAAAAAACCATCATTCAGGACCAAAGAATGATCAGCAGTGTTACTGCAACAATCCAAGGCTACAAGAGGCAGATCATAATGTGTCCCAGTTACTGGAGGACAGTATTAGACATGTGGCATCCTTAAAAACGAATACTGGTGGGGCTAGGCAGTCCTGTAAGGAAGCTACTATTGAGGACTGCCTATTTGTTCTTGCTTTGCAAGCTAATCACCATTACAAAGAATGCAAAAACACTGAACTTGCTGAAAACAATGCAAGTTACAATGGAAGAGCAAAGAAATCAACTAAAGACCAAAATAATTGCACAGTGGGGAGCAGTAAGAAAGCAAAGGAAAATGTTTCCGCACAAAGTCCTGAATTTACTGGAATGGAATCATTTCATAAAATTGTTGAAGAACTGACCAGCTCAGGTACTTCACAGTCCATGTCCTTGATTAGAACAGCCAAGGAGAAATCTGATTTAAAGAGATCAAGCCACTACTGCAGTACCATTGTTTTCAGTGAAAATGCATGGCCTCTCAGTTTGGAGGTGCCCAATCAGTCTGATGAATTACAACATGAAGTAATTTCCGGTGGAAACACCAAAGCCACATGTCCCAAGGGGAATGTGCACAGCATAAGTGTAAATGAAAATGCTTATTCATCTTCTCAACCTTCTTGCTTGCCTCTTTCAAAATCAGCCTGCTCGGGTCTCCAAACTTGTTCTTACCAAATGGAAAACTCCAAAAGTTGTAGGAAGTCTTCGTCTCATCAAGGCAGTCTTTGTTTCAGCTCGTCTCTCAGCTCCCCTTCTCTACCCACAGCTTCCAGAGACAAGACATTTTCACTGCAGAGTATATGTAGCCATATCCCAACTCAAGAAGATTGTAGTTGCAAAGAAAGAGGAAAATCTGAGAAAGTAAAACCATAGGTAAGTAACGATGTATTCACTTGAAATTCTATTTAGAAAGATGGTGCCTTTTCTTAATTTAGGCAACAATAAGGACAATCACAAGGAAGTAAGCAGAATAGATGAGAGTCAGAATGAATGTAAAAGTGGATATATTAGTACAATTATTGGCTGAAAATTGTCCTGTTCTTTGATTTAAATCAATTTAAAGGGAATATAGAGTGCATTAAGAGCCTGACAATTAAGGTGTCAGTGATGTCATCTCAGATCTGTAATGAGATAAGCAATATCAAAATAACTTAATTAAGTATATTCAATTAACTAATTCATATCACCATATGATTCGCTAATTTCAAATTCCTGGAATAGCAGGTTAGGTATAAATACCCCACAGCAGGGTTTCTCCAGGTGCAAGCCACTAGTTACCTCTCACAATTTGCTTTGTGCTAACCTCTGAACAGGGCTGGCATTTTCTCTTTGGGCAAGTAGCATGGGAACAGAAGAACATGCAGGATGTCATGTGTGTATCACAAAAATAGTCGCTGTCTGTCGTATAATTCGAGTTTTCCTCATATTGCCAAGCCAGCCCTTACTAGTATCACTTGAGGACAATTACTGCAGAGAAGGTGGTGTGTGCAGGTTTCTGCTATGCGTGATTATTTGTTGGGATTTAAAAACAAAATAGCAAGGGGAATTTTTGGTAGAAATTTAACAAAAAGAATTAGGAATGGTCTTGCCATCATGAAGAATTTCAAAAAGCATCAAGAAAATTGAGAAAGCAGTTCCAATCTAACAAAGGACTGGCTTTATATGATGAAAAGAAGTTAAGATTTCTGAGTCACATTAAAAACCTGCCAAGGCGGTACATTTGATATAATAGATTTCCTGAAAGTAAATTTCCTGTAAATTAGTAGATTATGAATAGATTATCTTACTATAAATTTTGATCTGATCCACTTCCTGACCCAGACATTGATATATCAAAATACAATGGCTTTTTTTGTTAACTGCATTTCCATTCTAGCCCTCTCCTCTCAGTTCAGAAAGACCTATAATTCAAAAGCTGCTGTGCTAAACACACAGAGAAGAAATTGGTTGGAACAAGTCCATTATTTTCACAGTTTCCACAGTACTTGCATAGACTATATGTTTGAGCTGCGTGTAGTTAAAATGTGAATATTTCATTCATAGTCTCATGAAAATATTTAAATATAATTTTCAAAGTTGTTTAATTTGCTATTTATATTTATGCCCCCAAATTAAGAACTTCTCAAAATGTTATCAATTTATTAGAGGTGAAAATAAAATACCAACCAATGGTTAATTTCTCACTGCCTGAGCTCTCAGTTACAATTGTAACCATAATCTGCTTGTTCAAATGACCATACTCTGCTATATTCTGAACTTCGTCTAAAGCAGAGGGTCACTAGAAGTTTATGAGAAAGTCCAATTATTTTAACAAGGATGACATTTGTAGACAAATGTGTGGACAGAATAATTTGCATTAGACCATTTCAATTACCAATACAGTATAGTACAATCTGATAAACTGGAAGTGTTTGCGATGTGAATGAAGGCAATGCTTTGCACGATACTCCAGATTGTTTCCTCAAACTAATTGGCTATTCACCAATGATAAAGCAAATATGCCTGAAAGGCTGGACTTTCCTAGTTTCATTTGGACTGCTGCAATCTACCTAAGTTTTGGATGGATACTTGGGCTTCTGGCATTAGGGTGGAAATTGCACCTCCCTGCAGGCTGATCACAAATCTTGGAAAATCTGATTCTGCTGTATGGACTCCAAAGGAAATGCACGCTTCCACATATTTTCCGGTGCTAAGGCTGGGGAATTTGCTCGCTGAGCCTGTTCCAGCTTTCCCAGCCAAGTCTAGTGAACCCAGAGACAGCTGCCAGTATAAGAGCAAAATATTTTCCTTTACTTGACTTATGTGCTCTAGTCTTTAAATGTTTCATAGCAATTAGGTGTTGTAATTATTCAAATTTCTTTTAATGATTTTTTAAAATATTAAAACCAGTTTTAATTTCTTTTCAATCTCTTTGATGAGGTTGACAATTGGTGGGACTGGAGCTGGACTTTAACAAGGTCCCAAAACAAAACTGCAGGTATTGCCCCGATTGGGAAGGCCCTGCGCCCTGTGGATCTCGCCAATCAGCGGGGAGCCAGCCTCCCAGCAGAATATTGTACCTGGTGATCTCCTTCAGGGTTACAGTAGCTCCAAGACAGGAGGCTGCAGTGACAAGGTTACCGGTAAGCTCAAATGGCCCGCTGACTCATAAGGGATGGCATATGCTAGACCACAAGCTCAGGGAACATTCACCAAGAAAGTAACTTTTTTTTAATCGTATGAATATTAAATTGGCAAACATCAAGGAAAATACACATGACTGAAAAATATGATCCACTGAAGTTAAAAAGTGACTGTTTTATACTCGAGGTACCTTATGTTGAATTAGACGCTGATTCAGTCGTCAGTTATTGTTACACAGTATCATTCTGCATTTAATGATTCCGGATCTTTGGTTTGTTTTCCATGATTGGTGTCCTGATGTGTGCTAGCTCAGACCAGTGTACAGAAATCAGATGGAGAACATCTAGTTAGCCACTTTGCTGGAAGGTTGAAACAGCTGATTACCTGGTAGGCAAAATACTGTACTGGCTAAGCAATAGGAAGGGGATGTGCAATAGCTACTTCAATAATAGAAATGAGAGTGCCTTGCATCCTTTTGGCATCTACCAGGATAATCATTCATCCATTGGTTGCATTGATTTATTTAGATTTACTCATTTTTATTTTATAGCCAGAGCTGATGAGACCTTTGAATTAGGTGACCTGCTGTTATTGAAGATCCTGCTATTTTTTATGGCAGATTATCCAGAGAAAAGTTTGGATGTTCTCTCGATTTCCGATCGGCTTTATACACACAAGCTGGAGGGCTCTCCAATCGCGATTATTCTGCATCCTTGAATTTATTTCAAACAATATTACGCTTAGGAGAACAGCACATAAAGGCAGCTGACAGGAGTGTGCTCATGCTATGTTGTGCTTCAGTGCACCGGCTGTCATCTGTCATCTGCCAACAATTATGATCGTCTCTGTATCACACATGTACTGCATGTGGCACTGTTAGACCAGAGAGTGAGCACCAATGCCTTCTAATCATTCAGACAGTATTTCGACAGAGCTTGTGAGAGGTGAAGGGCCAGGAACAAATGTATCTTAAAGCACTTGGGGAGCACAGCATGACAGTTGAACAGAACGGAAGTCCTTACAGTGAAGGGGAAGACTTTAATAGGGACTTCATTGTCAGAAGGCAATGTGCTCAAATAGGTGAATCACAGCACGGAGACAATAACCTCAGAAAATTTGAGGATTTGGCAGGAACTGTCAACCAGAAAGGATTAGAAATGTGATGTGGTGAAGTGAGTTGAGAACTAAAGGAGAGATGTACTTTTCTTTATTGTGTCAGACTAGAAATTTATACAATAGACATTAGCAATTTCAGTTAAAATCCCATTACAGTGAGTTTCTGATTTCACAAATATTGTGACATCTGACATCAAACAGAATAGCAAATACTTAGAAATTCATTATTATTAATGTTCCCACAACGCCAGCTTGGTTGTTATTGTATCATAGCATGGTACACCAAGCAATCAGTTTCTTTAGCCTACTAAGTCTGCATTAACTTTGCACACCCATTTACAGTAATCCTACTTTGCACCAATCCCATTTTATTCTTTCTTTTTCCGAGACAAAACCTAGCAGTATATATGGCAGAAATGCTCGCTCTCCGATGAGCTCAATGCCTTTTATGCACGCTTTGAAAGGGAGAATAAAACTACAGCTGTGCAGATCCACTCTACATCCGGTGACCCTGTGACAGATCTCTGACAGGAATCTGTCTCAGAGGCCGATGCTGGAATGACATTCAAGAAGGTGAACCCTTGCAGGACATCAGATCCCAATGATGTACCCAGGCGGGTAGTCGAAAACTGTGCCACCAAACTGGCTGGAGTGTTCAAGGACATCTTCAGCCTTTCCCTGCTGTGGGTTGGGGTTTGTGAAGACCTTCACTGTGAGGACTTCCATTCTATTCGACTGTTATGCTATTCTCACCAAGTGCTTTTAGATACGTTTGTTCCTGCCCCTTCACCTCTCACAAGCTTGTCGATATACTGTCTGAATGATTAAAAGATATTGTGTGGCCACTCCCTGGTTTATCAGTGTCACATACACATACCTGCTTCAAAAGGGCAGAATCAGAGAGAGCTGCTTCAATGCCTGTCTCCCAGTAACACTCACTCTAAACATAGTGAAGTGCTTTGAGGTTAGTTATGGCTATAATTAAGTCTTGCAATGATCTGGACCCACTTTAACTCGACTACTACTGCGACAGGTCTGTAGCAGATGCAATCTCACTGGCTTTCTGCTCTGCTTCAACAGGAGCAAACCATAAATCAGCCTGCTGTTTATTGATTGCTGTTGGGCATTCAATGCTGTCATCTCCACTGTATTAATCACTGAGCTTCTAAACCTGGGCCTCAGTATCTTCCTCTGTAACTGGATCATCGATTTCCTCATTAGGAAACCACAGTCAGCAAGGATCTGTGATAACATCTCTTCCTCACTGACAATGAACACAGGACCACCTCGAATGGTGTGTGCCTAGCTCACTAAACTACTCTCTCTCCACTCGTGGCTAAGCACAGCTCAAATGCCATTTATAAAGTCACAGATGATACCACTGTTGTTGGTTAAACCTCAGGTGGCTACAAGGAGGAGGACATGAGTGATGCATAGATTGGCAGGTTGTTGAGCAGTGTTGCAACAAAAACCCCACATGCAGTGTCAGCAAGACCAAGGAATTGATTGTGGACTTCAGTAAGGGAAGGTAGGAGAACATGCCAGTCCTCACTGAGTGGTCAGCAGCTGAAATGGTAAGTCCCTGGGTTTCAACATCTCAGAGGATCTCTCCTGAGTCAGTATTAGCTCTTTCTTCTGGAATTGTGTTAATATCATTTTCACCTTTCTCTACAGCGTTGCAGATTCTTTTGTTTCAGTTACTTAACCAGTGTCCTTATAAACCACTTCATATTGTTCATATATCACCCAGTGACCCTGTGGTATCTGTCACGGAGAACGACGTCGGGCTATCTTTCAGGAGGGTAGCTCTGAAGAAGTACCGAGTAAGGCTTTGAAAACTGGCAGGGGTATTCAAAGACATTTTCAATCTGTCATTGCTACGGTCAGAAGTTCCTACCTGTTTCAAAAGGGCAACAATTATACCAGTGCCCAAGAAGAGCAGTGTAGGCTGCCCTAATGACTATCGTTCAGTAGTACTCATGTTTATGGTGATGAAATGCCTTGAGAGGTTGGTCATGGCTAGAATCAGCTCCTATAGCAGCAAGGACCTGCAGCCACTGCAATTTGCCTATCGCCACAATGGGTCTCCAGGAGACGCCATCTCTCCACAGGGCCTTGGATCACCTGGACAATACAAAGACCTGTGTCAGGATGCTGTTTACTGGCTATAGCTCCGCGTTCAACGCCATCATTCCTATAGGCCTGATCCCAAAACTACAGAACCTGGGCTTCTGTATCCCCTCTGCAATTGCAGCCCCGACTTCCTAACTGGTAGATCACAATCTGTATGAATTGGAAATAACACCTTCACCTTGCTGATAATCAACACTGGTGCACCACAGGGATATGTGCTTAGCCCACTGCTCTGCTCTCTCTACACCCACTGACTGTGTGGCTGAGCATAGATCAAATACCATCTATAAATTTGCTGATTGATACCGCCATTGTTGGCAGCATCTCAGAAGGTGACGAGAGGGCATACAGGAGTGAGATATACCAGCTAGTTGAGTGGTGTCATTTCAACAACCTTGCACTCAGTGAGACCAAAGAGCTGATTGTGGATAAGATGTGGATTGTGGATTGTGGATTGTGGATAAGGGTAAGATGAGGGAACACACACCAATCCTCATAGAGGGATCAGAAGTGGAGAGAGAGAGCAATTTCAAGTTCCTGGGTGTCAAGATCCCTGAGAACCTAACCTGGTCCCAACATATCAATGTAGCTATAAAGAAGGCAAGACGGCAGCTACATTTCATTAGGAGTTTGAGGAGATTTTGATTGTCAACTAAAATATTCAAAGACTTCTACAAATGTACTGTGCAGAGCATTCTGGCAGGCTGCATCACCATCTGGTGTGGGGGTGGGGGTACAGCACAGGATCGAATAAAGTTGCAGGAAGTTCTAAAATTAGCCTGTTCCACCATGGATACTAACTTCCATAGTATCCAAGTTATCTTCAAGGAGTGGTGCCTCAGTAAGGCAGGGCCCATCACTAAGGACCCCCTACCACCCAGGACATGCCCTCTTCTCATTGTTATCTTCAGGAAGGAGGTACAGAAGCCCGAAGACACACAGTCAGTGATTCAGGAACAGCTTCTCCCCTCTGCCATCCGATTTCTGAATGGGCATTGAACCCATGAACACTACCTTACTAATTTGTTTTATTTATTTCTGTTTTTACCCTATTTATTTTATATATATCAAGAAATCAGTTATCCTATGATTGACCTGTGGGAAACCTCATGTCAATACCCTCTAGTCTAAAAAGCAACCTTTCATATCGACTCTTTGTTTCCTGTTAACCAGCCAAGTTTCTGTCCATATTATTTTAGCCCCTTTTTATCAATAGGCTTCACCCTTAACTATCACAGAAGTATGTCATGCAATCTGTTGTTTTGGTCAGCAGTACAGTCCGAGACATAAGTAATTACTGAAAGACACAATAAGAAATAAAATAAATAAATAATGCAGAAGAGGAAGAGTGAGAGGTGGGCTCATGAACTGTTCCAAAATCTGATGATGGAGGCGAAGAAGCTGTTCCTAAGACTTTGAGAGTAGGTCTTCAGGCTCCTGGATCTCTTCTCTGAGTATTGAGGAAAGGGTATGTCTCAGATGTCAAGGGCCCTTAGGGATGGAATGTGCCTTCTTGAAGCACCACCTTTTGAAAATGTCCTTGCTGGTGGGGAGGCTTGATGGAGATGGCTTAGTTTACAACCCTCTACAGCCCTTTTCAATCCTGTGCTTTGGAGCCTTCATACCAGGCGGTGACACAACCAGCCAGTATGTTCTCCACAGTACATCCATAGAAATTTGCAAGATTCTTTGATGACATACCAAATCTCATCAAACTCCAAAGGAAGCATAGCCGGTACTGTGCCTTCATGATTACATCAATATGTTTGGCCCAGGATAGATTCTCTGAGATGATGATGCCCTGGAACTTGAAGCTGCTTACCCTGACCAGTCCGCTCAATGAGGACTGGTGTATACTTTCCTGACCTCTTCTTCCACATACATCAGTTGATTCCAACATCAGTTGATTCCAAGTCGTGTCGGACTACGATAATGAAAGGCATGGGCCAGATTTTTTCATTATGATTCTCTGCAACCTCAACACAAACCATCTGAATTTAGAGAGGATGTCTTTAACAACTCCAGCTGGTTTTCTCTAATCAATCTACTTTTGACCAAGAAGCGGCTGATTATTCTTTTCAAGAACTTTCCTCACCACTGAATTAAATTGATTTGTCTGCAGTTACTGGGTTTATCCTTTTACCTTTTTCTGAATAACTGTATACCATTTACAGTTCTTTGGTGCTCAAGTACTGCCCTGTGATCTTTATATTTTTGAAATATCCTAGCTAACCCTCTGCTACTTCCCCCACTTCCTTCCTCCAGCAACTTTGAATGCATTCCATCAGACCAGGTATCCATTTTAACTCCAGCTGGCCTTTCCATCATCTTCTCTTTAGCCAATTCAGCATCTCTACTTATATCCAAGGCTCCAGTGAATATCTATGACTAATGACAGGTCAAGCGTTAATAAGAACTCACACTAACTAAGTGTCTCTGGCATAATGAAACATTCTTTAACATTTAAATGGAGATCAGCAAACAAAAATTTGACAAAGTTTGTTGCTAGGCCACTGAGAGACATATCAATGTAGGCAATTAAGGGCTTTGTTAGGTGTATTTTGAATGCAGAGGTGGAGATCTTGATCCACCCCGCACCGCCCCCCCCCCGCAACTTAGTGGGCAGGGAGGTTTAAGAAGAGAGTTATAGAGCTAATGGCCTTGGCAGCTGCATGCTCTGCTGACAGTGGTGAAGCGAAGCAAATGAACTGAGTGCAGAAGGCCATATCTGTATTAATTAGTGGAAGGGTGATTTATTTCTGTCTATTTTAGGAATCTGAAACTAAACTGGGCAAGAAATCCATACACTATGCAGCTTTTTTTAATTATTTGAGAAAACAGCAATAATATTGAAGAAATCTTATTAAGGCTGATATGAAGACGCTTCCCAAAATGGTTTAAAAATTAAGAATGAATAGAAATGGCAAATAAAGGCAGAAGTTTCAAATCATTAATTCTAACACTGTTTTTCCATACATAAATGTTATAATTTGATGGTGCAGCTGAGCTGGTTTCTTTCCAACAGGACTTTTTGCCTATTGTTTTTAGTAACCAACTAAAACAGAACCGTTAGTGAAAAATACACTCTCTTCTGTTTTCAAATCAAAATATAATGATTTTGTTGAAGATTTGCAATTGATAGATGGACCCATTTTTACACTTTCTTCAACAATTATATCAATTAAGTTTTGTAGTTCTTCCTCCATACTTGCAATTAACTCAGTGTCATCTGCATATCTGAAATTACTGATGTTTTCACCGCCAACTTTGATTCCCAAGATGTCTCTTATTTTTCGTAATATTGTTTCACTGTACACATTAAATAAATCAGGGGCGAAAACATACCCTTGTCTAACACTTCTCTTGATTTTCGTAAACTGACTCTCTTCTCCATCTATTCTTACAGTGGCAGTTTGTTCCCAGTACAGATTTCTGATTAGGCGGAGGTCTTTTGAATCTAGATGTAGAGTTTTCTGTAATATTTCAAATAACTTATTAAATGCTTCACTTTATCAAATGCTTTTGTGTAGTCGATAAAACAAACAAATCTTTTTGCACTTGAATAACTCGTTCTGATAGTATCCTTAACATCAATATTGTGTTTCTTGTACCTTTGTCTTTCACAAAACCACATTATTCTTTGCCTATTTCAGCTTGTATCTTACTTTTGGCTCTTGTCATCAAAATTCTTAGAAGTATCTTTGTGTTATGCCTCATTAAAGTTATGGTCCTATGTAATTCACTTTCTATTGCTCCAGGTTTCTTAGGAAGAGTGAGAAATACTGATTTTTTCATCTCTTCTGGTATTATTCCAGTCTCATAAATGTCATTGATTAAATCAGTAAGTTTTTCAATTCCATAATCTTCAAGGGCGATAATTTGTTCTATTTTCCAAATAGTACCAACCTTAAATCAAAATATTGTGTCATTCTCAAGAATACTTTCTCTTAGCAATAAGAGGAGTAACTGTCATTAAGCATCCTTTCATTCTATAATAGAAAAATGTTTTATTAACTTGTACTAACGAGACTTCAGTGACCTGGGGTAAATTGTTGAAGTTTGGCATTGTGGTTCAGATAGCACACTGCAGCTCTGAAACAATGTCTTGTGCAGAGCAATTGTGCCTCTGGATAGAAACTAGAGCACTAAATCCTGCTTCTTGCAAACATGTTGTGGTGAGGAGCACCACCTTGGTGGGTGAATGCATTGACAGAGCACAGCAACTTGTTTACGCACCGATCCAGAAGTCAGCAGGAGTTAGATGAAAAAATGAAGACTGAAGACTTCATCACAAGCCACTTTGATGAGCTACTTGACTTCATTTGATGGCAAATTTGTTACATCAGGCTTTGCATCCAGTCCATTTTGGTTACTCTGAAGAATGACCCAAGTGTCTCCACAACTCCTTGCTGGTGTGAGCAGGTGAATATGCCCAATAGTTCTCAGGCAGCAAAGTGGGAAATAAAGGGACTCAAAGACCCTCTTGGTAAGATTTAATCCCTGGAAAGTGAAATCTAACATAACCATCATTCAGCATGAGAAGTGCATATTTTTGTCCTGCAGACTGGCAGTCTAAGTCCTGCTATATTCCTTGGCCTTTTTCTGCACTATCCACAACACCACCAATCTTCGTATTGTCTGAAATGCTCTTATCTAGGTCAAACACTGGAGATAACAGTATGGATCCCTGCAGAACATCACTAGTTGGGGATCTTGAGTTAGGCTAAGTCCCATCAACAACTACACTCTGTCTTCAAGGACAAGCCTTTTCTGAATCCAGACAGCCAATTCACTGTGGATCCCATGCATCTTAATCATCTAGATGAGCCTCTCATGAGGGACCTTGCCAATCACCTTACTGAAATCCATGTAGACACTATCCACAGCTCTCCCTTTATTAATCAGCTTGGCCAACTCCTTGAAAAACTCAGTCAAGTTAGTAACACACGACTTGCCTCATAAAAAGCCACGCTGACCGGCCCAGATTAGGACAGGGTTTTCCCACTGCCCAAGGCTCCAATCCTTAAGAATCCTCCCAGCAACTTCCCAACTAATGATGTGAGACTCATCAGTCAATCATTTCCAGAATTATCACTATTTCCCTTCTTGAATAATGGAGAAAGCTGAGCTATTCTCTAGTCCTCCAGGACCTCACTGTTGCTAGAGAGGACATAAAGACATCGGTCAAGGTTCCATCAAACTCACGTCTTGCTTCACCAGTAATCTAGGGTATATGTGATTAAGCCCTGGAGACTTATCCACCTTAACGTTCTTTAACAGACCCAACATTACTTCTTTTGTTATCTTGAAAAGCCCCTGCATATTAGCACGCTCCACACTGATAACCCTACCCTCCATTCCCTTCACCTTGGTAAATAATCAGAATCAGTCAGGTTTAAAACCAAACAACAGGAATTCTGCAGATGCTGGAAATTCAAGCAACATACATCAAAGTTGCTGGTGAACGCAGCAGGCCAAGCAGCATCTATAGGAAGAGGCGCAGTCGACGTTTCAGGCCGAGACCCTTCGTCAGGATTAACTGAAGGAAGAGTGAGTAAGGGATTTGAAAGCTGGAGGGGGAGGGGGAGATGCAAAATGATAGGAGAAGACAGGAGGGGGAGGGATAGAGCCGAGAGCTGGACAGGTGATAGGCAAAAGGGGATACGAGAGGATCATGGGACAGGAGGCCTAGGGAGAAAGACGGGGGGGGGTGACCCAGAGGATGGGCAAGAGGTATATTCAGAGGGACAGAGGGAGAAAAAGGAGAGTGAGAGAAAGAATGTGTGCATAAAAATGAGTAACAGCTGGGGTACGAGGGGGAGGTGAGGCCTAGCGGAAGTTAGAGAAGTCAATGTTCATGCCATCAGGTTGGAGGCTACCCAGACGGAATATAAGGTGTTGTTCCTCCAACCTGAGTGTGGCTTCATCTTTACAGTAGAGGAGGCCGTGGATAGACATGTCAGAATGGGAATGGGATGTGGAATTAAAATGTGTGGCCACTGGGAGATCCTGCTTTCTCTGGTGGACAGAGCGTAGATGTTCAGCAAAGCGGTCTCCCAGTCTGCGTCGGGTCTCACCAATATATAAAAGGCCACATCGGGAGCACCGGACGCAGTATATCACCCCAGTCGACTCACAGGTGAAGTGATGCCTCACCTGGAAGGACTGTTTGGGGCCCTGAATGGTGGTAAGGGAGGAAGTGTAAGGGCATGTGTAGCACTTGTTGCGCTTACACGGATAAGTGCCAGGAGGGAGATCAGTGGGGAGGGATGGGGGGGACGAATGGACAAGGGAGTTGTGTAGGGAGCGATCCCTGCGGAATGCAGAGAGAGGGGGGAGGGAAAGATGTGCTTAGTGGTGGGATCCCGTTGGAGGTGGCGGAAGTTACGGAGAATAATATGTTGGACCCGGAGGCTGGTGGGGTGGTAGGTGAGGACCAGGGGAACCCTATTCCTAGTGGGGTGGTGGGAGGATGGAGTGAGAGCAGATGTACGTGAAATGGAGGAGATGCGTTTAAGAGCAGAGTTGATAGTGGAGGAAGGGAAGCCCCTTTCTTTAAAAAATGAAGACATCTCCCTCATCCTAGAATGAAAAGCCTCATCCTGAGAGCAGATGCGGCGGAGACGGAGGAATTGCGAGAAGGGGATGGCGTTTTTGCAAGAGACAGGGTGAGAAGAGGAATAGTCCAGATAGCTGTGAGAGTCAGTAGGCTTATAGTAGACATCAGTGGATAAGCTGTCTCCAGAGACAGAGACAGAAAGATCTAGAAAGGGGAGGGAGGTGTCGGAAATAGACCAGGTAAACTTGAGGGCAGGGTGAAAGTTGGAGGCAAAGTTAATAAAGTCAACGAGTTCTGCATGCGTGCAGGAAGCAGCGCCAATGCAGTCGTCGATTCGACGACTGCATTGGCGCTGCTTCCTGCACGCATGCAGAACTCGTTGACTTTATTAACTTTGCCTCCAACTTTCACCCTGCCCTCAAGTTTACCTGGTCTATTTCCGACACCTCCCTCCCCTTTCTAGATCTTTCTGTCTCTGTCTCTGGAGACAGCTTATCCACTGATGTCTACTATAAGCCTACTGACTCTCACAGCTATCTGGACTATTCCTCTTCTCACCCTGTCTCTTGCAAAAACGCCATCCCCTTCTCGCAATTCCTCCGTCTCCGCCGCATCTGCTCTCAGGATGAGGCTTTTCATTCTAGGATGAGGGAGATGTCTTCATTTTTTAAAGAAAGGGGCTTCCCTTCCTCCACTATCAACTCTGCTCTTAAACGCATCTCCTCCATTTCACGTACATCTGCTCTCACTCCATCCTCCCGCCACCCCACTAGGAATAGGGTTCCCCTGGTCCTCACCTACCACCCCACCAGCCTCCGGGTCCAACATATTATTCTCCGTAACTTCCGCCACCTCCAACGGGATCCCACCACTAAGCACGTCTTTCCCTCCCCCCCTCTCTCTGCATTCCGCAGGGATCGCTCCCTACACAACTCCCTTGTCCATTCGTCCCCCCCATCCCTCCCCACTGATCTCCCTCCTGGCACTTATCCGTGTAAGCGGAACAAGTGCTACACATGCCCTTACACTTCCTCCCTTACCACCATTCAGGGCCCCAAACAGTCCTTCCAGGTGAGGCATCACTTCACCTGTGAGTCGACTGGGGTGATATACTGCATCCGGTGCTCCCAATGTGGCCTTTTATATATTGGTGAGACCCGACGCAGACTGGGAGACCGCTTTGCTGAACATCTACGCTCTGTCCGCCAGAGAAAGCAGGATCTCCCAGTGGCCACACATTTTAATTCCACATCCTATTCCCATTCTGACATGTCTATCCACGGCCTCCTCTACTGTAAAGATGAAGCCACACTCAGGTTGGAGGAACAACACCTTATATTCCGTCTGGGTAGCCTCCAACCTGATGGCATGAACATTGACTTCTCTAACTTCCGCTAGGCCCCACCTCCCCCTCGTACCCCAGCTGTTACTCATTTTTATGCACACATTCTTTCTCTCACTCTCCTTTTTCTCCCTCTGTCCCTCTGAATATACCTCTTGCCCATCCTCTGGGTCACCCCCCCCCCCGTCTTTCTCCCTAGGCCTCCTGTCCCATGATCCTCTCGTATCCCCTTTTGCCTATCACCTGTCCAGCTCTCGGCTCCATCCCTCCCCCTCCTGTCTTCTCCTATCATTTTGCATCTCCCCCTCCCCCTCCAGCTTTCAAATCCCTTACTCACTCTTCCTTCAGTTAGTCCTGACGAAGGGTCTCGGCCTGAAACGTCGACTGCGCCTCTTCCTATAGATGCTGCTTGGCCTGCTGCGTTCACCAGCAACTTTGATGTAGGTTTAAAACCAATGCCAGATGTCATGAAATTTGTTGTTTTTCACTCAGCAGTACATTTCAAGGCATAATAATTAAAAAAAAACCTAACAAATTCGTACAAGAAATATATAAAAATAAATTAAACAAGTAGTGCAAAAAGAGAGAAAAGAAAGGAAAAAATAGTGAGGTAGTGTAAATGGGCTCACTAATCTGATGGCGGAGGGGAAGAAGCTGTCCCTGAAGTGCTGAGTTTGTCCTCAGGCTTCTGTACCTCCTCCCTGATGGTAACAATGAGAAGAGGGTGATGGGGTCCTTAGCAATGGATGCCTTCTTTTTGAGGCATTGCCTTTTGAAGATGTGCTCAATGCTGGGGAGGCCAGTGCCCATGATGGAGCTGGCTGAGTTTACAACTTTCTGTAGTTTTTTTTCCCAATCCTGTGCAGTAGCTATGTTACTGATGGAAAGTACTCATTTTGGAACTCAACCACGTTATCTTCCTCCATGCACGTCCCCTTGAGTGGTCCATCCCACTCCCTTGTTATCCTGTTTCTCTCAATGAATGTATAGAATGCTTTGGGTTTCTCTTTAATTCTACTTACTAAGGGCTTTTCATGGCCTTGCCTGACTTTCCTAATTCCCTTCTGTTCTTTAATGGCTTCTCTATAATCCTCGATGTCTCTGTTTGCTTTTAGTTTCCTGAACCTTACACGAGCTCCCACTTTTTCCTTGATGAAATTCCCCATCTCTCATGATATCCCAGATTCGCTTACCTTGCCACGCTTGTTCTTTCTTCTGACTGGAACAAACTTGTTCTGTACTCTGTGCAGTTGTTCTTTAAACACCTTGCTTGTGTCACACGTCCATAAACAGCTGCTCCCAATCCTGACGAAGGGTCCCGGCCTGAAACGTTGACTATACTTCTTCCTGTAGATACTTCCTGGCCTGCTGCATTCTACCAGCATTTTTTATGTGTGTGGCTCCCAATTTACTCCTGCCTAAGATTAACGTAATTTGCCCTGCTTCAATTTAAAACTCTCCCTCAAGGGTCATACTTATCCATATCTAATGATATTTTAAAATTTAAGGAGTATGATGTGTTACCTAACTCTTCTCCCATTGAAACATCAGTCATCTGGTCAAGTTCATTACCTATCATTAGGTCCAGTATGGCCCCTCCATTGTTGGATTATTTACTGATTTAACCAGTCCTCCTGGATACACTAAGGAGGTCCCAGTCTACATTAGGGAAGCTGAAGATACCCACTAAAAAGCTATTGGTTTTACAGATTTCCGGAATCTGCTTCCTGTTATAGGTTTCCTCTTGTACTACCTCGATGTGCATATTTATGGACTAATCTATATGAATGGCAATTAAAAAAAGCTTTTCACCTATGTCATGGTATGTGTGACAATAACAAACCAATTCCCAAATTCTTTCAGTCAACTGGATAAACACCCATCTCACCTTTGGGTTCAAAGACTCATTCAAGGGTGTTTCCTCACCTGAGAAGCACCAAACCTCAGTCTTAAGGAGAGTAGCATTGCACCAGCTTCTCAATTTCTTGCAGATCTCAGAATCGGAATTGGCTTTAATATCACTGGGTATGTGTTGTTTTGCTGCAGCAGTAGGTTGCAATACATAACAATAAAATAAACTATAAATTACAATAAGACACATTCAAGTAAATATGCAGTGCAAAAGGAGAGCAAAAAAAGAGGTAAGTGGTAAAAAAAGAAGTAAGTATGTAGGTTCATTATCCAATTAAGAAATCTGAAACAACAGGAATTCTGCAGATGCTGGAAATTCAAGCAACACACATAAAAGTTGCTGGTGAACGCAGCAGGCCAGGCAGCATCTCTAGGAAGAGGTACAGTCGACGTTTCAGGCCAAGACCCTTCGTCAGGACTAACTGAAGGAAGAGTGAGTAAGGGATTTGAAAGTTGGAGGGGGAGGGGGAGATCCAAAATGATAGGAGAAGACAGGAGGGGGAGGGATGGAGCCAAGAGCTGGACAGGTGATAGGCAAAAGGGGATACGAGAGGATCATGGGACAGGAGGTCTGGGAAGAAAGACAAGGGGCGGGGGGGGACCCAGAGGATGGGCAAGGGGTATATTCAGAGGGACAGAGGGAGAAAAAGGAGGGTGAGAGAAAGAATGTGTGTATAAAAATAAGTGACAGATAGGGTACGAGATGAGGTGGGGCATTAGCGGAAGTTAGAGAAGTCGATGTTCATGCCATCAGGTTGGAGGCTACCCAGACGGAATATAAGGTGTTGTTCCTCCAACCTGAGTGTGGCTTCATCTTTACAGTAGAGGAGACCGTGGATAGACATGTCAGAATGGGAATGGGATGTGGAATTAAAATGTGTGGCCACTGGGAGATCCTGCTTTCTCTGGCGGACAGAGCGTAGGTGTTCAGCAAAGCGGTCTCCCAGTCTGTGTCGGGTCTCGCCACTATATATAAAAGGCCACATCGGGAGCACTGGACGCAGTATATCACCCCAGCCGACTCACAGGTGAAGTGTTGCCTCACCTGAAAGGACTGTTTGGGGCCCTGAATGGTGGTAAGGGAGGAAGTGTAAGGGCATGTGTAGCACTTGTTCCGCTTACACGGATAAGTGCCAGGAGGGAGATCAGTGGGGAGGGATGGGGGGGACGAATGGACAAGGGAGTCGCGTAGGGAGCGATCCCTGCGGAATGCAGAGAGACGGGGGAGGGAAAGATGTGCTTAGTGGTGGGATCCCGTTGGAGGTGGCGGAAGTTACGGAGAATAATATGTTGGACCCGGAGGCTGGTGGGGTGGTAGGTGAGGACCAGGGGAACCCTATTCCTAGTGGGGTGGCGGGAGGATGGAGTGAGAGCAGATGTACATGAAACGGGGGAGATGCGTTTAAGAGCAGAGTTGATAGTGGAGGAAGGGAAGCCCCTTTCTTTAAAAAAGGAAGACATCTCCCTCGGATATAAGAAATCTGATGTTGGAAGGGAAGAAGCTGTTCATAAAATGTTGAGTGTGTATCTTCAGGCTCCTATATGTCCTTCTTGATGGTAGCAATGAGAAGAGGGCATGTCTGGGTTGACAGGATCCTTAATGATGCGTGCTACCTTTTTGAGGTATTGCCTTTTGAAAATGTCCTTGATGCTGGGGAGGGAAGTGCCCATGATGGGGCTGGCTGGATTTGCAACTTCCTGCAGCTTTTCCTGATCCTGTGCAGTGGCTCCTCTGTCCCAGATAAAATACAACCAGTTAGAGTGTTCTCCATGGTACATCTGTAGAAATTCGTGAGTCTTTGGTGTCATGCCAAGTCTCTTCGAACTCCAAGTGAAATATAGGCACTTTGTTGTAATTGCATTAATATGTTAGGTCCAAGCTAGACCTTCAGAGAAATTGACACCCAGGAACTTGAAACTGCTCACCCTTGATGGGGACTGGTGTGCGTTCCCTTGTATTACTCTTCTTGAAGTCCATGGTTAATTCCTCGGTCTCACAAACATTGAGTGCAAGGTTGTTGTTCCAACAACACTCAACCAGCTGATCTAACTCACTCCTGTACACCTCCTCATTACCATCTAAAATTCTGCCAACAATAGCTGTGTCATCTGAAATTTATAGATATCATTTGAGCTGTGCCTAGCTACACAGTCGTGGGTGTAGAGAGAGCAGAGCAGTGGGCTGAGCGCATACCCCTGAGGTGCAGCAATGTTGATTGCCAGTGAGGAGGAGATGTTATTTCCAATCTGCAATGACTGTGGTCTCCTGATTGAGGAAGTCAAGGATCCAGTTCAGAGGGAGGTTCAGAGGCCCAGGTTTTGAAGCTCGTTGATTAGTACTGAAGGTATGATGGTGTCACAATCAATAATAAAATAATTAAAAGAACCAGGACCAGCCCACACGCAGTCTTACGGCTCAAAGATATTTTATTTTACTTGTGCACAAGAGGAACAGCATAACCCCTGTGACCCACAATGTCCTGAAGCCAGGACAGAAAACTTGCTATTTTTATACAGAATTGGCTTATCAGTTACAGATATTGATCACATGGTAAAATTGCACTATATATGTTTGACTTCCTTCTTGCCAGATCAATCGCTATACACAATAGAGGTGTTAAAAGTCGATTGAAACTTTGAGCTGACAACTTTTGATATTTTGAAGTTAGTAAAGCAATTGCCCCTTTGTTGCTGGGTGTGTTTCACATCCTTTATTATTCCTCTCTTGTCTGTTTGCAGCACCCCCTATTGTGTAAAGGAACGCTAGGATCTTTCTAGAGAATTCTCACTACAGAGGCCATTCATATCAGGATGGAGGGGAGAGCTCAGCGGGGTAACATTCCACAGAGTAATCTCATGCAAGAGACTAAAATGAATATGACAATAACAAGAATTTGGCTCCCATTACCCACTGTACAATGGAGTTGCCCCAACCCACATCTGAAGAGTGAAGCCAGCTAAAGGGTTCCTGAGGTGAGGTGGAATCTTGTGCAGCTCCTCCCCAATTGCCCTGACCTTTTCAGCTTCTACTTGGATGTGCACAGCTAAATTGGCAATGTTCTCGGACACATCAGGGATGTATGTGCAATACTGCTGGTCAACGAAGGCCCAAGTACCACCCTTTCCAGCCAAAAAAATGTCCGATGCTAATCGATTTTGAAGGGCTGCGGTGAGTATTGCCACCGTG
This sequence comes from Mobula hypostoma, assembly GCF_963921235.1. Taxonomy (NCBI): domain Eukaryota; kingdom Metazoa; phylum Chordata; class Chondrichthyes; order Myliobatiformes; family Myliobatidae; genus Mobula; species Mobula hypostoma. Next base: position 82,334,068 of record NC_086100.1, on the reverse strand, counting down.
AGGCCTGCCTTGTATCATGTAGTGCTAAGTTTGCATCATTGGCCAATTTCTCCAGCAGCACTGAGGCCATCGTAATGCTTTCATGAGCCAGTGTGGCAGGTTCCCAGAAAAGGAATACTACAACCCAGAAACATTCAGTGTCCATAGTCTTTGACGGCAGCCCCACACAGTGGGATGTAGAGAGAGTAGGCAGATGGTACATCTGTGGTGCTACGTAGGCCAGATCACAACAACCACTCCATGGCTTTGATTCAGGCCAAAGGTCCCACTTTAGAAAGCAGACAGTGATAATCCTCTCGGCCACATATCCAATAAGAAATATTTAACAGGATTTGGATTGCCCAAATCTAGTCTCGTCCCCTGTTGGTTATAGTAACATACTTCTCCCCTATCCTCATGAAGCAGCTTTGGAGCAGGGAGGGTGGGGGCGTGTTATTCAACTGTAGGTAGGTTGACAGACCTCAAAACAGTTGCATTGGCAAGAGTCATCCCCATGGGCAATGAACTTCCTGCTCCTTTATAGATTTAGTTTCCTTATCAAAGTAAAACACAGAATCAAACTCACTATGATTCAGGGGTAGAGGCCTCATTGACAACCCTCCTTCTGAATGTATTGGCCCTCAGGAGCACAACCAACAATCTGACTAGTTAGTACACGGAGCATACTCGTAAACAGAGTGAAGAAGAGTGTTAGGATATTGATGTTGTGAGATACACCCAAAGCTTATAGTGCATAGCATGACAAATGGTCAAGAGTTCAGTCCACCAGTCCTTATCATCAACGTTCTTAGTGCCTGTTCCCTGGTCTAGTGCACCGCTGGCTTAACATGTGAGGTGTGCATCCTCACTGGCTTTTAAAGCGGTATACATGGCCAGCACTACTTGGAATGGACCATCCCAGTGGAGAGATTCTCAGTTCTAGGCCGTTCTCTCATCAGTAGCCAATCTCCCACTGGTGGGTGTGGCACTCTGCAGTCAGTGCAGTCTCTTTGGCTTTAAGTACCTGTTGACGGGAACCTTTCAGAGCTCATTTAGTGCTGTTCAGTGATACAACACTCACAATATAGATGTCCAGCCATTTAGTTAAAAAAGGAGGGGTGACTGTTAAGTGCATTGGACGTCCCAAACCTACCTCATGTGGAGATAGCCCTGTTACCAGTTTGGAGCGATGTGCGTTGTCATGAGGTCAATGGAAGTTCATCTGGCTACTTTAGCTTGGTCTTGTGCAGTTTAACTGACCTGCATTTCAGGGCTCCATTCTGTCTTTCAGCTGTCCCTTAAGATTGAGGGTGGTAAGGACAGGTGATATAATGCTTACATGATAAGGCTTTCATCAACCCATATAACTTCACCTGTAAAGTGAGGATCATTATCACTTGAGATTTTCTTGGGGATCCCAAACCTAGGAACAAAATCCTCATAATAAAAATTAACAGCAATAATGGCATCGTTCCTTTAAATTGGATAAGGTTATAGATTAGATTACTTTAGATTATGAGAACACTCAGTCCTCTTTTATTGTCATTTAGAAATGCATACATGCATTAAGAAATGACACAATGTTTCTCTGGAGTGATATCACAGAAAACAGGACAAACCAAAGACTAACACTGACAGAACCACATAATTATAACATATGGTTACAGCAGTGCAAAGCAGTACCATGATTCAGTGAAGAACAAACCATGGGCACAGTAAAAAAAAGTCTCAAAGTCCCGAGTCGATCGACTCCCGAGTCCCCGATAGCAGGTGGCAAAAGGGAGAAACTCCCTGCCATATATCTCCAGGCACCGTCAACTTGCTGATACCTTGGAAGCAGCTGACCACAGCCGACACTGAGTCCATCTGTCCGAAAACTTCGAGCTTCCGACCAGCCTCTCCGATACAGCCCTTCCAGAGCACTATCCTCTGCCGAGCGCCTTTGACCTCGCTCCGGCCGCTGAAACACGCAAAGTCGAGGATTTTGGGGCCTTCAGCTCCGGAGATTCGGGTTACCACACAATAGCAGCGGTAGCGAAGCGGGCATTTTAGAAGTTTTCCAGATGTTCCTCCGTGCTCTCAAGTCTGTCTCCATCAAATCAGAATTGTGCACGGTCCCCTACTTGACAGATTACAGATATCATCACCGAAGTGGCCGCGCGCGCTGTCATCGTGTCGCCATCTTCTCCCCCCTCCCGGGAGGTTATACCCATGGATATAACAAACAAAATTACACATGCATGATCACAACCCGTCCACTTAGCCTCTCTTCTTCTTCTATTCCCCACTCTAGCCTTTTATCTCTTCTCACCTGCCGATCACTTCCCCCTGGACTCCCTCCTGTTTCCCTTTCTCTGACAGGTCACTCTCCTTTCCTATCAGATTCCTTCTACTCCAGCCCTTTACCTCTCCCACCCACTTAGCTTCACCTATCAACTTCCAGCTAGCCTCTATCCCCTCCCCCCATCTTTTTTACTCTGGCATCGTCCTCCTTCCATTTCAGTCCTGAAGAAGGGTCTCGGTCCAAAACGTCCACTCTTTATTTATTTCCATATATGCTCCCTAACTTGCTGAGTTCCTCCAACATTTGGTGCGTGTTGCTTTGGATTTCCAGCATCAGCAGCATTTCTTGTGTTTATTATTCATGTAACAGCATGAAGTCCATTTGGAGATGTACAAATGATGTCCTGGGGGAAGCCCCAGCGGTGGCAGATACCGAGAGTGCCTTTCACGATTATGTCTCTGGAAAATCATACAGTTGCTGCTACTTTCCTTGCTGTGGTCAAGAATCTCTTATTTTCGCTTGTACCCATCAAACTTCAAACACAAAATAATCTGCAGATGCTGTAAAAGATCAAAGCAACACTTTCAGTACGCTGGATGAACTCAGCAGGTTGGGCAGCATCAGTCAGAAATGATGAGTCGACGTTTCGGGCCGGAACCCTTCGTCAGGACTGAAGAGTGAAAGATGGGGAAGGGTTTGAAGAATGCTTGTAGGTCAGTTGATAGACCAGTAATTTGAAAGACAAAGGGGTGGGGGAGGGGAAGCATTGACATCATAGTCCTGAAAACAATGGGTGGTAGAAGAAGGAGGCGGAACCATGAGGGAGCTGGGGGAGGGGGTAGAGTGAAATAGGGATAGAGGAAGGGAGGGGGAGGGAATTACCGGAAGTTGGAGAATTCTATGTTCATACCAAGGGGCTGGAGACTACCTAGACGGTATATGAGGTGTTGCTCCTCCAGCCTGAGTTTAGCCTCATCACGGCAGTAGAGGAGGCCATGTATGGACATATCTGAATGGGAATGGGAAGCAGAGTTGAAGTGGGTGGCAACCGGGAGATCCTGTATGTTGTGGCGGACAGAGTGGAGGCGCTCGACGAAGCGGTCCCCCAATCTGCGTCGGGTTTCACTGATGTAGAGGAGGCCGCACCGGGAGCACCGGATGCAACAGATGACCCCAACAGATTCGCAAGTGAAGTGTTGTCTCATCTGGAAGGACTGTTGGGGCCCTGAACGGTTGCAAGAGAGGAGGTGTAGGGACAGGAATAGCACTTACGCTTACAGGGATAAGTGCCGGGTGGGAGATCAGTGGGGATGGACTTGTGGATAAGGGAGTCGCAGAGGGACCGATCCCTGCGGAAAGTGGAGAGGGGTGGAGAGGGAAAGATGTGCTTAGTGGTGGAAGTTGCGGAGGATAATGTGCTGGATCCGGAGGCTGGTGGGGTGGTAAGTAAGGACAAGGGGAACTCTGTCCCTGTTGTGGTTGCGGGAGGATGGGGTGAGGGCCGAAGTGAGGGAAATGGAGGAGATGCGAGCTGATTCCGCCTCCTTCATCTACCACCCATTGTTTTCAGGGCTATGACGTCAATGCTTCCCCTCCCCCACCCCTTTGTCTTTCAAATTACTGGTCTATCAACTGACGCTACAAGCATTCTTCAAATCCTTCCCCATCTTTCATTCTTCAGTCCTAACGAAGGGTTCCCGCCCGAAACGTCGACTCATCGTTTCTGACTGATGCTGCCTGACCTGCTGAGTTCATCCAGCGTACTGAAAGTGCTCCCATCAAACTTCATAGTCCTGCACATAGTGCACTAGTTCATAGTTTTTTCAGCCTCTGATGCATCATGCTTTAATTGTCGTCGTCGTCTGAACCCTTAGTGCTTACGTGGCACATGGGGTCTCGCTTTCATTCTACTGGTTCATCAATATCATTTGGAAAGTATTGTCGGTCTGATTACACTGGAGTGCTGTGTGACCATAAAGATCTGCTGTTGCTGCTCTAACAAAGGAGTCAGCTTGTCTGTTCCCTCCAGTTATTTCATTCACCCCGTTAGCATAAGCTGCATAGGTTATAACAGCAAATGTCATAAATACTGTAATTGAAAAGCAGGAAAAACTTCATAGTTAGTTCACCATTTTTAGTCGGAGTACCAAAAGAGGTGAGAAACCCAGGTAGTTTCCTTAGTTGTCCATTGTCACATGCTACTCCAAAGACAGAACAAGATTTAGTGCACTGGTTGCAAAGATGCTGGCTTTTGCTAAGGCCAGCTGGTTTAGCTGCCAGAGCGGAGCAGGAGGGCAGGTAGCTGTGCCATCTCAGCTGTTCGGTGACATGCACATACCGCATGGCCACTAGGATCTTCAAATAAAATCTCTTCCAGTATCAGGTTGGGAGGAAAAGCTGTCAAAGAAAACTTACCTGCGGGCTTACATCAGGTAGTATTTTACAACGGGCAGAATTTAGATTGTACAAGTTCTTAAGTATAGTTGGGAATGGATTATTTAAGCTGCGTAGTCAATAGTACTGGTAGCGGTAGAGGTAGAAACTGCTATCAAAGCTGTCTTGGCCAGAGGGCATCTTTGAGCCCAGTGACCCGGCTGTCTGCAAACAAAAAACAAATGCCTCGCGGACATCCCCGCGTTTACTCCGACTGTGTCCACCATCCCAGTTCCACGTCTGTTGGATCACGGAAATGTAAAACCCATACGTTCATAATGATATTATCTGCACAACTGCACAGTTCAAAACACAAAGTTACCAGTTACAAGTGGGTTGCATGAGCCATATGAGTATAAAGCAGGTAATGTTAAAAGCCGAGGTTTACAGTGAAATTTTAAGCAGAAGTTAATCTGGTAACGATCAGCCTAAATTTGGTCACTGTCAACTTGGTTAAATATAAAACAAAAGTAATTTAAAATAGCATTCAAATTTTATGGGACAGCTATCCCGACTCTTTTAAAACAATGTACAATATTGCCCAGAGGCGATAGTGGAGGAGCCTGGAAGGTTATACACAGTGTTTTCCTTCTGTAGTAGATAAAATGATTCTTATATCATTTTGCTTTAGAAAGAAACATAGTGTACAATATATCCTCAGAAATTTCTCCTTGGAGTTAATTCATATGGGCTAAGGGATGTGTTTCACTTCTCGCAGTGCTCATGTTAACCTGAAGGGGGAGTGTGTTTATTTGCTGAAGTCATTTGGCCAGTGGCTCTACTTGAATTACAACTGTTTCTCCTTCAGATGTTGAGGAAGCTATTGTTTATACTTTCTCCCCTACTCTCCTAACCCCCCAGGGATAATTCTGGCCATATTCATCGCAGAGAACAAGGTGAAAATTTCTACAGCAATCTGATATTTCTTGAGCTGAGCTAAAAGTTAACCCACCTCAAATTAAGACCTCCAGACTTATAAATATGAACATAGCATTATGGAATTCTAATTTCCAGCAAGACATATTTTTGGCATATCATTTATTAAATGGCTATGATTTTCATTTGTGTTCCCAGTGCTGTGAACACAATTAACCTTTAAGTTTGAAGTGTTTTATGTTGTTGTCAGTCAAAATGCCCTGGTACAAAACATGCACTGGATCTTCTTCCTTGTTCAGTTTACAGATTGGACTCTCTTCCAGGGCAGGTGGGACCTGTACTGAAGAGACAGTCTGAACCTGAACTGAACTGGAGGGGGACTAATATCCTAGCGGGAAGGTTTGCAAGTGCTGCATGTGGTGGGAGGACGAGAGTTGCAGAGGGATGGGAACCAAAGAGCCAGAACAAAGAGTGGAGAGTTTATGGAGACAGATGTTGTTAAGACTTCAGTCAAAATCAGGAATCAAATGGCTGAACGTGCTGCGTCTAATGTTTTGAGCTGTGTATATTTTAATGCAACAAGTAGGTGCAACGAGACCTGGGTGTCATTATACACCAGTCATTGAAAGTGGGCATGCAGGTACAGCAGGCGGTGAAAAAGGCGAATGGTATGCTGGCATTTATAGCGAGAGGATTCGAGTACAGGAGCAGGGAGGTACTACTGCAGTTGTACAAGGCCTTGGTGAGACCACACCTGGAGCATTGTGTGCAGTTTTGGTCCCCTAATCTGAGGAAAGACATCCTTGCCATAGAAGGAGTACAAAGAAGGTTCACCAGATTGATTCCTGGGATGGCAGGACTTTCATATGAAGAAAGACTGGATGAACTGGGCTTGTACTCGTTGGAATTTAGAAGATTGAGGGGGGATCTTATTGAAACATATAAAATCCTAAAGGGATTGGACAGGCTAGATGCAGGAAGATTGTTCCCGATGTTGGGGAAGTCCAGAACAAGGGGTCACAGTTTGAGGATAAAGGGGAAGCCTTTTAGGACTGAGATTAGGAAGAACTTCTTCACACAGAGAGTGGTGAATCTGTGGAATTCTCTGCCACAGGAAACAGTTGAGGCCAGTTCATTGGCTATATTTAAGAGGGAGTTAGATATGGCCCTTGTGGCTACGGGGATCAGGGGGTATGGAGGGAAGGCTGGGGTGGGGTTCTGAGTTGGATGATCAGCCATGATCATAATAAATGGCGGTGCAGACTCGAAGGGCCGAATGGCCTACTCCTGCACCTATTTTCTATGTTTCTATGTTTCTAAGTAGAGTAGGAAAGGCAGATGTGCTCAGGGCATGGATCAACACCTGGAATTATGACATTGTAGCCATTAGTGAGACTTGGTTGCAGGAGGGGCAGGACTAGCAACTCAATAATCCAGGGTTTCATTGTTTTAGACACGGCAGAGTAGGAGGGATTAAAGGGGACGGAGAAGGGTTAGTAGTCAGGGAAAATGTCATGACAGTGCTCAGCCAGGACAGCTGGAGAACTCATCTAGTAAGGCTTTATGGTTGGAACTGAGAAATAAGAAAGGTATGACCACGTCAATAGGGCTATATTATAGATCACTCAACAATCCACAAGATTTAGAGGAACAAATTTGTAGAGAGATCACAGACAGGGGCAAGAAACTTAATGTAGTTACAATAGGTGATTTTAACTTTTCACATATTGACTGGGAATCCCATACTGTAAAAGTACTAGATAGGATAGAGTTTGTCAAATATGTTCAGGAAAGTTTCCTTAATCAGTACACAGAAGTCCCAACGTGTGTGTGTGCGATACTAGATTTGTTACTGGGGAATGTGAAAGGACATGTGACAGAGAGTTTGTATAAGTGAACACCTTGCATCTAGAGACCATTATGCCATTAGCTCCAAAGTAAATAATCAAAGAGATAGGTCTGGTTTGCGGGTTGAGATTCTAAATTTGAGAAACGCCAATTTTGATGGTAGCAGAAAGGATCTGGGAAGTGTAGATTGGGACTGGCTATTTTCTGGCAAAAGTGTACTTGGTAAAGGGGAGGCCTTCAAAAGTAAAATTTTGGAAGTAAAAAGCTAGTATGTGCTTGTTAAAATAAAAGGAAAAAAACAACAGGTTTAGGGAACCTTGGTTTTCAAGGGATATTGAGCAGGTAGGAACAAATGAGGTACTTATGGAGTATAAGAAATGCAATAGAACACTTAAAAATGAAATCAGAAGGGCTAAAGGAAGGCACGAGGTTTCCCAAGCAGACAAGGTGAAGGAGAATCCTAAGAGATTCTATAGATATGTTAAGGGCAAAAGGATTGCAAGGAAAAATTGGTCCTCTGGAAGATCAGAATGGTAATCCATGTGTGGAGCCAAAAGAGTTGGGGGATACCTTAAATGGATTTTTTGCATCTGTTTTGACTCAGGAGATGGACACAGAGTCTATAGAAATGAGGCAAAGTAGCAGCAACTTCATGGACTGTATACTGATAACAGAGGAGAAGGTGTTTGTTGTCTTGAGGCAAATTAGGGTGGATAAATCCCCTGGGCCTAACAAGTTTTGCCTCGGACCCTGTGGGAGGCAAGTGCAGAAACTTCAGGGGCCCTAACAGAAATATTTGTATCATCCTTAGCGATAGGTGAGATTCTGGCAGTGGAATGGTGGATAATTAATGTTGTTTTACTGTTTAAGAAAGTCTCTAAAAATAAATCAATGAATTATTGGCCGGTGAGCCTGACAACAATAGTGGAAAAGGTATTGAGGGGTATTCTAAGGGGTGAGATATATGAGTATTTGGATAGACAGGTACTGAATCAGGAGAGTCAGCATGGCTTGTACTAGGTCATGTCTAAGCAATCATATAAAGTTTTTCGAGTAAGTTACCAGGAAAGTTGAAGAAAGCTAAGCAGTGAATGTTGTTTACATGGATTTTCACAAGGCATTTGACAAGGTCTTGCATGGGAGGTTGGTCAAGAAAGTTCAGTCGCTTGGCATTCAAGATGAGGTAGTAAATTGGATTTGACACTGGCTTTGTGGGAGAAGCCAGAGAGATGTAGCACATGGTTGCCTCTCTGACTGGAGGCCTGTGCCTAGTGGAATGCCGCAGGCATCGATGCTGGTTCTGTTGTTATTTGTCATCTATATCAATCATCCAGATGATAATGTGGTTAACTAGATCAGCAAATTTGCAGATGACACAAAGGTTGATGGGGTGTAGTGGGCAGTGAGGAAGACTATCAGAGCTTGCAGTGGGACCTGGACAAGCTAGAAAATGGCAGATAGAATTTAATGTAGACGAGTACGAGGTGTTGCACTTTGGTAGGACCAACCAGGGTAGGTCTTGCACAGCGAACGGTTGGGCAGTGAGGAGTGCGGTAGAACAAAGGGATCCGGGAATACAGATCCATAATTCATTGAAAGTGGCATCACAGGTAGATAGGGTCGTAAAGAAAGCTTTTGGCACATGAGTGTTCATTAACTAGAGTACTGAGTACAGGTGATGGGATGTTTTGTTCAAATTGTATAAGAGAATGATGCAGCTTAATTTGGATATTGTGTGCGGTTTTGGTCACCTACCTACAGGAAAGATGTAAATAAGGTTGAAAGAGTACAGAAAAACTTTACAAAGATTTTGCTATGACTGGAGGACCTGTAAAGATTGAATACATTTGGGCTTTATTTCTTGGAACAGAGAAGACTGAGTGGACATTATGAGGGTGTAGATAGGGTAAATGCAAGCAAGCTTTTTCTACTGAGGTTGGGTGAGATCACAAATAGAGGTCGTTGTTTAAGGGTGAAAAGTTTAAGGGGAACGTAAGGGGTAACTTCTTCACTCCCACCATAGGAAACTTTCTCTGTCACCATTGGATTGGTTTCAATGAGGTCACCCTTTATTCTTCTGAATTCTAGTGTATACAGGCACATAGCCATCAAATGTTCTTCATATGACGAGCCTGGAATCATTTTCCTGAACCTCCTTTGAGCCCTCTCCAGTTTCAGCACATCCTTTCTAAGATAAAGGGCCCAAAACTGCTTCAAATGAGGGCTCACCAGGGTTTTATAAATTTTGAACATTACATCCTTGCTTTTATATTCTAGTCCTCCTAAAATGAATACTAACTTAACATTTGCCTTCCTCACCACCTATTCAATCTGCACAAGGACTCCCAAGTCACTTTGCACCTCAGTGTTTTGTATTTTCTCTCCATTTAGAAAATAGTTAACCCTTTCATTTCTTCTACCAAAGTGCATGTTCATACACTTCCTGACACTGTATTCCATCTGCAACTTCTTTGCCCATGCTCCTAAGCTGTCTAAGTTCTTCTGTAGCCTCTCTACTTCCTCAAAACTACCTGCTCTTCCAACTATCTTCATATCATCTGCAAACTTTGCAATAAAGCCATCAATTCCATCATCCAAATCATTGACATATAATGTAAAAGGAATCAGTCCCAACACAGACCTCTGTGGAACACCACTAGTCACCTACAGTCAACCAGAAAAGGCTCCCTTTATTCCCACTCTTTGCCTCCTGCCAACCAACCACTGCTTAATCCATGCTGGAATCTTTCCTGTAATACTATGGGCTCATAGCTTGTTAAGTACCCTCATGTGTGGCACCTTGTCAAAGGCCTTTTGAAAATCCAAGTACAAAACAGCATGTGATCCCCCTTCGTCTAACCTACTTGTTATTTCTTCAAAGAATTCCAACAGGTTTGTCAGACAAGATTTCCCCTTGAGGAAACCATGCTGATTATGGCCCATTTTATCATGTGCCTCCAAGTACCCTGAGACCTCATCCTTAATAATCAACTCCAACATCTTCCCACACAGTCAGGCTATCTTACTGTTTCCTTTCTTCTGCCTCTCTCCCTTCTTGAAGAGTGGAGCGACATTTGCAATTTTCCAGTCTTCCAGAACCAGCCCAGAATTTATTGATTCTTCAAAGATCATTACTAATGCCTCCACAATCTCTTCAACTACCTCTTTCAGAACCCTGGGGTGTACACCATCTGGTCCAGGTGACTTACCTGCCTTCAGATCTTTCAGTTTTCCAAGAACCTTCTCTCTAGTAATGGTAACTTCACACACTTCATGACCCTTGACACCTGGAACTTCTACCATAGAGCTAGTTTCTTCCACAGTGAAGATTGATGTGAAATAGTCTTTCATTTCATCTACGATTTCACCATCCCCTATTACCACATCTCCAGCGGTCTGATGTCCACTCTTGTCTCTCTTTTACACTGTATGTATCTGAAGAAACTTTTGATATCATCTTTAATTTTATTGGCTAACTTACTTTCGCATTTTCTTTTATACCTTCTTAATGACTCTTTTAGTTGATGAAAGAGTATTGATGATCTAACTAGCCCTGACTGGTGGATTTGTGTCTACCATTTTTCTTGAATATTTGTCACAAAGAATGAGAAATGAGTTTACTGTACTGTCAAGCAAATCAATTAGCATTCAGATTGTGTTAACAGTTCTTTGAACTGCAAGCCAAGGGGATGCCAGTCAAAGGTAACAGGCAGTACTAAAAACAGGATCAATTTTTACACCAAGTTTGGCATGCAGGGTGACAGCATTGCAGAGAAATCATTGGTGTATTATTGTTCACCCATTGTCTTTATTTTTAAACCAATTTACAGATGGGCAGTGTAAACAATTTGTTTCTACAACAAGGGAGCAATGTCCCTGTATTTAATTTCATAATTTCTCTAGTACTGTTATTTCTTTTCATCTTTTTGATCTGTTCATAGTTTCCATTTCTTCAGTTCTTTCTAGATATTACTGTGGTCTGCTTTCTTTATCTATCGTCCATATCTCTCTAGACACAGTTCTGCGAGCAGTTATTAAAAAGAAATGTATTATCTAATAAAAAATGAACAAGTTAGTATTAACAGAGTTTACACAATATATCTTTGTGGGGTGCTTTGAATCTGCATAGGTTTTCCATCTTTGCTTCAATGGCTAATTGGCAGAAGGGTTTTAGCAGAAACTAATGAGCTGATTGCACATCACATCAATCAGGCTTACTCCCAACTGAATGACTGGCCACAGGGGAGTGATATTTGATATTCAACAACCTTCTGTGTAAAGACATGCTCACTGAACTATCTCCTTGCGACAACTTTAAATTGCCTATCCATTCTTGTTGACTTTCTTAACTACGGTACATTTTTTGTTATTCAATTAATCCAAATTTTAAAACTGTACATTAAGCTTCCTTTCAATGTTGATCCCTCAAATTTAACTCTTGTCAACAGTATAGTGTTAACTGGGCACGCAAACTGAACGAAGTCTGTTATGTCTGTTCTCCAGGCATGTTTAATGACATATATTCACCTAAAATCTCTATCTGGCTTGTACTTTTTTGTTGCCATTTGTGCGATTTGCTTTTTGCATGGTGGTGGGAGTTGATGTTCTTGTTGCTGTTTGCATGATTTGTTGTTTTTTTTTGAGTGTGGGGTTGATGTTTTTTTCTTTGAATGGATTCCCTGGTTTTCTTTGTTTTGTGGCTGTCTGTGGAGAAGACAAATCTCAGGGTTGTCTACTGCATACGTATTGGATAAAAACATTTCTTTGAATCCTTTGAATCCTTTAAAAGCATGAAGACATAGTCAAGACACTTACCTGTTGTTCAGACCAAACTTCAGAACGGAGAAGAAATGTGATCTCAGAGACTTTGACATGAATATTTGTTGGCGCCAGACAGGGTGGTTTGAGTATCTGAGAAAGTGCTGATCTCCTGGGATTTTCATGCCCAACAGTCACTAGAATTGAAAGAGAATGGTGTGAAAAACAAAAAAAAAACATCCAGTGAGTGGAAGTTCTGTTGGTGAAGACACCTTGTTAATGAGAGAGGTCAGAGGAGAATGGCTAGACTGGTTTAAGCTGACAGAAAGGGGACATTAACCCAAATAACCACAGGAGGTGTCTAATAAAGTGGCCATTGAGTGTATAGCCCTGTGCCCAGGACACTATTCTGAAGGGTAATAAGAATCTTGCCACTTCTTTATACAAAGATCAGTTCCACTAATAGAAATTAATGGAAGTTGAGGACATTTGCAAATGGATACCACTGAGTAATTCTTCATTTGGCAAAAAGTTCAGGCTTACTCTGTACCAATCCAGACTACTCATCTTCTACCTTGTCTAAGTGCAATCAAAGTATAATTTCTTACGACGTGTCTTCAGTTCATTGTTTTGTATTCATTGATAAAATTTGAACACTCTGTCTTCAATCATTACCTTCAGATTTATCTGTGAATTATTTGTGATTTTAATGTAGTTATTTTAAAATGTTTCCTGGAATGGATATTTTTGTAATGTAAATTTTTGCCCATTGCTTTCAGAAGTAAATAGATGGAAGGAAAATAAATAATAATGCTAATAAATCTTTCAATCTGGCAACAAAATGTACAACAAAACATGTAACATATAAAAATATTTCATAAATAACAATGACCTCTCATGACTTTTTGATTTTATCTTATTTTCTTTCCTTACAGAATTAATACTTGGGCTGTTATTATTTCAAGTGAACCAATTTATTAGGGTCTCCCAAAACATTTGCGTTGACGCCGTGCAAAGACACTGCGAATGCTCTCCAAGTTCACATTGAGGTTAAGCCTGTTTTCATGCAGAAGAAGTTAATAACACATTTGTTTCCTTTGGCTTTCAATTATTTCATTCTACATGCAATTTTGAATTTTCCTTTCTTTCGCATTTTATCTCTCTTTCTCTCTCTCTCTGTCTCTCTCACACACAATTGGAATGGCTTTTCTTTCGTGGGTTAATTTTTCTCTTTCTCTCCCTTTCTCTCAGTCGCAAATGCACACACTAACACACACACACACACACACACACACACACACCACTTTCCCATGCTCCCACCACACCTTTCTTCTTCCTCTGCACCCCAACATCAGTCACAGGTTTTTGCCCATATTACTAGAGTGAGAATGATGCATCTTCAGTGGGATGGAAGGAAAATAGTAGTTTTCAATCCTATAAGTAATCGGAGCATGCCTGTAACTCGTCCTTCTTTAGGAACAAAGCAGCAGGCTATCTTCACACGGAGCATAATTTCCTACGTGTAATACCAAATTTATACCAAATTTATACATTATACTGTTTTATAATGTATACTGTTGGGTTCACTTAAAATACAGGTTTGGAAAGAAAGTTACATCAGCAATATTCCTACCAGAAAATTTATCAAGCAGGAGAAATAGTATTTCTCTATTAGTATACCTTAACATAGAACATAGAAATCTACAGCACATTACAGGTCCTGCAGCCCACAACGTTGTGCCGACTCTAGAAACTGCCTAGAATTTCCCTAGCGCATACCCCTCTATTTTTCTAAGCTCCATGTACCTATCTAAGAGTCTCTTAAAAGACCCTATTGTGCCTGCCTCCACCACTGTTGCCAGCAGTGCATTCCACGCATCCACCGCTCTCTGTGTGAAAAACTTAACCCTAACATCCCCTCAGTATTTGTTTCCAAGCTCCTTAAAACTATACCTCTCATGTTGGCTATTTCAGGCCTGGGAAAAAACCTCTGGCTATCCACATGATCAATGCTTCTCAATGCCTTCTGTGGCTTGTTAAGTCCACATGACATTAATGAGCAAGCAAGTTGTAGTCTCTGCAAATAAGCAATGAAAAATGCTGAAGGTTTGAGTTTTCCCAAGAAGCAGGTCATTGACCATTGCTTAAAGAAAGCCTGTTACTATTTCAACTTAGATGAAATTAGTTAATTGTTGCCAATATTCTGATGTGGTAGTAGATGTGATAGCAAATAGACCATAAATTGACTTCAAAGAAACACGATAATTTTGAGTTTTTCGTTGCCAGAGCCGTTGATGTCAAATCAAAGAGAACAAGGCAATTTTGCAGACCCAGCTCTAATACAGAATAAAACATTGGTTGGCTCAGCAGAGGATCTTAGGTACAGTGGAGCTGAGACAAGGCGGGGTTCCTCTTGATTAGATCAAAGTGAGAGAACTGAAAGTGGTCACAAAATAATTGTGGGCTGTTAAAGCAATTTAAATTCAACCATCTAAGGAGTCTCAAATAGCCATTTACTTTAGCATTCAGTTGTCATTTGAACACTTTCGAAATATTTGTTTCTGTCTGTGGTCTATTCTTCATGTTATTCTAAGTTGTTTGAATGAGAATTTTTAAATAACCTTCCTGGTTTGATGGAAAATGTCTTTCTTTCATTTACTCCTAGATTTAATTTGAAGTAATACATTTGGTTATTTCTTTGTCATGTCCTTAGCAGTCTAATAAGGCTTCTTAGCTATCTCCCAAGGTGAAAATACATTGTTATTAATCATAAACCAGTAGACTCTAGCACTGTGGTTATTCTTTGCACTGAATCCATAGTTTTCATGTCTTGCCCATGCCTCTGTGATTGGAACTTGTTGCACAATACAAGGTGAACTTTGACCAGGTTATTTAAAATCTGACGTTTTGGTCTTTTTACTCATTCGTGCTGCTGAATTTGTGACATATTCTCTGCAGTTTGAGATGTGTTTGGTTCACTAAAGGATCTTTATCCTTAGACACTGGTATCTTGATTGTAGTGCACTTGTATGGCTGAAACGTCGACTGTACTCTTTTCCTAGCTGCTGCCTGGACTGATGAGTTCCTCCGGCATTTTGTGTGTGTTGCTCGGATTTCCAGCATCTGCAGATTTTCTCTTGTTTGTAAATCTATTTATCTTTTCCTCTGTGCTGCTTCTTCTGATTTCATGGCTCCTCTTTATTTCACTAAAATGATCAAAACCTGGCAGTCTATGTAGTTTCAGAGCACAGCCGCTGCCTTCAAATGCAGATGTATTCACCAACTCAGTACTTCTCCCAACTCTAATCAAGCAAATCTGAGAGAACTTAATATTTCCTAACTAGTAATGGATTCCAAGGCCATTTCCCTGAATGACCAATTCTTCAATTTAACTAACAATTGAGTGGAGTTAACAACTGGGTGGAAATGAGATTCTTTTAAACTGTATTTATTGAATGGAATTAAAAACAAAACTGTAGCTTAATCATTTTCTGGCTACAATATTTTTTGGTGCATTTAACACCAATACCCAGTCAGGTCCTCAGAAAAAATACTGAAATGGCGAAACATATTGAAATGGCATTCAGGTTGTTAATCCCTAGAAATGAGAGAGAACAACATGTATATGATTCTTGATGGGTCCTCACCCAGCTTTATGCATCATCTGACACATTGTTGCACCAAAATCAGAGAAAATGCCGATCATTTTAACCTTCCTTCCAATTCTGACACTGACCTGTTGATCCTTGGCCTTCTCCATTGCTACAGAGAAGCCAAATACAAATTGGACTAACAATATCTCATTTTCCACTTGGGTAGCTTACAACTCAATCCTAAGAACACCGAATTTTCCAATTTCAGGTAACCCACATTTCAGTGTTTCTTCCCACTCAAATTTGCACTCAGACTTCTCCCTTCGTTCATTTTTCATGTTTCCCCCTTCATCCCTCCATCTGGTTCCACCTATCACCTACCACATCAGTCTCACTCCTGCCTGATATTGATATGCACTGCCAATCTTCCGTCTTCTCTCTCGGTCCTGATTCAAATTCTCAGCCCAAAACTCCAACACGCACCTCTTAGCTCTACAGAAGCTGCTTCCTCCAGCATTTATTTCTGAATCAGAGATGAGAACTTGTCTCATACTCTCTGTGGAAGCCCAGCAGGAGCAGCACATAGATTAGCTTCCACGGAGGAAGGAGGGGTTTGAAGTAAGAGAGAGACAGCTCTTGTATTTCCTTAAAGGTGCATGCAAGTCCTGATCACCAGGACATAAACTGAATCTAAGTATCAGGAAACGTGACCAGCCCACCACAGGAAAAGCTTATCACAAGATATGAGGAGGTAAGGGATTCTCCGCCAGAAAAGACAATTCTTGCCCAATGGAACAATGATGAAATCAACGTTCCATCATGATCCCACCAGCTATGTCAAGGGGATCTATAACACTAGCTAACTGGAGATCCTCACAGGAAAAGAATGTATGTTGAGGTCTGAGTTCTTTTGGCAAGCTGCCATCCGTCAGGATTTTTAGAGATGTTGTGGCAAGACCGTGAAATGTTCAGATTGATGATTCATTCATTCATTCATGTGCACTGTTCAATGTGGGTGGACTAACACTGCAGGATGCCATCAGATTTTCTGCACCACCTGAGTTTAGCCAGCTGGTTATTGCTGTTTTATGCTGGTATTAATTATTGTACCACGGAAGGAGCTTTCGCTGGGAAATTTTATATTGCAGGCTTCCTACGAAAATTGCCCCTTTGTTCAGGAGTCCAGTATCTGTCTCCTCCGTGGAGCTGAGGGATGATCAGGTAGACATTCCCTTCCTTCTGCTCTTCTTGCTCTTGCTGCTGTCCAGGCTTGGACCTACCAACTTCACGGTCAGGGGCTTCTGACTCCCCCTTCAACAACAGCCGCAGCCTTTGATCGGCATGGTTGTGCAGCATAAACAGAACATGGAATGGTGCAACACAGAAGCCGATGACGTCGCACCCACCAATATAAACCCATTCCTTGATCATTCTAACCCTTGCCTTCTACACAGCCCCGAAGTCTAATGTTCTTACATCCTTGTGCCTGTCCAAAAGTCTTTTGAATGTATCAGCTTATTCAACCAACTTTAGCAGTGTGTTTCAGGCATCCACCACACTTTTTGTGAGAAAGACTACCTCTAAAATCTCCCTCAAACTTTCTGCCAATTACCTCAAATGGATATCCTCTGGTATTGACCATTGCCATCCTGGGAAAAAAGTTGCTGGCTACCCACTCTTTTTATGCATCTCATAATCTTATACAGCTCTATCAAATCACCTCTCATATTCCGTCACTCCAAAGAGAAAAAAGCCCTAACTCACTCAAGCTGTCCCCACAACACACATTCACTAATCCAGATAGCATTCTGGAAATTCTCCACTGTACTCTCTATAAAGCTTCCACATCCTTCCTATAATGGGGTGACCAGAACTGAACACAAACTTCCAAGTGGTTTTATAACCTGAGTTTTATAGAGCTGCAACATTACCTCACGGCTCTTGAACTCAATTCCCTGACTAATGAAGGCCAGCACACCATACACCTTCTTAATCACCGCATCAACCTCCATGGCAAATTTGAAGGAAAAATGGATTTGTACCTCAAGATCTTTCTGTTCCTCCACACTGCTAAGAATGTTGTCATTAACCTTCTACTCCATCTTTAAGTTCAATCTTCCAAAGGAATCACTTCACATTTTTCCAGATTGGATTCCCTCTGCCACTTCTCAGCCCACCTCTGCATCCTGTCTATATCCTATTTTAACTAACAACAACTCCCTGCAGTATCCACAAAACCTCCAACCATTGTGTCATCCGCAAACTTACTAACCTAGCCTCCACTTCCTCACCAAGCCATTTATAAAAATCACAAAGAGCAGGGCTTCCAGAACAGATCCTTGTGGAACATCACTAATCACCAACCTCCTGGCGGAATACACTCCATCTATTACTACCCTGTGCCTTCTGAGGGCAAGCCAATTCTGAATTCTCCAAGCTGTGTTTCCATGGATCCCATGACTCATGGCTTTCCAGATGAACCCACCATGGGGGCCTTGTCAAATGCCGTACTAAAATCCATATACACCATATACACCACTCTACTTCCATCAATTTATTTTGTCACCTCCTTGATAAACTCATTTAGGTCATGAGGCATGATTGGTTCCCCACAAAGCCACGCTGACAATCCATAATATGACTATGTTTCTCCAAATGGTCACCAGTCTTGTCCACATAAACCCTCTCCAATAGTTGCCCAACACTGATGTAACTCTTATTCTCTATAATTCCCAGGATTATCCCTATTACCTTTCTTACAACGGAATAACACTTGCCAACTTCCAATCCTCTGGTACCCTTTCTGTGCCCAGGGAAGTTGCAAGCATCACTTTCAATGCCCCAGCAATTTCTTCCTTCATTTCTTGTAGTATCCTGGGATATATCTTGCCCGGGCTCCGGGATTTATCTATCCCAACGTATTTCAGAAGCTCCAACTCCACCTCTTTCTTAACCTCAACATCCTCCAGCACATTAGCCTCCAGTGACCTCACTCTGGTCTCCACTGTTCCTCTCTCTGGTGAACACTGAAGTAAAGTATTCATTAAGGACCTCCCCTACCTCTTCTGACTCCAGGTACATTTCTTCCCCTTCATCCCTGAGAAGTCTTGTCCTGCTGTAGTCATCCTCCTGTTTTTCATGTATGTTTAGAATGCCTTGGGGCTTTCCTTAACTCTTTCTTGCCAAAGTCTTCTCATGGCCCTTCTGGCTCTCCTAAGTCCCTTCTAAAGCTCCTTCCTGGATACCTTATAACTATCATGAGCCATGCCTGATTTTTGCTTCCTAAACATTAAGATTGCTTCCTTCTTTCTCCTAAATACTGTAAATGTTCCACCTCTCTAATCAATATGGATGGCTTTGCCTTATCATCCTTTTCCTGTCTCTCTGGGACTAACCTATTCAGAACTCCATGCAGGAGGTCCCTAAGCAACCTCCACATTTCTGCCGTGCATTTCCCCAAGAAAATTTACACTGCCAATTTCCATCATAACGAGCCCACCCCCAGTTAAACACTTTACTATGTTTTCTCCTCCTACCCTTAGATGATGCTGTGTAAGAGGTCGAGGAGCTATTTCTGCAATGCTTACCCACAAAGAGATCTGTCGCCTGATCAGATTCATTGCCTAGTACTCGATCTAGTATGGCCTCTCCTCCAGTTGGCCTGCCCACATTCTGTGTCAGGAGTCCTTCCTGGACAAATCTAAACAATTCTGACCCACCTAAAGCTTTTGCACTCTAGAGGTGCCAATCAGTATAGGGGAAATTAAAGTCACCGATCGCACCAACCTTGTTATTTTTGCACCCTTTCAAAACCTCCTACTTATCTGCTCCTCATTTTGCCTTCTACCCACAGTGATTCATCCTCTTTCTGCAGTCCCCACCACTTTTACCTCCTTCCCTCTTTTCTGTCAAACGTCCAAACACTAGTACATCAAGCAGTCAATCATGAATATCGATTTCTCCTTCCTGTAAAAAAATCCCTCCCCCTCCTTTCTTCTTCTATTCTCCACTCTAGCCTCTTATCTCTTCTCATCCACCTATCACCTCCGCCTGGGTCCCCTCCTACAATGGCCCATTATCCTTTCCTATCGGATTCCTTCCTCTCCAGCCCTTTATCTTTCCTAACCACCTGGCTTCACCTAATCACCTTCCACCTATCCTTATTCCTCTCTCCCCACCTTTTTTATTCTGGCATCTTCCCTCTTCCTTTTCAGTCCTGATGAAGGTTCTCAGCCTGACATATTGACAGTTTACTTACTCATTTCCATATAAGCTGCCTGGCCTTCTGAGTTCTTCCAGAACTTTGTGTGTATTGTTTTGGATTTCCAGCATCTGCAGAATTTCTTGTGTTTATGAAGCATCCAATCCTGCCTTTGTGTTATTCAACTCTCTGTAATGGCTACAACATCATAATTCCATGTACCGTTCCAAGCTCTAAGTTAATTACCTTTATCCTTAATTATCTCTCATTAAAAAACAAATTTCAACCCATCCCACTGACTGCATTTATGGCCCATACACTGTGTCCTTCCTCACAGTCCCTCTACTCATTGCATCTACCTTACATCACCTGCTCTATCATCTGACCTATCACTATGGTTCCCCGCTCCCTGCCAGCCTACTGTAAACACTCCCCTACATTTCTAGCAAACCTACCTGCAAGGATGTTGGTCCCTTTTGAGAGTTCAGGTGTAATCCATCCCTCTTCTACAGGTCAGGAGAGACCCCAACGATGCACAAATCAGAAACCATACCCCCTGCCCAGCTCTTCAGCCACACCTTCTTTTGTGGACAGATATTCATGGCTGCCTAACATGTTTGACAAAATGCCCATGGACAAGTAAATTTCACCTTCAGGCTTCTGTGGTGTTTTCCACTGTGATCCTGGACTTTGGGCAGCTCTTATATTCAATTGCCGTGCTTTGGGGAGACATTGACATGAGCGGTTATGGAAGGAGAGCAATCCCTCTTTCTCTGATACTATCTCCCTGCGCAGTGACACCCACCCACTTAAAATCAAAACTCAGCAGTTCTAATAAAACACCATCAACTTGAAACAGATGCTATCTGACCTCCTGAGTAGTTTCAATTTTCTCTGTTCTAGCTTCAGATTTTCACATTTGTAGTTAATTTCCTTTTTGAACTCTCTACAAATTAAGTATTGCCAGTAGTTTCTCCAGTCAAGCCACCCATTGAATGAGTATCACAGCCGCTTTGTAGTTATACAAAGAATGTCATCTCTTGGTGAAAATTTTGCTGTGAAAATATTAGGTGACCTGATGTGAACTAGTGGAAGTGCTAATCTCATTTTTTATCTGACAACAGTGCCACTCGAATCTGATTCGAGCATGAAATATTTCAGAAAGATTGAAAATAGAATGTATTGTACCCAGAAAAATTGTCATCACAGTGCAAGTTTCCAGGATTTTGAATTCTGAGTTTCATGTTCTATTGACATTCAAGTTGTTCGACTACATTTTTCTCACCAGGAGGTGCTATAGGCTCTCTGAGTCTTGAGACGGACCGCTGGCATCAGGGTTGTGTTGTTATTCTGTAGAGCTCACAAGTGCTGTATTATAAAACAAATCCTCTTTGTTTCTTGGAAATGACATGCATCGATGTTGTTAAACCACCAGGATTATCAGGGAGGTTCGATAACATGATTAAAAAATAAAAGTCAGCTGCACTAATGCAACTCTTTCCTGTACTTTTAAAGAGGAAGACAAAGATTGGGGGCATTCCTGCCCCCCACCCACCTCTTTATACTATCCCACACCCCTACCCTGCACATTTTTATCACATGGTTTAGTAACGTGGTTTAAAACAATTAGATTTATTTAAAATGGTGGACTCTTTCTCCTCCTAGGTAAGGTGCAGATGCCACTTTACAGAGATTTGTAGAGGAAATCTCAGTTATCCTTTAAAGCCACTTACAATGTTTCTGGCAAAGATCACCCAATAAATAAACACAGTGCAACACAGAGGGTGAATTATCTGCCACAGTTGCAATCGCTTTATTCAGTGCCACTAATTTGTAATAAAACCAGACTCCTCAGATTTATGTCATTGTGTAATCATCCTATTTGCAAGTAGGTCACAGTTTCCTTTCCACAGCTTGCTTTACATGAAGTTGTTATTTCTGATACACATAACTATATCAGTATCACTCTCCAAGGCACTGGACAACAGCTGAAAAGTCAAAGCAACAGCGTCCCATTGAATGAAAACAACACAGAGAGACGTTGATCAAGTTTGTAATACTTCACTCAAACCAGTAGGCAGCTTCTCAAAAGTGATTAGCTTTTGTGTATTTCCTTCCTGAAACTCGCTGCACAGAGCAATTGGTCAAGTGTTACATTCCCTAAAGGATGTACTTACTTTCTTTAACACAAGCTATATTTTTTTCCATTATTATTTCTTTAATAATAAAAAAAATCCAGAAGGACTACCTGTCATATATGTATTTTAGTTTAGCATAGTGCTCTAGGTCCAAATCAGGTTCTACACCTGTTCCTCTGAACTAGGACACACTCCTCTGACATGAGCTTGTATGTTCCGGGTGTGTTATTTATTGAGTCACCACACCCTTCTGCTAGGTTTGGTTTTGGTTTGATCATTTTCACTCTCCAAGCTGACAGAAGAGCCAGAGTACTGCTGTGGTTGTAGTCTGCCTGTCTCCTTTCTGCTGCTTCCAGGAACCACTCAGAAAGTACTTTGTCAGTCCACACCAAATCCAAGCATAGGTGTGACACCTTTCTGTTTTACTATGATGAAATGCACACCATTGCCTTCATGACTTTTGAGTTGACCACTTTCGAGTAGAATTTCCCAATGGATTTCTGTTTAGTCTTCCTGTGTATCAACGTTGCGTAAGTTATTGGTTTCAACTGCATCACCTTGAAACTGATGACTTGGTTTGGAAGGACGTTACGCGTTGTACTTCAGTCGAATTGAAATGGCACTGGCTTTGGCAGAGAACAGCGAGCAGGTGTTTCTCTCCACAGAACTATCCTTTTCCAGCTCCAGCTGGTGCTCTGTTTCCTGACCCTGGCTATGTCCCTGCAAAACTCACCTTGTGCACACTATGTACTTTCAATCAGAATCAGGTTTATTATCACCGGCATGTGACGTGAAATTTGTTAACTTAGCAGCAGCAGTTCAATGTAATACATAATCTAGCAGAGAGAGAGAAAAAAAGAATAATAAATAAAATAAAACATAATAATAAATAAACAAGTAAATCAATTACGTATATTGAATAAATTTTTAAAAATGTGTAAAAACAGAAATACTATATATTAAAAGAAGTGAGATAGTGTCCAAAGCTTCAATGTCCTTTTAGGAACCAGATGGCAGAGGGGAAGAAGCTGTTCCTGAATCGCTGAGTGTGTGCCTTCAGGCTTCTGTACCTCCCGCCTGATGGTAACAGTGAGAAAAGAGCATGCCCTGGGTGCTGGAGGTCCTTAATAATGGATGCTGCCTTTCTGAGAGACCACTCCCTGAAGATGTCCTGGGTACTTTGTAGGCTAGTACACAAGATAGAGCTGACTGGATTTACAACTTCTGCAGCTTCTTTCAGTCCTGTGCAGTAGCCCCTCCATACCAGTTAGAGATGCACTCTGTCAGAATGCTCTCCACAGTACAAATATAGAAGTTTTTGAGTGTGTATGTTGACATGTCAAATCTCTTCAGACTCCTAATAAAGTATATCCACTGTCTTACCTTCTTTATATCTACATTGATATGTTGGGACAAGGTTAGATTCTGAGAGATCTTGACACCCAGGAACTTGAAGCTGCTCACTCTCTCCACTTCTGATCCCTCTATGAGGATTGGTATGTGTTCCTTCATCTTACTCTTCCTGAAGTCCACCATCAGCCCTTTTGTCTTACTGACGTTGAGTGCCAGGTTGTTGCTGTAGCACCACTCCACTAATTGGCATATCTCACTCCTGTGCACCCTCTCATCACCACCTGAGATTCTACCAACAATGGTTATATCATCAGCAAATTTATAGATGGTATTTGAGCTATGCCTAGCCACACAGTCATGTGTATATAGAGAGTAGAGCAGCGGGCGAAGCACACATCCCTGAGGTGCGCCAGTGTTAATCGTTTTCCATTACTCACCACGCGCACTACTTCGCATAAGCAACTATTTTTCCAGCTGCTCATGTTGCTGAACACAATGCTTGCATTAGCTCTACCATTTTTACAGCAGCCTTTTCTCTCACACTTCACTACATTGACTCTCTTCTGATGGCCCCTCCACTTTTCTAGCTCAATTTTAGTAGGTCCACATTTTTTGCAAGTCAGTACTATAATCATTACCTTAGGCTAGACTGCCAGAATCCTCAAATAATCCTACTTCTGGTGAGAAAGTCCTTCAAGCTTCAAAATGATAATGATCTGCAAATGGTTTTAGCTCAGATAGGAAAATGTCAAAGAGTTCTCCCTGATCTTACACATGAGTAAGGGAGCAGTGAGAGTCCATTTCCCAGGGTCGTGGAATCACCAACTAGAGGGCATAGGTTTAAAATGTGAGGAGAAATAATTAATAGGAACTGGAGGGGCAACTTTTTCTCCCAGAGGGGCATCCGTTTATAGAATGAGCCGCTAGAGGAAGTGGTTCAGATTGCATTTAAAGAACAATTGGATTGATACACAGATAAGAAAGGTTTAGAGGAATATAGAAGGGTTAAACACTGACAAGTGGGATGCTTAGAGGGGTACTTCAGTCTGCATGGACATTGGGCCAAAGAGCCTGCTTCCACACTATATGACTCTATAACTTCTTCATTTCTAGCTGTGTATGGGATGCATTCACATTTAAGTGCTTTATGTTACTGTAGAAGTTTCTGTCTTTGTAACAAATGTGATATAATAGCATAAATATCACTGTGCTTTAAAGGGGTGACCTCATTCAAACCCATTGAATGTTGAAAGGCCTTGATAGGGTGGTTGTGGAGAGGACGTTTCTTTGGTGGGAGAGTCTAAGACGAGAGGACACAGCCTCAGAATAGAGGGGCTTCCTTGTAGAATGGAAATGAGGAGGAATTTTTTTAGCCAGAGAGTGGTGAAGTTGTAGAATTCTTTGTCACAGGCAGCTATGGAGGCCAAGTCTCTGTGTATGTTTAAGTCGGATATTGATTGGTATGAAGGGATTCGGGGCGATAGCAGGAGATTGGGGCTGAGAGGAAAATTGGATCAGCCATGATGAACAGATTGAGCAGACTCAATGAGCTGAATGGCCTAATTCTGCTCCTACATCTTAAAGTCTTATATCCAATATTATGTCACAATGACCTCTTTGGTAATCTGGATATGTTGTGCACAATGACCTATTGAGTTTTAAATTTGTAATAGGAGAAGAATCAGTACTTTAGATTGTAATGTAAAACCTCTAAGTTCAAAGTAAACATATTGTCAAAGTACATATATGTCACCATATACTACCCTGGACAATCACAGTAAGTATAAGAAACACAATAGAGTCAATTAAAGACTGCACCCAACAGGACGGACAGCCAATGTACAAAAAAAAACAACACTCTGCTAATACCGAAAGAAAGAGAGAAAAAAAGAAATAATAATAATAGTAACAATAATAATAGATATGGTGTTATGTTTTGTAATTTTAAAACACTAAACTAATTCAAAGAAACTCACGGGACTCCAAACATTTGAGTGTAGTTTGAGTTTACTTAAGCGAGGCGCGCACGTATCATGTGGTAGCGTGATGACGTGTGTTACATATGTATTGTTTGTTACATGTATTATTACATATAACCCATAATTAATCATTTAAACAAACAATGATGCTTAATCAATCAATATATATTCAAGATTACTCAAATAATATTGAAATATAAAATACACAACACTCCTCCCTGCTTTGCTATGAACTCCAACTCAATAGAATGCATCTTAACTATATACACAGTATACAATATAATGCAACTACTATATTCAGACATCCACAGTACAGTAAAATTTAAATTGTCCCATTCAGATCTAAAGATTTAATCGCTGTGGAGGATTTATTATTCTTGTGGGATAATGTCTTTCCTGATAAGGGGATCACTCTGCTTAGCAGGTGAGACTTGTGGCTGTGAAACAACCTCAGGTTCTGGGGCTGCCTCGATGGTGGTTGTAGGAGTTGCCTCTGGGATTGCAGGAAGTGGATCTGACAGCTCTGGGCACCTTTCTTTTATTTTTCTCTCTCTGTCTGGATCTACTTTGATCCCTTTTTCTTTCTCGCGTTCCTTCTCTTTACCTCTTCCTTACGTTTCCTTCTTCTAGTTTGTGCATCTTGATCTCGGGAAGGTTCATTTAGTTCACTAGAGTTTTCTCTCATTAATGCTTCTGTTGCTCCCTTTATGATCTGATCTCTCCTTCTGGTTTTTGCATGCACAACATCATTCGACAAATCCTCTGTTTTCATATCTCCATTGACTCCTTTCTTTTTGGCCTTCCATTCATCCAGCTGGGCTTTGGATGAAAGCAGCTTTTTGTCTCCCACTTGAGGTTCAAGCAATATCCTTAATGCATGCAGAGTAGATTATAGTTCCTTATACTGACAAAAGCCAAAAGCTTGCAACTTTTCTGCAGTTCCTTGAACTCTCTTCCAGCTTAAAACCAAGCCACATTTTGCAAGTAATTGCTTGATTAACGTATCAAAGCTTTCTGAGATATGTTGCCTACAAAAACTGTTGTAGTCAGACCACTGTTTTCATCATTTTCACGATTCCTCTGAGCAGCATGGCCTTTCCTTGGGTCCAATATGCTTCCCAACCAGAGGCACAGAAGTTGGCATAAATACCTGTTAGTCCTCTGTTGGGCCACAGTTCATGGTGTTCAGCATGGAGACAGTTGTGGCATCATCCGGTAACTTTCTTAGTTTGCTTTCAGTTGGCTTCATTGCTGGAATTTTGGATGGATCTCCAATCAAGTTGTAGTTGTCTCAGCCAATCGTGACCCCACAATGCTGTCCCTCCTGTTTTTATCACATCCAAGCTCAATGTGACTTGTTGGTTGTTGTATTCCACTGTTACGAATGTCATTCCCACAGGAGTTATCTTTTCTCCAGTATACAGGTTTCCCCCGCCATCCGAAGGCACAGCGTTCCTATGAAATATTTCGTAAGCCAAAATGTCGTAAAGCGAAGAAGCAATTACCATTTAATTATATGGGATAATTTTGTGAGCGTTCGCAGACCCAAAAATAACCTACCAAATCATGCCAAACAACACATAAAACCTAAAGTAACAGTAACACATAGTAAAAGCAGGAATGATATGATAAATACACAGCCTATATAAAGTAGAAATACTTTTCCACAATCATTACTGCACTGCTCTCCGTAGCGAAAATCGCACGCAAGCACTGTCGGCAGAAAATCTCACGCAAGCGCTCTCCAGTAACCTTTAAGCTATGAAGCTGCCAAATCATACCAAATAACACTTAAAAATACACAGCCTATATAAAGTAGAAATAATGTATGTACAGTGTAGTATCACTTACGGGAATCGGGAAGATAGTTCCGAGCACACTGATGATGGTGTATCAGACTTGTCGGAGTTTGGGTGGCGCAGTGGCCCCCCACCCTCCGGGCCGCTGAGCGATATATTCCCACGAAGAACGCAGGGGTCCAGCGGTAGCCGGGAGGTACACAGCACATCTTTAAGAAAAAAGCCGAGACAAACATGCTAATTAATTAGGTGCCACCCATAATTGTCGGCCCAGATCAGTGCCGATTTCTGATTGCGTCGTCTCTGATCTGGGCCGACAATTACGTGTTGGTGGCACCTAATTAATTAGCATGTTTATTTCGGCTTTTTTCTTAAAGAAGTGCTGTGTGCCTCCCGGCTACCTTTGCATTCTCCGCGAATCGGTATCTGTCCGTGGCCTGGGGGTTGGGGTGGTGGGACATTGGGGTGTCATCTCGTTGCCTGTTTCCATTAGAGCAGGCAGCTCATCTTCTCCTATGACTGCCCGCCTCGATGTCGAAGGTCGAGGTTTGTCGTCTGCTGTGGCTGATGTGGAAGGCTTGCTTGACTGCTGAGCCTCGCGCATTTTTCTATCACACAGTTCTTTAATAATGACTCAAACCATCCTGCAAATATCCCCTAAACTGACGTACCCTTTCAAAATTAAAGTCGTACTTTATCATTACTCATTCGGTTTCCATTGTTATCCTTTTTTCTTCCAATTGCATCAGCTTTTCATCTGTCAGTTCTTGGTGATGGGATGCCAAAACCTCTTCAACATCATGTTCGTCAGCTTCCACAAGCCAAACTCATGTTGTCCTTATTTCGTTCACCATGATCAAAATGCTTCATTATGGCTAGTTTTACCGTAAGTGTAACACCCTTACGAGCTCTTTCAGGCTTTTCCGATACCATAGAACTCACCTTGAAAACGGCTGCTCACAGGCACGTGTTAAAGCAAAGCCGTTCCCAATCCAGGGGAGAGCGGCTGCTCGGGGCGCACTGCCTTTTATTGAGCATTGATATTTTCACAGGCTAATTTTTTATCGCGCGCTGAATTTTTTTTCGTAACAGTGAAAACACCTTCTGAAAGCGAAAACAGGGTACTAATGTAGGTCTTTCGTAACAGTGAGGTTTCGTAAAGCGAACGTTTGAAAAGCGGGGGACACCTGTAAGTTCTTAGCTGGATATCTGCAGGCTTCAGTATCTTTGAAACACCATTCAACTGCATTTTGTAGAATGACTGAAACAGCTTAACTAGTAATGTCTGATTCCATTTTAATTAATTTTGCCATTCAGTGCTGGCATAAGCCATATCGTTTGTCTATTGCTTATTTTCACATAGTAAATTTCAAGGCTACTCAGTCCTGTGTCATTCCCATCATTATCAAATTTTTCATCGACAGCGTGCAGGTTAAGTGCTCTTTTTGAAGCTGCAACTTGACTTTTTAACATTTTCTTTTCCCTGAGTTGTCCATTTAATTTTGTCTACCCTACATGTTCTTTGTATGTGTCCTACCTTGTTGCATTTTGTGCAAGTTTCTCCTTCAAATCTGTATTTGTTTGGTGTATGTGAGCCTCTGCCACAACAGTAACACAGTTTGTTTGGCCTGACTGGTTTCTGTTTAGACACTGCAATTTTGTTCACGCTCACTTTCATTGCTGACTGCAACTCAATTGTGTCTTTGTCTGCGGTTTCTGTTGAAACAGCACTTACCACTGCTCATCCGATTGCAAGTAGTACTTCCATTAGGAGCTGTTTTTGAATGCGTCCTTGTAAGATTCCACAAACCAAATGATCTCTTAGTACATCATTTAGCCCATCTCTTCAGTTTAGCCACATACAATGAAATGCTTTCCCCGTCTTTTTGATTCTGCTTATGAAATCTAAAGTGTTCTGCAATCAGCAATGGCTTTGGTATCATCCAGGTGAGTGGCGAGTATTCCATCACACTCCTGATCTGAGTCTTGTAGATGGTGGATAGGCTTTAGGGAGTCAAGAGGTGAGTTACCTGCCACAGGATTCCTAGCCTTTGGCCTGTTCTGGTAGTTAATGGTGTTTGAATTTAAGTTGACTGAAGTTTTGCCCTCTGGTTCAAGACCCTAATGGTCGAGGTTAATAACTGTCCCTGAACCTGGTGGTATGGGTCCTGAGGTTCCTGATGGCAGCAGCAAGAAACAAGAACAGAACACGGCTTAGATGGTAGGGTCTTTGATGATGGATGCTGCTCTAAAGAAGTATGCATTTTTACTTTCAATCATGCCAAACATCTTATTTTACAGAAGTAATTTTATGAGTTTAATTATAGGTGTTCTATACTGGGAACCACCTAGGTTTTAAGAATTTAGCTGTTTACATCCCGTCCTTGAACAAGGAACAGGTTCCAGTTTAGCAGACGTCCGCAAGATGATTTTGTCCGGAATGTACACAAAAATCACCTTATATGGTTACCATACCTCCTCAGTATTGTAAAGAATGGCATTAAAAGTGCATACTGTAAACCAGATAAGAAAGAAAATTGCTTTTGGGAGAGATCTGCCATTTGCAGGAATGAATGTATATATGATCCTCATACCTTTGAATTTAATAATACTATGGGAGTTTCTTCTCGTATGTCTGTAAGTAAGACATTTCTAAACTGGGCCAGCTGTTACTTTGCTTTATTGATTAATGTTTGGATATGGGCATCGAGAAAATTGACAAAACCTTCCTACAGAGTATTAAATAGAAAAAAATATATATGTGTGATTTTGATGGGGGGTAAATTCTAATACACGATGCATTACACTGTCAGGGAATATTGTACTGTCAGATGTTCTTCTGAAAATCCAAATCTGCTCTGTCCTCATTCTATAATGGGCATAAAAATCCATATACACCATTTCAAAAAGGAATTGGATATTTTTCCAATATCTACAGTAAATTTATCTTATATCAAAATTATTTATAAACGTTATTTTGTCTCTTACCTCATTAATGTGTTTAGACAATGTAGAAAATTGTCTAGGTAGGTGTTGTTCACAAAAAGGAGGCCAAATCCCTGACTAATGTTGTCCAATCAATCTATTTCTATTCATCAGCTAATTTGCTGGAAGGAAAACTTTGACAGATTTATAAAGCAGCACAATTCTCTAACAGTCTGTTCACTGAGGCTGATCTTGGGTTTCAGGAGATCACTTAGATTCTGAAATTCTCATAGCCTTGATGCAAACATGCTTATAAACTCCATGATGAAGTGAGAGTGACTGGCCTTGACATCGAAGTATCATTTGATTGAACGAGGTATCAAGGAGCCCTGCTAAGAGTTGTATCAATAGCCATCAAGGGGAAAATACTCCTTGATCGAAACCATAACCTGCAGATAGGAAAGTGGTTGTGTTTGTTGGAGCTTAGCCATGCCAGCCCAGAGCATCACTGCATTTCATCAAGGCAGCACCTGGACCTAAACATCCTGAGCTGTTTCATCAGTAACTTTTCTGCTACTTTAAGGTCAGAAGTGAGGATGTTCACTGATGACTGCACAATGCTCAATTCCATTTAGCAAACAAAGCAGTCCAAGTCTGCATGCAGAAGGATTTGGGTCTGTTTCAGAATCAAGTATCATATCTAGGAGAAATATGGCCTGCCCAATGTATAATACTGAGAGCAACTATGGTCTTAATGCTTTGGAGGTTGGTCTAGGAGGAGACACTAACCGTGAGATCCGGAGGATTTGCAGAGGTCATTTTCCAGTGCTTTAAGATGCCTGCTATAAATGGTCCAGGCTTTGAAGCATACAGCTGGCAAAGATCACTGCTGCATGGTAGACAATGAGTTTAGTGCCAGGTCTGCGGTCTTGAACTTCAAATACTCTCTTTCTCACGTTTGAAGGAAAGCTGCTGTATTAAAGACTGTGGTGACTTTCATTACTGAAGTATGATATCATCAAGAAATAGAGTCTGAGACATGAGAAGTAGTCCATATTTTCCACAAAGCAGTCTCTTTTTGGGCTTCATTTGTTGACAGAGAGGGTGGTACTGAGTGTTAGCTTGGTAAAGGATCTTACGGGTCTTGAGTGAAGAGCACATTTTCTCATACGCTTCAGTAAACAAATCGATAAAATAGGAGAGGGTGAGGAGAATATTCGCCAGGGTGCTGCCCGGAATGGAAAATTTCTGTTGTGAGGAGAAAATAATAGAGAGATTGGAAGGTCAATTGACAAGCATCTCATTCACAAACAAGAAAGTATTCGGTCCAGCACCAACTCTCAGTGTGTATTGTTTACACAAACCTAGGCATTATTCACACCAGCTACCCCGGAAGAACCTGTAAAAACCATGATATTTAACACTGAGAATCAGAAGGACTTCAGGTACATGGGACATCATGAAAATATCATCAAGAAATGTCTGACAATCTCTTCATTAATAGATAACCTAATGATTGCCTTCACAGCTAACTCTCAGTCAGAATTGCTTTTCTACTTATGTTACCTTCCACAAAAAAAGTCATGGTTTTTTGTCTTGCTGATAAATTTCTTCTTAGTCTTGGTTGTTTTGTGAAATTAGTTTCTGGGAGCAAGGTTGGAATGCTTTGGGTGCTGAAAGAAGTCAGAGCACAGGCGAAGAAGTTCCGATGCTTGTTCTTCTGTCCTGGTTGCGAGGTTGGATCATTCAGGGTGCTGAAAGAAGTTCCAATGCTTGTTCTTCTGGCCCGGGTGTGAGGTTGGATCATTCAGGGTGCTGAAAGAAGTTCCAATGCTTGTTTTTCTGGCCCGGGTGTGAGGTTGGATTACTCTGGGTGCTGAAAGAAGTTCCAATGCTTGTTTTTCTGGCCCGGGTGTGAGGTTGGATTACTCTGGGTGCTGAAAGAAGTTCCAATGCTTGTTTTTCTGGCCCGGGTGTGAGGTTGGATTACTCTGGGTGCTGAAAGAAGTTCCGATGCTTGTTCTTCTGGTTCGGGTGTGAGGTTGGATTGCTCTGGGTGCAGAGATGATTTAATGAACTTGGGAGCGGCTTCAGGCTGGGCGACAGAATCCTGGCCCAGAACGAGTGTGAGGTACAATTCGCTCTTTAGACAGTTTAAACAGATCAGAGGCAAAAGCCAATTTTTCTCGCTCTCTGAGATGTTCACTCCTCTCCCTAGGGTGTGGAGCCTTTCGATGTTCCAATGTTGGGTCAATGTAAACGCAGGCCAAGGTAGACTGAAAAGACATAGAGTCGGCCAGGATGAGAGCTGATTTCACTCATACTCCATGGTGCTCATCTCCATGGCGCTGAAGCAATGAAGACTGCCCTGGCTGCTGTACTCCATGCCTGCTAATATACTGAACTGATAAGCGAGGCTTTGGGCCTACTCCAAGCTGTTCTGGGGTTTGGATCAGTTATGGTTCGTAATGTTGTTGTTTGCATAATTTGTGTTTTTTGTTTTCTCTTGAGCATCGGGTATTGGTCTTTTTTTTATTCTTTTTTTCTTTAATTGGGTTTTTTCAGGTTTCTTGCTTTGTGGCTACTTGTGAGCAAGCAAATTTCAAGCTTGTATAATTAATACATTCTTCGATAATAAATGAATCTAAAATCTCTTATCTGTTCTCAACTACAGGTCCTGATCTCTGGTATTACTCAATGAACTCATGCTCTGCGTTTTCAAAGCAATATCCAAAAGACACATATTTATCTAAATGTAATCAAATTTCTGTCCTTTTTGTACGTTGATTCATTTTCATAAATAAAAATGCTACTGATTTTATTATGTGTTTTGTTACGTACCCCGTAACTGGGTTGCCAAACCAGCAGAAATGGATCACTCAGTTGGAGTCTGGAGTACTAGAACTAAGAAAGTTTTATTAAAGAAACAAGCAACACAGTAATCGAAAGGATAATAAATGCAACAGTTCAGCGATGATAAACACACATGTGCACAGAATTAAGATAACAGCATCAATCAAGCTCTATCGTTGTCTAGGGGTAAATGACCAAATTTCAAAGTGACTCAAAGTTCAGTCCAGTTTTAGTAGTTCAGTTTGCAGTAATCGTTGCCATGGCGATGGACAACGTGGGGGGAAGAGAGAGATAGAACAGGAACAACTGATCATTCAGGCACGGCTTCACTCACAGACCGGCGAGATGGCTCACAAGCAGCTTTTGGGCGGGTCCTTGGTGATGTCACCTGAGGTCACCGACTGTGACCCCTCCTCCAGATGTGGTCGATCCTCTGCAGTGAACCCGGCACCCAGGCAAGGGCGGACACACACCGGGTTCCCGCTGATCGTACCTTTCCACCCTGGTCGTTGTCTGGTACTTCTCACCCACTCGTGAGAGGCGCACCGCTTCCAGGGTCTCGTTACCTCGGGTGTCGTGTGTCTGTCGCCTTAGCGAACCTGTCCCTTTTTATCCCCCTGCTGGGGCATCGCCTGTCCATCACTTCAAACAGTTCAAGGTTCAAAGGGGGGGAGCCGCTCCAGACAGCTCTTCCTCCCACATCCCTTCATTACACATCTCCAGACGCTGCTCCATTGTTCCTTATCTCTCCTTCCCCTGAGGGCAGGTGGCAGACCACCTGCTGATGTCACTGATGCTAACCCAGGCCAGCAAACATCTTAATTTTATGTGTATTCTCGTCACAGTTTATATACCTGTACTCATATTTCCAAGTACTGTAATTAAGTACTGATCCCTATTTCTATCAGATTGAGTAGTTTTGATTTATTTTCAATTTTCTTGGTTTATCTCCAAAAAGCCATTGCTTCAGGTTTTCTTGCCTCGACCTGTATCTGTTTGCCTGTTCTGCCAATCTGTCAGTGTCTTGGAGTCTTCTATACTCTTCTTCATTTGCTGAACTGTCCACTTCTGTATTGCCAGGAAACATTCAGATTTTGTTCAATAAACACAATTATCATAGTCTATATCAATCCAAAACAATCGATCTAAAATCAAAACTGTTAAATCACTTGTTAATAGAATAGAGAAGTCAGATTTGGATATTTACCAGTTGATCAGATTTGGAAATGCAGCTTTCACCAATGTAGTTCATGTATAGTGTGATGTACTGAATATATTTTCTCAGCTGAGTGGCATTTGTTGAGAAGTGTGGGATTATGGAGGTGCAACTTAAACTTTAATTGATTTTCCTCCTGACATTTATTAATAATGGATTGACTTAATTTTGTTTCAGTGAATACCTGAGTACTAGATTGGATTAAACTAACAGCTATTTGCCCTGTATTGACAAGCCATAAACTAACACAAATAACTATGAATAAAAAAGCACAGTAATATATCAACTTGAAAAAGAATGTAAATTAATTTTGATGAGGTATGCAGTCAATTTTTACCACAAAATGTGAGGTCTGTGATCAAAAGAAATTCCTGTAGCACAGTTGTTAGAAGATCAGAACTATTATGGAAAGGGCTGTTTTGAAGGAATTTAGGAGCTTTAACAGTTTCCAGATGTCTCTGGAGATTCCTTTGAAATTCACATATTTTTGAGATAACATTTCCTTTCCAGGAATCCTCCTTGCATTATGGGATTATGGAATATTATGTAGTAAAACCAAGCTAGTGGTGGTTTTCAATTACTGACACTTTGCAGCAACCATAAACAAAGTCACTAATATCATTGACCCTACAAAAAATGACTTGCCATATTTACAGTGGCTGATTAACAAAAATCAAAAATGCTTATTAAGTCACAATAATGACAAAAAGCACCTTTGACTGATATAACAATATTTTAGCATTGTCAATTTGTAGAATGGCTTTATGATTAGTTTAAACAAGTGGATGGCATATTAACTCATAGTCTTGTATATTTCTCTATGACTTGCACTTTAAATATACAAAAGATGTCTTGTTGAACAGAACACATATTTTGGTATGCGAAGAATGAATGTTGTCTTTTGATAAGGATGCAAATTTTCCTTGTTATACATAGGGCGTTCATTTTAATGATGGTGAGGCTTGGCGGGAGCAGCAGAGTTTTTATTGAGATGATCCTGCAGAATGTGCAATTAGAGAATTTTTTTTCCCTGGGAAATAGCTAACCTGCTTTTGTTTCCATTTACTCACGGCCTCTAATGGGTAATAGGCAGGCGTCAATCCCAGGGGATCATGGGTTTGCGCTTCTGGTGGACTGTGTCCTCTCCAGGGTGCAAACCTGGGTAGGAAGATTTGAAGAACCGAATGTTGCCCATGCAGCGGGTTCCCCCTCTCCACATCACTAATGTAGTCCAAGGGAAGGGCAAGTGCCGATACAGCTTGGCACCAGTATCATCGCAGAGGTTGCCAGAGTGAAGTTGTAAACAACATCAAACTGCCTTAGGGACTCCAGCTCTGGATTTCTTCCTTGGGGTTTACTCCCGAAGCATCTCCCATGGGTGGGGGTAGCTGCAAGGCAGCAGAGGATTAAAATCAGAGTTTTCCTTCTCCTAGGTGAGCTGCCGTCCAAGACTGACGAGCCCCACCAGCCTGAAGCATCTTGTTTTGTGGTACTAGTGGCCCTCCTTTGTCCCTTCTCTTGTCTGTAGAAACAGTTCCGTTGGGCTTAGTAGCTAAGCCACACGTGAAGGCCAAGAGTTGGACTTTGTTGTCACAGGCTGTTAGAGACGCACGGCATTGGGAGCACTTTATGAGCAGTGGGAGCTTATCCCCACCATCACCCCAGCTATTACAACCTCAGGAATCTTCCAGTGGGTACTACTGTGTAAAACAGGAACAGTCAAACAAAAAGGCATTGCCAGGTTCCACAAGTAAAGTTAGTGGCTATAAGATCCAAACTTGGTTCTGGTGACCTTCTAGCATCTAGAATGCACATATATTTGCTTCCAACAAACTTTACAGAGTTGTGATTGGAAATCAGAAACTTCCTCCAACTTTTCTACCTCCCAAGAATCAACATGGCAATTTCGACCAGGTGATAGAGTAATAGGGGTAATAGTCATTTCACACTTTAACCAACTTTGGCTTTAATTTTAATCGATAGAAAAACGATTTAGGAGTGATGAATTGCAGGTCCCTGATCTAATATTGTACAATGCTAGACAATGCTGATTTAAAATTCATTTGGGTGACTGTAGTGTGTGGGCGAAAAAGGAGATGTGGAAGTTATATGTGATTCAGAGGAAACATTGTAGATACGTTATAAATATAGAATTGTCCTTTCAACCTTAGCATATAAAATGTCATATAATGTTGGGTTGAGCAGGCCTCTTCCTCTGAAAGGTTCTCAATATGACATCCGCTGTGTCTTACTTTGTTGAACAAAGGGACTACCAGCTGTTTCTCTCCAGTGACTTTGTTCAGATTACAACAGATAATGTTAGAAGCAGTCTACTTTAATCAATTAAAGGTTTACAGTGTTATCTACAGTCAAAATTAACCCCTTTAAAGTTAACTTCTGCACTGCCACTACCACTTTTGATTGGCCATCACGAGGAATTCTGCAGATGCTGGAAATTCAAGCAACACACATCAAAGTTGCTGGTGAATGCAGCAGGCCAGGCAGCAACTTTGATGTGTGTTGCCACTTTTGATTGATTCATTATACCCCAATCTTAATTAAAGCAACTCCTGGCACTTATCCGTGTAAGCGGAACAAGTGCTACACATGCCCTTACACTTCCTCCCTTACCACCATTCAGGGCCCCAAACAGTCCTTCCAGGTGAGGCAACACTTCACCTGTGAGTCGACTGGGGTGATATACTGCATCCGGTGCTCCCGATGTGGCCTTTTATATATTGGCGAGATCCGACGCAGACTGGGAGACCGCTTTGCTGAACATCTACGCTCTGTCCGCCAGAGAAAGCAGGATCTCCCAGTGGCCACACATTTTAATTCCACATCCCATTCCCATTCTGACATGTCCATCCACGGCCTCCTCTACTGTAAAGATGAAGCCACACTCAGGTTGGAGGAACAACACCTTATATTCCGTCTGGGTAGCCTCCAACCTGATGGCATGAACATCGACTTCTCTAACTTCCGCTAAGGCCCCACCTCCCCCTCGTACCCCATCTGTTACTCATTTTTATGCACACATTCTTTCTCTCACTCTCCTTTTTCTCCCTCTGTCCCTCTGAATATACCTCTTGCCCATCCTTTGGGTCCCCCCCCCCTTGTCTTTCTTCCCGGACCTCCTGTCCCATGATCCTCTCGTATCCCCTTTTGCCTATCACCTGTCCAGCTCTTGGCTCTATCCCTCCCCCTCCTGTCTTCTCCTATCATTTTGGATCTCCCCCTCCTCCTCCAACTTTCAAATCCCTTACTCACTCTTCCTTCAGTTAGTCCTGACGAAGGGTCTCGGCCTGAAATGTCGACTGCACCTCTTCCTAGAGATGCTGCCTGGCCTGCTGTGTTCACCAGCAACTTTGATGTGTGTTGCTTGAATTTCCAGCATCTGCAGAATTCCTGTTGTTTCCTGCTAGAACTGTATATTTAAGCTGAGAACCAGGAACATTTCACTCATGAAAATATTGATGAAATAAACTGGTGGACTATTTAGTTATGTAGCATATTTGGGAAAAAACCTAGGTTGAACTCTTGCCTGATATAAGAGATTTAGAATAACGTCATACTTGGGATGCCTTTTTTACCTCTCTACTTAAACAAAACTAATCTAGATAGTTAGATCTACACGACAGAATTTAGACAAGTAATGATAAAAGCATCTTAACTAAATTCACGTAATTGCAGGCTGTATATCATCGACAGAAGAAATGAAATGAGATCAATCTTGGAAGTTCACTAATTTTATTTATCAGTTGATGTATTTAGTTACTTAAACTTAGCTTAAAATGTTTCAGTTTATTTCAATAAAGTATGAGGAGAATAAATATAAAGCCTTTGCTCCATCCCCAAGAAGCAGAATTTCCTGGTGGCCAAGCATTTTAATTCCAACTCCCATTACCATTCTGGCATTTCAGTCCATGGCGTACCCTTGGCCATGATGAGGTCACTCTCAGGTTGGAGGAGAAGCAGCTCATATTTCTGTCTAGGTAGCCTCCAACGTGATGACATGAACATCGATTTTCTCCAACTTCTGGTAATTTTTCTCGTCCCCCCCTTCTCTCTTCTTCAATTCCACACTCTGGCCTCCCATCTCTTCTCCTCATCTGTCTATCATGTTCCCATGGGTCCCCTCCTCCTTCTCTTTCTCCCATGGTCCACTCTCCTCTCCTATCAGGTTCCTCCTTCCTTAGTGCTTTTCTGCTGAGGGAACCTCCCAACTTCTTACTTCATCCCACCCTCACCTACCCACCTCCCACCTGGCTTCACCTGTCACCTTCTAGTTTGTCCTCCTTCCCCTCCCCCACCTCCTTATTCTGACATCTTCCCCCTTCCTTTCCAGTCCTGATGAAGGGTCTCAGCTTGAAATGTTGTCTGTTTATTCATTTCCTTAGGCGCTGCCTGACCTTCTGAGTTCCTCCAGCATTTTATGTGCGTTCCCCTACAATTCTAGCATCTGCAGAATGTCTTGTGTTTATAATAAAACCCTAACTATCTCAGTTTGAACAGGTATAACTATTAGGGAGGAATCAATACTGCAAATTGGAAAAGCTAGTTGCATGTGCCAGCTTTTAGAAAGAACAAAACTTTCATAATTAATTTGCATTTCTTTTTGCCAGGAATATATCTGCTGAGTAAAAGATATTTGCCTTGGATTTCTTTTTTGCAACATTCTCTCTCATTTTTCTGCAATGTTGCCTCTCATTTCCTTTAAAACGTCTGGATGGAAATGACCTGCTCGCTGGATTGTGCCACACTCTGGTTCCTTGTTCTTTTCGTCATCTGGTGTTTTGCATACATAAATTTTTCAAAGTCCCTGTATTACGATAATATGATTTCTTGAACATGGCCAGCATGTTGTGCTTTGCAAATACTGATACAAAGAAATTATTCGACATGTTTGCGATGCTCCTGTTGACATTTCAATAACACCATTGTCTGTCTTTTGGGGGCTCTGTTCACATTTCTTTGCCTAATATAATTGTAAAGATTTTCTAACGTCTTTTGCAGAGACCATTTTAACCAATTGCTTTTCTTTCCATCTTCCCTGGCACACTTAGTTTTTGTTCTCAAACATGCTTACAAAAAGAAAACTTGAAATTGGAGGAAACTTTTCACTATGTTCCAAGTAATACAGTACTGTGCCGAGGTCTTAGGCACATGTATATAGCTAATGCTTTATATATATAAAGTATATAAAATGCTTAAGATTTTTGCACAGTACTGTATTACTCAACATGGAGCAGAGAGTGAGTTTGTAGATCTGGTGGGAGCAAAGGATGTTGGGAATGGCAAGGGTGGAGTGCTGTGGGAAGGGTGTGGGAAGGAGGGCCGGGGGTGGTGGGGAGGGTTTTTGATTTATGGGTTTAATGATCATTATAAAATGTCTCTGGTGCTTTCCTCTCCCTTCCCCATTTCCCAATTATGATTCCCCTCTCCCTGTCACTTTCCCACTCTCAGTCCACAATAGAGACCCATATCAGAATCAGGTTCAGCATCACTCACGTATGTCATGAAATTTGTTTTCTTTTGTGGCATCAGTGCAGTGCAATACATAAAATTATTACAGTACTGTGCAAAAGTCTTAGACACCCGAGCTATATATTCATGTGCCTAAAAATTTGCACAGCACTGTACGTGTATATAAATTGTTGTAGCCTCAATTACAATCGTACATTAGTGTCAACTCTCAAAAGATCACAAGTCTACATTCACAACTCATTTAACGATCTCTAAACAAAGTGACACACATACAGGAGGAGCTCAGCAGGCCAGACAGCATCAATGGAAAAGAGTAAGCAGTGGATGTTTTGGGCTGAAACCCTTTATTAGCTTTGAAAAAAAATGAGAAGTTAGAGCGAAAAGGTAGAGGAGGGCAGGAAGAACTACAAAGTGGTAGGTGAGAAGTGAAAAAGGGCTGGAAAATGGGGAATCTGATAGGAGAAGGTCGAAGACCATGGAAGAAAGGGAAGAGGTGGAGCACCAGAGGGTGGTGATGGGCAAGTAGGGAGTTAAGGTGAGAGAGGGAAATGGGAATGAGGGAATGCTGAAGGGGGTGTGCAGTTATCGGAAGTTTGAGAAATCGATGTTCATGGCATCAGTTAGGAGGCTACCCAGAAGGAGTATAAGGTGTTGCTCCCCAATCCCATGTAGCCTCATCATTGCCAAAGAGAAGGCCTTGGACTCATATGTCTGAATGGGAATAGGAAGTAGAATGGAAATGGGTGGCCACTGGGAAATCCTACTTTTTCTGGCAGACAGTGCGTTGGGACTTGGCGAAACGGTCTCCCAATCACCTTATATTCTGTCTAGGTAGCCTGCAACCTTATGGCATGAACATTGATTTCTCAAACTTCCAGTCGTTGCCCCCCTTCACCATTCCCCTATTCCCATTTCCCTCTCTCACCTTATCTCCTTACATGCCCATCACCACCCTCTGGTGCTCCTCCCCCTTCCCTTTCTTCCATGGTCTTCAAACCTCTCCTATTAGATTTCCCCTTTCGCCAGCCCTTTATCTCTTTCACCAGTTGACTCCCAGCTCTTTACTCACCCCACCCCATCTCCTGGTTTCACCTGTCACCTACAACCTTGTGTTTCTTCCTCCCCTCTCCTCACCTTCTTGTTCTGACTGCTCATCTTTTTCTCCAGTCCTGATGAAGGTTCTCAGCCCGAAACGTCAACCGCTTACTCTTTTCCATTGATGCTGCCTGGCCTGCTGAGTTCCTGCAGCATTTTGTGTGTGTTGCTTTGATTTCCAGCATCCACAGATTTTCTCATCTTTAATCTCTAAACAAGAATGGGTTGGTCCCATGTCACACTAACTGAGCAACAAAGTCAGCAATTTCTTCTGTTTAATTGCCTTGACCATACGTATAAAATACTGTATGTGGCTGCAGTTTTCCCATGACTGAATGACCTAGTCTTTTTCAAATGCAAAACATTTCCAGCTTTCGATGGTAAATTTTCCTCTGCCAGTCACATTATTCCTGGCAATACAATTCAGATGGACAGAGATCAGAAAATATAACATTGTTCAAATCCACCTATTCCCTGTTGGGAGCCCAAATCAATGATTTTCCATTTGGGGTTAAAACCAACATGCATTTTGAGTGAAAATAGCATTGGTAAGCAGTTTTAGTTTTCTTCCTTCCTGTGTTTCTGAAATATTTGAGCTAATTCCTGTGCCATTTATTTTTTATTTAGTTCTGTTTTTTGGCAGTAGAACATAATCAAAATGTTTCTGCTGAAGTAGAATATTGTTTTCAGGGTCCCCAAGACAGACCACCGCAGTTGTATCATTTATAAGAGCTCAGCAGGAAAGGAAAACTGTTACCGAGCAGTCAAGGAGTAAGAAACAATTTAATACTTACTGATTTTGTGAACTTGAGAACTAATTAAAATGAATGATGTAGCTGCCTTGAAATAAATCCAAGCTGCATTGCTTTTCTTTTCAATAGAATGGTGTATATGGAACGAGGCCATGCCATACAAGCTTGAAAAGCTCCAGAATTGGACTGCGCTTTACACAGCACCACAGTGACTTCTTTCTCTGTGGTCAATTCTCTGTCAGATTCTGGGTCAATTTTACATTTCAATGGTTCAACTTAATATCAGAGAATGTATGCAGCATGCAGCCTGAAATCCTTACACTTTGCAGACGTCCACAAAATGGAGTAAAACCCAAAGAATGAATGACAGAAACATCAGAACCCCAAATCCCCCCATCAGCCCTCCCATACACAAGCTGCAGTAAAAACATCGACCCCCCCCCCCACTTGCACCAACAAAGGAACTGACCCTCCCCCCTTCCAACCATGCAAGCAATAGTGAAACCTCCACAGAGACTTTGATCTAGAGTCCATCAAAAAACCATAGTCCATCCCTACACTTTGGTATCTCAGACAGGCTCATTCTCACTGGTAAGGGAGAAAGATGGAGAGAGGGCTCTTGTAATAGAAGTGGGAGACCAGCAGCTTGCTCTTTCAATGTTGCAATCTGCCTCGTTGCTTCTCTGAGTCCCCTGACTTGAGGTCTGACAGGCTTTCAAAGTGGGTGGGGGGGTGTGGGGGGAAAATCGCTCAAGTACAGGGGCCTTCTTCTGATTGACCTAATTGAAACCTATCAAAAGTTGGAAGGTCTTAATAGAGTTGACACAGAGAGGATGTTTCCTATGGTGGGAGAGTCTAAGACCAGAGGACACAGCCTCAGAATAGAGGGGCATCAGCCTACTCTTAGTGTACGTTTAAGGCAGAGGTTGATAGATTCTTGATTAGTCAGGGCATGAAGGGATCTGGGGAGAAGGCAGGAGATTGGGGCTGGGAGCATAATTGGACCAGCCATGATGAAATAGCAGAGCAGACTTTATCGGCCTAATGGCCTAATTCTAGTCATATAACTTATGGTCTTATTTCCTACACAATGTTGTATTGACTATCCCTAATTAGGTCTAATTCTTCTCATTATTGTATTTCCTATCAAAGGAAAGAAGGCCAGTGAGGTGCGTAGTAGAATGATCAGGGAGTTCTTGACAGGCACGTGAGAGAGAATAGGTTGGAGTAAGTGGGAGGATGGGATTGATAGGATTGCCCTGAGAGATGGTCTACACTTGATGAGCTGAATGGCCTTCTTTTCTTTCTTCATGCACAAAGCTATGCATAAATGGAACAAGATGCTGAGGAAGTGGTTCTGGTAGGTAGATAAATAACATTCAAAAGATATATTGAAAAACAAATGGATATGTGGGGTTTCAAACGTTATGGTCCAAACACGGGCATATGGAAGTAGCTTGGCTGGACTAAAGGGCCTGACTCCATCCTGTATTGCTTTAAGAATTCAGACAGAAAACTTCCTGCCAGAAAACATTAGAACATAGCTAATAATGCTTTACTGGACATGAAAGATAAATGGAGGCAAAGAATTCTAAATGTTAACAAGATCTCAATAAAAAATGAACATAGAAAAATAAACAGAGTCAAATGAATTAATTTACTTATTGAGATACAGTGTTGAGTAGGCCCTTCAGCCTCTCGAGCCATGACGTACACCAATTTAAAGCTAGCCTGATCATTGGATGATTTACAATGTCCAATTAACCTATCAACTGGTACATCTTTGGACTGTGGGAGGAAG
The DNA here is from genome assembly GCF_963921235.1 of Mobula hypostoma. Lineage (NCBI taxonomy): Eukaryota > Metazoa > Chordata > Chondrichthyes > Myliobatiformes > Myliobatidae > Mobula > Mobula hypostoma. Next base: position 82,290,698 of record NC_086100.1, on the reverse strand, counting down.
CTGTAGTACTCGGAGGAAACCCACATGGTCACGGGGAGAATATCCAAACTGTTTACAGGCAGTGTCGGGAATTGAACCCAGGTCACCTGTACTGAAGGGTGTTGTGCTACCCACTATGCTACTGTACCGCCCCAATCATCGGGAAGAATAGAAGATCCTCTAAAGATAATTTAAACACAGTGACTATTTCAAAGAGTGAACGGATATTGAGCATTGCTATCTGATAAAGATGCTCCACAGTCCAGTATGGACAATTGGAATCGGTTTATTATTGTCACATGTACCGAGGCACAGTGAAAAACTTGTCTTTCATACTGTTCTTACAGATCAGATCACAACACAGTGTATTGAGGTAGAAGGTAAATCAATAACAGAATACAGAATAAAGTGCAACAGCTACAGAAAAATCACAGAACAGGTAGACAATAAGGTGCAAAATCATAACAAAGTCATTTGTGAGGTCAAGAGTCTCAATAGTCTTATAAAAGCAGGGTGCCTTTGAGTCTGTGGTGCACACTTCCTGATTTTGTTATCTTCTGCCTCATGGGAGAAGGGAGAAGAAAGAATGTTCAGGGTGTGTAGAGTCTTTGATTATGCTGGTTGCTTTGCAGAGTCAACAAGAAGTATAGACAGAGACAATTTTTGGGGGGCTGGTTTCCACAGCTGGTTGCCCACAACTCTCTGCAGTTTCTTGTGGTCGTGGGCAGAGCATTTGCCGTATTAATCCATGATGCTTTCAGATAAGATTCATTTTCTGGTGCATCAATTAAAAATTGGTGAGGACCAAATTTCTTGCGTTTCCTGACGAGGTAGAATCACTAGTGTACTTTGTTGGCCATGCCATCTGTGTAGTTGGACTAGGACAGGCTATTGGTTGTTTCACACCGAGGAACTTGAAACTTTCAACCTTCTCAACCTCAACACTGTTGATATACACAAAAACACATGTACTGCCCTGTTCTTGAAGTCATTGAAGGAAAGGTTTGGCAGCAGGGTGGAGATACGTCTCTACTGAAGGAGGTATAAAGCGCTTCTTCCCTCTGCTAGCCTGTAGGTCATCCTTGGGTAAGGTGTAGCACCTGCTGAACCCCCCAGTCAGGGCCACGTGAAGCAGGTGGTGGGTGGTCACACGAGCAGCAGGTTCATGTCACATCCTAGTTATGTGACCACTGTCACCAGGCAGACAACCTCTGACAAGTATTCATAATGGCTGGGGTCACCCTTTATTGTAAAGGCACTGTCCAGAAGAAGGCAACGGCAAACTGCTTCTGTAGAAAAATTTGCCCAGAAAAGCCATGGTCATGAGATCATGATCACCTACGTCATATGAGGCAGCATGTAACAACAATGATGTTGAAGGAAAGGTTGTTGTCATGACACCATGTTACTAACCTCTCTATCTTCCTCCTGTACTTGGACTCAATATTTGAGATATGATCCACTGTGATGGTATTATCTGCAAATTTACACATGGAATTAAAGCAGAGTGCTGACTATGGAGTCATGAGAGTACAGGGAGTAGAATAGGGGCAGAAGATGCGACCATGCGGAGCAGCAATGTTGAGAATAATCATAGCAGAGGTTATTAACTTATGAAATTGTGACCTATCAAATAGAGCTGAGTTTAATGATAGTGTAAAATTATGAACACACGAAATGATTGCCTTCTGAAAGCATTTGATTGATATGCTGATATATCGTCAAAGCAGATGACGCAATTTCCCTGAAATCCTGTGAAATGATGATTAAATATTAATTCTCAGAGTCAATAATGCTGAAGCATAGATGCTAAAGTAAAATCAGTCCAGCTTTGACAATCATCGTGTGAATGGTGAACATATGAGGTCGTGGTACATATAGGTACCAATGACATAGGTAGGAAAAGGGAAGAGGTCCTGAAAGGAGAATATAGGGAGTTAAGAAGGGAGTTGAGAAAAAGGACCGCAAAGGTAGTAATCTCGGGATTACTGCCTGGGCCACATGACAGTGAGAGTAGGAATGCGATGAGGTGGAGGATAAATGCGTGGCTGAGAGATTGGAGCAAGGGGCAGGGATTCAAGTTTTTGGATCATTGGGACCTCGTTTGGCGCAGGCGTGACCTGTACAAAAAGGACAGGTTACACTTGAATCTTAGGGGGACCAATATCCTGGCAGGGAGATTTGCGAGGGTGACTGAGGTGACTTTAAACTGGAATGGTTGGGGGGTGGGAATCAAATTAAAGATACTAGGAGAGAGGAGGTTAGTTCACAACAGGGGGATAAGAACAAGTGCAGAGAGTCAGAGGGGTGTAAAATGAGGGTAGAAGCAAAAAGTAGTCAGGTGAAAAGTAAAAGTGGCAGGCCGGCAAATCCAGGGCAAAAATCAAAAAGGGCCACTTTTCAACATAATTGTATAAGGGCTAAGAGTGTTGTAAAAATGAGCCTGAATGCTTTGTGTGTCAATGCAAGGAGCATTCGTAACAAGGTGGATGAATTAAAAGTGCAGATTGTTATTAATGAATATGATATAGTTGGGATCACAGAGACATGGCTCCAGGGTGACCAAGGATGGGAGCTCAACATTCAGGGATATTCAATATTCAGGAGGGATAGACATGAAAGAAAAGGAGGTGGGGTAGCATTACTGGTTAGAGAGGAGATTAACGCAATAGAAAGGAAGGACATTAGCCGGGAGGATGTAGAATCGATATGGGTCGAGCTGCATAACACTTAGGGGCAGAAAACGCTGGTGGGAGTTGTGTACAGGCCACCTAACAGTAGTAGTGAGGTTGGGGATGGTATTAAACAGGAAATTAGAAATGCGTGCAATAAAGGAACAGCAGTTATAATGGGTGACTTCAATCTACATATAGATTGGGTGAACCAAATTGGTAAGGGTGCTGAGGAAGAGAATTTCTTGGAATGTATGCGGGATGGTTTTTTGAACCAACATGTCGAGGAACCAACTAGAGAGCAGGCTATTCTAGACTGGGTATTGAGCAATGAGGAAGGGTTAATTAGCAATCTTGTCGTGAGAGGCCCCTTGGGTAAGAGTGACCATAATATGGTGGAATTCTTCATTAAGATGGAGAGTGACATAGTTAATTCAGAAACAAATGTTCTGATCTTAAAGAAGGGGAACTTTGAAGGTATGAGACGTGAATTAGCTAAGATAGACTGGCAAATGACACTGAAAGGGTTGACGGTGGTTATGCAATGTCAAGCATTTAAAGATCGCATGGATGAACTACAACAATTGTTCATCCCAGTTTGGCAAAAGAATAAATCAGGGAAGGTAGTGCACCCGTGGCTGACAAGGGAAATTAGGGATAGTATCAATTCCAAAGAAGAAGTATACAAGTTAGCTAGAAAAAGTGGCTCACCTGAGGACTGGGAGAAACTCAGAGTCCAGCAGAGGAGGACAAAGGGCTTAATTAGGAAAGGGAAAAAAGATTATGAGAGAAAACTGGCAGGGAACATAAAAACTGACTGTAAAAGCTTTTATAGATATGTGAAAAGAAAAAAAGATTGTTTAAGACAAATGTAGGTCCCTACAGACAGAAACAGGTGAATTGATTATGGGGAGCAAGGACATGGCAGACCAATTGAATAACTACTTTGGTTCTGTCTTCACTAAGGAGGACATGAATAATCTTACGGAAATAGTAGGGGACAGAGGGTCCAGTGAGATGGAGGAACTGAGGGAAATACATGTTAGTAGGGAAGTGGTGTTAGGTAAATTGCAGGGATTAAAGGCAGTTAAATCCCCAGGGCCAGATGGTCTGCATTCCAGAGTGCTTAAGGAAGTAGCCCAAGAAATAGTGGATGCATTAGTGATAATTTTTCAAAACTCTTTTGATTCTGGACTAGTTCCTGAGGATTGGAGGGTGGCTAATGTAACCCCAGTTTTTAAAAAAGGAGGGAGAGAGAAACCAGGGAATTATAGACCGGTTAGCCTAACACCGGTGGTGGGGAAAATGCTAGAGTCAGTTATCAAAGATGTGATAACAGCACATTTGGAAAGCGGTGAAATCATCGGACAAAGTCAGCATGGATTTGTGAAAGGAAAATCATGTCTGACGAATCTCATAGAATTTTTTGAGGATGTAACTAGTAGAGTGGATAGGGGAGAACCAGTGGATGTGGTATATTTGGATTTTCAAAGGGCTTTTGACAAGGTTCCACACAGATTATTGTGCAAACTTAAAGCACACGGTATTGGGGGTAAGGTATCGATGTGGATAGAAAATTGGTTGGCAGACAGCAAGCAAAGAGTGGGAATAAATGGAACCTTTTCAGAATGGCAGGCAGTGACTAGTGGGGTACTGCAAGGCTCAGTGCTGGGACCGCAGTTGTTTACAATATATATTAATGACTTAGATGAGGGAATTAAATGCAGCGTCTCCAAGTTGGCGGATGACATGAAGCTGGGTGGCAGTGTTAGCTGTGAGGAGGATGCTAAGAGGATGCAGGGTGACTTGGATAGGTTAGGTGAGTGGGCAAATTCATGGCAGATGCAATTTAATGTGGATAAATGTGAGGTTATCCACTTTGGTGGCAAAAACAGGAGAACAGATTATTATTTGAATGGTAAACAACAGGAATTCTGCAGATGCTGGAAATTCAAGCAACACACATCAAAGTTGCTGGTGAACGCAGCAGGCCAGGCAGCATCTCTAGGAAGAGGTACAGTTGAGGTTTCAGGCCGAGACCCTTCGTACGAAGGGTCTCGGCCTGAAATATCGACTGTACCTCTTCCTAGAGATGCTGCCTGGCCTGCTGCGTTCACCAGCAACTTTGATGTGTATTATTTGAATGGTGGCCAGTTAGGAAAAGGGGAGGTGCAACGAGACCTGGGTGTCATTATACACCAGTCATTGAAAGTGGGCATGCAGGTACAGCAGGCGGTGAAAAAGGTGAATGGTACACTGGCATTCATAGCAAGAGGATTTGAGTACAGGAGCAGGGAGGTACTACTGCAGTTGTACAAGGCCTTGGTGAGACCACACCTGGAGTATCGTGTGCAGTTTTGGTCCCCTAATCTGAGGAAAGACATCCTTGCCATAGAGGGAGTACAAAGAAGGTTCACCAGATTGATTCCTTGGATGGCAGGACTTTCATATGATGAAAGACTGGATCGACTAGGCTTATATTCATTGGAATTTAGAAGATTGAGGGGGGGATCTTATTGAAACGTATAAAATCCTAAAGGGATTGGACAGGCTAGAGGCAGGAAGATTGTTCCCAATGTTGGGGAAGTCCAGAACGAGGGGTCACAGTTTGAGGATAAAGGGGAAGCCTTTTAGGACCGAGATCAGGAAAAACTTCTTCACCCAGAGAGTGGTGAATCTGTGGAATTCTCTGCCACAGGAAACAGTTGAGGCCATTTCATTGGCTATATTTAAGAGGGAGTTAGATATGGCCCTTGTGGCTAAAGGGATCAGTGGCTATGGAGGGAAGGCTGGTACAGGGTTCTGAGTTGGATGATCAGCCATGTTCATACTGAATGGCGGTGCAGGCTCAAAGGGCCGAATGGCCTACTCCTGCACCTATTTTCTATGTTTCTATGTTTCTATGAGATCTCTGACTGGTTCAGAAACAATCCAAAGTGTTAACTGTGACTTGGTCAGTAGCACTGTTGCATCTGTGATAGTAGCTGCTTCAAGTCTCAAACCGGAGACAACTTGAATGCTTTGCACATAAAACTAATGTGACAAAAGTTCACTGGACCTGACAACCTGTATTCTTGAAATAAAGTTTCTTCAAGATAGTTGAGGCATTGCTATGGTAACTCTAATCCTAATTCCTTGATTTGGAAAGATCCAATCCCTGATAGAAGTTTATAAGCTTATGAGAAGCATAGATGGGACAGATTGTCAAAATGTTCTGTACCGGTGTAGAAATATCAAATACTGGAGGACATGCAGTGAGTGTGAGGGGGTAGAGTTGAAAGGAGATGTGCAGCAAGTTTTCTACACAGAGAGTGTTAGGTGTTTGGAATGTGTTGCTGGGAATAGAAGGCTTTCCTTATAAAGACAGATTGTATAGGCTGATTTTACTTTCAAGCTGGAACATAGGAGGCTGACCTTATAAAAGCTTATAAAATGATGAGGGGCAGAGACAAGGTAAATAGTCAGAATCTTTCTCCTGAGGTAGTGGTGTCTAAAACCAGACTCTCCTACCTCGGGTTTAGGTGAGAGGGGAGACATTCAAAGGAAATCTGAGAGGGAAGTTTTTCATTCAGTAGGTGGTGGTTAAATGGAATGTGCTGCCAGAGAAGGTGGTAAAGCCAGATACAATTGGAATGCTTAAATCTGTTTTGACAGGTACTTCAATAGGAAAGGAGTTGAGGAGTTGCGTGGGCAAATGGGATTTGCATGGACATTATGGTTGGCATGGGTGAGTATGGCTTGTTTCTGTGCTGTGTGTGTCATAGTGGGGGCGCTGGGAGGTGGACCCAAATGCAATACACAGACACTGAGGTACTAAGAACAGGACTAGGATTATCAAGGTAGCAAGGTGTGACAGGAAGAAACGATGCTGGACATGACACAGGACCTGGACGAGACAAGGGTTCACGGCCTGGGCTAGGACTTGACTAGGATAGCGGAACCAGGACATGGAACTTGGAACTAGGAACTAGGAGCCTGGGCTTGGACTGCGAGCCAGAAACTGGACAAGGACCCGAAACCTAGGTCTTGACTCGGGCTCGGACCCCAGATCTAGGCGAGGACATGATGAGGCTTGGGTTCCTCGAGGCCAGACAAGGCTTGGGTTCCTTGAGGCCAGATGAGGCTTGGGATCTTTGGGACTAGGGTATGGACTCCAAGCCAGAGAATGGGCAAGGACCCAGAACCTGGGACTTAACTGGGGCTCAGACTCCAGAACTAGGCGAGGACAAGACGTGGCTACAGGACAAGGAGAGGCAACATGACTGGACGAGACCCCGAATCCTTGACTTGGTCGAGAGAGAGACAGGAACGCAGAGCCTTGGTCGAGGGAGAGACAGGAACATGGAACACAGAGGCAGGACCCCTCCTTGGGAACAGGACATAGGGCCAGGACTCATACACAGAACACAGAGATCAGTTCCCAACACAAGGTAGCGGCAAATGGCCAGACCTACCTAGTGAAGGCGTGGACACAGAGATGGTTCCCAACACAAGGTAACGGCAAGTGGCAGGACCTACCTAGTGAAGGCGTGGGCACAGAGACAATTCAAAACAATGATAGACAGTTCCATCTCTTCCTCTGGCAATTGAACTTGACAGTGGTGCTGGCAAGGCTTCAGACAAGGCGAGGCTTGAGGAGAAAGGGGCAGGGAAGGGATTCAGACGGGGGGAGAGAACAGGAACGATCCAGCAGCCAGAGGCTGAATCCTGAAGCTATTTATGAAGCTAGCCCAAACGAGAATCAAACATGTAATTCCCTCCCCCTCCCTTCCCCATCCCTATTTTACTCTGCCCGCTCTCCCAGCTGCCTATCACCTCCCTCATGGTTCCGCCTTCTTCCACTACACATTGTGTTTTCCCCTATTCCTCCTTCACCTTTCCTGCCTATCCCCTCCCTGCCTCCCCTCCACCCCTTTATCTTTCCCCTTACTGGTTTTTCACCTGGAACCTACCAGCCTTCTCCTTCCCACCCTCCCCCCAGCTTCTTTATATGGCCTCTGCCCCTTCCCTCTTCAGTCTTGACGAAGGGTTCTGGCCCGAAACGTTGACTGATCGTTTCCATGTTCCTCCAGCTTGTTGTGAGTGTTGTTTTGACCCCAGAATCTGCAGAATATTTTGTGTTTACCAAACGAGAATCAGCTGCCTCAACAGCAACTGGGGAAAACCGGCAAACCTGGAATAAGGAGCATGGACCGGACCGTGAACCGGAATGTGGATTTCACGGACTGGACTATGACAGTAACCCCCACTCCCTGCTCTATGGGAGCCTCCTGTTGACCCAAAAGGCTTCCCCAGACTATGGATGACATGGGCAGGTGAGGGGGGGGGAGGTCATTCAACAGGAGAGAACCCAGGATAGCAAGAGTTAAATGACAGTGTCTATGTCGCTGGGACCAAGTCTGGCTGGACTGTTCTGTCATAGTGGGGATGCTGGGAGGTGGACGCAAATGCAAGACACAGACACTGAACTACTAGGAACAGGACTACGATTATCAAGGTAGCAAGGTGTGACAGGAAGAAACAATGCTGGACATGACAGGCCCTGGACGAGACAAGGATTCAGTGCCCAGGCTAGGACTTGACTAGGATAGCGGAACCAGGACGTGGAACTTGGAACTAGGAACTGGAGCCTGGGCTTGGACTCCGAGCCAGAGACTGGACAAGGACCCAAAACCTATGTCTTGACTTGGGCTTGGACCCCAGATCTAAGTGAAGACATGACAAGGCTTGGCATCCTCGAGGCTTGGGATCTTCGGGACTAGGGTATGGACTCTGAGCCAGAGACTGGGCAAGGACCCAAAACCTGGGACTTGACTCAGGCTCGGACTCCAGAACCAGGTGAGGACAAGATGTGGCTACAGGATGAGGAGAGGCAACAGGACTGAACAAGACCCGAAAGCCTTGACTTGGTCGAGGGAGAGATGGGAATGCAGAGCCTTGGTCGAGGGAGAGACAGGAACATGGAACACAGAGAAGGGACACCTCCTTGGGAACAGGACGTAGGGCCAGGATTTATACACAGAACACAGAGAGACAGTTCCCAACACAAGGTAGCGGCAAACAACCGGACCTACCTAGCGAAGGCATGGATACAAACAGTTCCCAACCCTTGGTAGTGGCAAACGGCCGGACCTACCGAACGAAGGCAAGGACACAAAGACAGATCCCAACACTAGGTAGTGGCAAACGGCCAGACCTACCTAGTGAAGGTGTGGACACAGAGACAGTTTAAAACAACGATAGACAGTTCCATATCTTGCTCCAGCAATTGAACTTGACAGTGGTGCAGGCGAGGGTTACAGGCGAGGCAAGGTTTCAGATACAGGTTGTAGGGGCATGGCAAGCCTTCAGGAGGAAGGGCAGAGAAGGGATTCAGACAGGAGGTGAGAACAGGAACAATCCAGCAACCAGAGGCTGAATCCTGAAGCTATTTATGAAGCCAGCACAAACAAGAATCAGCTGCCTCAACAGAAACTGGAGAAAACCGGAAAACCTGGAATAAGGAACATGGACTGGACCATGAACTGGAATGTGGATTTCACTGACCGGACCATGACAGTTTGTCTCTAGTAGCAAGCTCAGAAAATAAACTTAGAAAGTTCATACCTTAGAAAATTGTATTGCAAATTAGTTGAGTTAACATCAAAACAAATCTAAGTTTGTAGAATTTATTAGAGATCTTTAAGGTGTAACAGGTTGGATGGATAAAGCACTGAAAAGTGAATTGGAGACCAAAATCAGATAAACCACATTCTTATGGAATGGCAAAGCAGATTTGAGGGGATGGCCTTCTCCTGCTCAAATGCATATTATGTGCAGTGGTGATTTCAGTAGCAGAATGGGAGGAAAATGCGTTGACATATGCTCTCCAAAGTTGTTTTGGACTTCTGTGTTTGGCTAAATGTACAGAAATCCAAAACAATCCAAGTCATGAATGGCTGATAGCCAGAACTTCCCTATGGAAATGCTGATTTTCAATCAGCTCAGTTCAGTGAAAATGTTGACTTCTGCTGACTGTACAGAAGTCTGAGATCAACATGCTTAAAAAACAGACAGTCCTGTGCAGTCCAATGTGAAAAATTCAGGTTTTATCACTAAGGCACAGAGGATTAATGTTCCAGAGGGCTTTTGTAGAAGGCTATAAGTTTAACCCTGCTATCAACTGAATGATCTGGGAATAAAACTTAGGGAAACTTAGACTTCCAACATTTGGAAAACTGCATTTATTTTACTTTAGTATGTGGCAAATAACACACAACTAATGGATTAATTGAACAAAAAACATACAACGTAACATCAGTACAGTGTTTAAAACAGTATCAGTATAAATAGCAGGAAATGAGTATTTATATGGAATAAGGTTTAGAGACAAAACTTTTCAAGAGGAGGTTGAATGAATGGAGATAGGTAAGTATGTGTTTGTGTGGAATGGTGAGCTAAAAGTGGATGGTTTAGTTTCTGCAAAATATACTTATATTAGTGGGTTATTGATGGCAGCTTTGCAGCCACTCAGACAGCAGACTCCTAATTAGAACCACCACTATTTTATTGTGATACCATTTGATATCAGTCCCTCAAGCTCACTACCTCCATCTCCAGAGATGCATGCATCTGAGTTCTTGGCTACAGATGGAACTTTTACACTAAATATCTGCTGTGTTCTCTGAATTTCCTGTCATTGGCACAAGATCGATGGCTGCTATGCGAGTGGCCATCTTCAGCCATTTGCTGCCTTGTTCTCTTAGGGTTCTGCTGCTTCATACCTTGAGAAAACTACACACAAATCAAGTACTTTCCTGGGTTCTGGCAGAGCTGGCGGGGTTCAGTTCCAAGCCCATAATGATGAGAACAGATGTTACACTGTTGACTTTGGAGAACATAGCACAGCAGAGTTTGCTTTGCTGGAAACAGTGTATGTTGCATGCAAGTGTGAAGAGGCACCAGCAGTAAAGCCAGAAGAATAAGCCCCAAGATTCGGCAATTCCTTTCTATAAATTCGTATTCTATACACATAATTCGCCATGGTGACCTCACCAAAGAAACTAAAAGCCTTTGATTTCTGAGCCCAACTTTAGTTGAGGTATTTCTGCTTCTGTATGTACAAAGGGACTTTCTTGTCATAATTGTAGAGAATTAATATCCTGCTTCCGTAACTATCTATGTTATTAACAGAGTTAGCTTCTAAAGAAACCCATACCGGACAGTCTACATGATTAATATAATATACCCAAAACGTAAGAAATCGTATATTAACTGCCCAGTAATAAAACCTAAAGTTAAGTAAGGCTAAACCTCTAGAATTTTTAGATTTTTGAAGATGAACTTTATTTAATCGAGGACATTTATTTTTCCATATATAAGAGGACAAAATAGAATCAAGAGAGTCAAAAAAGGATTTAGGAATAAAAATGGGTAAAGCCTGAAAAAGATATATAAATTTAGGTGGAATATTCATTTTAATAGAACTAATTCATCCAATCAACGATATTGAAAGAGGTGATCAATTTAATCATATCCTTTTTACATGGTTCAATAAAGTAAGAAAGTTTTCTCTAAACAGGTGTTTGTAATTCTTAGTGACTGTTACACCCAGATAAGTAAATTGATTCCTTCCAGTTTTAAAAGGGAGATTAGTATTAATTGATACCAAATTATTTAAAGGAAATAATTCACTCTTACGTAGGTTTAATTTATATCCTGAAAACTGTCTAAAACGGGAGAGTAAAGAAAGTACGCAAGGTAACGAGGTCTCAACATCAGAGATAAAAAAACAATATATCATCAATGTAAAGCGAGATTTTGTGAGTAATACCTCTCCTTAAAATACCACAGATATCATTAGATTCTCGAAAAGCAATGGCTAGGGGTTCTAAAGCTAAATCAAAAAGCAAAGGACTCAACTGACAGCCATGTCTAGGTCCACAGTGAAGTTTAAATGTTTTGGAATTTTGAAAATTAGTAAGAACCCGAGCAGAAGGAGGTAGATGAAGTAATTTAATCCATTGAATAAAATCTAGCCCAAAATTAAATTTTTCCAAGGTTTTAAAAAAATAATTCCATTCAACTGGATCAAAGGCCTTCTCAGCATCTAAGGATATCACACATTCCGATATCTTATGAGAGGGAGAGTAAGTAACATTTAATACACGGTGTATATTAAAATGGGAATGTTGGTTTTTGATAAATCCAGTCTAATCATCAGAGATAATGGAAGGTAAGATATTTTCAATCCTACGAGCCGGAACTTTGGAAAGGAGTTTAGTATCAACACTGAGTAATGAAATTGGTCTAAATGAAGAGCATTCAGTTGGGTCCTTGTTCTTTTTTAGGATAAGAGAAATAGAAGCTTCATAAAAAGATTGCGGCAAGCTACCCAATTTAAAAGATTCCAAAAAGACTTAGTATAACTGCGGTATAATTAATGAGGAAAAAGCCTTATAAAATTCTCCAGAAAATCCATCTGGACCCGAAGCCTTCCCCGAGTGTAATGAACGTATAGCCTCGGCAATTTCCTCATAAGAAATGGGTTGATTCATCTGTTTGCAATTATCTGCAGAAAGTGCAGGGATATTTAATTGATCTAGAAAATTATTCATTACAGTACTATCTTTAGGGGAATTAGAACTATAAAGTTTAGAATAGAATTCTCTAAAGGTATCAACAACACATCTTTTATATAAAACAGGATCTAGAGCTATAGCATATTTTTGATCTAATTGTTTCAATTGATTGGCTAATTCAGTTCTTTCTTTATTAGCTTTATCCTTAACACTCGCAGTGTAAGAAATAAATTGTCCTCTAATCTAGGCCTTGAAAGTATCCCATACAATAAGATTTAAAGTCTCTTCCTTTTTATTCTCTTCAAAAAACAAAATAATATGCCTCTCTAGAAATTTAAAAAGTTTCTTATCAGATAACAAAGTTGTATTAAAACGCCAAAGTCTGTTTGTTTGAGGAAGACCAGGGAGATTTAAAGATAGAAATATAGGAGCATGATCTGAGACAGCAATCTCTTTATATTCACAGGAACCAACTGATGAAATCATTTGACTATCAATAAAAAAAAAATCAATCCTGGAATATGTATGATGGACATGGGAAAAAAATTACTCCCTATCTAAAGGATGTAAAAAACACCAAACATCAATGATACCACACTTCCATAAAAATGATTGAATAAACAAAGCTGATTTATTAAGAGACATTGGTTTAGAAGATGATTGGTCTAAAATTGGATCTAGCCAACAGTTAAAATCTCCTCTCATCACCAGAGAATAAAGACTTAGATCTGGTAAAAATGAAAAAAAAATGCTCAAAGAATCCTGGATCATCTACATTTGGGGCATACACATTGGCAAATACTATTATTTTATTATCTAGTTTTCCTGAAGCTATAACAAAACGTCCATTGGTATTTGACACTACTTTATGTTGGATAAAGGAAAGTGTATTATCTATAAGAATCGAAACCCCTCTAGATTTGGCCTGAAAAGATGAATTAAAACAAAGTTCTTTCCAATGGCTAAGAAAACGTAAATTACCACATTTGCGTATGTGCGTTTCTTGTAAGAAAATAATAGGGACCTTAAATTTCTTAAAATGAGCAAAAATCTTATTACATTTAATGGGTGATTTAACCTTTTCATGTTAAAACTGAGTAAATTAATATTTCGGTCCATTTTTAATATTATTTAAAGGAAGGGTCAAAATGTAAGTTAAAACCAACCCATAAACCTTGAGAAATGGTAACCAAGCAACAAGTTGGCTAAAACTTCGAAAACAGCTTCTGAGACAAAAAAACCATACCCCCGCCCACCTCCCAAAGAAAGAAGGCCAACCAATAGAAAGCCAGCATCTACAACTATGGATAAACCCCCAAAAAACCTGGTGATCGCTCCAATTAGTTTCAAGGTTATTTATATTCCAACCTCGACAAAACAATATCCAAACGAGAAGTTCAATTCTCGTATATCAAAAATACAGCATTAAAAATACAAAAGGAAATTAGTTACGAAAGTTTCCCAAAAATAAAAGATGCAAGTATTCATACAGAAAGACATTAAACATTAATCTTATATCTTCATGAAAAAACAGACTAAGCAGTTAGCCTTCAAATTTAAAAAATCTTTGTGCTTCAGCATTCAAATGAAACCATTTGAAGGATCCATCTTTAATGAGATTCTTAGTCAAACTGGGTGGCCAAGGGATGGCTTGAAACCCTTGTTAAAAAAATTCCAACAAGGTTTGTTTAAACTTAGCATGTCCCTGCATAACCTCAAACGAATAATCTGTGAGAATCTTAATATTCCAACCTGTTACCAAGCATGCCCCTTCGATGGGATCCATGAATTAAATGTTTCTCATTTAATCTTGTGTCTTCATGTAAAGACAAATTAAACAGCTAATCTTCGGATTTTAAAAACCTTTGTGCTTCAACAGTCAAACGAAACCATTCGAAAGATCCATTTTTAAGTGTGATTCTGAGTTAGGCTGGGTAGCGAAGGGAAGGCTTGAAACCCTTGTTCAAAAAACACGGACATAACTTCTTTGAATTTAGCACATTCCTGCATAACCTCAGGCGAGTAATCTTTGACAATGCTAATCTAATGGCCATTATAGTCAATCATGCCTCTTCGACAAGATTCGCGAATTAATGGTTCCTTTGTTTTAAATTCATGAAAACAGATTATTACTGATCTTGGTCTATCTCCCTTAGGTCTAAACACGGGAGATCTGTGAACTTGATCAATCATGGGCAAAGATGTCAAAACTTCCGGAAATAATTCTTGCAAAATGTTTGTAAAAAATTCCATAGGATGATGACCTTCGATTAATTCTTCGAGACCCCGAACCCATAGGTTGTTTCTTCTACTTCTATTTTCTAGGTTGATCATCTTCTGTCTTAACTTTGCACTGGACTTCGATTGCTTTTCACAAAGCTTTTGCAATTCATCCACTTCTGTTTCCAGAGGCGACAAAATTGCTTCACTATTTTTTATACGTTTATCGTGTTCATTAAGAGTTTGTTGAATAGAATCCAATTTACTATCGATTTGTTTGAACTCAGAGCTGAATTGTGAAACTTCTCAGAGGCTTCTCGTGTATGACTTTGCAGCAAATCCATAATAGAATCCAAAGAAGCAGGGAGATCATCCTTTTTAGTACTTCTGGCACTCCTTCCAGCCATATTGAAAGAATATCACACTTAAAAAAGAAGTTTCAAGACAGGTTGGAAATAGTAAGGTAACTAGAATTGGAGCAACGGCAGACTGCTGTTACTCCATCAGCCACCACCAGGAAAATCACAATTTCCAACAGTTATAAGTTCATAAAGACTTCGGGGTTATAGGTATACTTCCACACTGTTAAAGAAAAATGGCCTGCATTTTACAGGCTAACACATAGGGTTGATCTATTTGTGTAGTCAGTCACAAAGATTGGTGGCTTCCATTTTTTGATTATCATAGGAATTTACACAATATACTCAACCCTAAACTTTCAATGTTCTCACAGACCTTTTGTTGATAGAACTTTACTGAACTTCTTGATACGTGCTATATATACATAAATGAGCCATTAGAGATCCTTATCAAAGCTTGCATTAATAAGTTGATCATTAACCTTAATGTTAAATTTTCTTAATTTTCACACATTATTGCTAGTGGCATAGACACTATTTAACTTCCCTCTTCTAATGGCTCATCAGGTTCAATAAATGAAAAACAAAAACCGCAGATGCTAGAAATTGGAAATAAAAAACAAAAAGTGCTTCTGTGGAAAGTAAACTGAATTAGCATTTCAGGTCCAAGCCCCTTTGTCAGAACTGGCCGAGTGAGAAAAGAAGCATATCTTCTCTCTTTTCCAATTCTGATGAAGGGTTTCAACTTGAAATATCAAGTATGTCTCACTTTCCACAGATGCTGCCTGACCTGGTTTTGGAATTTTCTATTTTTATTTCTGAATTGTGCAAGCCTCTCCTTTGTGGCTCTATTATCAGTGTTGCCCTTATTTTGAGAACCTGTTTATCTGACAATATTCTGGCTTGTCACCTAGGATCTATCCGTATGTACTGTGACATTTTCACAGCTTGAGCATTTCACTATTCTGGACCTGCTGTTTCAGTGATGGATGTTTCAAAGGTTCAAAGGTACAATTTAATGGCAGAGAAATGTATGCAATATACATCCCGAAATGCTTTTTCTTCACAACCGTCCATGAAAACAGTGAAGTGCCGCAAAGAATGAACGACAGTTAAACATAAGAACCCCAAAGTCCCCCCCAGCTCCCCTCCCTCCTGTGTGTAAATGGCAGTGAGCAACAATCCCCCCTCCCCCCCACTGGCAAAAAAAAGCATCAGCACCCACCACCGAGCACTCAAGCGTGAGCTAAGCAATAGTAAAGACACAGACTTACAGTTACCCCAAAGACTTCACGTTTCACCCAGCATTCGACATGCCACAGACTCTTTCTCTCCCTAATAAGGGAGAAAGAGATGTCTCCATTTGCCCTGTGAGTGGGGAGACATAACTAACAACTCCCACCATAGGAAGCAGCCTCTCTGCTGGTTAAAAGTCCATTAGGTCACTTTTTTTGAGTTCTGTGTCTGAAGATCGCAAAGATTCCGGGTCTTCGGGCCCACAGCAGTAGATTTTCCAACTCTTCCAAAGACATACGGGTCTCCTGCTGTGACACCTACCCTCCACCCGCCTGTCTCCAGAGCTCTGAGATCTCAGGCTTCCGGATTCAAGCCGGACTCTCAGGCTGAACCCTTGGCATGCCGAACAACGGCCAGTCCTGAGACCCTGACATTGGAAAAGGTAACATTTATTACCCATCCTATAGGAGAAAGGGAAGGAGGAGGGAACCTCGGGCGAAGTAATAATGAGAAGAAGTAAAAAGCCAGAATGGGTAATTTGTTTACTGAAAAGAGCGATCAATATTCATGCCATCAGGTTGGAGGCTATCCAGACAGACTATAAGGTGTTGCTTCTCAACTTGATAACATTATCAAGTGGCCCTTGCTCATTATTGATCTACTCACTGATGCCTAGACTGGGCTTCACCAGAAACATACAGCTTGAGATTTCATGCTACCTTGGTGCTAACATGATAAAGTCTGGTCCAATTATGGACTAAAGTGACAGCCTTCCAGATCAAAACAGCATTTGACTGAATGTATTGTCAAGGGACTCTGACCAAACTGAAGTCCATAGCTATCAAGGGGAAAATACTTAAATGACTGGCATTACACCTTGCACACAGGAAGATGGTTGTGGTCATTGGATATTAACAATCCCAGACTCAAGAGATCGCTGTTGGAGTTCCTCAGAATGGTGCTCTTTGTTCAGCCATTTTCAAGTATCTCTTCAATGAAAACAACAGGAATTCTGCAGATGCTGGAAATTCAAGCAACATACATCAAAGTTGCTGGTGAACGCAGCAGGCCAAGCAGCATCTATAGGAAGAGGCGCAGTCTTTGATGTATATCTCTTCAATGACCTTCTTTGCAATATGGGACAAGAAGAGGGGATGATTAAACATGGTCACATAATATTTAATTCCATTTACTGCTTGTCAGCAACCAAATCAGCCCATATCTGATGCACCATGACCAGGACATGCCCAGGCATGGGATAATAAATGCCAAGTTACACTTGGGCTACAAGTATGCAAAATAATAACTATTTCCAGCAAAAGAGAGATTAATAAACTAAACATGGCATTCTGTGGAGTTAGAATTACAGAAACCCTATCATCAACATCCTGATGACTACCATGGATTAAAAATATAACAAGTCCATTCACAAAAAAACTGCATCTACAAAACTAAATTAGAAATTATCTGTTCTATAGCATGTGATTCACATCCTTACATTCCATGAATGAAGATTTATACTTCCCATTGTATGGAAAGTACAAATCTTTAGCATGATGGAATTCCCTCCACTTTTATAGAAAGTTACCACTCCAGCATCACTCATCCATTGCAGGAGAAAGTAGCTCATTTAAATGGGACTTCATCCATCACCCAAAACATTCATTCCCTTCATGCCAGTGCGCAATGCCTGAAGTCTGTGCCACCTGCAAACTGATTGCAATTATTAACCAGGGCCACTCTGCCAGCCCTTGTTAAAGCCATGACTTCTGACAACAAGAAGGACAAGTGCAGCAGTTGCACTTCTATATTCCCTTTGCAGTCATGCACCATCCCAATCAGATATATACAGGTCCACAATCCCTTATACGAAATCCTTGGGGCCAGTTGCATTTTGGAATTCAGAATTTTTCGGATTTCAGACCCCCCCCCCAACAATACCAAAAGACACGTATGCTCAAGTCCCTTATTTAACCTGTCTCAGTGCAGTGGACTTTAGGACCCGGCGGCACACCAAACATATGCACATCCTCCCGTATACTTTAAATCATCTCTAGATTACTTATAATACCTAATACAATGTAAATGCTATGTAAATAGTTGTTATACTGTATTGTTTAGGGAATAATGACAAGAAAAAAATTTATTTCCAACAAAAACATTCAATAAAACATAAAAATATACAGCTTCAAACGAATCGAATCAAACACATGGTAAATGACTTATTGGAATAAATGTAGAACGCCACTGTCACTATAAAACTTCAGTAACTTGTCTTTCTGTTTATTTAAATTGTATACAGTGGTAGTTCCGACACTATTTTCTTCAGTAAGATGCCGCACAGACATACCACGATCAAGCTTCTGTAATAACTCCACTTTCTGCGTTACTGATAATGATAGATGCTTCCTTCTCTTTTTCTCATTGTTACACATAGGGGTATCTGCAGCTCTTTTTGACATTTTCACAGTGAAATTAAACACAAAGTCAACAGTGAACATAAAATATCAGCGAACAGCAAATGCACATGTAACCAGTACGAGCGCTGATCCACAACTGACGCCTGGCGGCCTCTGCTAGTGCTGCCACATCACACCTGAGTGACGTCAGCTGTCGGTGAAAAAAACTTCAGTTTTCGGAGCTTGTTGGGTAAAGGAATGTGCACCTGTACTGTTGCTCTACTTCACAAATGTACTGTATTTCAACAGTTTGTTTCACCTCCTAAACACTAGGCTTCTAATAGATTGTGGTTCTCTTCCTGAAGTCTAGTGAATAGGTTTTCAGCTGCTAACGTTCCAACTCTGAAAGGTCCATAAATAGATTCCTAACAGCTAAGGCTCCACCTCCCAGAACCAAATGGATAGGCTTCATGCAACTACTGTTTTGCCTGCCACATCCCAGTGAATTGGCTTCATGAAGCCAATGTTTAACTGCCTGGACTGTAGTAGGCAAGCTTCCAACAAAGATTATTTTGCCACCCAAAATACAGTGGTTAAACTTCTAACAGCTGACGTTGTACCTCCCTGAGACCAGCTTGCAATCGTGAGCATTTCTAAGTTCAAAGTTCAAATTTCAAAACATGTCACTGTACACAATCTCAAGATTCATTTTCTTGTGGGCGTATTCAGTAAATCCAAAAAACACAATGGAATCTGTGGAAGACCGTTACCCAACAGGACGGACAAACAGCCAGTATGCAAAGGACAACAAATGTGCAAATACAAAAAAACCCCACAATAAATAAATAAGCAATAAATATTGAGAACATGAAATGAAGAGTCCTTGAAAGCGAGTCCATAGGTTGTGGGAAGTGTTCAGTGATGGGATGAGTGAAGCTGAATGAAATTATCTCCTTTGGTTCAAGAGTCTGATGGTTGAGGTGTAATAACTGTTCCTGAGCCTGGTGGTGTGACTCCTGAGGCTCCAGTACCTTCTTCCTGATGGCAGCAGTGAGAGCAGAGCATGGCCTGGGTGGTGGGGGTCCCTGATGATGGATGCTGCATCTCGGCGACAGTGCTCTGTGTAGGTGTGATCTACGGTGAGGAGGGGGTTTTACCTGGGATGGACTAGGCCATATCCACTGCTTTCTCAGGATTTTCTGTTCAAAAGCATTGGTGTTTCCATACCAGAACCCACAAAAAGACTGGTAGATTGCGTAGTGTGTCCCCCTCATGTCAGTGGATGAGGTTCCAGCTGATAGTGATTCAACTCTAAATGCCTCACAATTTATTTCCACTCCTAAATAAACACCCAGCCTTGAGAACTTCTGCCGTTGGTCCAGTGCAGGGCCACTGCCAGCAGCCAGAGGGACACATAGGACCTTAAATGTAATAACTTTCAGATATGTTCTTAGGCACATATTATGAAAATACCTGGACACTCCTAAAGTTCTTAGGGATTCTTTACTTTTACTGACAACATCAATGAGAATAGATGGTTGAAAGGGGGAAGGTTTATGCTGATACTGTTGAGACCTGTTGATCGGTCATTCTCCCAAACTAGTTCCATCGTCAAGTTACACCATCTGCAGCTTAATTCCACCTGATGCCTTGGTTACTATTCAGCCAAGCTAGAATACTAAGTCCCCAGTGGTTATGGCACTTAACCCTTGATCACTGGCTTCCTAATTTGCTTCTATTCCAGTCCCCATTCTTCCATTATTTGATTCCTTGAGTTCTTTTTATTTATGTTCGTCCATCGGTGTCGTCGATGAAGACCTCGACATCATTGATGGTGTCGAGATTCGCGCATGATTTGGAATTAAGTGAGGGAGAATTGCGCAGCGTCAACCTCACTCTCTCTTCCCAATTCCCATCTGGATCCAGTGGCAAGACAGAGTCGAGCCAGCTGGAGATGGGACTAGGCGCAGTGGATGACCAGGACATCTTCTGTGTCTTGTCCTGCTCTACGCGTTCAACGACGCTTGCAGAGACCGCCTTCTTGAATGTTGGACCTTCCACTGGTCTCATCCGCTCAATCCGCCGGAGCCTGTCTTCACATGCTGGGATAGACAACTCCCTATCTCACCGAGGGTTTGAGACCCATCGGCTACCCTCACCTGGTTTAGCCGGCTTGTCGAAGCCGTTGCCCGGGATGTGGCCGCTGTCGCATGCAAACAGCTACGGGGAGCCACAGGTGAGAACTGAGTGCCAGGTGGGGACCAAAGGTGGACTAACTGCCTTGAAAAGGATGTGACATGTTCCCCGACCAGAGGTGCTACCCCTCCCTGACACCCCATGCACCCCTTGACTTCTTTAGCTCCCCAACAGAGACCTCATCTTTACGATATTTCAACAAATCCCTTGCACATTCAAGCCAGCTGAACTACACCAGGCCCTGATCAAGCCTTGGACATTTCCCCTTATGCCCAGACCCCAATCAGGCCTGCACTCTCACTTCTCCTCCAGCTGGACCTCTCGTCTGGGGTAACCTTGTCTGGAACTTTGACCTCTGACACTCTGTCCTCCCTGAATCCCTGGCCTGAGTTCTGTTTGTTATATTTTTCTTCACCTGTTCCACAGGAAAGTATAATAGTGATTTAGAGGTGGTGAAGACCTTGAGCCCTTGCTCATGCTGAAATTTACCGGGGCAGTGTCGCTGATGAACTGGTTGTTGGCTCAACACATCTGGTGTGCTCTTTTTTGCGTTTGTCATTTTATTTAGACCCTAGATTCGAAAAGTAGGACCAAAAGAGGACATGGACAAAAGCAGGCATTGTGCCGATGAACAGAAAGGCATCCTTCAGCGTTGTAGTTATTATGTTTACATTAGAGAAGAATAGCACAGCAGAAACAACATCATTGCCACAGACCCTGACACAAACAAGATGACGCTGAAACATCAGCAATGGCAGGAACAGAGAGAGCAGGTCACAAGTGAACTAAACAAACCCCTGTCTTGTTCTTATAAAGCCGAACGTAATGGAAAGCCATAGGTTGCAACTTAGATCCCACTGCTGGGCATAACTGGTAACTCGTTAGCAAAGAAAAGTTATATAATGTTCCATGTATTGGTTAAATAAAACATAATAAATTTGATGCAAACCAAAACGAGTTCTGTCAGTATGTAAATAAGAAGTAAGTAATATGATATGAAATTTGTAAACACAAGGAAATCTGCAGATGCTGGAATTTCAAGCTACACACATAAAAGTTGTTGGGGAACGCAGCAGGTCAGGCAGCATCTATTGGAAGAGGTACAGTTGACGTTTCGGACCAAGACCCTTCATCAGGACTAACTTAAAGAAGAGCTAGAAAGAGATTTGAAAGTGGGAGGGGGAGGGCCCATCCTCTGGGTTTCTCCCCCTCCCCCTTTTCTTTCTCCCTGGGCCTCCCCTCCCATGATCCTCTCATATCCCTTTTGCCAATCAACTGTCCAGCTCTTGGCTCCATCCCTCCCCCTCCTGTCTTCTCCTATCATTTCGGATCTCCCCTCCCCCTCCCACTTTCAACCCTCTTACTAGCTCTTCTTTCAGTTAGTCCTGATGAAGGGTCTCGGCCCGAAACGTCAACTGTACCTCTTCCTAGAGATGCTGTCTGGCCTGCTGCATTCACCAGCAACTTTTATGTGTGTTATATGAAATTTGTGATCAGTGAAAGCTAATACTTCTAATGAATTCTTTATGTACAACTTTCAGGAGCAGACTTGCCTATTCTAAATGAATTAACATAAGAGTGAAAATATTTCACACAAGCAAACATTCTTTATGATGTTCCAAGCCCTTGTATTCAGTTTAAAAACTTTCATATCTTTTAGGTAAAATCATTATATACAATATGTAATTATTGTATTGTATATATGTAATTATTGGATTGAAAGTCTTTGTTGAGGGCTGGCTGGTGGCGCAACGACATCAGCGCCGGACCCGGGAGCGGAGGTTCCCAGGTTCGAAACCAGTCGGGTCCACTCCCGAGTATGCTTGCTATCCGTGCCGGGTTGAGTGTCGAGATCGCAATTCGACCTCATAAAACAAAGGGAAAATACTGTGAAACTGTCTGTGTGAGGAGTGGCGCGCCACACAGTCTCTCTCTCTCGCTCCGTGCCTTGTAAAAAGCCATGAAAAAGACATCATCACGGACACATGCACGCACACGCAGACGCACAGGCACAGACTCGCACACACGCAGGCACACACCAAAAAAAAAGAGGAAGTCTTTGTTAAAGAATATTACTTCTGTCATTTGGACGTGACTCTGATGGAATCTTGATTTTGTTAAATGCAGTATACGAACCTTGCTTCACTGGCACAGCCCTAGAGTTAAAATCGGAAATGATCACCACAATCTATATCAGTCCAATCCACATAATAATTCAGAATGTATTAAGTAACCTGCTGGTCTTTGACTACCCACCAGGCAGGTAGAGTGTAAACTAAGTTCCTTTGTACATTGTTTCATATGATAAGACTATGAGATAGAGAAGCAGAATATGGCCCATTAAGTCTACTCTGCCATTTTATCCTAGCTGATCTATTTTCTCTCTCAGCCCCAATCTCCTGCCTTCTCACTGTATCCCTTCATGCCCTGAATAATCAAGAATCTCTTAACCTCCACAGCCACCTATAGCAATGAATTCCACAGATTCACCACTCTTGGCTAAAGAAATTCCTCCTCATCTCTGTTCACCAGAGGCCTCAACATTACATCCTTCCTTTATGTTCTAGTCTACTC
Source organism: Mobula hypostoma (assembly GCF_963921235.1). Lineage (NCBI taxonomy): Eukaryota > Metazoa > Chordata > Chondrichthyes > Myliobatiformes > Myliobatidae > Mobula > Mobula hypostoma. The sequence continues at coordinate 82,267,503 of NC_086100.1, read as the reverse complement.
AAAATAAATGCTAACATTGCATTTGCCTTCCTCACCACTGACTCAGCCTGCAAACTAATCTTTAGGGAATCCTGCACTAGGACTCCCAAGTCCCTTTGCACCTCAGGTTTTTGAATTTTCACTCCATTTAGAAAATCTAGCAATTCAAAAACTTCTAAATTACAAATGCATGATGCAAGTTGTTTTAATAGCACCTTAAAATAATTATTCTTGGAGCTAATATAAAATGAGGAAATAAGTAATGGGAGTGCTATACCACTGATGATTAGCTGAGAAAAGCTAATCACTTTACTCTGAAAGTTTTGGCTGATGAAATGAGGAAATGATGGAAACTGTTTAAAAGGCTGCTCTGTAATATCGGTTTTAGCAATTTGCACTCACTGCTGACAATGAGGCATGAATGCTCCACTTGAATGTTTGAGTTTACCATGGGTCAGATTTATACAGCAGAGAAATGGCTCCTTCAGCTCATCTGTGGTGCATGAAAATCCTCAGGAGCCTAGCAGTTTCTGAGACATGCGAACCACCCATTTGGCACCAGCAATCGTTCCATGGTCAATGTCATGATGATCATATTTCTTCCCCCATTCTGTTGTTTGGTCTGAACAACAACGGAACCTCTTGACCATGTCTGCACGCTTTTATGCATTGAGTTGCTGCCACATGATTGGCTAATTAGATATTTACATTAACAAGCAGGTGTGCAGGTGTACTTAATAAAGTGGCCACTGAGAGTATATATCTCTATCAGGTCGTCTTCAGTCTCCTTTGCTCCAGGGAAACAAAGACCATGGATTCCAGTTAATTGGGACAGCCACTTACTTAGGACATTTTGGTCATGGAGAAACAGTATCAGGGTAACTGGAATCCTTCAATGCTGGCTGATTATTGTTGGATGCTTAAGCAAGGAGCCTCAGACACTGAGTACAAATGAAAATCATCAACAAAACATTTTTAGCTTAATAGGACTATTGCAAAGTGCCGGCATCATTATGCAATTAAATGCATTATAACCAATAAAAGCTAATTTCTTGTTTTTTCCGAATTCCTATGTAATACAGGTAGATTGAAATTATATTTGTGTTCAGCTTCAGAATCAGAATTCGGTTTATTATCACTGGTGTGTGTCGTGAAATTTGGTAGCAACAGCAGTTCAATGCAATACATGATAATATAGAAGGAAAAGAAGTAAACCAATTACAGTAAGTATATATGTATGTGTGTGTGTATATATAATAGATTATATATATAATAGATCAAAATACTGCAAAAACAGAAATAATATATATATAAAAAAGTGAGGTTGGGTTCAATGTCCATTTAAGAATTTTATGGCGGAGGGGAAGAAGCTGTTCCAGAATCACTGAGTGTGTGCCTTCAGGCTTCTGTACCTTCTTCCTGATGGTAACAGTGAGAAGAGCTTCAAGTGGTCTTTCATGAACAAAAGAAATTTCTGAGGAAACAATGCTTTCAAAAAAATATGTTGTTCAGTGTAACTATTAGGAACTTATATACAATACAGTTTTATAGTACTGTGGTAGTATTGGTAGTTTTCTAATTTGTTCTGTATTTCATTTAAATACATAATTTGTTAGTTTGTCTTTTTATACCTTTTTAACTATTTCCATAAATCTTTGGCCAATTGGGGCAGCCGCTTAATTGGGCCAAGGTGTACTGGTTCTGATATGCCCCAATGAAATGGAATCCAGTGTACTGCATATCCGATCTCTCCCCATGATGCATGTCCCCCAATTCAGGCAACATCCTGGTGAATCCCTCTACACTCTCTTCATAATACTTCCCGTTACGCATTTTTATTCACATTTGTTCATGTTCCAGCAATTTTCTGCTCTTTGCAGCAAGTTAACCCCAACTATTATTGAAGAACAATAAACTGAAATACAAGCAGCAAATGCAGATGATACTCAACAGGTCAAGTAGCACCTATTGAGAATCTCGACCTATTGTTAGCTCTAACATTTCAGGTCGAGATTTCTTCATCAGAATAGATCTATTTATTGATTCTAAAGCATGCGGCCAGTGCTGGAAAGGCAGCATTTAGTGCCCACCTGTGTTCACAATCAAGAACACAGTAGTGAGGCAGCTTCTTTAAATACTGCCGTCCTTTTGCTGAAGGTAGTCAGAGGGAGTTCTGTGGGATTTAAACAAGTGATGATAATGAAACAACAGTATTTTTCAGGTCAGAACATTGTTCCCTTTTATCTGTAGCTCTTGTCCTTCCTTATTGTCAAGGTCATGGGTTTGGGAAATGATAGGGGACAAGTCTGGGTGAGCAAGTGCTGTGTGTATTATAAATGATATGCAATGTAGCTGCTATGCATCAGTGAATGACTAATTAAATAGTAGTCTATATGTCTAAAATGTACTTTGTATGTGATAGGTTAGCCAGACTTTTAATGCTGAAGGTATCAAAATCACACAGAAGGAATTCATTCCAGATGCTAAAGTAAAATAAAAATTAGAGGGTATGGATGGAGGATTCTGTGTATAAAATTAGAAGGTATTCTGCATGTGCTACAATTCCCGAGGAGATGTTGGATTGCAGAGTGGAGAGAGAGTTTGAAGAGAGTGAGAGGGGCAGTTGGGACATTCTGTGTGCCACAGTTCCCGAGGAGACATTGGAGTGAGTATAATTAGGAACTTGGTAAGGTCCAATGAAAAGTAGTAAGGCCATGGTGGAAAGGCTACTGTGTGTGTGGGCCAGTGTTAGAGTGGGGAGTTCGGCAAGTTGAGCCAAAGGCTGTAGGTAGATTTTTTCATTTAATTTTACTTTCTTTCTTCCTTATTGGACAGTAAGAGCAGTGGGGATGTCAGGCAGGAGAGTGGAATACTCCACTTTTGGGTTGTGGGGAATCAGGGAGAACACCAGTATCTCTGATGACTGCACCTGCAAAAAGTGATTTCAGCTGCAGCTTTTTTCAGACCATGTTAAGGAATTGGAGATGAAACTGGATGAACTCCAGAATTCACATTTTATGGCATATGCCAATGACATTAAACCTGATTCTGATTCTGATCCATTTTGGGAGTATGGGGGGTTAACCGAAAGGGAGGTAGTTGCACCCAAGGTGCAAGACACAGGTAATTGGGTGACAGTCAGGAGGGGAATGGGGATAGGCAGCTAAGACAGTGAGCTGTAAGGGAACAGTGACCACAACTCCTTAAATTGTAAGATAGCTACAGATAAGGATAAGTTTGGATCTTGCAGGAAAGTATTAAACTGGAGCAGGGAAAATTACAAGAGCATTAGGCAGGAATTAATGAGAGTTAATTAGTAACAGATGTTTTTAGGAAAGTCCACATCTGACATGTGGAGGGTGTTTAAAGACCAACTGCACAGAACGCAGAACAGGTATGTTCCAGTCAGAAGGAAGGATGAGGATGGCAAGGTACGGGAACCTAGAATGTCAAGGAAGGTAATAAAATTAGTCAAGAAGAAAAAGAAAACATATGTAAAGCTTAGGAAGCTAGCATCAAACAGAGCCCTTCAGGATGATTAAGAAGCCCGAAAAGAACTCAAGAAGGTAATTAGAAAAGCCTGGATGGGCCATGAAAAGACCTTGGAAATTAGCAGTAAAGAGAATCCAAAGGCATTCTATATATACATCAGGATCGAGAGGATAACTAGGGAGAGGGGATGTGGATGAGGTCCTTACTGGGTACCTTACATTGATATTTACCGAGGAGAATGACATGGAGCAGAGGGAGAACAGTGCAGAGAGTATTAATATGCTAGTGCAGTTTGAAGTCAAGGAGGAGTTGGTGTTGGTCTCTTCAAGAGTATTAAGGTAGATAAGTCCTGAGAGCCTGATGGAATATACCCCAGGTTAGTGACTGAGGCACGTAAAGAGATTACTGTGGCCTTGACCAATATCTTCTTATCCTCTCTGGAGAAAGATTTGGTCCCAGAGGACTGGCGAGTAGCTAACATTGATCTGTTATTCAAGAAGGCATTATAACTGCCTGTTACATCACTGGCACTTAGGGCAGGAATGAAGTTCCCCATCTCTGTCTGTCCTCGGCCATCTTCTCTACTGTGCCCCAGGCATGGTTCAGGGTTCTTATTTCTGCCTCTATGGTACAGTGCCAAGTTGTCTTTGGTCTCCCACATTTCCTCTGCCCTTCAGGGGCCCAATGAAGAATTGTCTCTTCTCATCGCGTGCCCAGTCCATCTCCAATGCTTCCCCATGATGATTGTGGCCACGTCCTCTTGGTGACACTGTAAGAAGTAGGCTGTGCTTGAAGATCTTTCTTAGCCAGAGAAAAGGGAGGATCTTCCGGAGGCAGATGGTGTGAAATGACGAAAGCTTGGCAAGGTTGCTCTCTGTCATCTGCCGGCATTCTGACCCGTACAAGAGTGTGGACAGAACACAGCTCTGGTGCAGCTTCACCTTGGTGTGGACAGTGGACTTGCTTTATCCCCACGTGTCACTCACTGATCTGAAGATGTTTCTAGCTTTGCTGAGTCTGCTCTGGATGTCATCCTTGGTCCCACCTTCCTGCCGAAGGATGCTGCCCAGGTAGGTGATTCTGCCGCTGCTGGGTAAGTCGACGCCATATGCCTTAACAGGAGGAGGAGACTCCACATTGAGGGCCATGGTCTCAGTCTTTCTCTGGTTGACTCTGAGACCAACCTGTCCACAAGTGTTCTCTTGCATGTGCTGGTGGTGTGTAAGTGAGAACAATGTGAGCTCATCCACAAAGCCAAGGTCCTCCAAGGTTGAGAATCGAGTCCATCCAATGCCTCTCTGCTTATGTTTCATTGCTTGCCTCATAACCCAGTCAATCACAAGGTTAAATAATATCACCAACATCACACAGCCTTGCCTGACTCTTGTCTTGACTTCAAAGCTCAAGTTGCTGTCCCTAACTGTGCAGGTGAAGTTAACATAGAAACTCCAGAGAGCTGGACAGTTTTGGAAAGGAACCTGTATGATCTCAGAATTCACAAGAGGCTCTCGCTGTGGATGTTATCAAAAGCCTTTTCAAAATTCACGAAATTTACATACAGTTGTCTCTAACACTCTGTGCACTGCTCTGTGATGTTACACAGAGTGGTGATCTGGTCAACGCAGCCTCTATTTATCCTGAAGCCAGCTTGCTCCTTCTTCAAGCACACATCGACGGCATCTGTAATCTGATTTTGGCGAGAGTCTCACTGGGCACTGACAAAAGTGTGATGCCACGCCAGTTGTTGCAGTCACTTGGTGCTCCTTTCTTGGGGATCCTAACAATATCTCCCTTTGTCCAGTTCTTGGGTACTTGTCCATGTTCCCAGATCATAGTAAAAGTGGTTGCAGGATGGCCGCTACAACTTTTGGTTCAGCTTTGAAACAGCTCAGCATTCAAATTATAATGTCCTAGAGCCTTGCTGTTCTTTGTGATTTAAATTGCAGGAACAATCTCTTCTTTATTGGGTGGGTCTGTGATGATGTCAAGGTCCTCTGCTGCCACTTGCATGTCAGATTCTTCATTGAGTGGTGTTTCTATTCAGCAATTCTCCAAAATATTCTGTCGACCGTGCTTCTTGCTCTTTCTCAGTTGTCTAAAGCAGACTTCTTATTTCCCATGGGACCACTGGATCTGGCCTGGAACTTTCTGCACCTCAATTCTGAAATTGTTTGTATTTCCCTGGTCACCTTGATTAGCTGCTTCTATGGGCCGCACTGTAAGGTCTTCCATGAAGACTCTCTTACAAGTCTGTTCATTGTCTTGTAAGTTTCAGGTATGCTAGTTAACGTTTCTCCTGAAGTTGTGTTAGCCTTTGCATCTAGCACTTTCTTCTTAATTTTCTTTCTTCTAAGGGTGTCCATGTTTCCTGCTGTATCCATTCTTTGTTCCTCCTTCCAGTTTTGTATCATAGAAAAGCCTCACTTGAAATTTACTCTCCTTGAAGACCGAGGCAATCCATTCCCACATTGTTTCAATTTTATCTACTGTCACATCCTTGTCAAGGCCTTGCAAGGCCTGAAATTTGTTCTTGGGCTGAATGGTGAAGGTGTCTTTGAGCTTCTGAATATCAAAACCTCTTTGCACATGTGTTCTGGTTGCAGTGCTTCTCAGCTTGAGTTTCATCACTGCTACAACAAGGTGGAAATTACTTCCTGTATCCGCTCCTCTCTTCACCTTTACATACCGCAAGGATCGTCTTCACATACCATTGATTATCAGATGGTCAATTGCGTCCATTTAGTGAGCATCATGTCAGTTTGTGGATTTCACAATAAGGAAAGAGGGACCCTCCAGTGACCAGATTGTTCATGGCTCAGAATTCCACCAGTCTTTCACCGTTGTTATTCATCGTTCCACATCCATGACCCTAGTCAAGTGGGAGTTGTTATTTCCCACTTTGGTATTTAGATGCCCCATATTATGTCATGGTGTGGTGTTAACTCTGTGTCCAGTTGCAGGTGGTCATAGAAGATGTCCTTTTCTTCATTGTCACTATTGTTAATTGGAGCATAGCACTGGATCAGTTATGTACCCTTTCAGCTTGACTATCAGCCTCCCGTTGATTGGTTTCCACCACAGCAAGCACTTCTCAATGCCTTTCCTCAAAATGACAGCAACACCATCATGATGCTGACCATCTTCCCTGCCTGAGTAGAAGGCTGTTTCACTGGTTGCTGCCTTTAGTCTGCCAGTCCATCTGCTTTCGCTGATGCACAGTACATATAGGCTGCAACAACACACTTCTGCAGTTATCTGTGCTGGCTTGCCAGTGTTGTACATCAAAGGTTTCAAAGGTACATTTAATGTCAGAGAAATGTATACAATATACATCCTGAAATACTTTTTCTTCACAACCATCCACAAAAACAGAGGAGTGCCTCCAAAGAATGAATGGCAGTCAAATGTTAGAATCCCAAAGTGCCCCCCCCAGCTCCCCCCTCCCACGTGTAAGCAAGCAACAATCCCCCTCCCCGCACTGAAAAAAAAAGCATTGGCACCCGCCACCGAGCACTCAAGCGTGAGCAAAGCAACAGCAAAGACACAGACTTGCAGTTACCCCAAAGACTTCAGGTTTCAGCCAGTATTTGACATACCACAGGTTCTCTCTCTCTTCCTCATCAGGGAGAAAGAGGTGTTTCCGTTTTCACAGCAAGTGGGGAGACATAAAAACCAGCTCACTGGTTTATGATGTTAAAAGTCCGCCACATCGCTTTTTCTTGATCTCTGTGCCCAAAGATCATGAGTCTCTGGGCACACAACCACAGATATTCCGACTCTACCTGACAACACACAGGTCTCCTGCCGTGACACCGAACTTCAATCCATCTGACTCCAGAGCCCCGAGATCCTAGGCTTCCAAAGCCGAGCTGAATACTTCGGCTGAGCCCTTGGCATGCCGAACAACAACAGCCGGTTATGAAACCCCGAGAGCGGGCCCCATTCCCGCAACAAACCGTAGTCAGCGTGTAACTCCGGATCAGGGTCGTCAAAGGGAAAAATAAAGATATTAAAGATGGAAATAGAGCTGTTTCCAAAGATGCAGCAAAGGAGTCACCGTTTAGCACGATTATCACTCTGCTCCGCCTTCTCCACCCATATTACGTGGGATCTGTGCGGGAACCTCTGCTGCTTGTGATGTATATAAATGACCTGGACGAAAATGTAGATGGGTGGGTTAGTAAGTTTGCAGACGATACGAGGATTGATGCTGTTGTGCATAGCATGGGTGACTGGCAAAGAAGCCAGTGAGATGTAGATCAGCTGCAGGTAAGGACAAAGAAATAGCAGATAGATTTAACCCAGCCAAAAATGAAGTGCTGTAGCTTGGTAGGTCAAATGTAACTAGACAGTATGCTATTCAGGCTAGGACTAGTAATAGTGTTGTTGAGCAGCGGGAACTTGGGGTGCAAGTTCCTAACTTTCTGAATGTGGCTACACAGATTGATAGGGTGCTTAAGAAGGCATATGGCATGCTTAGTTTTATTAGTTGAGGCACTGAGTTCAAAAGTCAGGAAGTTATGTTGCAGGTTTATCAAACTCTAGTGAGGCCGCATCTGGAGAATTGTATACAGTTCTGGTCGCCCCGTTAAAGGAAGGATGTCGAGGCTTTGGAGAAGGTATAGAAGAGGTGTACCAGAATGCTGCCTGGATTAGAGGGCATGTGCAATAACAAGAGGCTGGACAAACTTGAGTTGTTTCATCTAGAGCAGTGGAGGCTGAGAGGAGATCTGATGGAGGTGTATAAGATTATGAGAAGCATAGATAGAGAAGACAGACAACGTCCAATACCTGAGGGCAAGTATTTAATGTGAGAAAGGGGTAATTTCAAAGGAGATGTGAGGGGCAAGATTTTTTACACAGAGATTGGTGGTGACATGGAATGAGCTGCCTGGGGTGGTGGTAGAGACAGACACATTAGGGACTTCTAACAGATGTGTAAATAGGCACATGATTGTGAGGAAAATGGAAGGATATGGACATTATGTAGGCAATAGTGATTAGGTTAGTTGGCCTTTTGATTACTGGTTTATTTGGTTCATCACAAGATTGTTCCTGTGCTGTACTGCTCTATGTTCTATACTCCATATTAATAGAGAAGGATAGGTCTGGCCCTTGGGTTCAGATTCTAAATTGGAGAAAGGCCAATTTTGGTGTAATCAGAAAGAACCTGGTAAATGTGGACTGGGACGGGTTATTTCCTGGCAAAGGTGTACTTGGTGTGTGGGAGGCCTCCAAAAGTGAAAGTTTGAGGGTAAAGTTTATATGTCTCTGTCAGAATAAAAGGCAAGGATAACAGGTTTAGGGAACCTTGGTTTTTGAGAAATATTGAAACCCTGGTTAAGAAAACGAAGAAGGTATTTAATAGGTATTGGCAAGAAGGAGTAAATGAGCTACTTCAGGGGTATAAGAAATGCAAGGGAACACTTAAGAAGGAAATCAGGGCTAAAAGAAGTTTTCTCTAGCAGACAAGGTGAAGGAGAACAACAAGGGCTTCTACAAATATGTTAAGAGCAAAAAGATAGTAAAGGGACATAATAGATCCTCTGGGAGATTAGAATGGTTATCTATACATGGATCTAAAAGAGATGGGGGGGGAGATCTAAAATGGATTTTTTTGCATCTGTATTTACTCAGGAGATGAACATAGAGTCTAGGGAACTGAGGCGAAGCAGCAGCGGGGTCATGGACCATACACAGATTACAGAGGAGGAGATGTTTTGTTGTCTTGAGGCAGCTTTGGGTGGATAAATCCCCAGGTCCTGACAAGGTGTTCCCCCAGACCCTGTGTGGGCTGGTGAAGAAATTGCAGGTGCCCTAGCAGAGATATTTAAAATGTACTTAATCATGGGTGAGGTGCCAGAGGATTGGAGGATAGCTAAGATTGTTTCATTGTATGAGAAAAGCTCTAAGAATAAGGCAGGTAATTATTGGCCAATAAGCTTGACATCTGTAGAGGGTAAGTCATTGGAAGGTGATCTCAGGGATGGATATACAAGTATTTGGATAGACAGGGACTGATTAAATGCAAGCAGGCTTTTTCCACTGAGGTTGAGTGAGACGAGAACTAAAGTTCATGGGCTAAGGATGAAGGGTGAAATATTTAAGGGGAATATGAGGGGGAGCCCTACACTTAGAGGGTGCTGGTGGTGTGGAACAAGCTGTCAACAGAAGTGGAGGATGAGAGTTTGATTTCACCATTTAAGAGAAATTTGGATAGGTACATGGATGGGAGGTGTATGGAGGCCTATGGTGCAAGTGCAGGTCGATGGAACAAAGCAAAATAACAGATCAGCACAGGCTAGATGGGCAGAAGGGCCTGTTTCTATGCTGCAGTGTTCTATGACTCTATTCCTTGAAATTGACCAAGGCTATAATAGCATATGTAAAGATTGTCAATTGACATCAAATTACATTATAATACAAGTCTTCCTTAATATGAATGCCAATATGGATGAACCTTTAAATATAACAATGAATGAATGCCTTCTGATCCCCTCTCACCAGGAATGTAAAATCATTGACAAATACATTACATTAGCTTACATAATTCAAGCATCTTAAGTGAATGAGTTGCATGCCCTACTGTCATGTAATAAACATGAAGGTCATAGGCCAATGTGAAAAATTGATCTCCAGTGACAATCAAATTAAGCAATAAGAACAAATATGAATTATTGCCAAACATACTGATAGAATGTAAATGCTTCATCTCCTTTGCCCTCCTGCCTTAAGCTTATGTAGCTAGGATCTGGAGTACATGAAACTGGGATGCGAGGCATATTTTTACTTGCTTGATGTTTGCCTGGAGAAGTCTGGCAAATGGAATCTGTGAGGTCTAAGTAGACAAAGCTTTGAATGAATGCTGCAGAGCTGTGACGATAATGCAATTATCAGATTACTCTTACCTTTTTGTCAAACCCAAGTGTTCATTTTGACTGTCTCTTCGTGAAATTACATGTAGAACTAATTTCTTTAATTCTTCAATGTTCCCCTGTAGAATTGGGATTAAGCCTATATAAGGCTACATTGCGATAGAACATCCAGCATTTTGTGCGTGATGCATTCTGTATTTACATTGACCGATAATTCCTTGGTTATTGGCTGCGAAATGCAGCTCTGCAGCAGACAATTTTGGACATAGTGGGTGATAAACTGATCCTGATATATTGTTAAATATGTGTGCACTCCGTTTATGCTGTGAGTCATGTTGGTGAGGTCATTATGAGCACAGAGCAAAGGCTTGCCTGTTGTCCATATAGAGTGGGCATATCCAGAGTTCATTCAATATCTAAAATGATCTGATGCAGCTCTGGCATTTTGGAAATCAAAAGACACTAGATACAGGAAATCTAAAATAAAAGCATGAACGGTGAAAGCACTCAGATCAGGCAGCAGAGTTTATATTTCAGGTTGAAGGTCCTACACTAGAAGTGGGAAAGTAAGACATCAGTTCCTCAATTTCCTTTCTCCAAACAGGTGTCCACTCTCCTCTCCTCCTGCCATGCCTCTTCGACACCCCTCCCTTGATTGCCAATGCATACAAACACTGATCTCTCCTATTAACCAATGGTTCATGGATTTGTATCTTTGGCTTATCCATTTGGCAGATGCCCAGACTTCCCAATTGGACAATGAAAGATGACAATGATTATGACACCCATTGTTATATTTGACCACCACATAGTTGTGATTGCTCACTACATTTCTGTCTCCGTATGCACAAGGGCCTATAAATGGTTGCACTTATTTCTCTGGTTGAGATTGGATTTAGATTTCCTCATCTCCTACCTTCCCATTAACTGTAAAGACCAAATTCAATGGCAGATTGCCTGAACACGTATAATAGAGCTGTACTTGAGAAGTAATTCCAGATTCTGTGCAGGAAGCACATTTAACTTAAATTAATTTATCCAATTTTCCAAATTTTTATACAAGTGAACCCAGAATTCAGCAAAATACTGTTAAATCTTGGCAAAATAGAATTCTGTAATAACACTCTTCATTTAGTTTCTATTCATTTTAGATTTATTGAGAGACATAATAGAGATATTAACAGTTCTGATCCTATTGAGTGAAATTTATAACATGATCAATTATTTTTAATTAGAATGGATAATCTGGGTACATTTTGTGCCTTAGACTTAACTTTTAATGCCTATTTAGTTTGTGGATAAAGAATTGTACTTAATCGACTACAGAACATAGAAACAGAATTAGGCTATTTGGACCACGGAGTCTGCTCCACCATTCAATCATGGCTGATTTATTATCCCTTTCAACCCCATTATCCTGCTTTTCCTTTGAAGCCATTACTAATCAAGAATCTATCAGTCCCCACTTTAAATATACCCAATGACTTGGCCCCGACGGCTGCCTGTGATGACTAAAACAGTAGTTTTTTTCCCAGTATCACAGTTTCCCTTTAAAATTATTTTGCAAATAGATCCATTAGTTGCAGTATATATTTAAGGTTTACTTTGTTTTCATTTTGTTCTTGAACAATTTTACTACTGAAAGCTAATTCAGAAAACGTAAGCTGCCCTTCATCATACTTCCCTGGTTAAAGTTTGGGACATGAACCTCAATCATCCCTTGGGAAGCTCCTGATTCCTGCAGACCAAAACAAATCAAAGCTGTCTGAACTATTAGACTGCCAGCGAGTTCCTAGATTTACATTTTCATCATGCTCCTCCTCTGCAAAAGGATATCTCAAAGAATTATCAAAAAAATAAATATGATGCCCGAGAATAAACATGAGGATCACCTGTAGAAGAACAGAGGCAGAGTAGAAAAAATGTATCTGGACAAAATTCAGAAAGAAGAGAAGGTCTATGTTTTGAATCCATAAAGAATTGTTTAAATATTGCAGCGGTTAGGACATGTTCAGCACAACTTTGTGGGCCGAAGGACCTGTAATGTGCTGTAGGTTTTCTGTGTTTCTATGTTTCTATGATAGGAGTTCAATGCATGCATGGCCAACAGGATTCACAATATAATATATTTAGAGTGGCTTAGGTGAGCAATGGATTCAAAAGTAATGAAGAGACTTTGAATTCAACTGCAGAGCTATAGAGCACCATCTAGGAATGTCAAAGGCATAGGAGTTATGTAAGACTATATTACAGAGGATATGGGCTGGAGCTTCATGATAAGTTGAAACATAACTAAAAGGAAACAAAGGTACACTAGTTAGCTATAGTTATGTTGCTGTGTCTGAGAGTTTTCCGAATACAAATTAATTACCAAGCTTGATATGTTTCAGGCATAGCTTATTGGCTGTAATGCACTTTGAGTTGAGCTGAGACCATGTATGGTACCCAATAGCTGCACGCTTTCTGTTAAAGGTAACCACACTTAGAAACCTATCCAACATTATCTCAGTACCTTGGTAATGCTGGTTCTTCTATATTTGTTTTCCATCCTAAATTGGCTTGGAAAAGTGGTGTTGAATTACCTGTGGATTAGATGTCAAGTTGTTGGCCTGAAAAGATTGTGGTGGACCTGCTAGCAACTCATTTACAACCTTAAGGCTTTTTAGGGCTCTTCAAAAGGCAACAATTAACCAAGTGCATATTGCAGTCTAGAGTCATAAGCTTAATTAAAAACAAGTCTGAATTAATTTTTGAAAAAATCCAGGAAAAAAAAACAATTGGATAAGCTGCTATTGCTGAAAAACAGGCTAATGCAACAGGGCTGGAAATTACAACCATTTCTTTTATACACCATATGATGGTTTAGTGTTTCACTAAGTCTGTGCTTTGGCAAGTTATAGCATGAACCTCCATCTGTGTGATGTATTACGGTATGGAGACAACAGGACTCAGTCATCGTCCAATGCACAATTAATATTAAATTTCCCAGAACACAAGGGGGATTAACCACAAGGGCATTCCTTCACTGGAAGGTGAAAACCAGTTCTACGTTACTTTGAGGGTATATTTTTGTCTCAACCACTCTCAGTGGAACTGTTCTGATCGTTTATTTCTAGAAAGAATTAAATTGTTTATTTACACATTCAAAAAAAAATACTTATTTGACACAAGCTTGTTGTTCAGAAGCCAGAGCTTTCAATCTGTTCCTCATTACAAATCCTTCTCCTTTATACTAAATGTTAACCTTGAAATCCTATATTTCTACTTTATTTTTTAAAAAAATTGTTTTCCTGCCTCTTCATTCTCGTCCTGATCAACCAATCTGGGAGATCATGGTAATTTTTTGTCATTGAGATTGTAACTGTTGTGTATTTGATATTTCAGTAATATTTGAGTAATTTGTATATATTGTTTGATTAGGTACTCTTGATTATTTAAATAATTAATTATGGATTATATGTAAAGATACATTAATTGCATACATCAACACACTATCACGGGAGATGTGGGCGCCTCGCTTAAAGTAAAGACAAAGTTACACCTGTATTCCTGGACTCGTGTATACCTTTGAATTAGTATAATGTATTGAAGTTACAAACCATAACGTTGGCGATGAGGTATTTTTAAAATGAAAGCAACATGGCTGCTCACCTGCTAAAGTGCAGTCAGACGTTTAAACACACAAGCAGGGCTGAATTGGCTAACACGAGAGGGCACAGCTTTAAGGTGTTGAGGAGTAGGTATAGAGGAGATGTCAGGGGTAAGTTTTTTACGCAGACAGTGGTGAGTGTGTGGAATGGGCTGCCAACGACGGTGGCAGATACAATAGGGTCTTTTAAGAGACTCCTGGATGGGTTGTTACGTACCCCGTAACTGGGTTGCCAAACCAGCAGAAATGGAACGCTCGTTGGAGTCTGTGATTACTAGGAACTAATAAAGTTTTATTAAAGAAATAAGTAATACAGTACACTAATCGCAAGGATATAAATGTAACAGGTGAGCAATGATAGTATACACATATACACATTAATAGGGTAATAGGAATCAGCCAAGCTCTATCGCAGTCTAGAGGTAAAAAGATCAGTCTTAAGTGAAGCAGAGTTCAGTTCAGTTTAGTGCAGTTCGAAGTAATTGCTGTCGTTGTACCGTTGGAGAGAGAGTGAGAGATGCAGTTGGTTTCGGGCAGACCTTTTGATATCTTCTGATCCCGCTGTGGTCACCAACTGTGACCCCTCTGTTCCAGATACGATCGTTCTTCCACGGTGAACCCGTCACCCAGGCAAGGGCGGACACACACCCCAGATTCCCACCGATCGTACCTTTACACCCTGTGAGCCTCTGATCGAATCCCGCGATCCGGTCCTCCAAACTCCGACCAACTTGTGGGGGCACACTGCTCTTTCCAGGGTCTCATGGCGTGTCGTGCCTTAGCAAACCTGCTCTTTTTATCCCCCTGCTGGGGTATCACCTATCCATCAAACTTCAAACAGTTCAGGTTCAAAGCAAACGGTCTGTCAATATCCGAATTGTGTTTCTTTCTTGTTAATCTCTCCCTTCTCTCTTATTAGCATTTTGAATGTTTCTCCATTGTCTTCCGTTATCTCTCTCATTAGCGTCATCCATCCGGTAGCTCTGCTTGGCGTCACACATGACACCCCCACCCTTGAAAGGATTTTTACCGTGGTAAAAATTATGGGCATGAATGCACATTATAAGATACACACTAATATACAGGTAGTTATCAGCTATTCGGCTAATACAGAGAACTTTAAGTTTTAACACCTTGACAGACAATCAGCAATCACATCGTCAGTTCCTTTTATATGTTTTATCTTAATATCAAATTCCTGTAAAATCAGGCTCCAACTTAATAAGCATTTGTTTTTATCCTTCATTGTGGCCAAAAACACTAATGGATTGTGATCAGTGTAAATTATCAGTGGTTTCCGTGCCGGACAAATATAAACCTCAAAATGTTGTAATGCCAGAATGGTTACCAGTAATTCCTTTTCCACAGTGGAATAACTTCTCTGATGGACGTTAAACTTTTTCGAAAAATAAGCCACTGGGTGTTCGATCTCCTCTTTGTCTGTCTGCAACAGCACCGCCCCTGCTGCTTCGTCGCTAGTATCTGTTGCTAGGGAGAAGGGTTTTGAAAAGTCAGGCACATTCAATACAGGGTGGTGACGCAGAATCCCCTTCAGGCTCTCGAAGGCTTGTTGACAAAGGTCGTTCCACACAAACTTCGCATTCTTCGGCAAGAGCTTAGTAAGAGGGAGGGAAATATCCGCAAAGTTTTTGCAAAACTTCCGATAGTACCCCACCATCCCCAAGAACCTTCTCAGGGCCCTCTTGTCCGTTGGGATGGGAACTTCAGAGATAGCCTGCACCTTAGCCTGCATTGGTACCAGCTACCCCTGTCCTACCACATACCCCAGATAAGTGACCTTAGCGTGGCCGAACTCACTTTTCGTGAGGTTCACTGTCAGGTTGGCTTCAGACAGCCGTTTAAACAGTTCCTCTACTGCCACAATGTGCTCCTCCCACGTGTCACTCCAGACCACTAAATTGTCAATATACGCTTCTACGTTCTTTAACCTTTTTATCACTGAATTAATCATCCTTTGGAAGGTCCCTGGGGCATTCTTCATGCCAAAAGGTAAAACGTTATACTCGTATGACCCGGATGGAGTAACAAATGTTGAGATTTTTCTAGCCCGGTCGGTTAAAGGAATGCACCAGTACCCTTTCAGCAAATCGATCTCTGTGATGTACCTAGCTCTCCCCACTTTATCGATGCAATCGTCTACCCTTGAGATGGGGTTCACCTTTCTGTAATCTGTACAGAATCATATGCTCCCATCTGGTTTCGGGACAACCGCACAGGGAGAGGCCCATTCCGATTTGGATGGCCTAATAATACCTGTGGCTAGCATGTGTTCAATTTCTTTCTCCACCAGCTTGCCCTTCTCCAAGTTCATCCTATAGGGGTGTTGCTCAATAGGTTGATCTGATGTAACAACAAGACCATGTACCGTCCCCTTGCATCGCCTCGGGACACCCGGACATACATCTGCATGCCGGTTAATTAGCTTTATCAATAGCTCACACTGTTCAGGGGTTAAGTGAGAGACCTTATCAGCAAAGTTGGCCAAAGCAATAGAATTCTCCAATGTGGTCGACACCATATTTATCTTTTCAAGGTGGGTTTTCCCCTTATCATTTGGCACCCCAGTCCCATTTATTTTTAACACTGACTAGATCTGCTTTCTGATCGTGATAAGCTTTCAACATATTAATATGCATTAACTGTGTCGGCTTACGTCTACAATACTCAATAATATCCTTCCTCATGTTCGGCCAGTAAAACTCTTTCATAATTCTATCGACTGTTTTCCTCACCCCAAAATGTCCACCGAGGGGTATCTTGTGGGCCAGGTTAAAAATCTCGTCCCTATAAATTTTCGGCACTACCACCTGGTGTACCACCCCCCGTTCCTCATCTGCGGGCACGGTACTTGGTCTCCACTTCCTCATCAGTACTCCCTCCTTCACATAATAGCCCACTGGTTCCCTTTTTATTTCTGCTTCGGAGAGATCTGTCTCCATCAAATCCATCAGCTCCTCGTCTCATTACTGTGCCTGTATAAATACCTTCCTCGCTAATGATAAATCTACCTCAACTCCCTCACTTCCTTCCGCTCCACTATGCTCCTTCTTCTCACTTTCTAACCCCTCCTGGTACAAGGCTGGTAAAAACGTCTCAGCTAAATCTACATTTGCTTCGGCAGCCTTTCTGGACATGCGCCGAGTCACTGCGCAAACGGGATAAACCTGTGAGTCCATGGGCGGGGTCTCAATGCTGGCAGGTTTGCTTGTCAGTTTTACTGCTGGGTACACATCTCCACCTGCAAGGTCATTACTGAGTAAGACCTTCACGTCTTCCATCGGTAATTCGGGCCTCACCCCTATCGTGACCGGTCCGGAGACCAAGTCACTTTTTAGGTGTATCTGGTGCAAAGGTACTGCTTCAGTCCCCTTCCCAATGCCTTTTATCACACTGACCTCCCCAGTCTCGGTCTCTGCACTAAAGTCCTTAAGATCAATGACTGACAAGCCCCAGTGTCTCTCCAGATCCGTACTGGAACTGGGTTTGACCCCTCCTTCACTGACACCAATCCGGCCGAAATAAACTTCTCACACCCTTCCTGAACTCTATCAGACCTCTTCTCCCCTAGCGGTTTGTTTGCCGGCTCAATACAGCCAGTCGGAGTTGGCGTTTTTCCTTTCCCCGTCTCCTTCTTTGGGGCAAAACACCTGGACGCAAAGTGACCGGCTTTCCCACAATTATAGCATACAAGAAAATACTTAAGAAAGAAATCAGGAGGGCAAAAAGAAGACATGAGGTTGCCTTGGCAGTCAAAGTGAAGGATAATCCAAAGAGCTTTTACAAGTATATTAAGAGCAAAAGGATTGTAAGGGATAAAATTGGTCCTCTTGAAGATCAGAGTGGTCAGCTTTGTGCGGAACCAAAGGAAATGGGGGAGATCCTAAATAGGTTTTTGGCGTCTGTATTTACTAAGGAAGCTGGCATGAAATCTATGGAATTGAGGGAATCAAGTAGTGAGACCATGGCAACTGTACAGATTGAAAAGGAGGAGGTGCTTGCTGTCTTGAGGAAAATCAAAGTGGATAAATCCCCGGGACCTGACAGGGTGTTCCCTCGGACCTTGAAGGAGACTAGTGTTGAAATTGCGGGGGCCCTGGCAGAAACATTTAAAATGTCGCTGTCTACGGGTGAAGTGCCGGAGGATTGGAGAGTGGCTCATGTTGTTCCGTTGTTTAAAAAAGGATCGAAAAGTAATCCGGGAAATTATAGGCCGGTGAGTTTAACACCAGTAGTAGGTAAGTTATTGGAGGGAGTACTAAGAGACAGAATCTACAAGCATTTGAATAGACAGGGCCTTATTAGGGAGAGTCAACATGGTTTTGTGCGTGGTAGGTCATGTTTGACCAATCTGTTGGAGTTTTTCGAGGAGGTTACCAGGAAAGTGGATGAAGGGAAGGCAGTGGATATTGTCTACATGGACTTCAGTAAGGCCTTTGACAAGATCCCGCATGGGAGGTTAGTTAGGAAAATTCAGTCGCTAGGTATACATGGAGAGGTGGTAAATTGGATTGGACATTGGCTCGATGGAAGAAGCCAGAGAGTGGTGGTAGAAAATTGCTTCCCTGAGTGGAGGCCTGTGACTAGTGGTGTGCCACAGGGATCAGTGCTGGGTCCATTGTTATTTGTCATCTATATCAATAATCTGGATGATAATGTGGTAAATTGGATCAGCAAGTTTGCTGATGGTACAAAGATTGGAGGTGTAGTAGACAGTGAGGAAGGTTTTCAGAGCCTGCAGAGGGACTTGGACCAGCTGGAAAAATGGGCTGAAAAGTGGCAGATGGAGTTTAATACAGACAAGTGTGAGGTATTGCACGTTGGAAGGACAAACCAACGTAGAACATACAGGGTTAATGGTAAGGCACTGAGGAATGCAGTGGAACAGAGGGATCTGGGAATACAGATACAAAATTCCCTAAAAGTGTCGTCACAGGTAGATAGGGTCGTAAAGAGAGCTTTTGGTACATTGGCCTTTATTAATTGTAGTATTGAGTATAAGAGCTGGAATGTTATGATGAGGTTGTATAAGGCATTGGTGAGGCCGAATCTGGAGTATTGTGTTCAGTTTTGGTCACCGAATTACAGGAAGGATATAAATAAGGTTGAAAGAGTGCAGAGAAGGTTTACAAGGATTTTGCTGGGACTTGAGAAACTCAGTTACAGAGAAAGGTTGAATAGGTTAGGATTTTATTCCCTGGAGCGTAGAAGAATGAGGGGAGATTTGATAGAGGTATATAAAATTATGATGGGTATAGATAGAGTGAATACAAGCAGGCTTTTTCCACTGAGGCAAGGGGAGAAAAAAACCAGAGGACATGGGTTAAGGGTGAGGGGGGAAAAGTTTAAAGGGAACATTAGGGGGGGCTTCTTCACGCAGAGAGTGGTGGGAGTATGGAATGAGCTGCCAGACAAGGTGGTAAATGCGGGTTCTTTTTTAACATTTAAGAATAAATAGGACAGATACATGGATGGGAGGTGTATGGAGGGATATGGTCCTTGTGCAGGTCAGTGGGACTAGGCAGAAAATGGTTCGGCACAGTCAAGAAGGGCCAAAGGGCCTGTTTCTGTGCTGTAGTTTCTATGGTTCTATGGTTCTATGGTAACCCCAGTAGACTACCTACCAAACTGCTTCCTGTCTTCCTTATCCTTCTCACTAGTCCCCGGCTTACTTTCTGGCTTTTCCGGCGGACTTTCTCTGCCCTCTCGACTATCCTTCTGGTAGCTCTTACTCGAGGTAAATTTTGCTTTGTGTGTTAATGCATACTCATCCGCTAACTTAGCAGTTGCGGCTAAAGTGTCTGCCTCTTTCTCATCTAGGTAGGGCCTCATACCTTCAGGGACACAACCTTTAAATTGCTCAATCAGTATTAGCTGTAACAGTCTGTCATAATTCCCAGTGACCCCTTTCGAGGCGCACCAACGCTCACAATACATTTGCATCACACTGGCAAACTCTAAATACGTGCGGCCCCACTGTTTCCTCACATTCCAGAACCTTTGCTGGTATGCTTCCGGGACCAACTCATAAATCCTGAGTATAGCCTCTTTCACCACATCATACCTCTGGGCATCTTCTGCTGACAATGCTGAGTAAGCTTGTTGAGCCTTCCCTTTAAGTACGCGCTGAAGCAAAACAGCCCACCTATCCCTCAGCCAGTCCTGACTTGCAGCGACTTTTTCAAAATGTGGAAAGAACCAATCAACATCGACCTCCTCAAATGGGGGAACCAACCTAACCTCCTGGGTCGCCCTGAATGCTCCATCTTGGTTCGGCATTTGGCCCCTCTCTAGCACCATCCTTACTTCTCCAGCTCAAACTCCCTTTCCTTCTCTCTCTCTTCCCGTTCTAACTGCTTTACTCTCTCTTCCCATTCTAACTGCCTTACTCTCTCTTCCCATTCTAACTGCTTCTCTTCTCGTTCTAATTGCATTACTCGGAACTCGTGCTCGAGTCTTAATTTTTCCATCTGCATCTGCACTGCCTCTCCACCAGGTTTGCTCATAGACACCACCTCCAGCTCCACGTGGGGAAACACACCTTTAGATACACAATGTTCAACGACAGCTCTGTGCATCTCCGCTCTCCTCATTTTCGGCTTCCCCTTAAAAAGATTCAACTGTTTGGTAACAGTCGCCAATTCTGATTTCCTGGCATCCTCTAATGCCTCCAAGGTTGGCGCCTTTAGAAATTCCTCAATCTCCATTTCTGCTGTTTGCCTTTTTTTTTTCTTTCCGGAATTTTAACGCAATCAATTTACCCAGTCCCAATTTTGACGTTCAAAATCCCAGACGAGATCCCCACTTATGTTATGTACCCCGTAACTGGGTTGCCAAACCAGCAGAAATGGAACGCTCGTTGGAGTCTGTGATGACTAGGAACTAATTAAGTTTTATTAAAGAAATAAGTAATACAGTACACTAATCGCAAGGATATAAATGTAACAGGTTAGCAATGATAATACACACATGTACCCAGAAATAGGGTAATAAGAATCAACCAAGCTCTATCGCAGTCTAGGGGTAAATGTTCAGTCTTAAGTGAAGCAGAGTTCAGTTCAGTTTAGTGCAGTTCAAAGTAATCGCTGTTGTTGTACCGTTGGAGAGAGAGTGAGAGATGCAGTTGGTTTCAGGCAAACCTTTCGATGTCTTCTGATCCCACTGTGGTCACCAACTGTGACCCCTCTGTTCCGAATACGATCGTTCTTCCGCGGTGAACTTGGCACCCAGGCAAGGGCAGACACACACTCCAGGTTCCCACCGATCGTACATTTACACCCTGTGAGCCTCTGATCGATTCCCACAAACCGGTCCTCCAAACTCTGACCAACTTGTGGGGGCACACTGCTCTTTCCAGGGTCTCGTGGCATGTCGTGCCTTAGCAAACCTGCTCCTTTTATCCCCCTGCTGGGGTATCACCTGTCCATCAAACTTCAAACAGTTCAGGTTCAAACAGTCTGTCAATATCTGAATTGTGTTTCTTTCTCATTAATCTCTCTCTTCTCTCTTATTAGCATTTCGAATGTTTCTCCACTGTCTTCCATTATCTCTCTCATTAGCGTCATCCGTCCGGTAGCTCTGCTTGGCATCACGCATGACAGGGTACATGGAGCTTAGAAAAATAGAGGACTATGTGTAACCCCCAGGTTATTTCTAAAGTAAGTATATGTTCGACACAGCATTGTGGGCTGAAGGGTCTGTATTGTGCTGTAGGTTTTCTATGTTCTATGTTTCAAAAATAAAAGCAGACCAGCACATGCAGAATTGGTTTTCAGAAGTTAAGACATGATCCAGCTTAAAAAAGCAGAAGAATTCAGGGTTCATAAAGAATATAAAACTCAAAATAATTAATTGCATAAGTATCCATCCCCTTCAAGTCAGTATTTAGTGGATACTGCTTTGGCGGCAATTACATCCTTGAGTCTGTGTGGATAGGTCTCTATTAGCTTTGCACATCTGGACACTGCAATTTTTCCCCATTCTTCTTTGGAAAACTGTTCAAGCTCTCTCAGATTACATGGGGATCGTGTGTGAACAGCCCTTTCCAAGTCCAGCCTCAAATTATCAGTTGTGTTGAGGTCTGGACTCTGGCTTGGCTACTCCAGGACATTAACTTTGTTGTTTTTAAGCCATTCCTGTGTAGCTTTGGCTTTATACCTTGGGTCATTGTCTTGCTGGAAAACAAATCTTCTTCCAAGTCACAGTTCTCTCGCAGACTGCATCAGGTTTTCCTCCAGGACTTCCCTGTATATTGATGCAGGTTTACCTCCAGGATTACCCTGTATTTTGGTGCATTCATTTTACCCTTTATCTTCACAAGCCTTCCAGGCCCTGCTGCAGTGAAGCATCCCCACAGCATGATGCAACCACCACCATGCTTCCCAGAAGGGATGGTGTGTTTTTGATGATGTGCGGTGCTTAGCTTACACCATACATAGTGTTTAGTCTGATGGCCAAAAAGCTCAATTTTGGTTTTGTCAGACCATACAAACTTCTTCCAGCTGACTTCAGAGTCTCCCACGTGCCTTCTGGCAAACTCTAGCTGAGATTGCATGAGAGTGTTTTTCAACAGTGGCTTTCTCTTTGCCACTCTCCCATAAAGCTGCAACTGGTGAAGCACCCAGGCAACAGTTGTATGTGCGCACTCTCCGATCTCAGCCACTGAATCTTGCAACTCCTCCAGAGTTGTCATGGTCTCTTGGTGGCCCCCCGCACTGGTCCCCTTCTTGCACAGTCACTCAGTTTTTGAGGACAGCCTGCTCTAGGCAGATTTACAGCTGTGCCATATTCTTTCCATTTCTTGATAATTGACTTAACTGTACTCCAAAGGATATTTAGTGACTTGGAAAGTTTCTTGTATCCACCTCCCAACTTGTGCTTTTCAATAACCTTTTTGCGGAGTTGCTTGGAGTGTTCTTTTGTCTTCGTGGTGTAGTTTTTTTCAGGATGCTGACTCACAAACGGTTGAACCCTCCAGATACAGGTGCATTTTTACTACAATCAATTGAAACACCTTGGCTGCACACTGGTCTCCAAAAACAGATCCCCATTTAACTAATTATCTGACTTCTAAAACCATTTGGCTGCACCAGTGATGATTTGGTGTGTAATATTAAAGGTGGGTGGGGGTTAATACTTATGCAATCAATTATTTAATTCTTTATATTTGTAATTAATTTCAATCACTTTGTAGAGATCTGTTTTTCCTTTGACATAAAAGCGTCTTTTTTCTGTTGATCAGTGTCAAAAAAAAACAAATTATATCCACTGTGATTCAATGTTGTAAAACAATAAAACATGAAAACTTCCAAGGAGGGTGAATACTTCGGCACTGTAGTATACTGTGTATATAGTTGATATGCATTTATATTGAATTTGAGTTTGTAGCTAAGTAATGTTGCATATTTAATATTTTATAAGACCAGAAATTTGCAATTCTGTCATAGAAGTGTTGATGTCACCATATGAACTTCTGAAGCTGAAGATCTGTAGGGAGTGCAAGAATCTTCTGAGAGTAAGCCAATATCCCTGGATATGGATATTTATCTGGAACAATCACTTTAACTTGCATAAAAATGCTAAGTGATTGAATTTCTAGACAATAACCTTCAGACAATGCAAAGTGTTTGCGGCTTAGGAAGATCACTTCATTGTTCACAAAATACTTCCACTGGAACTCTTCCTTCCACATGAGATGCTATTACATTTAATGTTATTACTGAAAGATGTGAGATGGTGATTTGTTTTTGTAGAAACATTGGCTTCTTCAAGCTTGAATTTAGCACAATACAATATCAGTCCCAGCAAGAGTACTAATCAGAAGAGATGAGATATAATTTGTCTAATCACTTACTTCTTTATGTATGAGAGCTGTGTATTCACTTTTTTATTTATAAAGGAATTTTGTTTTAATATATTTGGGACTTTTTCAATGAATATCAGTTATCATTTTCTGATTTTATGGTATTTCACATGATATACAACAAGACAACTGGTTTAATCCTGTTGTTCAGTTATCAGCCTCTGTTTAAAATTACTCTAGTTGGAAACTTCTTTGATTGCATGTACAAGCAATCACAAGAGCACAGGAAAGATTGCATAGGCTGGGCCTTTACTTTTAGGAGCATAGGAGACTGGGGAATAACCTTGCACAGATATACTGTATAAAATCATGAAGGACACGGATAGAATGAGCAGTCTTTTTCCAGGGTCGAAAACGAAATGACATAGTTTTAAAGTTATCGGTGAAAGACTTAATACGAACCTGAAGGGCAACTTTTATACACAGTTGCTAGTAGATATATGGAACCATTTGCTAGAAGTAGTAGTTGAGGCAGCTACATTAGATTCATTTAAAAGGTGCGTGGACAGTATGTGGACAGGTTAATGGACGACAAGAGTTTAGTGAGTAGGACGATGCTGAGAAATGGGAGTAGCATGAATATACATTCTTGTTGATACGGACAAGTATTGGATGAAGGGCGTTTTACTGTGCTGTACAACACTTTGACTCAAAACTTCAAAGCTTGAAAGTTCAAAGTGCATTTATTATCCACGTATGTATACATTATACAACTTTGAGATTCATCTCCTTACAAGCAGCCATAAAACAAAGAAATCCAAAAGAAGCCATTAAAAAAAAGACCATCATACACCCAACCTGCAGAGAAAAAAAGAAAATCGTGCAAGCAATAAAAGAAAGCAAAAAGCATTTAGAACTGAAGTTTACAAAAGTGAATCCATCTACTGACACGAAGTCGCAGCGCCAGTTTAGTGCAGAGCCAAGTAAACACCGCGAAGTAGCGAGCTGAACCACCCCATTCCTCGCCTCCAGCCCTGACACCCTGACCTCGTTAAACTGGCCCAGTGATTAAATCATCCAAACATTGGATTGTTCCGCACTCTCGGACCTGGGCCCTGCTGCTTCACTACTGAAGCGCCTTCAGTAACTCCAAAAGACTGAAGTTGGGTAAAATACTGAAAGGCTTTTATTCACTGTACAATACGACCTCCATGCTGAGTGTGTGCCCCTGGAAGGAGCCACAGGGGCAGTCAGCAGAGGGGCGTGTCCAGACAGTTAACCCAGTTACAACATATATATGGTTTACCACATTCACCCCTCCTTTTTTTTTTAAAAATGAGTCCCGCGGGGTGAAGTGACTGACAATATTTACAACAAGTATATTTACAGGTTAAGTCTGTCAGGCGGTCGAGTCTGTTGCTGTGATCTACGTAGCCTGACTTGAGGTGTCGGCACATTAGGCGTTGTTAATCCCTTGTGTGTGTGCGTCGCGCCTGGTATGGGAGAGTCGCCTGGTGTCTGGGTAGGGTTTGGAGTGTGCGGTGTCTCGTAGGTACATACATCGGTGGGTACGGGGTCAATAGTCACCAAGGAGTGTTCAGGGTAGGGGCCCAGAGCTCCTGCGGGCGCCAGGTCACAGATGGAGACCGTGTCCTCCCGCCCATCAGGTAAAACCACGTAGGCATACTGAGGGTTCGCATGAAGTAAGTGAACCCTGGCGACCATCGGGGAGTATTTATTGCTCCTCGCATGTTTCCGGAGCAGCACTGACCCCGGGGACATCAGCCAAGTTGGTAGGGTGGTTCCAGTGGTTGACTTTCTGGGAAATGAAAAGAGCCGCTCATGAGGGGTGGCATTGGTGGCTGTGCATAACAGGGAGCAGATGGAGTGGAGTGCCTTGGGAAGGACCTCCTGCCAGCGGGAGACCGGCAGTCCCTTTGACCTGAGGGCTAAGAGTGTGGCTTTCCACACCGTGGCATTCTCCCTCTCCACCTGTCCATTGCCCCAGGGATTATAGCTCGTGGTCCTACTAGTTGCAATTCGCCTAGCCAGCAGGTATTGGCGCAGCTCGTCACTCATAAATGAGGACCCTCTGTCACTGTGGATATAGCATGGGTATCCGAACAGAGTGAAGAGCTTGCGCAGGGCTTTTAGAACTGACATGGTAGTGGTGTCGGTGCAGGGGATGGCGAAGGGGAACCGCGAGTAATTGTCGATAACGTTAAGAAAGTACACATTGCGGTCGGTGGAGGGAAGGGGGCCCTTACAGTCAACACTCACTCGCTCAAAGGGGCGGGTGGCCTTGATGACTGGTGCCTTTTCGGGTCGGTAGAAGTGCAGTTTGCACTCTGCGCAGACTTGGCAGTCCCTGGTCATCATCCTGATCTCCTTAAGGGAGTAAGGCAGGTTCCGGGCTTTCACGAAGTGGAAAAGCCGGGTGACCCCTGGGTGGCAAAGATCTACATGTAGGGCGTATAGCCAGTCGATGTGTGCGCTGGCACATGTTCCCTGGGATAGGGCATCGGAGGGCTCATTGAGCTTCCCAGGCCTGTACATGATGTCATAGTTGTAGGTGGAGAGTTCGATTCTCCACCTCAGAATTTTATCATTATTGATTTTGCTCCGCTGCTGATTATTAAACATGAATGCGACTGAGCGCTGGTCAGTTAGCAGGGTGAACCTTTTGCCGGCGAGATAGTGCCTCCAGTGCCTAAGAGCTTTTACTATGGCCTGGGCCTCTTTCTCTACCGCAGAGTGCCGAATTTCAGGGCCTTGAAGGGTACGGGAGAAGAACGCCACTGATCTTCCTGCCTGGTTGGGGGTAGCAGCCAGTGCGAAGTCGGAGGCGTCACTCTCTACTTAGAAGGGAATGGCCTTATCCACCGCATGCATTGCTGCTTTGGCAATGTCCCCTCTTATGCGGTTGAAGGCCGCGCGGGCCTCGGCAGAGAGGGGGAATGTGGTGGACTTGACCGGGGGCGGGCCTTGTCTGCGTAGTTAGAGACCCATTAGGCGTAATATGAAAAGAAGCCCAGGCACCTTTTGGGGGCTCTGAGGGTGTTGGGAAGAGGGAGTTCCAACAGGGGGCACATACGGTCGGGGTCAGGGCCAATGACTCCATTCTCCACGACACACCCAAGGATAGCAAGTCGGCTGGTCCCAAATACACACTTGTCCTTGTTATAGGTGAGATTGAAAGATTTGGCCGCTTGGAGAAATTTTTGAAGGTTGTTGTCGTGATCCTGCCGGTCGTGACCGCAGATGGTGATGTTATCCAGATATGGGAATGTGGCCTTCAGTTGGCACTGGTCCACCATCCGGTCCATTGCCCTCTGGAAGACAGATACACCATTCGTGACACCGAAGGGGACGCGCAGGAATTGATAAAGCCTGCCGTCCCCCTCGAAGGCAGTGTAAGGGCGGTCCTCCCGGCGGATGGGGAGCTGATGGTAAGCGGATTTTAGGTCTATGGTCGAGTACACCTTGTACTGTGCTATCTGATTGACCATATCTGCGATGCAGGGTAGAGTGTACGCATCGAGCTGCGTGAACCTACTGATGGTCCGTCTATAGTCCACGACCATCCTATTCTTCTCCCCGTTCCAAACAACGACCATCTGTGCCCTCCAAGGACTTGTGCTTGCCTCAATGAACCCCTCCCTGAGCAGCCGCTGCACCTCCGACTTAATGAAGGCTCTGTCCCCCGCGCTGTACCTCCTGCTTTTAGTTGCCACAGGTTTACAGTCGGGGGTCAGGTTGGCGAACAGCGGTGGGGGAGGGATCCTGAGGGTGGAGAGGCTACAAGTGCCGTCGGTGGTGCGGCAGTTGGCACGGTGTTGGGTGGGATGTGCGGGTCGGTGTGTGTGTGTGTGTGTGTGTGGTCAGTAGCGGGGTATGTGACGTATCCCTACAAAACTGGGGATTTACGACAGTAATTGGTGGGAGGGGCCCATCATACTTCATTGTCACACTTTTCAGGTGGCTCTGGAAGTCCAACCTCAATAGCACAGGGGCACACAGTTGAGACATGACTAATAACGTAAAGTCTCGATATTCTGTGCCCTGCACCACTAGTGTCGCTACACAACCCCCCCCCCACCCGGATGTCTGTTGTATGCGACCCGGAAGCCATGGCGACCCTCTGACCTACTGGCCGTATTGCGAGTCCGCGATGCTGCACCGTGTCCGGGTGGATAAAACTCTCCGTGCTGCCTGTGTCAAACAGGCAGCTTGTCCTGCGTCCTCCACCAGGATGTCCAACATTGACCTTGCGAGCTGGTGGGGAGCGCTTTGGTCAAGGGTCATGGAAGCCAGGGTTGGGTCGCTGTCTTGGTCCGGCGTGGTGGGGTACCCCGTGAGCACCCGTTGGTCGTAGGCGGTGGGAGGTGGTGCCGACCAAGATGGCCGCCCCATGTCTCGCACATGGTGGCAGCGTGCAGGGACGATGGCAGCCCCCATGTCTCGCACATGGTGGCGGCGTGCAGGGAAGATGGCAGCCCCCATGTCTCGCACATGGTGGCGGCGTGCAGGGAAGATGGCGGCAGGCAAGATGGCGACCCCCACGTCTCGCACGCGGCGCTGCTCGATCCCGCTCGCAGTTTGGACTTACAGACCTTTGCGAAGTGGCCCTTCTTTCCACAGCTGGAGCAGGTAGCTTCTCGGGCCGGGCAGCGTTTCCGGGGGTGCTTTTCCAGTCCACAGAAGTAGCACTTCACGGACTTGCAACTGGCGGCAGCCGAGGTCGATTCGCCAGCGGGTTGTGGGGACTTGTGACTGGCGGCAGCCGAGGTTGATTCGCTGGCGGGTTGCAGGGTCTGCGGCGCCCACGAGGCCATCGGGGGATAGCATGCCTGGAGAGCCTCAGAGTTATGCAGAGCGGCCTCCAGCATGTCGGCCAGCTCGATCGCCGAAGTTAAGGTAAGATCGGCTTTTTCCAACAGCCGCTGGTGCACATACACTGACCTAGTCCCCGTGACGAAGGCGTCTCTTACTAGGAGTTCTGCATGCTGTGCCTCCTGGCATTTGCAGGACCGGACGAGTGTCTGTAGGGCCCGGACGAACTCAGCACTCGATTCCCCGGGGCGTTGTTGCCGTGTTGCTAAGTGATGCCAAGCATAGACGCTGTTTATCGGCCGCAGGTATCATCTCTTGAGGGCACTCATCGCGCCATCATAGCCTGGCTGGTCTCTGATCAGCAAATAGACCCATGGACTGACCCTGGAGAGTAGAACTCTGCGCTTCATTATGGGGTCGGTCGCTTTAATCTCCTCTAGGTATGCTTTGAAGCAAGCCAGCCAGAGTTCGAAAGCGTTTCCAGCTTCAGGTGTTTGTGGATTGAGGTCTAATTTGTCGGGTCTCAGTACATGTTCCATGCTTAAAATGTACAGCAAATAAAACTGAAGCGCACCTTCAATAACTCCAAAAGACTGAAGTTAGGTAAAATACTGAAAGGCTTTTATTCGCTGTACAATACTACCTCCATGATGAGTGTCCACCCCCGGACTGAGGGGGAGGGGCAAGGCGAAACACCTTTATACAGGACTCTGTGGGAGGAGCTAAGGAGCAGTCAGCAGAGGCGCGTGTCCAGACAGTTAACCCAGTTACAACATATATATGGTTTACCACAACTATGCTCTCGGACCTGGGCCCTGCTGCTTCACCACACTCTCGGACCTGGGCCCTGTGGCTTCGATACGCTGCTAGGCCCAGCCTGTAACAGTCAGGCAACAGCCAAAGAGTATATGCACAGCGTATTGCAAAATCCACAGTGAACCAGCAGAGTTTTAAAGGAAATTATTTTTCTCTGATAAAAAATGAGATTCAGAAATAAGAAGCTTGAATTTCCTGGGTTCTGTATGCTTACCCTCAAACATTACACAAATTGACTTACGGCAGAGTTCATCCTTACCTTCTGCAGATCCTCAAAAGAACACTTCAAAAGAACTCGGAGTTATTCAATGAGGTTTTGTTCAGTGCCTTGTGTCAGTATTGGTATTGTGTGATCGAGGCTGAGCACAGAATGTCTGTCCTATTTACAAATCTTTAACAAAACCATTGCAGATTCTTCACTATTAAAACACGTTCAAAATGATTTTTACTAAAATAGAAGATAATTAAAATAATTAAATATGTTTCAATATGCTCAATTAATTTTCAAAAATCCAAATGACCTTGAACTTTCCCTTCTTCCTTGCACCTGATCCTCTTTATTTCAATGAATGGGGTCACTGTTGCAATAGGTCTAATCTGCACTGGTAGTTCACCCAACGTAATCATCTCAATAATATGGGAGGTTTTATGCTCCGGCTCTGAAACCCATGAAGAATTCAACATTGGTTTGCATCTGGGAAATCACTGCAATTAGTTGTGAGGACATTTGGGGCTTCTGTAATTGTGCTCATTAGCAGAGTTTGCAAGAGAATTTGATTACTCCTGCAAAAGACAGGTTTTTCATATCAGTCTTTTGGTACCTACTCTTCACCTAGAAATTACCTTTTAAATAGTGTGCATTTTCTAGTTATATTGCACAGTTATCTTGATGAAATTGAAGCAGCGTTACATAAATGAAATTCATCAATGCATTTGAAGGTTCATGTGATTGAGTTACTGCCCATTATTAATTATGCAACAATTTAGATCATTTGGAACAGCTAGGCGCCAGCTAGCAACTAAGCCACGTATTTGCTCTAATTTAGTCTGGATCTTTGAGTATTCCTGAATTTGCAGGCTTTAACCTTGCTGATCTATATATGATCCTTATATTAAAACAATTCAGTTTGTACAATAGAATAAAGGAGAAATGCTGAAAAATTTGAAATGGTTCCGCATTTCTCTCACAAAATACTTCGGGACCTATTCATAATTCATATGACTGGTATGAACTTTTCAAATAATGGGGGAAGGAGAAAGGGACCATTTGTGATTTTTTCCCTTTTAAAGCAGTCAAAGATCTTCCATCATCAAGGAAAGATAAGCAACAGAAATGTCGCACTATCTTAAAAATGTAATTAATTCCCCAATTTCCATTTGGCTGTGAAGTGCTGCAGGTGTATCGGGTTTAACCCGGACAGTAAACAAATGGCAAACTCTCAAACAACATAGAGAGCGGTACCAAAGGTCATGGAGTGAGGAGCTGGAGAGATTAAAAGTGACAGACTGCCCTGGGGAAACAATGGATGTGTTCAAGGGCAGAGGTCAAGAAGAAGGGAATAAAAATCAGAATGAATAGATCAGTTAATACTGACGAGAAAGTATATGATCTAATTACAAAATAAAAGTATTCGAAGAAACAAGCAATAATTAGTGAGATTAGTTAGTGTGAAAAGAGATCAAATAGAATATTATATATACATCTGACAATGCTAACAATTTAAAATTTTTCTTAATTTTATGCAATTAAGGTGCAAGTTTGTAACTACAATGTTATTCTCTCCTTCCTGTTCCATCTGAAACAGAGAAAAAATAAAACAAGAATCAGCCAGAGACTTGGAATGATTACTGAGGTTATAGTGCGCATAAATTAACGTAATATCAGGAATAACAGAAAAATTTATGGAAACAGACAGCACAAACATCATGCAATGAACAGTCAAGAAGTAATTGGCGACTATCATTAAACAGATTAATTACTCAACATAAATTGTGCTCATACTGTGAATGCACTTTCAGTACAAAATTAAATAAAGTTTTCCTAAAGATTTCCTAACTTGTTTTTCTACATCCCTACTTCCCTGTACTGTATTGAATTGCTCACTTTCTAGCAAGAAGGACAAAACAGCTATAATTTATGCATAAACACAAGAAAGTCTGCAGATGCTGGAAATAGAAAGCAACACACAAATTGCTGGAGGAACTCAGCAGGTCAGGCAGCATCTATAGAAATGAATGGACGGTTGTTGACATCTTGGGCCAAGACCTTTCTTCAGGCCTGAGAAGGAATGGTAGAGGGGCCAGAATAAAAAGGTGGGAGGAGGGGAAGAAGGATATCTAGAAGGTGATAGGTAAAGCCAAGTGGGTGGGAAAGGTCAAGGGTGAGGTAGAAGGAATCTGATAGGAGAGGAGAGCAGACCATAGGAGAAAGGAAAGAAGGAAAGGGCCCAGGGGAAAGTGATAGACAGGTGAGAAGAGGTAAAAGGCCAGAGTGGGCAATAGAGAAGTGACGGGGAATTAGTTTACCAGAAGGAGAAATCGATATTTTTGCTATCAGGTGTTGAAATAAGAGGAGGCCATGGACCGACATGTCGGAGCGGGAATGAGAATTGGAATTAAAATGTTGGCCACTGGGAATTTTCACCTGTGGCAGGTGGAGCGGAGGGGTTCGACAAAGCAGTCCCCCTTTGATTGATGGCTTGAATTACTAGATAAAATGGGACTCGTTTTCTGAGAGAGGAGGAGGCCGAGAGGTGACATACGTCAGATCACGAGGGGCATAAGGCAGATGGTTGAATTCTTTTCTCAGGGTAAGGGAGCCTAAATCTGGAGGACTAGGTTTAAAGTGAGAGAGGAAGATTTAAAGGTGACCCGAGAGGCAAATTTTTCACACCAAGAGTGGAGGGTATATGGACCAAATTGCCAGAAGTGGTAGAGGCAGGTACAATTACAATGTTTAATAGACATTTGGACAAGTTCATGTATAGGGAAGATTAGAGGGATATGTGGCAAATTTAGGATAATGGGACTAGCTCAGGTCAGCATCTTGTCTGGCATGAACAACTTGGGCTGAAGAGGTTTGTTTTCAAGTTGTATGACTCAATTAAAGAATGGAGGAAATCTGGGTAATGGACAAATTATCATCTTCTCAGGAACAACAATTTCTGACATTAACCAGCCTCTTCTTGGGAAATTGATTTCATGTGAAGCCGAAGGTATTTTTATACAGGAAACCATTGCAACAAGTATGTCACTCAACAGAACCAATTATTTTGCATCACCCTGCATTCAAATCTCTGCTGCTAAGAGCTGCATCTGAGTCACAGCTGTAGAGGCTACTAAATGGCTTAATCTAGATACTGCATTTAGCTTTCTTTTTTATGGTTACTATTTCATTGAAATTATTCTGTTTTCTTTCTATCATTAGTACTGTTATTCCAACATTTATGTCGGTGTCACGTGTGACAGCTCTTTTCCTGTCCCTGTTGTCACCAGTCACCATGATCTGTCTTACATCTGCTACTGATTTGTGTAAATTATTATGGTTAATCTTCATAAAGCTGTCAAGCAGTTGAGCAAAGACATGGGAAGTTATTTATCAGAAGCCAGTGTGGCTGCTTAAGGACATATCTGGTTACGTGAACTGACATTCATTCCACTATCTAGTAAATGACGCTATCGGAGAATGGAATAATGAATCATAACATCATCCATAAATTTGCCACAACAAATGAATGGCAAGTGAACAATAGGCCATATTTTCAAAGAACGAACATCAAAAATTGATGCCACTGATAGGGCCAAAGCAGGTTCAAATCTGTTTTGTTGTTGAATCCAAAATGTTAATTCTTTCAATAGGATGAATAGTTTAACCACTTCCACCTCCAGGATGTTTCAAGTTTTACATTAATCTAAATAGCTTGTTTAAGTGGCAAGTTATCAAATTTAGCCCAATGCTGCTCAGCAGTCTAGAATAACAGTGACATCAGCAAAAACCCTGCTTTGAACCAATTGTTAAATAATTGCAATTTCATTCATTTTCATTGTTTCATCCTGCTCCATGTCCTGAGGACACTGAGCATGAAGATAAACTTTAAAGTGGGTAGATTACTAATACGGACCTTTTTTTTCTCTTTTCTATTCTTCATGGAAATTGTACAATCAGTTCAGTTACAATTATTCAGACAGATAACCAAAGGGTGCAACAAATAACTTTGGATGTTTTAATTATGCAGCTGGTGCCTGGGCAGACAAGCAGGCAGAACTCAGAGGTTGTTGAATTCTCAAAGCAGAGCAAAGTTGGAAGAAAGCCAGGTATTGCTTTTGCCATGGAAATGACAAATAACAATATGCTTCAAACTGATTTGACATAATTGTCTTAAAGATACTGACCTTTTTTTCCATAAAGGCAGGATTCTTCAAGAAGTATAAGCGTGTGTATTCTATTTTCATTAAAAAACAGTAACTGTCCGGCAATTTCCTGAGAAGCCAAATAAAGAGACTCAGAAGTTCTGAAGCAAGATGTTTATTGAGGAACTGGGGAGTAAGAAAAACTTAGCTTTTAGCTGATCAAAACCTTCCTTTGACTTCCAGTAAACTGATGGCGGTTTACTCTGCTCTCTAATGGCTTGGAGTCCTGCATCGAACTGAACATTGGATTGAATTCACAAAACGTCGATTCAAGTGGAATCTCATTTTACATGCACGATGGAATTGTGTCAAAAGCATTAAAGAACTCTCTGTTGTACTTGTGCCGAAGGATAGCCTCATTCACATTATGCATTTTCTTATTCATAACATTGTTCAGCAGGAGCAGAATTAACATTAGTTTATTTTACTATTAATAATTTCAGTGTGTCACTGAAGATGAGATTTATTGCTTCTGAAGGAATCACCCAACAACGGAATAGTTCTGTTCCACAACTCTACCTTATAAAGCCTGGCAAGCTTTGTGTGTGTGTAATCCTATTCATTGAATTTCAATAGTGGAGTCCTCTGTGTAACTTGTTTTCTGTTAGTTCTTAGAGTTCAGGGCAACAAACGTTGGATGTTATTTAAATTCAGTCATATGACAGAAATGAGATCACGAGTGAGTGAGTGAAAGGAATAATGGAAAGGTCTATTTGGCATAATGGAGGCTTCTTCAAATGATTTACTTTAAATCTAGCAGTTATACAGTGCTGATTATTTTCCTTAAATAACTACTTTTCTTTCTTTCCAAACTAGATTTCTTTATTATAGTTGAAGAACCTTTTATTCCTTTGATGAACAAAAAAATGAGCATGAAAACAAACAATGAGACTGTAAATTATGCAACAGCCTTGAAAGAAAATTTACTTCAGTGATAAATTATTCAGATCGATTTGTCATTTAAATAAGATCAAGGTCATTGAAAAAGAATCTCTGAATTGATAAATAACTTGCCCCTTCCATGCACCTCAGTATCTCAGAGCAACATTGATGTTGGGGGAAGGAGAAAGATGTGTGAAGTCGTGTAAAGATAAAAGCACCCACGGTTGCCGTTCATTCCAAATATAAAAACCATAGGATAATTTGCAAAGTTTCTTCTCTACAGCAGACAATTCCTCCAATCTATTTCTATACAGATGTTTAATTCTGCAAAAGAAAATATTTATCTGTAATGTCATTCTGAGCAATGTACAAAAATATTTCTTCTTTGATGAACCATAGACGAAGGAAACACAATATAAATTTGTGTTCTGATTTCTGAATGGACGTTGAACCTATTAACACTACCTCACTACTTTTTTATTTCTACTTTTGCACTACTTATTTAAATTAACTATTATGTATGTGTGTGTGTATATATATATGTATATGTATATATATACTGCCATTCACGTTTTTCCTATTATTATGTATTGCATTGTACTGTTGCCACAAAGACAGCAAATTTCATGACATATGCTGGTGGTATTAAACTTAATTCTGATTCTAACCAAAGAGGCTACTGTGGGACGATGATTATGATGCAATAATTACAACCAAGACTCCTTGGTGACTGCAGTATTTTGGAACATTACAAAGAACAATTACTTTGGAATGGAATAAATGAATCATATTTGTGAATCAATTGTTTCAGGGAGAATGATGGTGCGAAGTGAATATTACAATAAATTGGAGGATTTATATGTGATATTTGAAGTCTATAGGTTTTTTTGTTCCTTTGAAAAGCCAATGAAATTAACAACAGTAGCAGGTCACCACCCTCCTCTCAATTACCATCACCAACCATTCCACAACCCCGACCCCTCACCCATAACTGTTAACCTGGTATGTCTCTGGATTTTTTTGTTCACAAGAATTACTATGGTATGCACTGCACTTACAGATGTAACAACTCACCCGCACCCTTTTTACATTTACAAAACCAACAAAGAGGCTGGAGGTTTTGACAGATCAGGGACTACAATACCTGGCCTTTTAAACTATCACAAACAAGGGAAGATCAGCAGATGCTGAAAATTCAAGCAACACACACAAAATCCTGGAGAAACTCGGCAGGCCAGGCGACAGCTATGGAAAAGAGGAAACAGTCGACATTTTGGGCTGATGAAGGGTTGACTGTTTACTCTTTTCCAAAGATGCTGCCTGGCCTGCTGAGTTCCTCCAGCATTTTGTGTGTGTTCCTTTTAAACTACTGTGGATTTCTACATCTTCCAGTAATGATTAATATCCTACTCTTCCATCGACAGACATTTTTTTCTCATTGCAAGCTTGCCTCTGTTATGCTGACCCTGCAAATGTGTAAGTGGTTATTGCACTGTAGGTTAAGCATCAGCTGTTTTCAATCTGGCCTCATGCCTACTATGTTTATGGCCAAATAGAAAATATGGGCTGAGACAGATCACAGGACTGAAGTTGATATTGAGGAAATTTCAATGAGATGCATTGCTGCTACTAAATGTATCCTAATAGTAGTCAGATGGGAATTAATTTCACTTAATTCTGGAATGTGTTTAGACATATTTTGCTGAGGACAGGTATTTTTGCAAACTGATTTAATCAATTCCTGAAAATTAACCTCATGAATTTCAGTGATATTGCATCCCATATAGTTTAAAAGGAATTAGCATTATTCAATCAAACAGAATATAGAGCATAAAACAGTACAGCACAGTAAGAGCTTTCACCCCACAATGTTGTACCGACCAAGATGGACCTAGCCCATGATCAATCTAACCCTTCCCTCCTACACAGCCCATTCACCCTCCTGTGTGCCAATTTAAGAGTCTCTTAAATGTCTGTATTGTAACAATCCCTGCCACCATCCCTGGCAGGATGGTCCAGAGAGACACCACTCTCTGTCTCTGACATCTCCCCTAAAATTTCCTCTACTCACATTAAAACGAATGTATTGGTATTTGTCTCCCTGCATAAAAGGTGCTGACTGTCCAGACTCTCCACTCCATCTATGACTGACATAATATTATACACCACTGTCAAGTCTCCCTTCATCTTCCTTTGCTCCAATGAGAAAATCCCCAACTCAATTAACCTTTCCTTGTAAAACATGTTCTGTAATCCAGACAGCATCCTGATAAATCTGTTCTGCCCCCTTCCTAAAGATTCCTCATTCTTCCAACAATGAGGAAACAGAACTGAATATAGTACTCCAAGTTTGGTCTAACCAGAGCTTTATAGAGCTGCAACAGTACCTTGTGCCTCTTGAATTCAATCCCCTGACTAATGAGGGCCACTACAGCATATGCCTTCTTAACAACTCTATCAACTTGTGCAGCATCTTTGAAGAATCTATGAACGTGGACCCCAAGATCCCTCTGTTCCTCCACACTGCTAAGAATCCTGCTACTAACCGTGTACTCTGTATTCAAGTTTGACTTTCCAAAGTGTATCACTTCACACTGTTCCAGACTGAACTCCATCTGCTACTCTCAGCCCAGTTCTGCAACCCATTGATGTCCCATTGTAACCTACGCAACCTTCCACTCTATCTACAGCTCCAGCAACCCTTGCGTCATCTACAAATTTTCTAATCCACCCTTCCACTACTTAATCCAAGTCATTTATAAAAATCACAAAGAGCAGTAGTCGTAGAACAGATCCCTGTGAAGCACCACTGGTCACCGACTTCCAGGCAAAATGTGCTCCATCTATTACCAGCCTTTCTGTTGGCAAGCCAATTCTGAGTCAGACTTTCCATGAATCCCATGCCTCATGACTTTCTGGATGAACCTACTCTGGTGAACCTCATCAAACCCCTTACTAAAATTCATATTTCTTCAGCGGTTTGATCAGGGCACAACTGCACAAGCACATAGACGTCAGCCAGTGAGAACAGTGAGAAGATTTAAAAGGAGACGGTTATTTCTTCAGCGGTTTGATTGGGGCACGACTGCACAAGTGCGTGGACGTCAGCCAATGAGAACAGTGAGAAGGGTTTAAAAGGAGACAGCTTTAAAGAGTGGGCATCAGAGGAGCGGACAGTGGAGTAGTGGGAGACAGAGTAGGAAAGCTTTGGCTCAATGGGGCTTAGGTGTTAACAGGTCGAGTCGAGGTAGGTTACCTGTGTAGAATACAGACAGGAAGAATTTGTGTGAGGCTGGTGTTCTATGCTCGGTGTCAGACGTGAGAAGTCCTGGGGACCCCCAGCCTCCCGGATGGCCACATCTGCACCAGGTGCGTCGAGTTGAAGCTCCTTAGGGACAGTGTTAGGGAACTGGAAATGCAGCTCAATGACCTTCATCTGGTCAGGGAAAGTGAGGAGGTGACAGAGAGGAGTTATAGACAGGTAGTCACACCAGGGCCTGGGGAGACAGATAAGTGGGTAGCAGTCAGGAGAGGGAAGGGCAGGAGTCAGAAGCTAGAGAGCACCCCTGTGGCTGTCCTCTTTAAAAATAAGTACTCCTGTTTGAGTACTGTTGGGGGGGAACGGCCCACCTGGGGGAAGTGACAGTGGCCGCGCCTCTGGCATGGAGTCTGGCCCTGTGGCTCAGAAGGGTAGGGAAAGGAAGAGGATGGCAGCAGTGATAGGGGACTCTATAGTTAGGGGGTCAGATAGGCAATTCTGTGGATGCAGGAAAGAAACTCAGATGGTAGTTTGCCTCTCAGGTGCTAGGGTCCAGGATGTTTCTGATCGCGTCCACGATATCCTGAAGTGGGAAGGAGAACAGCCGGAGGTCGTGGTACATATTGGTACCAATGACATAGGCAGGAAAAGGGAGAAGGTCCTGAAAGCAGACTACAGGGAGTTAGGAAGGAAGTTGAGAAGCAGGACCACAAAGGTAGTTATATCGAGATTACTGCCTGTGCCTTGTGACAGTGAGTATAGGAATAGAGTGAGGTGGAGGATAAATGAGTGGCTGAGGGATTGAAGCAGGGGCAGGGATTCAGATTTCTGGATCATTGGGACCTCTTTCGGGGCAGGAGTGATGTGTACAAAAAGGATGGGTTGCACTTGAATCCCAGGGGGACCAATATCCTGGCAGGGAGGTTTGCTAAGGCTATCAGGGAGAGTTTAAACTAGGGTTGCTGGGAGTTGGGAACCAAACTGAACAGACAGAGGAAGAGGCGGTTGGCTCACAAACAGAGACAGCTTGGATACAGTGCAAGAGGGAGGATAGGCAGGTGATAGAGAAGGGACGCACTCAGACCGATGGTTTGAGATGTGTCAATTTTAATGCAAGGAGTATCATAGAAACATAGAAACATAGAAAATAGGTGCAGGAATAGGCCATTCAGCCCTTCGAACCTGCACCGCCATTTATTATGATCATGGCTGATCATCCAACTCAGAACCCCGCCCCAGCCTTCCCTCCATACCCCCTGACTCCCCTAGCCACAAGGGCCATATCTAACTCCCTCTTAAATATAGCCAATGAACTGGCCTCAACTGTTTCCTGTGGCAGAGAATTCCACAGATTCACCACTCTCTGTGTGAAGAAGTTTTTCCTAATCTCGGTCCTAAAAGGCTTCCCCTCTATCCTCAAACTCTGGCCCCTCGTTCTGGACTTCCCCAACATTGGGAACAATCTTCCTGCATCTAGCCTATCCAATCCCTTTAGGATCTTATACGTTTCAATCAGATCCCCCCTTCAATCTTCTAAATTCCAACGAGTACAAGCCCAGTTCATCCAGTCTTTCTTCATATGAAAGTCCTGCCATCCCAGGAATCAATCTGGTGAACCTTCTTTGTACTCCCTCTATGGCAAGGATGTCTTTCCTCAGATTAGGGGACCAAAACTGCACACAATACTCCAGGTGTGGTCTCACCAAGGCCTTGTACAACTGCAGTAGTACCTCCCTGCTCCTGTACTCGAATCCTCTCGCTATAAATGCCAGCATACCATTCGCCTTTTTCACCACCTGCTGTACCTGCATGCCCACTTTCAATGACTGGTGTACATGAACAAAGCGGATGAGCTTAGAGTGTGGATCAGTACTTGGAGCTATGATGTTGTGGCCATTACAGAGACTTGGATGGCTCAGGGACAGAAATGGTTACTTCAGGTGCCGGGTTTTAGATGTTTCAGAAAGGACAGGGAGGGAGGCAAAAGAGGTGGGGGCGTGGCACTGCTGATCAGAGATAGTGTCATGGCTGCAGAAAAGGAGGAAGTCATGGAGGGATTGTCTACCGAGTCTCTGTGGGTGGAAGTTAGGAACAGGAAAGGGACAATAACTCTACTGGGTGTTTTTTATAGACCACCCAATAGTAACAGGGACATTCAGTAGCAGATAGGGTGACAGATTCTGGAAAGGTGTAATAATAACACGGTTGTCATTGTCATGGTGGGAGATTTTAATTTCCTAAATATCGATTGGCATGGCCCTAGAGCAAGGGGTTTAGATGGGGTGAAGGTTTCTTGACACAATATTTAGATAAGCCTACAAGAGGAGAGGCTGTACTTGATCTGGTATTGGGAAATGAACCTGGTCAGGTGTCAGATCTGTCAGTGGGAGAGCATTTTGGAGATAGTGATCATAATTCTATCTCCCTTACCATAGCATTGGATAGGGATAGGAACAGACAAGTTAGGAAAGCATTTAATTGGAGTAAGGGGAAATA
Source organism: Mobula hypostoma (assembly GCF_963921235.1). Taxonomy (NCBI): domain Eukaryota; kingdom Metazoa; phylum Chordata; class Chondrichthyes; order Myliobatiformes; family Myliobatidae; genus Mobula; species Mobula hypostoma. The sequence continues at coordinate 82,226,992 of NC_086100.1, read as the reverse complement.
TGAAGCTATCAGGCAGGAACTTGGAAACATAAATTGGGAACAGATGTTCTCAGGGAAATGTACTGAAGAAATGAGGCAAATGTTCAGGGGATATTTGCGTGGAGCTCTGCATAGGTACATTCCAATGAGACAGGGAGAGGATGGTAGGGTACAGAAACCATGGTGTACAAAGGTTGTTGTAAATCTAGCCAAGAAGAAAACAAGAGCTTACGAAAGGTTCAAAAAACTAGGCAATGATAGAGATCTAGAAGATTACAAAGCTAGCAGGAAGGAGCTTAAGAAGGAAATTAGGAGAGCCAGAAGGGGCCATGAGAAGGCCTTGGCAGACAGGATTAAGGAAAACCCCAAGGCATTCTGAAAGTATGTGAAGAGCAAGAGGATAAGGCGAGGGAGAATAGGACCAATCAAGTGTGACAGTGGGGAAGTGTGTATGGAATTGGAGGAGATAGCAGAGGTACTTAATGAGTACTTTGCTTCAGTATTCACTATGGAAAAGGATCTTGTGGGGATTACTTACAGTCAACTGAAAATCTTGAGCATGTAGATATTAAGAAAGAGGATGCGCTGGAGCTTTTGGAAAGCATCGAGTTGGATATGTCACTGGAACCAGACAAAATGTACTCCAGGCTACTGTGGGAGGCGAGGGAGGAGATTGCTGAGCCTCTGGCGATGATCTTTGCATCATCAATGGGGACGGGAGAGGTTCCAGAGGATTGGAGTGTTGCAGATGTTGTTCCCTTATTCAAGAAAGGGAGTAGGGATAGCCCAGGAAATTATAGACCAGTGAGTCTTACTTCAGTGGTTGGTAAGTTGATGGAAAAGATCCTGAGAGCAGGATTTATGAACATTTGGAGAGGCATAATATGATTAGGAATAGTCAGCATGGCTTTGTGAAAGGCAGGTTGTGCCTTATGAGTCTGATTGAATTTTTTGAGGAATGACAAAACACATTGATGAAGGTAGAGCAGTAGATATTGTGTATATGGATTTCAGCAAGGCATTTGACAAGGTACCCCATGTAAAACTTATTGAAAAAGTAAGGAGGCATGGGATCCAAGGGGACATTGCTTTGTGGATCCAGAACTGTCTTGCCACAGAAGGCAAAGAGTGGTTGTTGATGGGTCATATTCTGCATGGAGGTCAGTGACCAGTGGTGTGCCTCGGGGATCTGTTCTGGGACCCCTACTCTTCGTGATTTTTATAAATAACCTGGATGAGGAAGTGGAGAGATGGGTTAGTAAATTTGCTGATGACACAAAGGTTGGAGGTGTTGTGGATAGTGTGGAGGTCTGTCAGAGGTTACAGCGGGACATTGATAGGATGCAAACCTGGGCTGAGAATTGGCAGATGGAGTTCAACCCAGACAAGTGTGAGGTGGTTCATTTTGGTAGGTCAAATATGATGGCAGGATATAGTATTAATGGTAAGACTCTTGGCAGTGTGGAGGATCAGAGGGTTCTTGGGGTCCGAGTCCATAGGACACTCAAAGCTGTTGTGCAGGTTGACTCTGTGGTTAAGAAAGCATACAGTGCATTGGCCTTCATCAATCGCGGAACTGAATTTAAGTTAATTAAGAATTTAATGTTGCAGCTATATAGGACCCTGGTCAGACCGCACTTAGAGTGCTGTGCTCAGTTCTGGTTGCCTCACGATAGGAAAGATGTGGAAACCATAGAAAGGGTGCAGAGGAGATTTACAAGGATGTTGCCTGGATTGGGGAGCATACCTTATGAGAATAGGTTGCGTGAACTCGGCCTTTCCTCCTTGGAGCGACGGAGGATGAGAGGTGACCTGATAGAGGTGTATAAGGTGATGACAGGCATTGATTGTGTGGATAGTCAGAGGCTTTTTCCCAGGGCTGAAATGGCTAGCACGAGAGGGCACAGTTTTAAGCTGCTTGGAAGTAGGTACAGAGGAGATGTCAGGGGTAAGTATTTTATGCAGAGAGTGGTGAGTGCATGGATTGGGCTGCCGGTGATGGTGGTGGAGGCAGATATGATAGGTTCTTTTAAGAGACTCCTGGAAAGGTATATGGAGCTCAAAAATAAAGGACTATGTGTAACAATCGGTAATTTCTAAGGTAAGGACATGTTCGGCACAGCTTTGTGGGCCGAATGGCCTGTATTGTGTTGTAGGTTTTCTATGTTTCTAAGTTTCTATATTAAATGCTGGAGGAACTCAGCAGGCCAGGTAGCATCTATGGAAAAAGTGAACAGTTGATGTTTCAGGCCAAGACCCATCATCAGTCCTGAAAAGTCTCCTGTTTACTCTTTTCGTAGATGCTGCCTGGCCTGCTGAGTTCCTCCAGCATTTTGTGTGTGCTACTTGGATTTCCAGCATCTGCAGATTTTCTCTTTTTTGTTACTAAAACCCATATATGGCATAGCTATCACTCTATCTTAATCTGTTTTGTCACCTCCTCAAAATATTTAATTAAGCTACCCTCACCAAAAAAATCAAAAAATGCTTGAAATACCTGAGGGCTATGCAGCATTTATGGAGATATTAAACTCATTAGCCTTGTGGAGAGTCTATATGTCTCAAGCCCTATGAATTTCTTTGAGTTCATTGCCACTTTTGTTTCCCCAACTCGGATTCAGATTTATATGTACGTTTGTTCATCACATGTACATCAAAACTTCCAGTGAAAGACGTTATTTGTGTTAACAAACAAACTTACCCGAAGATGTTCTGGTGGAAGCCTGTAAGAGATGCCACACTTTCTGCCACCAACAAGACATGCCCACAATGTTCAATACAACAACACCAGCAGCAGCAGCAGCAGCAACAACAGCAGAACAAAACGAGACAACAATAGCAAAACAAGATCCTTTCCCACCCTCCCACCCCCTCAAGCGCACAGGGTCCAACCCCAGGACAGGCTGCCTCTGGGCCTCCAGTCCTTGGCGCTGAACTGTCACACTTGCAGGCATTGGGACTACAACCTCTATCCTTTGGCCTGAACTCCAAGAGTTGCAGACTCCCCAGTCTTCAGTCCCTCTGCCTTGGACTTGCTGATGTTGTCTTCAACCCTTTGGACTTTCTACGTCCAGACATGTTGACTTTGGTCTTTGATGTGAGGAGAAAATTCTTTAATCAATGGCATTAATTCTTTGCCTCAAAGAGTCATAGATGCTTAACAATTGATATAACTCCAGCAATCTTCCCACACTTCTCCACTCTAATGGGAAGATAGGGACAGCACTCTCAATACAAGGATATCCAAACCCAGCAGCTGAGTTGCAGCCTACAGGTATGGACACTATATGGCTGAGCTCCAAGTCATCTTTGACACTTCCACTGAAGCATATGAGCTGACAGATCATATGGACATCTGCAAGGCAAACCTGCCCCTACTGCACTGCACGGTCTTCCAACAATAAGGGTTCATGTGTAAGAATAACTTCCTTCCATTACAGCTTTGTGGATTCTGAGGTTTTGTGGCCTGGAAAAGGTGGACCATTTCCACATCATGGGAGCCACTGTATTTCATGCACCAAATTGATTGAGGATAAAGCTACTTGAAGATCAACACCTTCGAGCTGTACAAAACTCATGGACTGTTGTGAAGCAGTAGCAGTCCGGGCCCTCCCATATGCTGCTTAGACCTGACTACCTACAAGTTACCTCACGACATTGGAAAGAAAACAATATGCCAAGATTGTGAGCACAAAATCATTCAAGTTCTCTGGAAGAATAAAAGAACCAATGTCAGAGTCCTCTCCCAGGCCAACCTTCCCAGTATTGAGGTACTAGTTACACTCAGATGACGATGTTGAGAGGCCATGTCATTTTAGTGCCCAATACCAGAGTGCCAGAACAATCCACTCCACATTCCCTCATTGTAACATATTCTCAGCTGGACAGAGGGAAGGATGTTTGAATGTGCTCAAAGTCCCCTTGAATAAATGCTCCTGGGAACCACTGGTCCAAGAGCACTCCAAAAAGTGGAAGAAGAGCTTTCTGGATGGCATTGAGAAGTTAAACTGCCTGCTCCATTCAACCACAACCCAATCTATTTACAGAAGAGACTAGGCTTCCCACATTGACCTCCTTATACACCCCAGAATCCTCAAACCTGTAACGGAAGGAAGTCATTGTCAAATGCGTGGAACTGCTGAAGAAATTCAAGGCACAGGTAGTTTTGCTATAACACATTTCCAGAATGTGAATTGATTATAATGTAATTGAAAGATTAGTAAACACTATTTACATTACAAGGGCCACATTGGTTATAGCACAATCATGATCGGGAAATCTGTTTAAACTTATGCTTTGAAGGCAAATGCAGCCTCACCTGCAATAATATGACATACTATAATGTAAGATTACTTAGGAACATAGCTATTTTGTTAGAGCAGCACCAGCTTTGTTTAATAGATTATGTGATTTAGGAGTTTACACTGGGAACTTTATAAATATGGACAAAAGTATTTGGGAATCCCAGTTAAATCTGATCTTGTTTTTAAGAACTGGAGTTAGAATACTGAATTATCGTGAAGTATGTTCCATTTAGTGCTTTTGAGAAAATGCATCAGTAGTTGGTTTACTGTCATACAATTTGGTTGCATGAGTTGATAAGCAGATTGTTCAGTAATGTTAGCATTTTGTCACTCTTACCTGTGGTAATATGCTGTATGCTGTATGCACTGAGTGTCGGAAAAATCACTATGGGACTTCTGCTGCATTGCCAACATTTGTCCAAGACATTTCGATGGGTCTCATGGCCCAATGTTTCCTTTTCTGCTTTACTTACATTGGTGCCCTTCCACAGGCAGTGGGAAAATGTGTCACATGTAATGGGAGGTGTCCATAATTGCTGTGCCTGAGATCAAATGGTTGTATAGCTATGCATGAGTATTTCATAAAAAAACCAACACCAAAAGGAATCCACAAGGTATTCAGAGAATACTACATGAGACAGATTACAAAAAGATGACATATGAAGCATATTCTCATGACAGACATTAAGTGAATGATTCAGGAAGCTACTTCCAAATTTCCTAATGATTATAAACCATACTTTCAATTTGAGCACTTACATGGAATTTCAGCTATTAGATTTATTGATCTGTCTTTGCTCTAACTTATCACGGTTGTCCTTCATTGTTTGTGCTATAGCCTTTAATAAAGCAAAGCGATGCAGTATTGCCAAGTTGTTGTAGCAGGCAAGATACCTATCACAGAACATTAGCACCCGTTCTGGACTGGCATCTCCTAATTCTTGCAATGATTCGCAAATAGCTTGGCTAATCAAGCCCTTATCATCCAAAGGTACTTCCACAATCATATTCAGGAAACATTCCACTATGTGGTGTGTCATTTTATTTTACATCAAGCAGGGATCCAGATGGTTGAAGTCTCTGAATGTAGGCTTGCAGTAATATTTTCAAGTCTTCAAGTCCTACAGTAGAGTTCGCAATCCTATAAAACCTCCTTCACAGTTTTGTTATAATATTTTTTAGTTCTGGCAAAATAAATACTATTTTGTTTCTGGCTTCTCAATCAATGCTTTTTATCTCCAATGTCCTGCTCTCCAATTCTCTGTCACAGGGATGGATATACTTCCCGAACTCTTCCTGTGATAAACAAGCTAGCTAGGTGCAGCAGGCAAGTCTTCCCAACTTTTGAGGTACAGCTGAAGTTTGGTGTTAATAAATCTTGATCGTTACCTCTTTCTGCCTCTAAATCAATTCCTTTTCACTGATTGTTACAATTCTTTACTGAAGAAGTTATTTCCAGTCCAACCCTTCAATGGATTTGTTTTTGAGTGGGTATTGATAATGAACCAAATTGTTTTTCTGTAAAAATGAAGAATTCTTTCTCACAATAATTTTGTCCAAAAGCTGAGGGAGAAATGCTAATTTGAGGATTTATCCACAATTTCAATTTTTTTCATGTACTTTCTCAAAAATGTACTTTTAAGTCACACAATTATAGAAGCTGTTTTACTTCAAGTATTTGGTTCCGTTCTGTTGTTTCAGAGAGGCGTCTCTCCATTTATACACTAGCGGACCCTCACTCACGGTCTCCAGCAGATCTTAATTAGCTCTTTTTATTTTTCTTTCTTGCCTTTTCCTAATGAACTAGAAATGGGTCATTCCCTCATAAAATATAGAAATTTGTTCTTTTAAATATTGACTTGCTGTTGCAAATATTTGATCTACTTTTCAGCAGATTTACATTTTCCTCCCGAAATGGTTGTAAGCTTACAATGCAAATAAAATATGCTCGATATAGATCTGGTTTAGACAAAGTCTCCTCATCCTATGACTCAAAGCTCAAATGATCCTCATAGTTCTTCTCAACTATTGATCCAGTTTTGATCCTGATTTGTTTATGACATTAACACGTTTGGCTTCCACACTCTTATTCAAGACAGGTATCTCTTTTGAGTAGAATATCTCCCCAGGCACTTTCCTGTAACACTTTCACTAGCTCTCATCACAGTCACCAACATTTAATTGCTAAATATCCTAGGAACAGGCATTGTTATTGATGACTGCTGCAACACAGTCATCAAACCCATTGTGATGTCCCCCAATTTAAGGTGTCATGAACTGTTCTCATCAGTGTTTGTTAGACGGCCTTCATTTGAGCCAATCACTTTAGAGTTAAAGCTTTCAATTGTTTTTAATAATATTTACCAGAAATTATAAATAAAAATACATGGCAAATTATGGTTTCTGAAACTCCTGCAGGCTAATCAGTTTCTGTTTTTAATTGATAAAGTTACATTAGAACATAACACCATAAGATATAGGAGCAGAATTAGGCTACTCAACTGATCAAGTCTGCTCCGCCATTTCATCATGGCTGATCCATTTTCCCTCTCAGCCACAATCCCCTGCCTCCTCCTCATATCCCTTCATGCCTTGACCAATCAAGAATCTATCAACCTCTATCTTAAATATACCCAACTACTTGGCCTCCATGGCTACCTGTGGCAATGAATTTCACAGATTCACCACTCTCTGGCTAAAGAAATTCCTCCTCATCTCTGTTCTAAATGGACATTCTTCTATTCCGAGGCTGTGCCCTCCGGTCTTAGACTCTCCCACCAAAGGAAACATCCTCTCCAGATCTCCTCTTCTGGGACCTTTTAACATTCGATAGGTTTCAATGAGATGCTCCCTCATTCTTCTGAATTTCAGTGAGTACAGGGCCAGTGCCATCAAACCTCCTCAAATGATAAGCCTTTCAATCCCAGAAACATTTTCGTGAACCGCCATTGAACCCGCTTCAATGTCAGCACATCCTTTATTCGACAAGGGGCACAAAACTGCTCACAATACACTAAATGGGGCCTCACTAGTGCTTTATAAAGCCCTAACATTACATCCTTGCTTTTATACTCTAATCCTCTCAAAATGAATGCTAACATTGCATTTGCCTTCCTCACCACCAACTCAACCTGCGAATTAACCTTTAGGGAATCCTGCACAAGGATTTGTGCTTCGGATTTTTGAATTTTCTCTCCACTGGTGAAAAATCTATTGGATATAGTTGTGTTAAATTGTTGCTTTTATCTTTATTTACATGTACGGGGTCATTCTTTTTCGTATGTTAAATTTAAAATGGCTTCTTTATTATGTTATACGTGGGAATGCTTCTTTATTATGTTAAATGCTGAGAAAGTCTCTCCCTAGACATTTGCTTGGGTTAATACAGATAGCAGGGTGCTATTAGCCAATGGATGTTCATGTATCTTTTTTTTTGGATGATAATGCTGTCTCATGTGACTGGGAACGGGGTTTTTGGCGGGGAGTCGGAGGAGAGACGAGGAGGACGGTGGACGTGCGGAAAGGTTTCTGTCGATCACTTCTGATGGTCCTGAGCCGTGAGTTGACAGGATCCGGGTGGACGTCAGGAACTGATTGAGCTCCAACGGTTGCGCACGAAGAACTCGGACTTTGATAAGTCTTGGCGCCTCTTTTTTTTTCATTACTTCCTTTTCTGTATCGAATTTATATTAATGTCATAGACTTAGTAATATCTATAAAGTGTACTTGGTAAAACGTACTGGGTGTGCTGGCTGATGATTGATGTTTGGAATTGATTTGGGCGGCAGTGGTGCAGAACTGACTCTGTGGGAAGTGTTGAGGCAGGTGCTGGGTGGGATTTCCCCTAGACATATACGAGCCAATATAACTGAGCGTTCCATACATACTTTGCTTTCCTTAACGTGACTCCCAAGTAAGTGAGGACATTGATTAACACTGGCATGTTTAATTACTATGTGGAAAAAAAACAGAGTTAACTTTGTAGGTTATAGACCCTATATTTCCGTTTCCAGCAATTCCTTGTAACCTTTACCAAGAGTTTTATTTCAGATTTCAAGCCTTTTCAACTTTTTGATTTTTATTAATTGTTTGGTATCCCATCGTAGTTACAAATTGAACATCATTTAAAGGATCCAGATACATCAGTTTTGTAAATGAACAATATTAATGCCAACTCAAAGTTCTTCAAACATATTTCAAGCAAATCTATTACTTGTTCATGACTTTACAAAGTACAGGTGGCATGACTCATTGTGAGGAGCCCTGTGTTGTGCTGTTCCCAGAAATGGAATACGAAGAGGTCTAATTCTTACTTGTGCAGTTTCTTGGCAAGGCTTTGTCATTTAGGCAAAGCTTTGCATCCTCATGAGCTTAAATAGAAACGGAAGATTGTCGTGGGGGGGCATGAGGTGGGGGGGTGGAGGTGAGTGAGCTGATTGGCCTATGCTTGCATTTATTTTCATGTTACTATGGAGATGTTGTTAGCTGAGGAAGAATAATAGCTACGGGAAAGAACATTAGTTTATAGCCTACAACAAATGAACGCAGAACGTTGAAGTACTGGGAGTCAATAAAAGGAGGTCTCTGAACAGAGGAGAATAGGCTGAGAAAGTGACATTGGGAATGGATTGGCCTGATGATGAAAAATTGCGTAACTTGTACATTCTTCATCTTGACTTTCCAAAGTTTAAATACAATATTTAGTCAAAGCTAAACAAAAATTCAATTAAAATGTTTAAAGCATGTTTTCTCCAACATATTTGTAAAAAAGACGGTGGTGGGACAAATCAAAGAAGTTTATAAATGTTCAGTACAACAGCATGGAGAAATTGCAGTTTAATGTGGGCAGCTTCCAATCTAAATGAGGGCATGGAAATTTGAGAAACATTGACAATGTGTGACGGAAACAGATAATAACAGGATAAATATATCTTTCCTTGAGTAGGAGTATGTCTTTAATGAGTAGGAAACCAACTATAGTAATTAGACTTCTGCAGATGGATTAACTTAATCCTTGAAGTTATTAATGCAAACCGTGGTGGAAAGAGTCTACTAAATTACATTTTTGTGTGCTTTCCGCAGCTTTGAAGTTTAGCAGCAAATCCCACCAGCAGGGGGCGTAACTTCACAATTAGCTCATTGTATATGAACTTGGCTATCTGGCCCACTTACCCAGTGACTCAACACCTGCTCTCCTAATACCTTTTTATTCTGCCACCTTCCCCCTTCGTTCTTAGCCCTGAAGAAGGGTTTCAGCCCGAAATGTTGACTTCTTATTCATTCCCATAGATGCTGCCTGACCTGCTGAGTTCCTCCAGCATTCTGTGTATGTTGGTTATCTTTGCTTAGCTGGAGCGAGTTCTCAGAGCTGGCACCTGATATTTGAAAACTTTATCCACAGAGATTATCAGTACCTAGAGTGCAGGCTTCAGGGATGTCAGATACATCACATCAGTGGGTGGGAAGACTAAAAGACTGAATATATATAATCAGTTATATTTGTAACTATAGATGCTTTCATATCTGAGAGTTGTTATTTGTTTAAGTAGTTGATTGTTAGGGTTTAATACTTTTTTGAGCGGAACCAGTTCAGTATATATGAGGGTTAGGTGCATTTTATATTGTTTTACTAGGTACTACTGCTGGTCGCAGTTGACAGCTTTCGATAAAAAATGTTTGTAGCTCAAACCTCAGTTATGTGCTTTATTATGCAACAGTATCAAAGAGCGAATGGGCACTTTAAAAGAGAACCACATGAAAAGTCATTCCTTGTTGCTGCACAGGAGGCCATCTTGCTCGCCAGAAGTCAGTAGTTTTCATGCAGCCATGCTGTAGCCGCTGGGGAAGTTCTGCAAAAATCACATGGAAGTCAATAACAAAGCCGAGCTTGCTGTCACACACACAAGCCCATGCATGTACAGGTACAATGAAAACCTTATTTGTAGCAGCATTCACAAGAAAAAAGCATAAATTATGCACAATTTTTACAAGAAAATTTAACTAGAACAAAAGAAGTTCATTTTCATGCAGTGATCACAGTGATGCTAAACTCCAGAGATTAGGATTGTGCAAGTTAGTTCAGGAACTAAATAGTTGAAAGAAAGTAGCTATTCTTGAGCCTAGTGGTGTGGGATCTCAGGCAATGGTAGTTGCAAGAGGCATGACACAGCCTGTACTATGGGGAGCTTTGAAGTTGGATGTTGCCTTCTTGAGGCAGTAGCTCCTGTAGATACTATCAGTGGTGTGAGGGATGTACCCATGTGTATTGGGCAGAGTCCATTACTCTCTGCATTATCTTATGTTCCTGCACCCTCAAACTGCCACACCAGACAATGCTGCAACTGGTCAAATTCCAGTACACCACATTATCATCCAGATCATTGATATAGATGACAAAAAAACACAGACCCAGCGCTGACCCCTGCGTCACACTAGTTATCACAGGCCTCCAGTCAGAGAGCCAGCCAACTACTACCACGGTCTGGTTTCTCTCAGAAAACTAATATCATATTCAATTTACTACCTCATCCTGAATGCCAAACGACTGAACATTCTTCACCAACCTCCCATGCGGGACCTTGTCAAAGGCCTTGCTAAAGTCCATATAGACAACACCCACTGCCTTGTCTTCGTGAACCTTCTTGGTGACTTCCTCGAAAAACTCTTTGAAATTAGTTAGATACAACCTACCATGCACAAAGCCATGATGACTATTTCTACTCTGTCCTTGTCTATGCAAGTACTTATAAATCCAGTCCCTTAGAAGCCTTCCAATAACTTTCCCATTGCTGACGTCAGGCACACCAGGCTATAATTTCCAGGTCTATTCTTTGAGCCTTTCTTAAACAACAGAACAACGCTAGCTATCCTTCAATTCTCCGGCACCTCGCCCATGGCTAAGGGTGTTTGAAATATCTCTGCTGGAGCTCCTGGATTTCTGCATTAGCCTCCCACAGTATCTGAGGGAACACCTGGTTAAGCCCTGGGGGTTTATGCACCCTAATTTTCTTCAAGACAGTAAATGCCTCCTGCTCAGTGTGTGGATATGGTCTACAACCTCACTGTTTCGTTGCCTTATTTCTGTAGACTCTATGTCCATCTCTTGAGTAAATAGAGATGCAAAAAATCCATTTAAAGGCTCCCCATCCCTTTTAGGTCTATGCATACATGACCATTCTGATCTTTCAGAGCACCAATTTTGTCACTTGCTATCCTTTTGCTCTTAATATATCTGCAAAAATTCTTGTGATTCTCCTTCACTTTGTCTGCTGGAGCAACCTCCTGCCTTCATTTAGCCCTCCTGGTTTCTTTCTTAAATGTTCTCTTGCATTTCTTATACTCCTCACGTACCTCATTTGCTCCCATCTGCCCATACCTGCTAAGCACCTCCTTCTTTTTTATTAATCTCTCTCAAACACTAAGGTTTCCTAAACCTATTATCTTTGCTTTTTATTCTGACAGGAACATACAAACACTGCACTCTCAAAATTTTACTTTTGAAGGCCTCCCACTTATCAAGTAGACCTTTGCCAGAAAACAACATGTCCCAATCCACACTTGACTGATCCTTTCTGATAGCAGCAAAATTGGCCTTGCTCCAATTTAGAATCTCAACCCGAGGACCAGACCTAACCTTCTCCATAGCTATCTTGAAACCAATGACATTATGATCACCAGATGCGAAGTGTTCCCCTCAACAAACTTCTGTCACCTGCCCTGTCTCATTCCCTAACAAAAGATCTCGTTTCACCCTCTCTCTAGTCTGGACCTCTGTGTATTGATTAAGGAAACTTTCCTGAACACGCTCGACAAACTCTAGCCCATCCAGCTCTTTTACAGTACGTGTGTTCCAATTAATATGTGGAAAGTTAAAATTACCTACTATCACAACTTAATGTTTCTTGCAGCAGTCTGAAATCTCTCAACAAATTTGCTTCTCTAAATCCTGTGGACTGTTGTGTCATCTATAATATAATTCCATTAATGTAGTCTCCCTTTGTTATTCCTCTGTGTCATCCATGTAACTTCAGTAGACAAAATCTCCAGTCTGTCCTGTCTGAGTACTGTCGAGACAGTTTTCCTAACTAGTGGTACCACTATTCACCCTTTAATTCCTCCCGCTCTGTTACATTACAGCAATGGAACCTTGGAACACTGAGCTGCCAGTCCTGCCCCTCCTGTGGTCAAATTTCACTAATAGCTGTAATATTATAATTCTATGTGCTAATCCATGCCCTAACCTCATCCAACTTTCCTACAATACTCCTTGCATTGAAATATGCACAACACAGAACATTAGCTCCACCATGGTCAATTTTTCGATTGCTGACTTTGAGAACATCTTTCCCCACAGCCACTCCACTATTTGCTTTGGCGCTCTGATTCTTATCTCCTTGCAACAGTAGTTTAACCCACACTCACCCCCCACCCCATGCAGCAGTGGTAAACCTTCTTAACCCCCTCCCCCAGTTCAGGTTCTGTACAAGTCCTCCATTTTCACTGGAAGAGACCCCAGTGATCCAAAAATCTGAAGCCCTTCCTCCTGCACATTAGCCACATGTTAAACTTTATGATCTTCCTATTTCTAGCCTCAGTGGCATGTGGCATGAGTAGCAATCCTGAGATTACAACCTTGGAGGTCCTGTCCTTTAACTTAGCACCCTAACTCCTTGAACTTATATGTAGGCAGTTAATACAGGCCTCTAAGCAGTTATATACAGACCTCCAAACAGCAGCCGGGATGTGGACTACAAGTTACAGCTGGAAATAGAAAAAACGTGTCAGAGGGAAAATGTCAAGATAATAATGGGGGATTTTAATATGAAAGTGGATTGGGAAAGTCAGGAAGGTACAGGATCTCAGGAGAGGGAGTTTATAGAATGCCTACAGGATGGCTTTTTGGAGCAGCTTGTCCATAAGCCCACCAGGGGGTCGGCTGTTTTGGATTGGGTGCTGTGTAATGAACCTGAGGCGATTAGGGAGCTGGAGGTAAAGGAACCCCTTGGAAGTAGTGATCATAATATGACTGAGTTCAGTTTCAAATTTGAAAAGGAGAAGCTGATATCAGGTGTATCGATATTTCAGTGGAACAGAGGATATTACAGTGGTATGAGAGAGGAACTGACCCAAGTCGATTGGAAAAGTAAGCTAGATGGAGGGACGGTAGAGCAGAATTGGATGAAGTTCCTACAAGAAATAAGGAAAGTGCAGGAAAAATATATTCCAAGAAAAAAAAATCATGAATGGAAAAATGGCACAAATGTGGTTAACGAGAGAGGTTAAGGCAAAAATAAAAGCAAAAGAGACGGCGTACAAGGAAGCAAAAATTAGTGGGAAAACTGAGGACTGGACGACTTTTAAAAGCTTACAGAAGGAAACTAAGAAAGTCATTAGGAAAGAAAAGATGAATTATGAAAGGAAGTTGGCGATTAACATAAAAAAGGATACTAAGAGTTTTAAAAAAAATATATGAAGAGTAAAAAAGTGACACGGGTAGATATAGGACCAATTGAAAATGATGCAGGAGATTATAATGGGTAACAAAGAGATGGCAGAGGAACTAAATGAGTATTTTGCATCAGTCTTCACGGTGGAAGACATTAGCAACATACCTGATAGCCAGGGGTCTCAGAGAATAGAATTAGGTACAGTCAAGATTACTAGAAAGAAAGTGCTTGGGAAGCTAAATGGACTAAGAATAGAAAAGTCTCCTGGACCGGATGAGGTGCACCCATGGGTTCTGAGGGAGGTGGCTTTGGAGATTGTGGAGGTATTGGAAATGATCTTCCAGGAATCAATAGAGTCTGGCATGGTTCTGGAGGACTGGAAGGTCACAAATGTAGTTCCACTGTTTAAGAAAGGAGGGAGGCAGCAAAAAGAAAATTACAGACCTATTAGTCTGACATCGGCAGTTGGAAAGTTATTGGAGTCGATCCTCAAGGACGAGGTTATGAAATACCTTGAGGTGCATGACAAGATAGGCCCAAGTCAGCATGGTTTCATGAAGGTAAGATCCTGCCTCACCCAACCTACTGGAATTTTTTGAGGTAATCTCAAATAAGATTGAAAAAGGAGAGGCTGTGGATGTTGTGTATTTGGATTTTCAAAAGGCCTTCGATAAGGTGCCACATAAGAAGCTGCTTAATATGAGAGCCCATGGAATTACAGAAAAGATATTGGAATGGGTGGAGCAGTGGCTGATAGGCAGAAAGCAAGGGGTGGGAATAAAGGGATCCTATTCTGATTGGTTGCCGGTTACTAGTGGTATTCCGCAGGGGTTGGTGTTGGGGCCACTTTTTTGTACAATGTATATCGATGATTTAGATTATGAATTAAATGGTTTGTGGCTAATTTTGTGGATGACACCAAGGTAGGTGAAGGAGCAGGAAGCGTTGAAGAAACGGAAAGGTTGCAGAGAGACTTGGTCAGTTTAGGAGAGTGGGCAAAGAAATGGCAGATGATATACAATGTTGATAAATGCACGGTTGTACATTTTGGAAGAAGAAATAATCGGGCAGTTTATTATTTAGATGGGGAGAAAATTCAAAAATTGGAAGTGCAAAGGGACTTGGGGGTCCTCATGCAGGATACCCTAAAGGTTAACCACCAGGTTGGATCGGCAGTAAGGAAAGCAAATGCTATGTTGGCATTCATTTAAAGAGGAATACAGTAGCGTATAAGAGTAAGGAGGTGTTGATGAGGCTCTTTGGGGCACTGGTGAGACCTCATTTGGAATACTGTGTAGCAACACACATCAAAGTTGCTGGTGAACGCAGCAGGCCAGGCAGCATCTCTAGGAAGAGGTACAGTCGACGTTTCGGGCCGAGACCCTTCGTCAGGACTAACTGAAAGAAGAGCTAGTAAGAGATTTGAAAGTGGGAGGGGGAGGGGGAGATCCAAAATGATATGAGAAGACAGAAGGGGGAGGGATGGAGCCAAGAGCTGGACAGGTGATTGGCAAAGGGGATATGAGAGGATCATGGGACAGGAGGTCCAGGGAGAAAGACAGGGGGGGGGGGAACCCAAAGGATGGGCAAGGGGTATAACCAGAGGGACAGAGGGAGAAAAAGGAGAGAGAGAGAGAAAGAATGTGTGTATATAAATAAATAACGGATGGGGTACGAGAGGGAGGTGGGGCATTAGCGGAAGATAGAGAAGTCAATGTTCATGCCATCAGGTTGGAGGCTACCCAGATGGAATATAAGGTGTTGTTCCTCCAACCTGAGTGTGGCTTCATCTTTACAGTAGAGGAGGTCGTGGATAGACAAATCAGAATGGGAATGGGATGTGAAATTAAGATATGTGGCCACTGGGAGATCCTGCTTTCTCTGGTGGACAGAGCGTAGGTGTTCAGCAAAACGATCTCCCAGTCTGCGTCAGGTCTCGCCAATATATAGAAGGCCACATCGGGAGCACCGGACGCAGTATATCACCCCAGCCGACTCACAGGTGAAGTGTCGCCTCACCTGGAAGGACTCTCTGGGGCCCTGAATGGTGGTAAGGGAGGAAGTGTAAGGGCATGTGTAGCACTTGTTCCGCTTACCAGGAGGAAGATCGGTGGGGAGGGATGCGGGGGATGAATGGACAAGGGAGTCACGTAGGGAGCGATCCCTGTGGAAAGCAGAGAGTGGGGGGAGGGAAAAATGTGCTTAGTGGTGGGATCTGCTTCACACACATCTGCTCTCACTCCATCCTCCCGCCACCCTACTAGGAATAGGGTTCCCCTGGTCCTCAGCTACCACCCCCCACCCCCCAGCCTCCGGGTCCAACATATTATTCTCCGTGACTTCTGCCACCTCCAACGGGAACCGTAGTGCAGAGAATGTCATTAATTTGCAGAAGTTTGTCAGAATGCCCAGTGACATGCTGAACTTCCTTAACTTCCTAACAAAGTAAGCATTTTAGCACGCATTCCTTATGATCACATCTGTTTGCTGGGCCCAAACAGGTCATTAACAGCTAGGAATTTAATGTTTCTGACTCCCTCCACCACTTTGCACCAACGTAGACTGGTGTATGTTTACCCTCCTTCCACTTCCTGAATTCAACAATCGGCTCTTTAGTTCTACTGATGTTGAGTTGGGCGAGATGCTCTTACCACTCAGCCAGGTATCCTATCTCACACCAGTAGCTGACTCATCACCACCTGTGATTAATCCAACAAAACTAATGGCATTGGCACCAAGGGGTTGCTTGGGGTTTATTTGTTGATATTTGTTTATGGTCTGTCAAATATTGAGTTTTAATCTTTATCCGAATGACATTTATGATCTGTGATGGAGAGGAGGACAACGGAATTAAGTCTGGGGCTGTTGCTAATTGTGGAATTGGGGTCATGTCTCCAGGCAGCACAGTTAGATGAATTATCATCAAGCTAACCAGATTATCTTCCTCCCTGCTGTCCCTCTGTTGTGTAGCTGCCCGTCTTCTGCCTGACGGGAATGTTTAAACCCTCCAGTATACTACTGACTACAAAGAAACCAAAATCTCACTTTGTCAAGTGCATCGATGATCCAAAACTCCCTATGCTTATCGTTCTTTCAGCACAGCAAAACCCAGTATTATCATATTTCATTTGCAGAGTGATCTGCCCACATTTATATGGCTTATCAATGGAATCGTGAACTAATTTATCAATGTGCATGCTCCTTGTCTCCTAGTAACTGTCCTTTTGTTTGTTGCGTTGGCCCCAGTGTCAGACTGAATCCACCAAGAATGCAAGCAGAATATGAGCCACCAATGTGCCTGACACACTCTGTATGGTTATACATAGATGGACACTGATGGAATGGAATCTCTTTCAGCTGTTGCATATGTCGTAGTTGATAATCAGAACAGCGAATCACCTTGAAGAAAGGTGACGACACCTTCAGCCATGAGTAAGCCTGTGATCATCTGAAAGCTGCAAGTTGCTTTTCCCACCGTTTGCTGGCAACAGAGAATGTGACATATTCAGTTCTCGCTGAGCAGAGGATGATCCGTATGCAACATTAAACAGTGAACTGGAGATGTTTGAAAGTATCTCCAGCTCCAACCTAAAGGAGCCCCAATGTGCAAGAGTACAGGCATGATGAAGTTGACAATGCAGTTCTTGTGCTGCTCTGTAACTGAGCTTGAATAGGAAGCAAATGACATAGTTCAAAGAGCATGACCTTACTGAAGGCCAGTTGTCTTACATTCTGCTTCCTGCTGCAGTTCAACAAGAAGAAATACTCCCTGAACATCAAGGATGGATGTAACCTATTGAGAATTCCCTCGTTTACCTCCTTTCTCTAACGTTTTCTGCTCTGATTGTTCCCCCGAGCATTCTGTGTTCCAAAGGAAATGCTGACTTATGCACCCACACGTGGAACCACTGGCCTACGAAGAGGTTAGAGCGAAGCTTTACGTCAGCTGACCCACCTCCCCCCAACCGGACCTCAGCAACTTTAAACAACCAAACATTTGCAGAAATTCAATAACTGCAGGTAGAAGCTAATCAGCCATGAAATGATTGCAGCTGATGATCCCTTTCAATAATAGTGCTGGGGGATTCTTGCTACTGTTTGAAGCCCATACAGCTTTGCCAGTTTGGAGCGTGTGTTAGTTGGCACTGATAGCTGGTGTTCACACACGAATGCCCTTACCAATGTGGCTGTCGGTACAAATGCACGCATTCACATCCAGCAGCTGTGAGGCCCGTGAGGCATTTATGACAGGGGCAAATTTTGCGGTGCCCGTATTTAACAACAGAATTCACTTTGCAAAGGAATATATGTGTGGCCTATCACAGCTGCAGCACAGCATCAAAGCAGGTTCTTTTCCTCTGAAAAATGACCTCGTTCGTAGCATGTTTGCTCCTGAGTAGGAGGGCACCGAGTATAAGGCTGACCTGCTGTTACTGAGGGAACACAGTAGGGCCCCATTCCCTCAATGAGAGGCTTGTTGCCAAGGGAACAGAACAAAGGCCAGGTCTCTGATCTCTTTATTGATTCCACTTTTCCCTAGAGTTCAGTTTGACTGTAGGTTAATTTGAATGTATTAAGTTTTCCTGCAGCACTGATTTATTGCTTAATTTTCAGTCTGAAGCATCCTACAGTGTATAACAGCACAAGACTAACAATTATAATTCTGTTGAAGATTGGATAAAGCAAAGCTCATTTGAGAATCAAATTTTAAAAAAAGGATGATAGCTACTTTGGATTAAAAATAAAATCTATATTGATGTATTCACGCTTTCAAAGTAAATTAGCACGCAGATTGTTAATTAAGTTCTGGAGGTCACAAATCCCACAAAGGTTTCTTCAGTATTGTAATGCTAGTGTATGAATTTCATAAGTATGCACTGAAGTACTTTCTTTGTATTTGTTGCAATTTCGTCTGTACTGTCCACAGAGAGCTGCCATTGATTGTGGCCAGCTTCAAAACACAAGCTGTGGGCATCCCTGCTGGCAAAGATCCTGAGGATGGTAAAACCGTGTGATTAAGCCTGGACCTCAAAAGCAACCCTATATCAGACCTCGATGATGAACTCTTCCCATTTTCTTGATGATGGTGGTGGCATGGTTAGTGAAATGCTTTACAACACCAGTAATCAAGGTTCGATTCCCATCTCTCCCGGTAAGGAGTTTGTACGTTCTCCTCATGACCATGTGGGTTTCCTCCTGCAGCTTCAGTTTCCTCCCACAGTCCAGCACATACGGGTTAGTGTTAGTAAGTTGTGGGTATGCAATGTTGCCACTGGAAGCAAGATGACACTTGCAGGCTGCCCCTGCATGTCGTCAGACTGTCGGTCATTGACGCATAACCACACATTTCATTGTATGTTTTGGGGTTTCGATGTACATGTGACGAGTAAGGCCAATCTTTGTCTTTAAATACTTTCTCTGTCCACCTCGCAAGATTTGTTTCTATAATCACTGAGTTCTCAATACTTTTGCATGAATGTCTCAGCAGGTAGTGCTGCTGCCCCACGCTTCTGGTGACCCAGGGTTCAATTCTGACTTGTCTGTGTGGAATTTGTGCTTTCTCCCACTGTAACTGTGTGGGATTTCTTTGGGACCTCCAGCTTTCTCCCATATCCCCAAGGGGTGCTGATTGGTAGGTTACATTGTAGCTTACTACTCATGGAGATGGATCATAGGTACATCAGGTTGGAGTTGACAGGCATTGGTGAGGGAATATTTTACAGAGAGGGAACATTTTAATGGATAGCCCTGAGAGCAGAATAGATCTGACGGGCCAAATGGCCTCCTATCCATCTGAAGTATGAGGAATATGCTAGAACGTCTAGTGTCTGCTGGCTGCTGATTGCGGACTCAAGAAGTCCAAGCTGCCTGATTACTAAAATGGACTGGAGCTGCATGTGTCAGCTTTCTCAGCTGAGGGTCTATCTGTCCCCAATGTTGCCATGGATGGGCCTGCCCTCATTGCCAAGGAATGTTCCCATCAATGTCCCAGGCAGTTTGACTTTGTTATGCTACCTGTCCTTTGTGGAGAAGTTCCTTCAGGCTTTCACCGTAGGTCCATCAGATGAGAAGACAATGGATCCTGTGGGATTGTTCTGTGAGCCGACTGTCCCAACCATTTGGCAGAGCTCACCAACAGGCAGAGCGACCTCAAATGGCTGGAGGTGAGAGGGGCTCTCCCCGTCAGATCTCTCCTGCACGATTGGAGTCTCACCTCGTGGGCTATGCATTTGAATAGAAAGTCTGAAGAAAGACCGGGGTCCTCATCACAGCTCACCTGAGCCGCTATGTAACTGAGTAATCTCTGCTCTACTGGCTGCTCCCAAGGTCATGTTCCAGTTTCCAGTGAGGCTCTAAGGCCATCAGTTTGGTGAAAGATGCACTCTGGCCTCCCTCAAACATATTAATTTCCCATACAATGAGAGATTCATGAGTAATGCTGCCAACACACACATTCAGGGCTGCAAGAGTCCATGCTGAGGGCTGCACTGAAACGCAATGCAGCCAGGGGAAAGACTTTGTTCATAGGTTCTCTGCCACTAGATATTGAAGGGCCAAGCCCTGTGTAGTTGCCTCTCAAATACTTGAAGTTTGTATCATCTGAGGAGGCCACGTGGATGGCAATGGTGCCTTGTACAGTGAGTGCACTAACATTACATATGTGTAGAAGCAGTAACACTGTGAGGGTATAGACTGAGCCACACCATGAATAACAAAAGCCATGCACTGCCTTTTTTTAACCATAAAGCAAAGAGATAGGGGCAGAATGAGGCCATTTGGCCCATCAAGTCTGCCCCCCCATTTCATCAAGGCTGATCCAATTTTGCTCTCAGCCTCATCTCCTGCCTTCTCTCCACATCCCTTCATGTCCTGACCAATCAAGAATCTATCAACCTCTTCCTTAAATTTACATAAAGACTTGGCCTCCACAGCTGCCTGTGCAAAAAATTCCACAGATTCACCACTCTCTGGCTAAGGTAATTCCTCCTCATCTCTGTTCTAAAAGGATGCTCCACTATTCTGAGGCTGTGTCCTCTGGTCTTAGACTCTCCCACCATAGGAAACATCCTCTCCACATCCACTCTATCAAGGGCTTTTACCGTTTGATAGGTTTCAATTAGGTCACCCCTCATTCTTTAGAATTCTAGTGACTGGTCCACAGCCGTCCAACACTTCATATGTCAAGCCATTCGATCCTGGAATCATTTTTGTGAACCTCCTTTGAACCCTCTCCAGTTTCAGCATTTCCTTTCTAAGACAAGGGCCTAAAACTGCTCACAATACACTAAGTGAGGCCTCACCAGTGCCTTAAAGTCTCAATATTACATCCTTGCTTTTATATTCTAGTCCTCTTGAAATGAATGCTAACATTGCATTTGTCTTCCTCACCTCAGCCTCATGTGTGGCACTTTTGAAAATCCAAGTCCACAACATCAATCGATTCTCCTTTTTCTATCCTGCTTGTTATTTCTTCAAAGAACTGCAATAGATTTGTCAGGCAAAACTTTCCCTTGAGGAAACCATGCTGACTATGGCCTTTTTTTAGACTATAAAGACAAGCAGTCCTCTTTTATTGTCATTTAGTAATGCATGCATTAAGAAATGATACAATATTCCCTCCAGTGTGATATCACAAAATACAGGACAGACCAAGACTGAAAAAAACTAACAAAACCACATAATTACAACAGTGCAAAAATACCATAACTTAATGAAGAAGTCCATGAGCACAGTAAAAAGTTCAAAGTCTCTCAAATGTCCCACATCTCACGCAGACGGGATAAGGAAGAAAAACTCTCCCTGCCATGCCCGATCACAGTCCGACTCTGAGTCATCCGAAAACTTCGAGCCTCCGATCAGCTCTCTGACACCGAGTACTGAATGCCATCTCTATCCGAACGATTCGACCTCAATCTCGGTCACCAACAGCAGGCAAAGCCGGGGATTTTGAGGCCTTCCCTCCGGAAGATTCCCGACCGTGCACTAACAAAAGCAGTGAACTGGTGTTTCAGAAATTTCTCCGGATGTTCCTCTGTCTCCATCAAATTAGAATTGTCCATGGCCCCTATTTGAGGATAGGTGCCCCTATTTAACGTGATCATGTGTCTCCAAGTACCTTGAGACCTCATCCTTAATAATTGACGCCAACATCTTCCCAATCACTGACATCAGACTAACTGGCGTATAGTTTCCTTTCTTCAGACTTTCTCCCTTCTTGAAAAGCAGAGTGACATTTGCAATTTTCCAGTCTTCTGGAACCATTCCAGAATCTAGTGATTCTAGAAAGATCATTACTAATGCCTGTACAATCTCTTCAGCCACCTCATTCAGAACCATGGGGTGTACACCATCTGGTCCAGGTGACTTATCTACCTTCAGACTTTTCAGTTTCCAAGAACCTTCTCCTTGGTAATAGTAACTTCACACACTCATGACCCCTGACACCTGGAACTTCCACCATACTGCTAGTGTCTTCCACAGTGAAAAATGATGCAAAATACTTACTCAGTGTTTCTTGCATTTTTGTATTTCAACATTTTGTATTTTTCATATATTTTTATGAATACAGTTGGTTTTGGGAAATAAAAAGTTTCACAGCTGGTGATGAACAAATTTCTGTAAGGGACTCTGCCGTGTCTATTTAATCAGGATGACGTTTGCATCGTCACAGACTCTGGACAGGGTAGTCTCAGAGGCCTGTGCTAACTGTAGGATCAAGGTTGAACAAATAAATGAACAAATATGATGTTTTTTATGATATTTGTTTAATTGGACTCTGTTTACCTAGTTTTAGGACACGTGAAGATCTGATCACATTTTAGGTCATATTTATGCAGAAATAAAGAAAATTCTACAGGGTTCACAAACTTTCTAGCACCACTAGATAATTCTGCACCAAGTGACAGCAATGTCAAGTAGAGCTGATCGCTCAGAGCTGGAGGTTTTGTTGGAGTTCCTCTGACTGCAGTGGATCTTCAGGGCCTCAAACTCCAGCATTCCCATGGATGAAGTGGGAAACAAAAAGGCTAGGAGATTCATGCTCATGTAGTAGTTGTGGGAGGACTGAATTTTCATGAACTTGTTGAAATGGCAAAACATAAATCCTCAATCTTATAACTTTATTCAAAGTTATTTCTGTGATTTTCAAGAATCTATCTGACATTTCCAGCATAGTTTGACCCTGCTGAAATCCTTTCCTTGTGAAGGTGTGAGGTCTTTGGCAAGGCATTCTAGGTTGCAGGACCACTCGGTGCAGGCAGAGTGTAAATGATGGTCCTGCAACGACAGGGCAGATGTGAGTGAAAGTTCTGCCTGAATACGGTGGCCCCTTCTTCATTCTGTGATAAGGGGCACTCAGATAGCCAAGTAGTTTGATCTCAAACTTCATGGCCACGAGGCCATGAGGCCATTTTTCTCTACTTCCTGTATTGAACAGCACTCATGGAGGCAGATTCTGCGACCATAAGCAGTTCCCCTTTGATGGAGAGACGGAATGGAATAGTTAGATTGTAACTTCTTTGTTTCACTGTCAATGTTCCATGCATGGCTATTGAAATAAAAAGTCTAGTAGTATTCCTCCAAAAGACCACAGTAGAGTATGGGCTATTGTTAACCAAATGAATGTGTTGCCAACTCTACTCTTTGTAGATACCCATGGGCAGAGGCTGGGGCACCACCATAGCAGTTTATCTTTACCCTTGAAAGCCTAACGCAGTCAATGGTTGATCTGTATTCACCGGAAATTCCTAACAAAGCTAAAATTGGTTAATCACCTCTTCAAAGTCCACATACCGTATGCTCTTTGGAGGAGAGAGATGTCAACAAAGTGCTGACTTGCTGTGAATGGTCCACATTTTGTCTTAATGGATGTAATTGAGTTTCAGCATGAGATTCGAATGGAGCATTGCATAGTGATTGTTGTCAAGCATGTCCCATAAGTTGCATGTGCTAACCCCTCATGGGCACAGAGGTGTTGACAATAACATCAAGCACGGTAGAAATGTGTTAATTTGCCAGTTTTGTGTGAAGCACATGTGCAACACCGGAAGCCTCCACTTCAATCTCTTAAGAAATAAATAACCATTGTTAACAGGGCAATTAATGCTCCAAGAGTTCATACTGAAAATAAGTTCAAGTTTATTGTCATCTAACTGTATATATATAACCAAATGAAACAATACTCCTCTGGAACACAGTGCATCCACAATATATATATTACACACAGCAGGAAAAACAAAATATTACCACAACTAAGTTAATAAAATAAAATTCAAAATGCACGTGAATTGTGCAGCGCAGGTAAACGGCAAACAGTACGGTAAAGTGTAAACAGTAAACAGCAAACAGTGCAGTAAACAGAAAACATCTTGCTGTCCTTGTGAAGCGATCTTGGTGGTGGCAGGGTGTTCATTAGTCTCACAGCCTGGGGGAAGAAGCTGTTACCCAGACTGGCAAATCTAGTCTTGACGCTCCTGTATCTCCTTCCTGATGGTAGTGGGTCAAAGAGATTGTGGGATGGGTGGTAGGGACCCTCAATAATGCTTTGTGCCCTTCATTTCCAACGCTCCTGGTAAACATCACAAATGGACGGGGAAGGAGATTCTCTCAGCAGTTTTAAGCAAAGTGATGTAAATACTCTCCTTTGTATAACAATTACATAATGATTTAATCTTGCATTTATTTACAACCCTCAGAAGTGGAGCTACTGATACGTTGTCGAGATCCCGGAGTTCATTTGTATGGGAATTGTGTTTACATTTTTCAGAGCTCCAGTATTATTGCAGACCTTACTTCGGCCCTGAGAATAACTGGTAGGAATAAAAGTACTTTAACAGCTGGTTGACAGATTTGGGTTCAGGCATTACAGCACAATATCAATATTTTGATCTTAGATAAGAGAACTGAATTCCATACAATGCAATGAAAATGGCATGCTTACTGAACAAAAATACTCAGAGGTAATCTAATCAACCTAGAGACCCAATGCATAACTAACGGTGAGTCATACCTTTTATAAACATATTGTAATTAAAGGAACCTAAAGCACAGTATTTAAAAGAAGGGCATCCCAACTGATATACACCAATGTTTATAATGCATATGAAACTTCTCACATTCTAACGTTCGGGACCACTTCCACTACCGTTCAGCATTTAACACCATCATCCCTACAGTTCTGATCGAAAATCTCCAGATCCTGGGCCTTTGTACCTCCCTCTGCAACTGGATCCTCAGCTTCCTAACAGGAAGACCACAATCTGTGCCACCTCGCTGACAATCAACTATGGTGCACCACAGAGATGTGTGCTTAGCCCACTGCTGTACTCTCTCTATATCCATGACTGTGTCTCCGGGCTGAGCTTAAATGCCGTCTATAAATTTGCTGATGATACAACCATTGTTGGCAGAATCTCAGATAGTGATGAGAGGGCGTACAGGGGAACGATATACCAGCTAGAAGGTACAGGAGCCTTATGGCACACATTCAGTGATTCAGGAACAGCTTTTTCCCTTTTGCCATCTGATTTCTAAATGAACATTAAACCTAAGAGCACTGACCCAATACTTTTTAAATTTCTGTTTTTACACTTCTTATTTTAACTTAACTATTTAATATACATATATATAATTCCTGTAATTCAGCTTTTCCTGTATTTATCATGTATTGCACTGTACTGTTGCTACAAAGTTAACAAATTTCATGACACATGCCGATGATATTAACCTGATTCAGATTCCGACATTCTCTGCTTCCTTCTCCCTTATTTATCACTGCTCCAAAATGGTTTACCCAAAGAAATAGCAGAACTTTCGTAGAGAAAGAAATGGGAATCACGAACCAGTCATATTGGAGTTCACATGCAAGCCATATTGCGGGCGTTGAAGTAAATGTCATTGCCATTAATAAAACAAAATAACTAAAATAACTGGGCCCAGAACACACCCACTCTTATGACTCAAGCATTCTTTTTATTTCACTTGTGCTCAAGGAGAACAACATGGGCCCGTGTGACCCACACTATTCTGAAGTCTGGACAGAAACCTACAATTTTTATACAGAATAGGCTTATCAGTTACAGATATTGATCATCGTAAATTGTATATGTTTGAATTTCTTACTCACAAAATCAATCGGCATTCACAATAGAGCCGATAAAATCAATCGAAACTTCAAACGGACAGCGATAATTTTTTTGAAGTTAGTAAGGACAATACAGCCTTAGTTATTGGGCATGTTTCGCATCCTTCCATAATGCTTATCTCATATTTCTCCTGCACTTCCCAATGCTTAAAGAGATGCTATGTCTCAGGGAGACCTTTCTGGGAAAGAGCCTCACTCATTTTGTTTGAGTGCACACTGCCACAGTCTGTCTAGTCTGTAGGAAGCAGAGGCGTCTCTGGCTGTTTCACTTCAAAGATTTTGCTGTACTATAACTGCCCAAGCTATCGTTGTCTTTACTGTAACTTCCACACTCCCTCCTCTTTGTCCTGTAGAAGACAATGACACAGCGTCTCTGAATTTCCATGGGAGTTTCATCGGGGGCAGTTGTCTGTTGATATCAGGGACATATGTGCAAAACTCTTTGCTAATAATGGTACAGATACCAACTCTCTTAGACAACAGAAAGTCTAGTGTTAGTTGATTTTCATTGACTACAGCTCTGCCTTTAATACCATCATTCCAAATAAACTGATTTCTAAGCTCCGGAACCTGGGCCTTAGCACTCAATCTGCAGCTGCATCTTCAACTTCCTCACAGACAGGGCCCAGGCTGTAAAAACAGGGGACAAGCTCTCCTCTACAATCACTCTGAGCACCGGTGCCCCACAAGGCTGTGTACTCAGCCCCCTGCTGTATTCACTGCACACCCATGATTGTGTAGCCAAGTTTCCATCAAACTCAATATATAACTTTGCTGTTGACTCAACAATTGAAAGCGGTATATCGGGTAATAATGAGTTTGAGTACAGAGAGGAAATTAAGAACCTGGTGGCATGGTGTGAAGACAATAACCTATCCCTCAACGTCAGCAAGACGAAGGAATTGGTTGTTGACTTCAGAAGGAGTAGCGGACCGCACAACCCAACTTACATCGGTGATGCGCAAGTGGAACAGGTCAAAAGCTTTAAGTTCCTTGGGATCAATATCACAAATGACCTGACTTGGTCCAGCCAAGCAGAGTTCACTGCCAAGAAGGCCCACCAGCGCCTTTACTTCCTGAGAAAGCTAAAGAAATTTGGCCTGTCCCCTAAAACCCTCACTAATTTTTTATAGATGCACCGTAGAAAGCATTCTTCTATGGTGCATCATAACCTGGTATGGAAGCTGTCCTGTCCAAGACCAAAAGAAGCTGCAGAAGATCATGAACACAGCGCAGCACATCACACAAACCAATCTTCCGTCCTTGGACTCACTTTACACCGCACACTGTCGGAGCAGTGCTGCCAGGATAATCAAGGACATGACCCACCCAGTCAATACACTTTTCATCCCTCTTCCCCCCGAGAGAAAGCTCAGGAGTTTGAAGACTCGTACGGCCAGATTTGGGAACAGCTTCTTTCCAACTGTGATAAGACTGCTGAATGGATCCTGACCCAGATCTGGGCCGTACCCTCCAAATATCCGGACCTGCCTCTTGGTTTTTTTGCACTACCTTACTTTCCATTTTTCTATTTTCTAATTATGATTTATAATTTAAATTTTTAATATTTACTAATTTTTACTATTTTTAATATTTTTAATACAGGTGTCCCCTGCTTTTCGAACGTTCGCTTTACGAAACCTCACTGTTACGAAAGACCTACATTAGTTCCCTGTTTTCGCTAACAGAAGGTGTTTTCACTGTTACAAAAAAAATCAGCACGTGATAAAAAATCAACGCGTGAAAAAATCAGCGCGCAATAAAAATCAGCACACGTCTCGAGCAGCCGCTCTCCCCTGGATTCGGAACTGCATTCTCGCCGGCATTGCTTAAACATGTGCCTGTGAGCAGCCGTTTGCAAAATGAGTGCTAAGGTATCGGAAAAGCCTAAAAGAGCTCCTAAGGGTGTTACACTTAGTGTAAAACTAAACATAATTAGAGTTTTGACTGTGGTGAATGAAGTAAGGACAAAGTGAGTTTGGCTTGTGGAAGTTGACGAAGATGATGTTGAAGAGGTTTTGGCATCTCATGACCAAGAACTGATAGATGAAGAGTTGATGCAATTGGAAGAGGAAAGGATAACAATCGAAACTGAATGCTGTAGCAAACTGAACGTGAAGCAACTGCGTGAGATTTTCGCTGCAATGATAAAGTACGACTTTAATTTTGAAAGGGTACGTAGGTTTAGGGAATATTTGCAGGATGGTTTGAGTGCTTACAAAGAATTGTGTGATAGAAAAATGTGCGAGGCTCAGCAGTCAAGCAAGCCTTCCACATCAGCCACAACAGACGACGAACCTCGACCTTTGTCATCAAGGCGGGCAGTCATAGGAGAAGATGACCTGCCTGCCCAAATAGAAACAGACGACGATGAGATGACACCCCAGTATCCCACCACCCCAACTCCCAGGCCGCGGACAGATACTGATTCGCAGAAATGCAACGGTAGCCAGGAGGCACACAGCACATCTTTAAGATAAAAGCCGAAATAAACATGCTAATTAATTAGGTGCCGCCCGACACGTAATTGTCGGCCCCAATCAGAGGCGATGCAATTGGCAATCCCCTCTGATCTGGGCCAACAATTACGTGCCAGACGACACCTAATTAATTAGCATGTTTATTTCGGCTTTTTTCTTAAAGTTGTGCTGTATGCCTCCTGGCTACCGCTGCACCGCTGCACCGCTGCGTTCTTCGCAGATCGGTATTGGTTCGCTGCCCGGAGGGTGGGGGCCACTGCATCACGCAAACTCCGACAACTCAGTCTAACACACCATCATCAGTGTGCTTGGCAAGCTGTCTTCCCGATTCCCATAAGTGATACTACACTGTACATACATTATTTCTACTTTATATAGGCTGTATATTTTTACGTGTTATTTGGTATGATTTGGCAGTTTCATAGCTAAAAAAGGTTACTGGAGAGAGTGTTCTTGTCAACAGCACTTGCGTGAGATTTTCACTACAGACAACAGTGCAGGCAATGATTGTGAAGTATTTCTACTTTATATAGGCTGTGTATTTATATCATTCCTGCTGTTGCTATTTGTTACTGTTATTTTAGGTTTTATGTGTTATTTGGCATGATTTGGTAGCTTATTTTTTGGGTCTGCGAACGCTCACAATATTTTCCCATATAAATAAATGGTAATTGCTTCTTCGTTCTACAACATTCTGGCTTACGAACCGTTTCATAGGAACGCTCTTCCTGTATTTAATATTTGTAATCCAGGGAGTGGGAAACACAGAATCAAATATCGCCGTGATGATTGTACATTCTAGTATCAATTGTTTGACGACAATGAAGTATAAAGTATTTTGAATGGTCATAATGGGGATTGTTAACATTTCGGCAGTAACGTCATTGATGGCCTCGCTCATATCAGGTATTACTAAAGTTGTGTTAGTAGCCAGTTCCTCCAGTAGCCATGTTAATGCTTTTATGAGCCAGTATGGCAGGTTCCCAGTATTGGTAGTATTCTAATTTGTTCTTTATTTCATTTAAATATATAATTTGCTACTCAGTTTGTATTTTTTTTATACCTTTTTAACTATTTCCATGAAAATTCGGCCAATTGGGGCAGCTGCTTAATGAGGCCAAATGTACTGGTCCTGATGTGTCACTATTAGCCAGAATCCACTATAATATCTTCCAATAATTTACCCATGACTGGCTATAATTTCCCACTTTATTCTTAAAGCATTTTTTGAACAACAACTTTAGTTATCCTCCGATCATCTGGCACTTCACCCGCGGAAAAGGACATTTTAAACATCTCTGCCGGGGACCCTGCAATTTCTGCACCAGCCTCCCACAGAGTCAAAGGAGACACCTTGTCAGGCCCTGGGGATTTATCCACCCTAATTCGCCTGAAGCCAACCAGGCAGACAGCAATAATCTGGATACAGACCATGACCTCACTACTTGTTTGTCTCAGGTCAGTAGTCTTTGTGTCGGTCTCCAGAGGAAACACAGATGCAAAAAACCCATGTATGATCTCCCCCTATCTCCCTTGGTTACATACATAGATGACCAGGGAGCCAGATAAGTTTCTGAATATAGTAGTGGCAGTATATGATCCTGGTGAAATTCAAGTAGGTCACCATGTCACAATACAGAGTTGGTTTAGTACTAAATTTGGGAGTTGAATTTTCAGGCAATTGAATGCAAAGAATTTTATTTTTTTTACTGTAAATTGATTTTTAAGAGTTTCAAACTGTTTGTGAATGGCAGGGGCAATGAGACCAGGAAACTTTAGGCCAAGTAGAATTCATAGCTTTGTAATCAGTCCAGGTATCTGATATTATCTTCATTAAATGTGAGGGTAATGTTTTATGCTGTTGAGAGGAATACAAGTCTCTCATGGCCTCTGCATGGATTCTGGTTGGAGAGAAGTGACTAAAATTTCCATTGCTTGTCTTACAGCTGACCCACCAAGCTGTGCCACCGTTGACCAAGGAGGCGAAGGGAGCAACATTCATCATTGACCACTAAAGAGAAGACAGCAAAGTGATTGTACTGAGCTGCAGCAGTGAAAACATAATAACCTTTCTTTCCTTTCACAAGATCAGTCCTAATCACTAGCCTCTCTGCCAACATCACTGGGAATGCTCCACACCTTCCTGGCAAACTACTTTGCAAAACTACATATCTGGAATGATTATCGTAGCATCTGGCTCTGGTTGAGAATAACAATTGCTATAATTAAATGCATGATCTGACTGGAAGGACTCAGTCCAACCTCGGACAACTATTACAATGTCAGAGAGTGATTTTCCCCCTCTGTCACAGTGTTGGAAGAAACTGGGCAATCCAGTGATCTGAATACTGGCTTTCCATACAGCGCGATAGCTTTATAGATCCCCAACAACAACTTGGAAACTAACATCTCTGATTCTTACTAAAGATTGAATGATGCTTCTTCGGTTTTGATGAATGTTGCAGCTAAATAGTAAAATAATTAAGCATGTTTCACTGCTGAATTTTTTCTTAGCTCGATTTGTGTTCTTCAGAATTTCAACTGACCCAGTCTCCATTGTCTTTAGGAGAAGTGAGTTCTAAATTTTCGGACCTTTTGTGCAACGTAATATTCCCTTATTTCACTTTCGCCTGGCCTTAATGATCTCCTTTCCATTTGTCCATAAAAATTATGTCTCACTATGCAATGTCTTTTGTTCAATAAATACAGTGAGGGACAAACTTACAGGGTCATCAATGATCCTTTGAAAGGATCAGCACTTGATAAAGAAAAATGAATTGCAAAGGGCCCTATTGGCTGCTACTGGCAATTTCCAGGTAGAGGAAACTGTTAATCGATGGTTTTGCATCTACATTATATACTTAATGTGCGCCATCTCATTCTTTTCATTTTGGTTTGGTGCATGGTTTCTGGGCATGTTGCAGAATTCAGTGATTCACTGGCATCTTATAAATGAAACCATTGAAGGCAGGTCCATTCTACTAAATGCAGGTTTGGCTTTACTAGAATGTGACATCTGCCAGAACTATCCTGATGGCAATAGTCATCATCAGCCCATGTTTGTCCAACAAATTAATTTTGTTCCCCTCACACCCCTGCCTTTCATTGGTAAAGTATTTGGCACTTTGCTGGGGTTTGGATTTGTAAATATCAATTCACCGTTGGTGAGCCTTCACTAGTGAGTTGGTCACTAAATATGTTAATACAACGCTTCATCCAATTCTTATTTCCATACTCTGATGAAGTAGAATTGATTAACTCACTCTGTACATACCTGGCCTCAGTGGCTAAAGTATTCAGCTACTAATCTGTTGAACTCTTGCAAGTTACTGTGCTATTGAAGATTCACACCAGTTGTAACTATTACTCAGAAACACAGTAAGGCACAACTCATAGTTATTAGTTTGATCCTAAAATAGACAAATTAAATGAATTAAAATGTATTACTTTTAACTAAATATTCTATATTGATTTCCAGATTCTGGCTAATTAGGAATGAAAGGCCAGATGCTCTTCTAAAACAAGAATCAATTCTCTGTAACAAGCTTCAGAAATGGAAACATTTTGCTCAATTCTATTGTCAGCCAGATGGGAATGTTTAACATGACAGTTAAAATCTCAGAACTTACGTTAAGGGAGCTGGTTCCTGTCCTACATCAGAGAGCTGAACATGTTGGCGCTGCCCTGTAGGACTACTGCACAAATGGAAGTGGTATCTTTCACATTGACCATAAGACATAGGATCAGAATTAGGCCATCTGGCCCATCTTGTCTGCTCTGCCATTCCATCGTGGTTAGTTTATTATCCCTCTCAACCCCATTCTCTTGCTTTCTCCTCATAGCCTCTGATGCCCTGATTAATTAAGAACCTATCGATTTCTGCTTTAAATGTACCCAATGGCTTGACCTCTACAAATGTTTGTAGCAATGAATTCTA
The DNA here is from genome assembly GCF_963921235.1 of Mobula hypostoma. Lineage (NCBI taxonomy): Eukaryota > Metazoa > Chordata > Chondrichthyes > Myliobatiformes > Myliobatidae > Mobula > Mobula hypostoma. Next base: position 82,194,704 of record NC_086100.1, on the reverse strand, counting down.
CAGATTCACCACCCCCTGGGTAAAGACATCTTTCCTCCTCTCTGTTCTAAATGGATGTCCCTCTATTCTGGGGCTGCGCCCTCTGGTCCTAAGTCCCCCACTAAAGAAAACATCCTTTCCATATCCACTCTATCTCGACCTTTCGATTGGATTTGATAGGATTCCTCCCTCATTCTTCTAAATTCCAGCGAGTATAGGCCTAGAATCATTAAATGCTCCCCATATAACCCTTTCAATCCTGGATCATTCTTGTGAACCTTCTCTGGACCTTCTCTAATGCCAACATATCTTTTCTTAGATAAGGGGCCCAAAACTCTCACAACATTCCAAATGTGGTCTGCCCAATGCCTCATACTTTATACTTCATACTTTATTGTCGCCAAACGATTGATACTGGAGCACACAATCATCACAGCGATATTTGTTTCTGCGCTTCATGCTCCCTGGAGTACAAATCAATAGTAGATATTAAAAATTAAAATTATAAATCATAAACAGAAAATAGAAAAGGGAAAGTATGGTAGTGCAAAAAAAAACCGAGAGGCAGGTCAGGATATTTGGAGGGTACGGCCCAGATCTGGGTCAGGATCCGTTCAGCAGTCTTATCACAGTTGGGAAGAAGCTGTGCTCAAATCTGGCCTTACGAGTCTTCAGTCTCCTGAGCCTTCTCCCAGAGGGAAGAGGGACGAAAAGTGTGTTGGCTGGGAGGGTCGTGTCCTTGATTATCCTGGCAGCACTGCTCCAACAGTATGCTGTGTAAAGTAAGTCCAAGAACGGAAAATTGGTTTGTGTGATGTTCTGCGCCATGTTCACGATCTTCTGAAGCTTCTTTCGGTCTTGGACAGGACAACTTCCATACCAGGTTGTGATGCACCCTAGAAGAATGCTTTCTACGGTGCATCTATAAAAATTAGTGAGGGTTTTAGGGGACAGGCCAAATTTCTTTAGTTTTCTCAGGAAGTAAAGGCACCGGTGGGCCTTCTTGGCAGTGGACTCTGCTTGGCTGGACCAAGTCAGGTCATTTGTGATATTGACCCCGAGGAACTTAAAGCTTCTGACCTATTCCACTCGCCCAGCACCGATGTAAATAGCGTCATGCAGTCCGCTACTCCTTCTGAAGTCAACAACCAATTCCTTCATCTTGCTGACGTTGAGGGATAGGTTATTGTCTTCACACCATGCCACCAGGTTCTTAATTTCCTCTCTGTACTCAAACTCATCATTACCTGAGATACGGCCTACAATTGTGGCCTTATAAAGCTTCAGCATTACATCCTTGCTTTCTCTTCTAGTCCTCTTGAAATGAATGCTAACATTGAACTTGTCTTCCTTACCACCAACTTAACTTGAAAATTAATGTTTAGAAATCCTGCATGAGGACTCCTAGGTCTCGTTGCACCTCTGATTTTTAAATTGTCTCCCCGTTTAGAAACTATTCCACCCTTTTATTCCTTCTACCAAAGTGGCATGACCATGCACTTCCCTACATTATATTCCATCTGCCAATTTTTGCTAATTCTCCGAATCAAAGTCCTTCTGCAGACACCTTGCTTCCTTCACACTACCTGACCCTCCATCTATCTTCGTAAACTTGGCCACAAAGCCGTCAATTCCATTATCCATATCATTGACATATAACGTGAAAAGAAACAGTGACCCCTCTGGAACACCACTAGTCATGACCTGCTAACCAGAAAAGGCCCCCTTTATTCTTACTCTTTGCCTCCAAACCAGAGAGCTACTCATCTATCCATGCTGGTATCTTTCCTCATGTGGGGTATCTAGTCAAAGGCCTTCTGAATATCCAAATAAACAACGTCCACCGACTCTCCTGTGTCTTTCCTGTCTTCGAATCCTATATGACCTCTTTCTAATGATTTGCTTTCATTTTTTTACTACCCGACACCCTCTGCTAACCTGCTTATCCTTTCAATACAATGTGCATCCTTGGACGTTAAGCTCCCAACTATGATTTTCTTTCAGCCGTGCCCATAGCATCATACCTGCCAATCTCTTAACAGTGCTACAAGTTAATCTACATTATTCCATACACTGCATGTATTCAAATATAACACCCAGTCCTGTTTTCATCACACTTTTTGATTTTGGCCCCCTGTTGCACTTTAACTCATTCCACTGAGTGCAATTTTGCCCTGTTATCTGCCTGTACTTCCCTGCGGTCTCACTATATATTGTATGTAGTTGTATACTAAATATTCCATCCTCAGCCCTATCACTCTGGTTCCCATCCCCCTACCAAGTTAGCTTAAACCCTCCCCTACAGCTCTAGAAAACCTGCCTGCTGGGATATTGGTCCCCCTCGGGTTCAGGTATAACCTATCCTTTTTGTACAGGTCATACCTTCCCCAGAAGAGATCCCAACGATCCAGCGATCCAAAACGCTGACTCCTGCACCAATTCTTCAGCCACGCATTAATCTGCCAAATTATCCTATTCTTACTCTCACTGGTGTGTGGCAATGATTAGCAATCCACGGATTGCTACCCTGAAGGTCCTGCTCTTCATCTTTCTACTTAATTCCCTATATTCTCACTTCAGGACCTTCTCCCTTTCCCTGTTTATTTCATTGATACTAATACATACCACGACTTCCGGCTGTTCACCCTCTCCCTTTAGAATGCTGTGCACCTGATCAGAGACATCCCAGATGCTGGCACCTGGGAGGCAACGTACCATCCGGGTGTCTCTTTAACATCCACAGAATTTGCTGCCTTCTCCTCTAATTATGGAATCCCCTATCACTACTGCACTCCGCTTCTCCCAACTTCCCTTCTAAGCACAGAGACAGACTCAGGGCCAAAGATCAGTCGCTATGGGCTTCCCCCTGGTAGATTGTTCCCCTCACCCCCGACCCCTTCAACAGCATCCAAAGCGGTAAACATATTATTGAGGGAACGGCCACAGGGGTACTCTGCACTGACTGACTATTCCCTTCCCCTCTTTTGGGATTGAGGGCTCTCTTTCCTCTCAGAAAAATATAAAAATTCCAATGACACAGTTTTGAAGGAAACTCTTAGAATTCTTACCAAAAACTTAATCAATAAAACTGGTCAATATCGCCTGGCTGCTTGTGGAACATTGTCTGTACAAAATTGACTTCTATACCTCCTACTGTTCAGCAGTGCCTACAGTTTAAAATTAGTTAGTTAGCTGTAAAGCACGGCAAATAATGGGGAAATATACAAATAGTATGTTTATTTTCTCTTGGCAAAGTGAAATACAACAAAAAATTGTGCATCACCATTTCAAATAAATATGATACAATTTCCAGAAAGATTTGTTGATATGAGAGATTGGATTAACATTTTAATAATATTCAAGGCAACTTTCAGTGCTTCGAACTGGATAGTCATGTGAATACTTTATGTGAGTAACTCATTGCTGCTCAAAATGCTTTATGGGTTGGTTCCACTGAATGAATCAATTAAATGCTTTAAAGCACTTTGCCTGAAGACAGGGCAATGTAGTATTTACTCTGCAATGCTTTGCGTCCATCACAGACTAGCACTGATCTAAATGGCTTGCAGCAGTCAGCCTCATCTTCAGTTCACACTGACATTAAACAAGCATCATAAAAGTATCTCTATGTATTTATTAGCAATTGGACTACCACTTAGTGTTTAGGGTCTTAATTGAAAGAAAATAATTAATAGTTTACATTAAAATGGAGCTTTTCACAATCTCTGGATCTCTCAAAGAGCTTTGTGGTTAATTATGTACTGATGAATTGTAATCACTACAATAACTTTGGCAGACAAGCAGCCAGTTTACTACAACGAGCTTCCAACACATAATGTAATAACAAAAAACAGATAACCTGTTTTGGTATTAATAATTTTGGGGAGATTAGGGTAAATCCCCCATTTTCATTTCTGGTCTCCATTAAGTATTTGAAAAGAAGAAAGAAAAAAGATCTGAAATGTGGTACTTTTGACATCAAGAACAAGATCTGAACCATGACAAGTTACAAGATCTCACATGAAGTAACAATGCATCTCAAATACAACAATGAATGTGGTGGCACATCAAAGTGTTTCTCAAAAGCGACACTCATGTTTTCATCTTCTTCTTTTTCCTCTTTCTAGTTAGCTTTTTTTTGCTCTTCTAACTTGGTTTTACACATTCTCATCATTTTCTCTATTTTGCTTACAATTACCTCCTTCTCTCCATCTCCCTTGTCTGAATTTCCACTTCTCTTGTCTCACGTCATTCTTGTTCTGTCTCTCCTCAATTTCTTTTTATTCTGCTTCTCCTGACAATCTCTCCCTCTTCTCTTCTCACTCATTCCAGCTCCTTTGGGATTATTCTTCCCTCTCTCTCGTGGCCTTAAATGGAGTTCAAACTTCAGTCTGACCGCATGGATAAGTTACAACCAGGAGAGTGTGCAACAGGGGAAAAATAATATTATGTTTGTAGATTCAAAGAGAGTTCCTTTTCCAGACATATTCCATAGCTACATCTGCTGGAAATTAAATCTTTTAAACAATATTGGTAACCTCTTGGAAAAGATCCACATAGTTTCCATGAAAATTTCAGTGAAAGGAGCGCTGGATAATTTTTATTTTTTAAATAAGCTCACAGATTAAAATATATTTTCCAGGTATTCCTAAAACAGAAATAATGCATTATTACATTGCGGAACAGAGTGGATGTAGGAAGCGTTGGCATATTAAATCTATGCTAGGCAAAAATCCGTAGACTGAATTAGATTGTTCTGTTTCCAACCAAAAACAGTCAGAAGTTAATGATGTTTGGCCCATTCTTTCACAGCTTAAAAACATTGTGTCAAAATATACTTGACCATCAGGCACCAGATAAGTCCGTATTAACGCCAGTGACAAACTTAAACAGAGGACTGACTGAAGACATGTTGTAAGAGCACAAATTTGTATCTTCTCTCAGGACTGGGCTACCTGCAACATAGTTAAATAATAGCTTATTTCCAACATGATATTTTCAAATGCTGTAAGTGAAAGTGTGCAAATTCACCTGAGAATGCCAGTGAAAGGAAAATGGTAAAATAATAATGACAATAATTAATGTGGAATATTTTTCACCCCTATTCAATTTTGGCAGCTGTTTTGGTTCAAGCAGTGTTAAATAAATCACAGTATGCAGATGCTCTAGATAAACACATACCACTAAGTTTCACAGATGGTGTTATAAATTAGCTTCGAGAACAAATATTGTGTTGAGTCATACATTCATGAATTGGACCATACTACGCACCCAGTCTTTTTAGTAAGTCAAATAAGATGTGCAATAAAAGACTACAAGGAAGTTTCAAGTGTGAATAGGATATTTTTAGATAGCATGGATTTTGACTGTATTTAATTCACTGTTTGAAATAATTTCCTTTGTGCTCTTTATGCTTGGTTATTTTAAGTGAACTTTAAATATCTTGCAGATTTAGAACTCTACAAATTGAGTGCAATTATCACAGGATCTGCATTGTTTTGTTTCAATTATATTTCTGAAATATCTAAAGATGTAGTGCAGATTTTCTCCCGGAAATTGCTACAATACAATTTTTGTAAGATGGTGATAGCCCTTTGAGTATTTGTGTACAGTGTTTGATGTTATGTACTTGTGGTAGGAATATGAATTCACTTAAAAAAGTTGGGACCAAGTTATCATTCTAATATCCATAATACTGCACAATATACAGCTTTGAAAATGAGTGCCACAATAAAAAAGTGGTCTGCATACAATTCAGTCATAGGTAGAGCAGACACATTGGCAATCACAAGTAAAAGAGATTCATTCAGTCTATCCAATAGTCCAATGTCAGTAAGGAAGGCCCCTTTTAACTTCGACATTGTTATATGTCTTTAGAGGACAAAACAAAGATCCTAAACAGCATTTAGATAGCATTGGCAGGAGCAGTGATCCTATACAGGAAGAACTTCTGACTTTTACATTTGCACTTCACGCCACTTTGGATGCATTGTTCGAACACATTGAAATCATTGAGCTCAAAAGTGGACAATGGAGACATTGATTGAGAAAGCTGAGAAAATGCTGCAGTACCTGATTAACTGTCTGTACTACAATTATTTTCTTCCTCTGACCATATTATTTAATAAATACTGTATATAAACAGCTTCATGTGCAGAAGGGAAAGGCAAGCATGATGCTTGGTGTGCACTGTCTCTTAATCTTAAAGCTCAGTGGAGGGGTATTCCTCTAACACTGTGACAACTGTGCAAGGAAAGCCCGGCAGCGATAGCCTTATCATGAAATACTTCTAGATAAACTAATGTTCTTCAGAATACCATCTTTTGTACTTGGCATTAAAACTGTGCTTATGGCTGGCTTTTATTCCACAGAATCTTGTGTGCACTCTTTGTGCAAGGGTTTAATTCTAAATAACATGGTGGTGTGACATCAATCTAATGGAAAATAAACCATGTATTCCACCACCAGTATCACCAATGGTACCAACTCCACCAGGTTAGATGATTCATACATGGTTATGATTGTTTATTTTTAGATTGTATTCTAAATGATAGTGGAATTTTAATTTTAAAATTACTGCTTGATTTCATATGGCTTTACCAACCTTCCCTTAGATGTACTCTTGTTTGTTTTAGCAGAAGCTGCTATCCTGACCAGTCTACACGCTGCTCCCTCCATCTGCACCCCACCCAATATTCTCCTTCCTATTGGCATATTATTCACTTCAATCTTAGATACAATAGAGAAAGCAAACTTTTGGAAGGTACATTCAACAAGTTATTTTGTACTGTAACTGAATGTTTTCGTAACGAATATTTCAGACTTTCATTGGGACTTTGTTAAAATGTTTAATGCCTTTCATAAGATTTTTCTGAAATAGTATTTGAAATGGCTGTGATATACTCCTTATATGATGAATGTCATATTATTTATGTAATTGTAAAATGTGTATGCATACTATGTTTTAGAATACTTCAAAGTAAACATTGAATATGACTGAAGGGTGCATTGTTTCATGTTTGTCCTGGGAAAATAGGTATAATAAAGCAAAAAGGTTAATTTAATGTGCTGGCCTTGTCCAAGTTTACAGAACTGGCAGACAGCAGATCTCAGAATATGTGAAGGACAAGGGGGATATGAGAAAAAGGACAGCATATGTGTATTCTATTATCATTTTCTTCTCCGAGGTGTCGCCAGCATTTTGTCTGTTGGTTGTGTACTATGTCTGTCAGGCACCAGACTTTGAGGCAAGTAGTCTCAGGTTCAAATCTAGCCGGCTCCCTGCATACTTCCTTTCTGTGCTGGGTTGCGTGCCCAGCTAGCAACTTGGCCTTGTAAAAAACAGACAAAATGCTAAAGAACCGGCAGGGTTGCTGCACAATATGCCACAAGGCATGGAAAGGAATAACAAATTGTGTCGGGTACTAGTTCCCGATCTACACTCCTCTTTCCCAGCTTTGATGATGGTTTCCTGAGCAAAAATATTGTCGCTTCCTTTTCCCAGAGACACTACCTGACTTGCAGTATCTTTCTAGTAATTTCATTTCAAAGATCGAAGGTATGGCTGGAGGAGGGTATGCGGTTAAGGGTGTGGTTGAGAATATGAACATTAATTCAAATAGCTGATCAGTAGAGGTTGTTGGTATCCTTTGTAGTGGGGCTTTGACTGGTGCCACATTCAGTACTTTTAGACAATGGAATTTGATGGTGCCTCCACACCTTCAGAGCTTAAATCTATGCCGCACTTCAGTTGTTGCCTCCTTCCACTGTTGCCTGACAAATAGAATGAAAAATCCTCCACTTCATCCACCAATATCCTTTACATGGCATCTAAACGTTGGCTGCGGTTTACATTCTCTCCCAGCTGTGGGTTGACTTTCATCACTGTTTTAGTTAAAAGTGAAGTAGATATGACTTTATTGTTGCCCAATTTAAATTGACGTTAACCTTTCCCAAAACTCAGTTCCAGAATCTAATACCGTCCTTAAACAGATTAGCTGGCCTTTGCATTTATTAAAGAGGTAACAAGTACTAATTTTGCTTGTGTTCCATCAGAAGATTGCTGCATCTGTCCTCCACTAGCATCTATTTTAGACTCAGGTGAATGTTTTGTCTGGCGACATAATACATTTGTCTTTAACACAATGAGCCACAAAACAACAAACTTCACAAACACAAGAAATTCTGCAGAATCTGGATATACAAAGCAACACACACTCAGCATACCTGGAAATAAACAAACAGTCACTGTTTCGGGGTGAGGCCCTTCTTCGGGACTGGACAGGAAGGGAGAAGACACCGGGATATAAAAAGGTGGGAGGTGGGAAAGAAGGATAGCGAGGGGGTGATAGATGAAGCCAGGTGTGTGAGAAAAGTAAAGAGCCAGAGATGAAGGAATCTGATAAGAGAGGAGAGTGGACCATAAGAGAAAGGGAAGAGAAAGGGCGCCGGGGGAGTATAGAAGGTGAGAAATAGAAGAAGAGGGGGAGAAGAAGAAAATATTTTCCAGTAACACATATAAAATGCTGGAGGAACTCAGCAGGTCAGGCAGCAGCAATAGAACCAGAAAGGAAGGGGGAAGAAACCAAAATAAGATGGGGGAGGGGAAGGAGTACAAACCAGAAGGTGATAGGTGAATCCAGGTGATGGGGGAGAGAGGATGAAGTAAGAAGCTGGGAGGTGATAGATGGGAAAGGCAAAGGCCAAAGAAGAAGGAATCTGATAGAAGAGGGCAGTGGGCCATGGAGAAAAGGGAAAGAGAAGGAGAACTGGGGGGAGGTGATATGCAGGTGAGGAGAAGAGAAGAGATAAGAGAAGAGCCAGAGTGGGGAATGGAAGAAAGATGGTGGGGGGGGGGGGATATTACTGAAAGTTAGAGATATCAATGTTCATGCCATCAGGCCAAAGGATACCTATGTGTTGATATTGGGTTTGCTGATTGAAAAGATTACAAATTCAAAAAAATGTTAAGTAATATTGGATATAAATAGTCACAGATTCACTCACTAAAGGGAGATTATACTGTAACTATTGTGTTTTAGAAATGTTTATTTTAAATGTTTATTTTCCAAATTACAAACCATTTCTACACACAAAGTATTTCTTAAACTCAAAGGGTTTACGAAATACAGGTACAATTCCTATAAAACTAAAAGGACATACCATAATGCGGACATGGAAGTCACCCATTACAGAATCTGAAGCTAGTGGAGTGGATTCTATTCACCCCGTCTTCCTATCATCCTTGATGTTCATCAACCATTTCTAATAAGTCTGAACTGCTCTCTATGTTTATTCCCTTTTTCTACCACTTAGGTGACTTCACATACATATGTGAAGATGTCCTTTCAACACAAAAGATCTAAAAGCATTTTGGAGACATAGTTCTTCAGCTACCTACCATTAATGGTGTAAGACTGTGAAGCTAACTTCCTTGAGCACATAAAACCTCCAACTGTAAGCACATCATTGTTATTGATATGCTAAATAGTATTATCCATCTGTTCTGCAAGCTTCCTTGAATCAATCAACTTAAGAGTCAGCTTGTCTGTTTGAAACAACCCAAATTAAACACCTCATTGTCTTACACTGCATCTTGAGCAGTAATGAAGGAGGTGTGGTGAGCTAAAGCTTACTTCTCCCAGACAAAATTTCTACTATCCACAAAGCTTGTTTGCAAAGCTGGTCTTTAGACAATATTTATTCTAACATCCAGGTGAGTAGAGCTTTCCATTTACATTTCGAGAACTGAAGGCTGACTTCCCTTTATGATCAGAAGTCTGACAACTATTATTTGGAAGTGTACATATACCTGTTTTTGATCGTACAAGTGGCAGATGCTGTGTTTGGAAAGCAATATCACCAAACAACCAATAAGGAGAAAGAGGCCTATGAGCCAAGAAGTGAATAGCCTTCACACTCAGATGGAAAATGAGGTTTTCCTCCTCCAACCTGAGAGTGGCCTCATCGTGGCAGTAGAGGACCAACCTGTTGGAACAGGAATAGCGATTGGAATTAGAATGGATGGCCACTGGGAAATTCTTCTTATTGCATATGGATCCTAGGTGCTCAACAAAGCCATCCCCCAATCTACATCAGGTCTCATCAATATCCGAGGACATTTCAGTTGGTAGGTGAATTGACCATAGTAAATTGTCCTATGATTAGTCTAGGGTTAAATTGGGGGATAACTGCACAGCACGGCTCAAAGGTCTGGAAGGCCTATTCCATGCTGTAGCTCAATAAATAAATAAATAATACAGATGAGGATGTAAGGGAGGCCACATCAGGAGCACTGGGTATGGTGGATGACCCCATCAGAATTGCAGGAGAGGTGTTGCCTCACCCCTGAGGACTGTTGTGGGTCCGAATGGAGGTGAGAGACAAAATGAATAGGCAGGTGTAGAACTTCTTCAGCTTGCAGGAAAAGCGCCAGGAGGGGAGGTACAGTATGAATGGATAAGGGAATCATGGAGGGAATGATCTTAGTGGAAAGTAGAAATTAGCGGAAGGGAGGTAATAGTGTGTTTGGTGGAAGAATCCCATTGAAGATGGTGGGAGTTGTGGAGAATGATGTGCTGGATATGGAGGTTCATGGGGTGGTAGGTGAGGACAACAGAGATACTATCCTTGCCAAGGTAGTGGAAAATGGGGTGAGAGCAGATGTCTGGGAAATGGAGGAGATGCGTGCGGGGCAGTGTTAATGGTAGAGGAAGGGAAACCCCATTCTTTGAAGAAAGAGGATATCTCTGAAGTTCTGGAGAGGAACGCCTCTTCGTGGGAACAGATGCGGTGAAGACAAAAGGAACTGAGAAAAGGGATTGGCATTTTACAGGAGACAGAGTGGAAAGAGGTATTATCAAGATAGCTGTGAGAGTTGGTAGGTTTATAAAAGATATTGGAAGACAATTTGTCCCCTGAGATGGAGACAGAGATGGAGAACAGTGAGAGAGGTCTCAGAAATGGACAAAGCGAATTTAAGGGGAGGGTGGAAGTTGGAGGCAAAGATGATAAAACTGATGAGCTCAGCATGGGTGCAGGAAGTAACAGCTATGCAGCCATTAGTGAAGTGTAGAAAGTTTTGGGGAGCATTGGACACATGAACTGCTGCACATAGCCATCGAAAAGGCAGGCATAGCTGGGGCCCATGCAGATGCCATGGCTGTACCTAGGGTTTGGTGAAAGTGGGATGAGCTGAAAGAAAAATTGTTGAGGATGAGAACCAGTTCCGCCAGATGGAGGAGGGTGATGATGGAGAGGAACTGGTTAGGTCCGTTGTTGAGAAAGAACTGGAGACCTTGAAGGCCTACTTGATAGGGGATAGTCTTGAACAGGCACTGGACATCCATGGTGAAAAAGAGGCGATAAAGGCCTAGGAATTGAATTGATAGTTGTTTAAGGAGATTGAGACCATATGAAGTGTCACGGATGTAGGTGGGAAGAGCTCGAGCCAAGTGGGATAGACTGGAGTTGAGTCATGTGGATATGAGTTCAGTGGGACAGGCGCAGACAGAGACAATGGACCTTCCCGGACAGTCAGGTTTGTGGATCCTGAGTCGGAGATAGAAATGACCAGTGCAGGGTCAGAGAACTGTGAGGTTGGTGGCATTTCATAGACTCTCAGATAGTGATAACCTGAATGCCCTTAATCCCATCTGTTTTCTCAAAGAGCAAGTTTCAATCTCAGCAGCAATCAGCAAGTCCAGTGTTGGTTCTCTATTCTGTTCAACTGTCCCCTAGCTCCCAGCTCAAACTTCCAGTAACTGCAGTCTGGGCTGGAGATTGGATTATGAGTGGGTTAGGTGTTGAGAATGTTGCCTTTATGTGCTTCTGGCAAGGTTTTCTAAACTAGTTTATGGAAACTTGAAAAGCATTGAAAACAATTTTTACTGAATATTCTCCAAATTTTCATGAGGATTTCCAAACATTTTCTGAGAACAGCTTTAACATGGGGTGTTGCACTTGGTTTGTTTTATTGTTTTGACTCCATCTCATCACGGGCAGGAACCTGACTAATGGTGTATAAGGTTAATAGAGTGTACTGCTGTTTTTTACCAAGTTACCTAACAAACGACTTTTTCCCACTTTCGGCAAGCCTGTGACTTGTGCTCTTGCGATCTATGTACAAGTAGCCGTTAACCTCGCTGATTTTATTTCAATTTTTCTGTGATTATGGCAGCTAAAACAGGCTGCCAGATGAACATAGTGGGTCAATCAGTATCTGTGAAGGTAAAGAGATATTCATATTTCAGGTTGAGACCCTGCAGCATGACGGAGTAACTTTGCCTCCAGAAATGCTGCCCGACCTGCTAGTTTCTGTCACTGTTTGTATTTTGCTTGGATTCCACCATCCGCAGTCTCTTGAGTCATGATTATGGTACCTGTTGTGTTCATTATTGAGGGAGAGTGCAGAGCACACCAGGATGCCGGCAAGCAGGAAATTCAACTGAACCTTTATTGACCACCCTGCTTGCACAGTGTGTGGGAGCGGCTAACTGAGTGATGCAGGAATAATACCATTAATTACCACTACAGTACTGATACTCTCTGTAATACCCTCCACAGATGTCCCATTTAGGGCAGCACAGTCGTGTAGTGGTTAGCACAGTACAGGTGACTTGGGTTCATTTCTCGACGCTGTCTGTAAACAGTTTATACATTCTCCCTGTGACCGCGTGGGTTTCTTCCGGGTGTTCCCGTTTCCTCCCACAATGGGAAGATATACTGGTTGGTAACGTAGGAATGTCGGCAAAAATTGGCTGTAGCTTTATTATAGAAACGCATAAAAAAATTAATTTAAAAAAATTGGCACATACAATTTATTCCTTTTGCAAACAAATGGTGACATCGTGTGTATATATCGTGTAAATATCTATGTATATATATATATTTAAGAAAAATTCCTGCCCCAAAATGTAATAACGTGCAACGTAACATGTAACATACACGGCGAACTTAACCATTAACAGTCTGGGTCAATTCTGCCTAGTGAAATTAAGGAGTCCTTACACATGCCCCCCTAGAGTTCAGCCCAGTTGACAAAGGCAAAAGAGCAGGGGCCCGCAAAACCCGACAAATCTACCCCTGTCTTCACAGGCAGGTGCTGGGGGGGGGGGAAGAACAGGCAAAGTCAGGAGGTCTGGAGGTGGGAGGCCGGCCCCTCCACGGGGTCTGTGCCACTTCCACTGGAGAGTCCAGGTCCAAATGGGCAGGCCTGAGACGTTCCACAGAAACACTGTCTGGGATACCTTCAACGTCCAGTGTAAAAAAACTTACCCCCGCTTCCAACACGCGGAACAGGCCATCATAAGGCAGTCGCAGGGGACCACAATGTCCATCATGAGGCACAAACACTTATTTCGCCTCCCGCAGACCTGGCAACCGGTGCGACCGTGACAGGCCATGCTGTGTCGAGGGCACCGGAGCAAAGGTTTTGGCACTGTCCATAAAAGCTAACCGCTGCTGCGAAGCGGACCAGGGGACCGTGGATGTTGGGGGAAACTCTCGTGGCACCCATAGGGGTTGCCTGAAAATGAGGTCCTCAGAATGGGCTGAAGTTCAGTCTTGAGGGCCATCCTCAGGCCCAACATGACCCACGGCAATCTGTCCACCCAGCAACCATCACTAAGGTATATACGGAGAGCAGCTTTCACTGAACGGAGAAACCAATCGCACAGACCTTTGGCCTGTGTCACAATGGTGGGGCATTGGGAGCAAGGGTGGACCCAAAAGCAAGACACATCTTGTGAGGTTAAGTAAATTGAGTTTATTGTTTGATATCAGGAGAGCAAGGCAGGAGCAGGAGTAGCAAACTGGACAAGGACTCAGGACTATGACTAGGCTGGGACCAAGGGTCTGGGCTTGGAATAGGATCCCAGAACTAGAGGAGACATGAAGAGGCTAGGGTATGGACTCCGAGCCAGAGACTGGGCAAGGACCCAGTACCTGGGTCTCGCCTCGGGCTCGGACCCCAGAACCAGGCATGGACATGACATGGGCTAGGGAGAGGAGGAACATGGGAACATAGAGCCTCGGTCTCGGGGAGCAGGTACATGGAACCATGGACACATACACAGAACAGAGAGCCAGGACCCCTCCTTGGGTACAGGACATAGGGCCGGGACTCACACACAGAACAGAGAGCTGGGACCCCTCCCTGTGTACAGGACATAGGGCCGGGACTCATGACCCTCCGCGGGGCAACGGCAAGACAGCCAGACTTACCCCACGGAGGTGAGGACAGGACAAGACCAATGCGAAAGAACACCAGACAGTACCTATTTAGCTCCGGCGATGGAACTAGACTGAAGTGCAGGTGAGGCCTGCAGACGAGGGCTAGAGGTGAGAGGGGCAGAGAAGGGATTCAGATAGGGGGGATAGGACAGGAATCACAAACCGCCAGGGCCAGGACTTGACTCAGAACTTGGATGCTGCCAGGACCAGGACTTGACTTGGAACTTGGATGCCGCTGGGGACAGGACTTGACTTGGAACTTGGATGCCGCTGGGGCCAGGACTTGACTTGGAACTTGGATGCCGTCAGGGCCAGGACTTGACTCAGAACTTGGATGCCGTCAGGGCCAGGACCTAACTCGGAACTTCTGGGTAGTGGCAAGCTTTCAACTCAGCCCGGGAACAGTAGACAGCAGTTCTTGATTCCCTCTGGCGGGTTAACTGACAGAACCACCTCGGTGAGGAAACTTTGCAGGTTCGCTTTGGCGAGGTAACTTGACAGGGTTGCTCCAGTGAGGAAAGGCGAATTACCGGCACTCGTTTCGGGCGGAGACTAGGCTTGCTCCGGCCAGATGACATTGGCACGCCGTACCTTTGTGACTTTGCAAACGCTCTCACGCCGAACGGCTGAAAGCCGGAGACTATAAACTACCGGTTCAGCCGAGAGTTAATTGCCTCCAATCACCAAGGCCAAGGGACACAGGAAAACAGGGAACCAAAGGGAAACAGGGAGTCAACGGTCCAGATCGTAACATAAACAAAGTAAAATTAAAGGGCCCCCAATCCGGACCATGACAGTACCACCACCCCAATGGAAGTTTGCAGGCGACCACAGATTTGCCTGTATTATCGATGACCCGGGTGGGTGGAGAGGGTTTTGGCCGGCAGGCAAAACAGAACAACAACACCTTGACTTTCAGGCTGACAAGAGTTTGGAAAAACAGTGCTTGTGTCTGCTGGGTCCATGATTTGGCGAGAGCGTTCTGTCACAATGGTGGGGCATTGGGAGCAAGGGTGGACCCAAATGCAAGACACATCTTGTGAGGTTAAGTAAATTGAGTTTATTGTTTGATATCAGGAGAGCAAAGCAGAAGCAGGAATAGCGAACTGGATAAGGACTCAGGACTACGATTAGGCTGGGACAAGGGTCTGGGCTAGGACTCAGAATAGGATCCCAGAACTAGAGGCGACATAAAGAGGCTACGGTATGGACTCCAAGCCAGGGACTGGGCAAGGACACAGTACCTGGGTCTTGCCTTGGGCTCGGACCCCAGAACCAGGCAAAGACATGACATGGGTTAGGGAGAAGAGGAACATGGAAAAACAGAGCCTCGGTCTCGGGGAGTAGGTACATGGAACCATGAACACATACACAGAACACAGAGTCGGGACCCCTCCTTGGGTACAGGACATAGGGCCGGGACTCACACACAGAACGGAGAGCCGGGACCCCTCCTTGGATACAGGACATAGGGCCGGGACTCATGACCCCACCCCCCCGCAGAGCAACGGCAATTGGCCTGACTTACCCCGTGGAGGCGAAGACAAGACAAGACAAAACATGACCCCCCCGCAGGGCAACGGCAAGATGGCCAGACTTACCCCACGGAGGCGAGGACAAGACAAGACAAGACATGACCCCCTGCGGGGCAATGGCAAGACGGCCAGACTTACCCCATGGAGGCGAGGACAAGACAAGACCAACACGAAAGAACACCAGACAGTACCTATCTAGCTCCAGCAATAGCACTAGACCGAAGTGCAGGCCAGGGCTGCAGACGAGGGCTAGAGGCGAGAAGGGCAGAAAAGGGATTCAGACGGGGGGGGGGGTAGGACAGAAATCACAGACCACCAGGGCCAGGACTTGACTCGGAACTTGGATGCCATCAGGGTCGGGACTTGACTCGGCACTTGGATGCCGCCAGGGCCAGGACTTGACTCGGAACTTGGTTGCCGCCAGGGCCAGGACTTGACTCAGCACTTGGATGCCGCCAGGGACAGGACTTGACTCGGATCTTGGATGCCGCCAGGGCGAGGACTTGACTCAGCACTTGGATGCCGCCAGGGTCGGGACTTGACTCGGCACTTGGATGTCGCCAGGGCCAGGACTTGACTCGGATCTTCCGGGTAGTGGCAAGCTCTCGACTCGGCCTGGGAACAGTAGACAGCGGTTCTTGATTCCCTCCGGCGGGTTAACTGATGGACCCACCTCGGTAAGGAAACTTTGCAGGCTCGCTTTGGCGAGGTAACTTGACAGGAATGCTCCGGTGAGGAATTGCGAATTACCGACCCTCGCTTCAGGTGGAGACTAGGCTTGCTCCAGCCAGGTGACATTGGCACGCCGTACCTTGGTGACTTTGCAAACGCTCTCGTGCTGAATGGCTGAAAGCCGGAGACTATAAAACTACCGGTTCAGCCAAGAGTTAATTGCCTCCAATCACCAAGGCCGAGGGACATGGGAAAACAGGGAACCAAAGGGAAACAGGGAGTCAACGATTGAGATCATAACATAAACAAAGTAAATTTAAAGGGACCCCAATCCGGACCATGACAGTCTGAGGTTGATAAGCTGTGATCTGGTGCAGTTTGACCCCCAGATTATGGGCAACCGTACACCAAAGCTTGGTCGTAAACTGCATCCCCTCGGTCTGAAGAGATATCTGATGGGATGCCAAACTGCGCGATCCATTAGCCAACAAGTGCTCGCACCACCTCTGCAGATGAAATGGACGACAGCTGCACTTGCCTCCAATAACATGTGGTCGTATCAATGATGGTGAGGAGCGTTTGTTAGTTCTGGGCCTCTACTCACTGGAGTTCAGAAGAATGAGGGGCAGTAAGCTGGTGCTGGCTGTGTGCCTGGAGACCCAAGTACTTTGGGCACAGAGCTCAAAAAAAGAGACGCAACAGACTTTTAACATTGTAGATCAGTGAATTGTTTGTTATGTCTCCCCTCTTGTTGTGAAACGAAGACACCATGAAAACAGAGGAGTGCCCCAAAGAATGAATGACAGTAAAATGGTAGAACCCCAAAGCCTCCTCAGCTCCTTCCTCCCACACGTAAGCATCAGCAAAGCAATGATGCCCCTCCCTCATCAGCAAAAAAGCATTGGCACCCCACACTGAGCACTCAAGTGTGCAGCAAAGCATCAATAAAGACACAGTCTTGCAGTACCGCAAAGACTACTCACTCACGCAGTAATTCGACATACCACAGGCTCTCTTTCTTCCTAATAAGGGAAAAAGAGATGTCCCCATTTCACAGTGAGAGGGGAGACATAACAAACAACTTGCTGATTTACGATATTAGAAGTCTGTTGTGTCGCTTTTTCCGAGCTCTGTGGCCAAAGAACTTGGGTCTCTGGGCACACAGCCAGCAGCCAGCTCAGTGATTTCGATCTTCTGTCTCCCACAGCACACAAAGTTCCTGCAGCGGCATTGACCTCAAATCTGCCCGCCTTCAGAGCCATGAAATCGCGGTATCCTGAGGGCGTGCTAGTCTTCTCGGCCGCGTCCTTGGCATATCGAATAGCGGCCAGTCGTAAGACCCTGAGAGCGGGTCCCATTCTTGCAAAGAACCAGGTCAGGGTCTTCAAAAGAGCCCTGGAAGGGAAAAATAGAGATATTAACGATAGAAATAGAGTTGTTTCCAAAGATGCAAGCAAAGGAGTTGCTGTTAGGCGCCATCATCTCCTAAGCTCCACCCCACTAAGCCCTGCTGCATCTCAGCAAATAAATACATTTTTTTTTGCTAAGAGGACGTCTGATTGGCCAAGTACCTACATCTATGGCAGCCTCACAGGATTGAGGATGACCTATTTCCACTCTTGTTTTGTGTGCTGATGAAAGCCCTTTGTGAACCACCGACTCTCCCACAGAACGGGCAGAATGTGTGGAGTAGTGAGAGGTTTGCAAAGTGATGTACCCTCTTCCCCAGTTTATGCAGAGCTTCCACGTGCTCCAGAAGCATGGATTTGAAATTCACGATACCATCCCAAATGATCCTCCTTGACATTGAGCGAGCACGTACCAGGAATTTTCGAGAGTTAGTGGGCTTGATGCATTTCTTCGACGAGCATTTGAGTACAGAATTCAACCTTTTCTGCTCTCTGCCTGTTAATTTCCTTCCTTGCTGGTCCTTGGAAAGTGAAGGTCAAAAAACTGCAGTTGCTAGAATTATGAAATAAAAAAAGAAAAAATGCTAGAAACGCTCAATAGGTAAGGCAGCATCAGTGGGAAAAGACATGGTTTGTGTTTTGGGTCATAGACTCTTCCATGCATCAGGACCACATGGAAGCTCTGCATTGATTGGAAAATGAGCTAGTGGTCAGCGGTAGAGAAGGTTTGTGAACAGGGATCTCACCTAACCAGAGATTATTAGTGTTAATGCACCATTTGGGATGTTATTATGATTCTTCGTCTGTGTTTAGTATCTGTTTTAGAAATGGCCATTTCTACCTGTCATAATTTTGAGTTAGTTTTAATTTCTAATGTGCCAATTAGGCATGTCCCATAGCCTTGCTATTAGCAACGGATTACACAGAGAAAGAATCATAATCCGATTCTCTGAGAGAAGATTTACATCTGCTTCATAACTTTCCATAGCAGTATAATTGAAGATGAAATCTGTACATGTAAGTGATGAGCACATGTCAAACTTTTCTAGCCCATTTATTTTTTTAAACATTCAGCGCAGATTAAGCACTTCCAGCCCTTTAAGCCATACCATCAACAAACCCTTATTTAACCCCAGCCTGATCACAGGACAATTTACAATGACCTACTAACCGGCATGTCTTTGGACTGTGGGAAACCAGAGTACCCAGAGGAAACCCATGCATTCCACAGGGAGGATTTAACAAAAGCTTACAGAGGCTGCTGGGATTGAACTCTGAACTCTGACACCTGGAGCAGTAATAGCATCACACTAACCACTATGTTATCTGGCACCCCAGTATCCATATCTTCATTGTCTTTTCTGTCTTCTGACACTCCCTGATTGGATTGTACGTACTTGGCTATCTTACAAAAGATTTCCAAATTACAAACAAATTCTGAAACACAAAGGATTTCCTAAACATGGGAACAATTCCTATCAGCTAAAAATCATACCCATGAGCTACAAACTAATCAGTTATCCATCACAGAAATCAAAGGCAAAGGAATGGATTCTTGTTCACCCCATGTTTCTATCATGCTTCTTGATGATCCTTAACCTTTCCTAAACTTCTCATTTTGTTCAAACTATTTCTTTTTCACTTGGCTGATTTCACATACATGTGATATATTTTCAGATGCCATTTAACCCAAGTAGTCTAAAAGCTTCTGGAGAGAGAGATCACAGGTACCCACAATTAATGCTGTGAAGCTGACTCTTTAGCACGCAAATCTTCCAACTTATTAATACATCACCTATTTATGTGTTAACTGATAATACCTATCTTCCTTGAATTAAACAACTTAGCCAATGTTGTCTGTTTGAAACAAGCCAAATTAAATAATGCACTGTCTCATGCTGCATCTCTTCACCAGTTAGATCGGATGCTGAGCCAGCAAGTCTGCTATAGACGCAGTGTTTGTTTGCAAATCTCTCTTACTGATTCCTGCTTGCCATTCACATTGAGAACTGAAGACTTGTTCCTGTTTGCAGCTTGGCCCAAAGACAGTGAATATCCATCACAGAGGGACAAGGACAGGTTAAAATTCGTATTTCAGAAATAAAATGGGCTGATAAGTAAAAGGTAACAGTTACCGACTTGCCTCACATCTCCAGGCAAATCTGATGAATACACTGCTCAATAAGCAGGCCAGTAGTAAAATCACCACTTGGATCTTGATGAGGAAAAACTTGTTCTGTCTATTGTTTTGAGTAATGGAAACTGAGCGGACACTTCAAATTTTTGCAGACTATGAGGAAAGATTTGCTGCCCTGCTCTCACACTCTCATTATAGTTGGACCCTGCAAAAAATTTGTAGAAAATAGTTTGGATAGTTAGCCAATATAAAACAACTGCTTGCTTCAGGGAAGTGGAGATTTATGCACTGCTTTTTCTTTTCCCAAAGAGCTTTTGGTGGGGGGGGGGGGGTTGGATTTAATGATCACAGTCCGCTATACTCTTTCAGTTTTCTTCTGAGAAGGGCTTGCCATGTTAGGATGATAAAAGGCAAAATATTTACTTACCGGAGACAAGTTTCCACTTGCATTGTGGCTGCAGATCTGATATTCTTATTGTGCAGGATTGATCTTTGAAACATTTTTGCAGGGGTGCTGTCATCTCACTTTGTACTTATTAAGAATAAAATGTGCAATCATTTAACTGGTTACAAATGGTTTAAATCTGCCTTTATTGTGTGAGCCATTCTGCATGATCCCACATTAATTAGAAATCTTTCCCCATATTGCCACTTGGTTACCTGACTCGCAAGAGGTTACTCTCACAATTTGTAATAATGGAACCAAATACTAGGGCAATATAGAAGCCCGAAATTGATTGAGGACCGGATGGTGCAGTTGTCATTAAGAATACAACAAAGGAATGACTTGTGACATTCATGACTAATACAGTGTGGGCCAAAATAGCTTGTGGCTTCAAAATCTGGGGCTTTGTATCACTGTAGTAGCGCAGTGAAGTGCTTAATACGAACAAAGCCCGTCAGTTATTATTAAAGAGCATGGTTGTACAGTGGGATCTGTATTACACATCGTTCAAAAAAGTCACTGTGGAGATTGGGGGGGTGGGGGGGGGGTAAGGTGCTGGACTACTATTCCCATCCCCCGTTGTAACAGCTGTGCTTGAAGACCTGTTACAGACGGACTGAGATCAATAAAGCCTAAACAACACTCTGGGAAGCGGGGCTGAAAAGTTTAAAAATGCAACAGTGTGCTAATCAGATGAAAGCAAAGTGCTACAAATTTCAACAGATTGTGTTGTTCGGAGGAGGGGCTCCTTTCCTTTCTACACGGAGGTGTTTCTCTGCATGGAACAGACTTTGCTGATCTCTCTCTCTCTCTCTCTCTCTCTCTCTCTCTTTCTCTCTGTCCCCCCCCCTTCCTCTAAGCTTGAAACGGGGCCAGAAAATTAAGAGCAAAGTGGAGAATATTTGCCTTTGAGGCGTGTTTGCAAGCTACAAAGCATGTAGAACAGTCCGGCAAAATAGTGCAAGTACTGGACTTTCAAAGGCTGCTCAACAAAGACAAAAAAAGTCTTCTGTACAGGGAATGAGGGTGCCTGTTGCTACGGACGTGGTATTCTCAGAGTTCCTGAGGCGAATTTAGAGCAATTTATAGGCTTTTCAGCTAAGCTGAATTCGGCTGAAAAGAAGAGCTACCCCAGTGAAGAAAAGTGGGACTTCAAAAGGTACAAAGGCAAAGAGGGAGAAGAAAACAGGCAAGCCAATATATCACTTACAAGTAACTCTCTAAATCACAGATCGGCTTCTGGTCATCTCGAGGTAACTTTCTTAAATGGGTGGCGTGGTGGTAGGGTGGTCTCTATGCAAGATGAGATCACACCAGTGAAGAAATGGAATGTTTCTTTTCTGTTGCGACTGTGCTCAGAGGAAATGCCGCCTGCAGGAGTCACTGCGTGTCCAACTAGTGCACCAAGACTGGCCATTTCATTTCTATTATAGCTGACCAGAACACACGGAAAACCAAGGCAGAATTTTGTTTTTATCACCTACACGGGCAGCCTTTACCATGGGGACTCACTTGAAGTGAATTCATTCATGTTAAAAGCCACAGGAAACAGCGCTGGAGAGATATTAACGTTACTCGGATCGGATTATCATCCTTTCTCGCATTACAGTGTGCTTAGTGATTAACAACTGTACACACAGCTCCAGCAAGTTTGAATGTAAAGAATGAACACCCCCCACCCCTCCCAACAACTACTTCTAATAATGGGATTGCTATTCCTGAATTGCACAGAGCTAAACTATGACTATATTTATCTCGAGGCAGTTTGTCTGTAACAGAGGATATATTGGACGGTTTAAAATAGATGCTGAACTCTTGTTTTTAATTCAAAGTGGTTTCAACAGGGAGTTGAATAATGCTGCTGAATTTGCATTGGATAAATACTTCTGCCGATACTAATTTAGATGCAGATCAAGTGTTTTTGAATCTGAAGAGGGTGTGTATACCAATGTCCTAAAGGCGAAACGGAAGGATAATTGGAGAGCGTTCGACTTACGAAGGGAGGTATCACGCTCAGAATGGAGGAAGGCTCTGACCATTGCAGTTTGAATGGAGATGATGCAGGAAGTACCGAATCCATGGATTTGCCCCTTGCTGAGCCCGACTTGCACCAGATGTACCTGTCCTGTCTACCTGACCGCTACATGAAGGCAAAAATGAGCCTGGCAGCCTACCTCATTGATTGGGCCATTGCACTTCTTTGCAAGGTAAGAGTTTTACCTTGAATCATTTGTTGTGATGTATGGAGCCAGGCCACTGTAAACAATATAATATCTGATACAGAAAAATGTGGTTTTGATTTGGTTGGTGGCTTTCAGAATCATAGAACGTTCTGGTGTGCTTTAAAAACAATGTTTTGAATTGAGCAATATTGTTATTTAGTGGGAAAAATGGCAGTAAATTTGCTAGTTACCAGGAACAATTTAGAAATATCTTTTTTTTAATGAGTAAAAGGAGGCCATTCGGCCCATTGAGTCTTTACTGGTTTTCAGAGCAACCCTGTTCCTCCATTTGTTTCATTGTAACTTACTCTCTCTCACCTGTTCCGTCAACACCATTTGATCGTTCTGCCGCCCTCCTGCACTCGGAGTGATTTACAGCAATGAGCTCGAGTTTGGCAAATGGGAGAAAACTGCAGTACTCGGAGGAAGTGCATGTAGTTGCAGGAAGTCACTGCAAACTCCCCACGGGCAGCACTGGAAGTTAGGATCGAACCTAGTCTAGTACTGAGGCAGCATGCCAGATCACCAGTTTCTTTGATAGTCACTGATTGAGAGAGAAAGATTTACCAGGGTACTGGGGGTAATCTCACTCTTCTTATTTGAGTAATTCGTTCATTTCATCAAGGTTTGTTTGCTAATTCCTCCTTCAAAAGATTTAGAGAGATTTGCAGCTCTGTGACAGGCCTTCCCACCCAACAAGCCCACACTGCCCTATTACACCCATGTGAACCCATGCATCTTTGGAGTGTGGGAGGGAAGCTCACATAGTCATAGGGAGAGTGCCAGGCAGCAGTGGGAATTGAACCCAGGTTACTGGAGCTATAATAGCATTGCACTAACCACCACCTGCAATGCGGCATCATTGCAATGTTTTTGGGCAAGACTCAACTCAGAACAACCTGACTCAGAAAATCAACTGAACCTCACCTTTGTTCAGCCGCAGTTCGTACTTAACACCATGTGAGAAATAGAAATTGATTTCTTATACAGGTGGAGTACTCCTTATTCGAAATTCTACAATCCAAAACCCTCCAAAATCCAAATGTTTTTTCCAAGCACTGACATGATGGTACAAATGGAAAATTCCAGAAGGTGCTGGGAAGTTTCCCAGGCAATGGACAGGTCTCTATGCATCACAGATTCTTCAGGGAAGTGGCCTCATGTATGTAATGAACAGAAGTTAATGGAAAATAGAAAAACACCGCATAAAGCGAAAAATGAAGATCTTGATCATGTCATGGACTGGTCCGTGAAGTCTGCATTCCAATTCACGATCCGGTCCGTGGACTCAGGACTCCGGGTCTTCCAGCTGTCCTTTGTTTTGGTTGAGTTAATCATAGGCACCTGATTCCCATCTTGGAGCTTGGAATATAAGTGGCCTTGGAGTTCTGTGTGGGCAGCTGGTTTGCCTTGTCAAGATCCCCTGGGAGCAACCTGCCAGTGGAAGGCTAGAGCGGCCACTTGCCATCTTTAGGCCGCATTGGAGAACCATCGCCTCATGGAGCCTTGCTGTTGGTAGTTGGAGCTGTCTTTGAGGTATGGATTCGGCCGTTTCCCGGGCCAGCTGAGTGGCCGTCAGCCACTCCGAGCTAGGTAGGGATCCGGCTGTTTCCGTAGCCAGCCGAGGTCGCTGGCTGTAACTACGACTTGGAGCAACCCTGAAGCAGAGATGGAACTGGCTGTCGTTCTTCGATGTTTGTCTCTTCTTGTCCTCGCCTCCATGGGGTAAGTCAGGCTGTTCTGCTGTTGCCCTGCAGGGGGTATCTATCTTGACTTATCTTTGCCGCTGTTGGGTAAGTCAGGCCGTTCTGCCATTACCCGACAGATGGACCTGTCCCACCTTGGTACGAAGATAAAGTTGTATCCCGGCTTGTCTAAGGATAAGTCCCGGCTCTAAATCTATGTACCGTTTGGTCTCGTGTTAGTGTTGTGTTGAAGATGAGTCCCAGTTTTTCGAAGGATTAGTCCCGGCTTTATGTTGATGTACAGTTCCCAGTCTGTTTCCGAGCTCCAGCCTCCGAGTTATCAACATCCGCATTTCAAGACACAAGACCCCAGCCTGCAGCCTGAAGCCTCAAGACCAAGACCCCAGCCTCAAGCCTCAAGACCAAGACCCCTGCCTCAAGCCTCAAGACCAAGACTCCAGCCTGTCTCCAAGCTCAAGCCTCAAGACCCCAGCCTGTCTCCAAGCTGAAGCCTCAAGACCCCAGCGTCCAGTCCTGTAGTCATGTCATGTCCTTGCCTGGTTCTGGGGCCTGAGCCCGAGGCAAGACCTAGGTTCTGGGTACTTGTCCAATGTCTGGCTTGGAGCCCTAGCCCAGGCTCCTAGTTCATAGCTCCTTATCTGGTTTCCCTGTTTCTTGTCCATGTCCTAGCCCAAGTCCTGCATCCTTGTCCTGTTCCTAGTAGTTCAGTGTCTGTGTCTTGCATTTGGGTCCATTCCCAATGCCCCCCATTATGACAGATCATGCATTGAAAGAGTGGATTCATCAGTATCAGAGTGAAGGTATGCCACTTAATGGCATGCTGATCATGAAACAAACAAAGATCTATCATGATGAACTGAAAGTTGAAGGTAATTCTGAATATTCAGCAGGCTGGTTACAGACATTTAAGAAAAGGCACAGCATTAAATTTTTTAAGATTTAAAAATTTTTAAGAGAAAGCATCTGCAGATCATGAAGCATTGCTAAGTTTAAGAAGATTGTCACTGCTGAATATCAAACACCAGAACAAAAAAAAGGTAAAATACTGTAACCTTTTAATCAAAACATGGCACTGTAGGTGGAGATGACGTTGTCATGGTCCGGTCCGTGAAGTCCGCATTCCGGTTCACAGTCAGGTCCATCGATCCTTGTTCTGGGTTTTCCTGTTTTCTCCCTTGTTCTGTTAAGTGTCTCAATTGAGGCACCTGATTCTCATTTTGGGCTTGCTACATAAATAGCTCCTGGGTTCAGCTTCAATTGCTGGACTGTTCCCTTGCCCCACCCCCCACCCTTCCTCTGGAAGCCTTCGCCTGAAGCCTTGCCTGCAACCTTTGCCTGTGTCCTCACCTGTAACGCCGTCAATTTCAACCACCAGAGTAAGACTGGGGCCTTGCTGTGTCAAGATAAGGAACAGTCTGTTGTTGTTTGGAATTGTCTCTTTGTGTCCTCACCTTCGCTAGGTAGGTCCGGCCGTTTGCCGCTACCTTGAGTTGAGAACTGTCCCTGTGTCCTCGCCTCCTCTGGGTAGGTCCGGCCGCTTGCCGTTACCCTGAGTGGAGAACTGTCTCTTCATGTTCAGTGTACTGTGTATAGAAAGAGCCCTGGCCCTACATCCTGCTCCCAAGCAGGGGTCCGATCTCTGTTTCCCGTGCTCAAGACCAATGCTCCGAGGTTCCTGACTCCCAAGTCCAAGTCAAGGCTTTATGTTCGCGTCCTGTCCATGTGCCTCACCAAGCCCTGTACTGGAGTTCCCTCATCCGGGGCTGGAGCTCCCTCGTCCTGTCCAGGAGTCTCACGTCCTGCCCTGTAGACACGCCTTGTCCTAGCCTAAACCCAGATTCCTAGTCAAGACCCAGGTTCCTAGTTCCAACCAAGACCCAGGTTCTGGGTCCTTGTCCAGGCTCTAGTTCCAGAATCCTGTGTCCCTAGTCCAGGCTCCTTATTCCTAGTTCCTTATCCAGGTTCTGTGTTTCTTGTCCATGTCCTAGCCCAGGCCCTGCATCCTAGTCTCGTCCAGGGCCTGTGTCAATGTCCAGCATCCTTTCTTCCCCACTCCCCTTGCTTTCTTGCCAAACCTAGTCCTGTTCGTAGAACTGCAGTGTCTGTGTCTTGCACTTGGGTCTGCTCCCAGTGCCCCCCTATGACAGAACAGTCCAGTCAAGCATGGAGCCAGAGACACAGACACTGTTGTTTTACTCTCACTGTCCTGGGTTCCCTCCTGTTGAATGCCCTCCCCCACCCGCCCGTGTAGTCCACAGTCTGGGGAAGCATTTTGGGTCACCAGGAGGCTTCCATTGGTGGGGGGGGGGGGGGTTGCAGGTACTATCACGGTTCAGTCTGTGAAGTCAGTATTCCGGTTCACAGTCCGGTCCATCAATTCTTGTTCCGGGTTTTCCTGTTTTCTCCCTTGTTCTGTTAAGTGCCTCAATTGAGGCACCTGATTCTCATTTTGGGCTGGCTACATAAATAGCGCCTGGGTTCAGCTTCATTTGCTGGACTGTTCCCTTCCCTTCCCCTTCCTTCTGAAGCCTTTGCCTGTAACGTGTCAAATTCAACCACCAGAGCAAGACTGGGGCCTTGCTGTGTCAAGATAAGGAACAGTCTGTTGTTGTTTGGAATTGTCTCTTTATGTCTTCGCCTTCGCTATGTAGGTCCGGCTGTTTGCTGCTGCCTTGAGTTGGGAACTGTCTCTGTGTCCTCGCCTTCACTAGGTAGGTCTGGCCGTTTGCCGCTACCTTGTGTAGGGAACCGTCTCTTTGTGTCCTTACTTCCACTGGGTTGGTCTGGCCATTTGCCACTACCCTGAGTGGAGAACTGTCTCTTCGTGTTCAGTGTACTGTGTGTAGAAAGAGCCCTGGCCCTTGGTCCTGTTCCCAAGGAGTGTGTCCTGGCCCTGTGTGCTGTGTACGAGTCCTAGCCCTACATCCTGCTCCCAAGGAGGGGTCCCAGCTCTGTGTTCCAGGTTCCTGTCTCCCAAGTCCAATTCAAGGCTTTGTGTTCTCGTCCTGTCCATGTGCCTTGCCCAGCCCTGTGCTAGAGTTCCCTCGTCCGGTGCTGGAGTTCCCTCGTCCTATCCAGGAGTCTCACATCCTCTCCTGTAGCCAGGTCTTGTCCTATCCTAAACCTGGATTCCAGTTCCGAGTCAAGACCCAGGTCCCGTATCCCTAGTCCAGGCTCCTTGTTCCTAGTTCCTTGTCTGGATTCCGTGTTTCTTGTCCATGTCCTAGCCCAGGCCCTGCATCCTAGTCTTGTCCAGGGCCTGTGTCAATGTCCAGCGTCCTTTCTTCCCCACTCCCCTTGCTTTCTTGCCAAACCTAGTCCTTTTCCTAGAACTGCAGTGTCTGTGTCTTGCATTTGGGTCTGCTCCCAGTGCCCCCCTATGACAGGCATTGTTTGTTTCTGTTCAACACCTGATTCAAGTATTCTCCTGATGCTGCTGTGCTGCTTTTGTTACCCTGCACACATTATATTTTCAGTATATTAATGGGATGTGATAAGTACATTTGTGTGTGATTGACAACTGTGAGACAAAGACTGAATTTATTATGTGCTACCAGTAAACAGAGACAGAAATGATGGTGATTCCAAGCTATCACATTATATATTTCAAAATCTGAAAAAGTTCCAAAATCTGAAACACATCTGGCCTCAAGCATTTCAGATAAGGGGTACTTGACCTAAAATATGTAGGGAGGAAATGAGGTATTGTAAATCAGTTGTGATGTTTGCCAAAAGAGAAAGGATATTTCTCTGCCCTTAACAATATGCTATAAAACAAATTCCACTGGTTTTCTCCCTTTGTTTAACATTGGCTCAGTGTTTGTGTCTTACATTCCTTTTGGCAGATAGCAGAACACAGCAGCATCAAAGCCAGTGGTGAACCCCAGACCATTAACAAATCAGTACAATTCAGATTCATAATGCTCAAATCTGTTTGAACTCCAGATGGTTCTTGACCATGCCAGGTACACAGTTTGAGTGTCATAGAATCTACCTTGTGACCATAAACCCTGTTGCATCTTCAACAAGTCAACAGCTCCAGGACATCACACTGAGCATAAGCACAATTGTTGGAAGGTTGAGTGACGATCATAGTTCTACTTCTCAATTCATGAAGATAACTGAATTTGGTTGATATTATAAAGCGGACTTTGTAATTGGCCTCAGTATATCAGAGCTTGTTCATGGTGAAATCAACCCGGAGAAGTGAAGGTCTATCTTTGTTAAACGCCAGGCCAGATGGATTGAAAGTGCCAGGGCAAAGGTCAGGCTGATTCTCCTCACTGCTCCCTGATGTTTACTTCGCTCTTTGCTGCACTGAGGCTGAGGCTTTGGGGCCTGCTCCAGCTGCTCCAGGTTCCGTGTCTGAGAACTCACTTTAATTCTAAATGCTACTTGCTTACCTTTATCATTTGCACAATTTGTTTTTTTTTTCTCTGTGTGTGTCTCTCTCTCTCTCTCTCTCTATACACATTGGGTGTTTGTCGGTCTTTTTTTAGGGTCCTTCTGGGTTTCTTGTTTTGTGGCTGCCTGTAAGGAGACGAATCTCAAGGTTGTATTGTCATGTACCCCGTAACTGGGTTGCCAAACCAGCAGAAATGGATCACTCAGTTGGAGTCTGGATTACTAGAACTAAGAAGGTTTTATTAAAGAAACAAGCAACACAGTACTCTAATCAAAAGGATAATGAATGCAACAGTTCAGCAATGATAAACATTCATGTACACAGAATTAAGATAACAGGATCAATCAAGCTCTATCGTTGTCTAGGGGTAAATGACCAGTTTCAAAGTGACGCAAAGTTCAAGTGAGGCATCACTTCACCTGTGAGTCGACTGGGGTGATATACTGCGCCCGGTGCTCCCGATGTGGCCTTTTATATATTGGTGAGACCCAACGCAGACTGGGAGACCGCTTTGCTGAACATCTACGCTCTGTCCGCCAGAGAAAGCAGGATCTCCCAGTGGCCACACATTTTAATTCCACATCCCATTCCCACTCTGACATGTCTATCCACGGCCTCCTCTACTGTAAAGATGAAGCCACACTCAGGTTGGAGGAACAACACCTTATATTCCGTCTGGGTAGCCTCCAACCTGATGGCATGAACATTGACTTCTCTAACTTCCGCTAGGCCCCACCTTCCCCTCGTACCCCAGCTGTTACTCATTTTTATGCACACATCCTTTCTCTCACTCTCCTTTTTCTCCCTCTATCCCTCTGAATATACCTCTTGCCCATCCTCTGGGTCACCCCCCCCCCTGTCTTTTTTCCCGGACCTCCTGTCCCATGATCCTCTCGTATCCCCTTTTGCCTATCACCTGTCCAGCTCTTGGCTCTATCCCTCCCCCTCCTGTCTTCTCCTATCATTTTGCATCTCCCCCTCCCCCTCCAGCTTTCAAATCCCTTACTCACTCTTCCTTCAGTTAGTCCTGACGAAGGGTCTCGGCCTGAAACGTCGACTGCGCCTCTTCCTATAGATGCTGCTTGGCCTGCTGCGTTCACCAGCAACTTTGATGTATGTTGCTTGAATTTCCAGCATCTGCAGAATTCCTGTTGTTTGCGTTCAATTCAATTTAGTTCAGTTCAGTTCGCAGTAATTGCTGCCGTGGCGATGGACAGTGGGGGGGAAGGAGAGAGAGAGCAAAACGAATGAATATTCAAAACAGCTTCCACATAGACCTTCGCAGTCAGCTTTCGGACGAGTCCTTTGTGATGTCATCTGAGGTCACCGACCGTGACCCCTCTGTTTCCAGATACGACAGTTTCTCTGCGGTGAACCTGGCACCCAGGCAAGGGTGGACACACACCAGGTTCCCGCCAATTGTGCCTTTCCACCCTGTGCATTTATGGCCCGGTACTTCTCACCGACTTGTGAGAGACGCAACGCTTCCAGGGTCTTGTTACCTCGGGTGTCGTGTGTGTGCTGCCTTAGCGAACCTGTCCCTTTTTATCCCCCTGCTGGGGTATCGCCTGTCCATCACTTCAAACAGTTCAGGGTTCAAAGGGGGAGCCACTCTTGACAGCTCTCTCCTTCTGTTACTCTCTCTCCCGTCCCTTCATTACACATCTCCAAGTGCTGCTCCATTGTTTTCCTTATCTCTCTCTCTCCTGAAGACAGGTGGCAGACCAACTGCTGATTCCACTGGTGCCAGCACAGGACAGCTACATCTTCATCTATGTGTATTCTTGTCACAGTATAATGAATACAAACTTTGATAATAAATGTACTTTGAATGTTGTAATGCATCTACAATTAAATAAACTGCTGACACTGTATGTGATATGTCTAAATTCACACATGAAGACACAGTTATTCTGTCTTGGCATCCTCCACCAACTGCACCACTGCCTCACAGTTACAGCAAACAGGTTCAGTTCTGATCTCTGGTGTTATCTACGTGGAATTTTCACTTTCTTCCTGTAAATGCATGGGTTGTTCTGGGTTCTCCAGCTTACTCCCACATCCCAAAGATATACTATATAGATTGGAAAGTTAACAGGCCAGTTTAAATTGTCCTGTGTGTAGCTGACTGGGTAGAATCTAGGGCACTGACAGGAACATGAGTCAAATAGAGAAAAAATAGATACATGTCGATAGAAGCTTTATGATTGCTTGAGAATGAAGGTTAACATTGGTATAATTGTAATGGTCCATGAGGTTCCCTTCCATGTAGATTAAATACACCTGTCAACGGTGCTTCAGCTAAAGCTTATGGTCCAAATTATCTATTGCATTTTCACTTATTTTATGCACAATAATTTTTTTTCTTCATTACCTTACCAGATGAGGGAACTGCTGGCAAGGCTGGCAAATATTCCCCATTCTTTAACTGTTGATTGTCATTCACATTGACTGAACCATTCGCTGGTCCAATTCAGAAGATGGCTGCGAGAAAATCTGATTTCATGTGGAACCACAGTTCCAACTATGGCCCTGACTAACTTTCCTTGTGCAGGCGACGTGTGGAATATTATGCACGGCATTGTTCTCTTTTTAATTGAAGATTGTAAATACATTGTAAGGGGTTTGGGTGGAAAGTTTACTAGGTCAATGCCTGGGGTGCATGGGTTGGCTTTTGAGGAAGGGGTCGAGAAGCTGAGCTTCGTATCCATTGGAATTCAGAAAAGTGAGAGGTGACTTGATTGAAGCAAATTATTAGAAACATAGAAAACCTACAGCACAATACATGTCATTTGGCCCACAAAGTTATGCCGAACATGTCCTTACCTTAGAAATTACTAGGCTTACACATTGTCCTCCTTTTCTAAGCTCCATGTACCTATCCAAAAGTCTCTTAAAAGACACGATCGTATCCGCCTCCACCACCGTTGCCAGCAGCCCATTCCACGCACTCATCACTCTCTGCGTCTAAAAAAAATTCAACTTACCCCTGACATCTCCTCTGTACCTACTCCCCAGCACCTTAAACCCTTGTCCTCTTGTAGCAACCATTTCAACTCTGGGGAAAAAGCCTCTGACTATCCACACAATCAATGCCTCTAATCTTCTTATACACCTCTATCAGGTCACATCTCATCCTCCATTGCTTCCAGGAGAAAAAGGCAGACTTCACTCAACCTCTTTTTATAAGGCATGCTCCCCAATCCAGGCAACATCCTTGTAAATTTCCTCTGCATCCTTTCTATGGTTTCCACATCCTTCCTGTAGTGAGGTGACCAGAACTGAGCACAGTACTCCAAATGGGGCCTGACCAGGGTCCAATACAACTGCAACATTACCTCTCAGCTCCTAAATTCAATTCCACAATTGATGAAGGCCAATGCATCGTATGACTTCTTAACCACAGAGTCAACCTGTGCAGCTGCTTTGAGCATCCTATGGACCCGGACCCCAAGATCCCTCTGATCCTCCACACTGCCCAGAGTCTTACCATTAATACTATATTCTGCCATTATATTTGACCTACCAAAATGAACCACTTCACACTTACCTGGGTTGAACTTCATCTGCCACTTGTCAGCCCAGTTTTGCATCCTATCAATGTCCTGCTGTAACCTATGACAGCCCTCCACACTATCCACAACACCTCCAACCTTTGTGTCATTTGCAAACTTACTAACCCATCCTTCCACTTCCTCATCCAGGTCATTTATAAAAATCATGAACAGTAAAGGTCCCAGAACAGATCCCTGAGGCACACCACTGGTCACCAACCACCATGCAGAATATGACCTGTCTACAACCACTCTTTGCCTTCTGTGGGAAAGCCAGTTTTGGATCCACAAAGCAATGTCCCCTTGGATCCCATGCCTCCTTAGTTTCTCAATAAGCCTTGCATGGGGTACCTTATCAAATGCCTTGCTAGAATCCATATACACTACATCTACTGCTCTACCTTCATCAATGTGTTTAGTCACATCCTCAAAAAATTCAATCAGGCTCGTAAGGCATAACCTGCCTTTCACATGCTGACTATTCTTAATCATATTACGCCTTTCCAAATGTTCATAAATCCTGCCTCTCAGGATCTTCTCCATTAACTTAAGACTCACTGGTCTATAATTTCCTGGGCTCTCTCCACTCTCTTTCTTGAATAAGTGAACAACATCTGCCATCCTCCAATCCTCCAGAACCTCCCCCATCCCATTGATGATGCAAAGATCATCGTCAGAGACTCAACAATCTCCTCCTTCAACTCCCACAGTAGCCTGGAGTACATCTCATCCGGTCCCAGTGACTTATCCAACTTAATGCTTTCCAAAAGCTCCAACACATCCTCCTTTTTAATATCTACATGCTCAAGCTTTTCAGTCTGCTGCAAGTCATCACTATAATCACCAAGCTCCTTTTCCATAGTGAATACCGAAGTAAAGTATTCATTAAGTACCTCTGTTATTTCTTCCAGTTCCATCAACACACATCAAAGTTGCTGGTGAACGCAGCAGGCCAGGCAGCATCTCTAGGAAGAGGTACAGTCGACGTTTCAGGCCGAGACCCTTCGTCAGGACTAACTGAAGGAAGAGCTAGTAAGAGATTTGAAAGTGGGAGGGGGAGGGGGAGATCCAAAATGATAGGAGAAGACAGGAGGGGGAGGGATGGAGCCAAGAGCTGGACAGGTGATTGGCAAAAGGGGATACGAGAGGATCATGGGACAGGAGGTCCGGGGAGAAAGACAAGGGGGGGGGAACCCAGAGGATGGGCAAGGGGTATAGTCAGAGGGACAGAGGGAGAAAAAGGAGAGTGAGAGAAAGAATGTGTGTATAAAAATAAATAATGGATGGGGTACGAGGGGGAGGTGGGGCATTAGCGGAAGTTAGAGAAGTCAATGTTCATGCCATCAGGTTGGAGGCTACCCAGACGGAATATCAGGTGTTGTTCCTCCAACCTGAGTGTGGCTTCATCTTTACAGTAGAGGAGGCCATGGATAGGCATGTCAGAATGGGAATGGGATGTGGAATTAAAATGTGTGGCCACTGGGAGATCCTGCTTTCTCTGGCGGACAAAGCGTAGGTGTTCAGCAAAGCGGTCTCCCTGTCTGCGTCGGGTCTCGCCAATATATAGAAGGGCACATCTGGAGCACCGGATGCAGTATATCACCGCATCCTCCAGTTCCATACACACTTTCCCACTGTCACACTTGATAGGTCCTATTCTTTCACGTCTTATCCTCCTGTTCTTCACATTCTTGTAGAATGCCTTGGGTTTTCCTTAATACTGCCCGCCAAGGCCTTCTCGTGGCCCCTTCTGGCTCTCCTAATTTCCTTCTTAAGCTCCTTCCTGTTAGCTTTATAATCTTCTGGATCTCTAACATTACCAAGCTCTCTGAACCTTTCATAAACTTTTCTTTTCTTCTTGACTAGATTTACTACAGCCTTTGTACACCATGGTTCTTGTACCCTATGTTACGTACCCCGTAACTGGGTTGCCAAACCAGCAGAAATGGATCACTCAGTTGGAGTCTGGATTACTAGAACTAAGAAAGTTTTATTAAAGAAACAAGCAACACAGTAATCGAAAGGATAATAAATGCAACAGTTCAGCAATGATAACCACACATGTGCACAGAATTAAGATAATAGCATCAATCAAGCTCTATCGTTGTCTAGGGGTAAATGACCAAATTTCAAAGTGACTCAAAGTTCAGTCCAGTTTAGTAGTTCAGTTCGCTGTAATCGTTGCCATGGCGATGGACAACGTGGGGGAAGAGAGAGATAGAACAGGAACAACTGATCATTCAGACACGGCTTCACTCACAGACCGGCGAGATGGCTCACAAGCAGCTTTTGGGCGGGTCCTTGGTGATGTCACCTGAGGTCACCGACTGTGACCCCTCCTCCAGATGCGGTCGATCCTCTGCAGTGAACCCGGCACCCAGGCAAGGGCGGACACACACCGGGTTCCCGCTGATCGTACCTTTCCACCCTGGCCGTTGTCTGGTACTTCCCACCGACTCGTGAGAAGCGTACCGCTTCCAGGGTCTCGTTACCTCGGGTGGCGTGTGTCCTGCCTTAGCGAACCGGTCCCTTTTTATCCCCCTGCTGGGGTATCGCCTGTCCATCACTTCAAACAGTTCAGGGTTCAAAGGGGGAGCCGCTCCAGACAGCTCTCTCTCCCACATCCCTTCATTACACATCTCCAGACGCTACTCCATTGTTCCTTATCTCTCCTTCCCCTGAGGGCAGGTGGCAGACCACTTGCTGATGTCACTGATGCT
This sequence comes from Mobula hypostoma, assembly GCF_963921235.1. Lineage (NCBI taxonomy): Eukaryota > Metazoa > Chordata > Chondrichthyes > Myliobatiformes > Myliobatidae > Mobula > Mobula hypostoma. Next base: position 82,159,688 of record NC_086100.1, on the reverse strand, counting down.
AACCCAGGCCAGCAAACATCTTAATTTTATGTGTATTCTCGTCACACCGACCATAACTTCCCTGCCTCCTTAGAGCGCACCTATGTAGAACTCCACACAAATATCCCCTGAATATTTGCCACATTTCTTCCATACTTTTCCCTGAGAACATCTGTTCCGAATTTAAGCTTCCAATTTCCTGCCTGATAGCCTCATAGTTCCCCTTACACCAACTAAATGCTTTTCTAACTAGTCTATTCCTATCCCTCTCCAATGCTATGGTAATGGAGATAGAATTATGATTACTATCTCCAACATGCTCTCCCACTGAGAGATCTGACACCTGATCAGGTTCATTTCCCAATACCAAATCAAGTACAGCCTCTCCTCTTGTATTCTGAGGGGTCTTGACCTGGTAGATATGAAGGACATGTTTCCTTTTGTAGAAGAGTCTATAACTAGTAGACCACTAGTTAAATACAAGAGATTGCCCAATTAAAACCGGGTTGATGTGACATATTTTGTCTGAGAGGGTTTTAAGTCTTTGGGACTCTTCTGCAAAGGATGCTGTAAATAGAGTATTTGAATATTTTAAAGACAGAGGTAAATAAAATTCTGAATAGAAATTGGAATGGTTGTGCTATCTCACTCTCAAGGGAGCTGGGATTGATCCTGATGTTGGATGCAGTTTATGTGGAGTTTGAATGTTCTCCTTGTAACCACATCGACTTCCTGTCGACCGCTCATATTTCCCCTCATATGCTAAAACTGTGCTGATAAGCTAGTTACCTATGGTAACTTGCCCGTAAGAGGGGAAAATAATCAAAGAGTTGATGGACATGTGAGAGAGAATAATCTCAGGGAAATAAGGAACGGGGGTATGGGATTACTGTGCTGGGTGCAGATATCTGCCGGAATAGTCTCCTTCTGTAAACAAATCTAGAGCTTCATGGTGCTAACTTTTCGCGTTACTTTTACATACCTATTTTACAACTGAACTTAATTTTCAAGTTGACAAAGTTTGATTTGTACTTGGATCCCTGGAGTATAAATTCAGTATGATGGCTGGGTGGGGTTAGCATAATGCTATTACAGCACCAGTAACCCAGGTTCAATTCCACCGCTGTCTGTAAGGAGTTTGTATGTTCTCCCCGTGACCATGGCCTTTCCTCCGGCAGCTTCACTTTCCTCTCACAGTCTAAAGGCATGACGTTTATTAGGTTAATTGGTCACATGGTTGTAATTGGATGGCATGGGCTCAATGGGCTCGATGGGCCTGTTGTTGCACTGTATCTCTAAATAAATCATTGTCATTATCATTATGTGCCATACAATATGACGTGGGTGATCATGGTCTTATGACTAGGACTGTTCTTGGTAAATTTTTCTGCAGAAGTGGTTTGCCATTGCCCTCTTCTGGGCTGTGTCTTTACAAGATGCTTGACCCCAGCCATTATCAATACTCTTCAGAGGTGGACTGGCTGGCGTCAGGACTTGTGATATGTGCCAGATACTCATACAACCATCCACCACCCGCTCCATGGCTTCACTTAACCTTGATCAGGGTGGGGGGGGAGTGCTAAACAGGTGCTACACGTTGCCCAAGGGAGACCTGCGGGCTAGCAGAGGGAAGGAGAGCCTTACACCTCCTTTGGTAGGGACGTATCTCCACCCCACCACCCATCTAAATAAACAAATAAGTAAATAAATAACATAACTGTTGTCCTACCTTATTACATTGAAGGTATGCTGTGTAATTCTATTATTTCAACAGGGCCATATATTGTGTATTTTAAATGATGAAAGAGTTGACTACTAATATGTTTATCTGCTCCTAACTGATAAAGCTGGTATGAAAGACACCCAAACAAAGTAAGATCTTTCAACACCGCCTGCATGGCTACAGTAGATTTGCTGCCTTTTATAATAGCTCAGCTCATTCTCTCTCTACAGATTTTATTGGGATAAAAGTCAGACAGGAACTATGAAAGATTAAGGGATTCTGTTTGTCAGAAAACATTCCAGATAGGAGAGACAAAAATTTGCTTCTAGAATCTCCTTGTAAAAACACACTTCACTAGGTGGAAGCAGCTCTCACTGGCCTCACTTTTAAGGGTTTGGATGTTGGACCAAACAAGGGACACACCAGGGGATACTAATGGTAAGAAGGGCCAACCAATCTCAATGTCTGAACTTTTTACCCTGACACTGGGAGCCTACACCCTTCACCTAACTCAGACAGGTGAACCACAGGTCAAATAGAAGGAGGGGAAGGTGTCCAATACAACACCACATTCAGGATGATGTGGAACAATCCCCAGCACTTAGAAAAGTGGCATAGAATCATAGGATCATTAAAACACAGAAAAAAGCCTTCTGGCCCATCAAGTCTATACTGGCTTCTATTGGAGTTGATCTTTCGGTCCCATTTCCCATTATGTACTGTGTTCTCTTGGGTCTTGGAAGATGCGACAGCTTGAAGAGCTATCAAGGTCTATGAATAGTAAAAATAAAGAGAATATTGTGATTTGGTGAAATAATCCTCAAGGGATGAGGCAGGTGTAGGATAAAACAGCTCAAAAGTCTCCTATTTAACTCTGGAAATTTGATTGTAAGTGCACCATGACTAACAAAACAAGTACCATCGGGTACTTCCAACAAAATTAGAAGTTGCATATTTGGAGGTACATATGTCAAGTAAACTATGCAATAAAAAAGAAAGATAAGTCGCAGTTAGCGCGATGCTATTACAGCCTGGGATATCAGGGTTCGGAGTTCAATTCCGGCACTGTACTGTCTGTAAAGAATTTATACATTCCCCCGTGACCGCATGGGTTTCCTGCAGGTGCTCAGATTACCTCCCACAGACCAGAGATGTAGCAGTCAGGTGCTAATTGGTCTTTGTAAATTGTCCTGTAATTAGGCTCATGTGAAATAGGTGGGTTGCTAGGCAACATGGCTTATTGGGCTGGTAGGGCCTGTTCAGTGTTCTATATTTAAATAAAAGTAAACTATAATCTGTTATACTGGTACTTCCTACATCTTCACATTTAGAGTCAGAAACAGGCCCTTCAACCCATCTAGTCCATGCCGAAACATTTAAACTGCCTACTCCCATCGACCTGCACCAGGACCATTGCCGTCCATATACTGTATCTATGCAAACTCCTATTAAAGGTAGCAATCGAGCTCACATACACCAACTCATTCTAAGCTTTCTGGAAAAAGCCTGCTTGTATTTACCCTGTCTATACCCCTCATAATTTTGCATACCTGTAACAAATTTCCCCTCAATCTTCAATATTCCAAGGAATACAGTGCTAACCTATTTAATCTTTCTTTATAAGTCAGGTCATACAGTCCTGTCACATCCTCGTAAATTTTTTCCATATTTATTTTTACAATTTGGAAAACTCTGACGTCTCCTTAAAACCACTGAGGATTTTCACCACAAAAAAAAACTGCATTCAAAGGGTTATACAGTTCAATGGAATAACAACAGTTTCAAGGTTTGAGCACATATTTTGCCAAGGTTCACGAATCATCACTTGGTAATCTATTAATATGTTTTCTGCAAGCGGAAGCCAAACTTGTGAAGTAACTTGTGAAATTCCTTTGTGGTCTTCACTGACCCTAATAATCCCTCTAAATCTTCAATTTACATTGGCCTGGTAATTCTAATGCTTGCAAGCATTAAGACAGCACTATACAGGGAGCCACAGAATTCGACAACCGTATTCTGAATTAGAGAGCTGTGGAGAAATACAACAGAGAAACAAGCCCTTTGCCCACTGAGATATTACCAACTGTCAATCTCCTACTTTTCACCAAACCTTCCCTAACTCACCTCCCTCACCTCCACTCAGCGCCCCAAGTAGTCCTTCCAGTTGAGGCAGCACCTCACCTACGAATCTGCTGGGGATGTCTGTTGTGTCCAGTGCTCCCAATGCAGCCTCCTCTGCATTGGAGAGACCCGTCACAAATTGGGGGACCTCCGCTCCATCTGCCTGAAGCAGGATTTCCCAGTGGCCAAACATTTTAATTTCGATTCTCGTTCCTCTTCCATTGTGTCGGTCCATGTCTTCCTCTTGTGCCGAAATGAGGTTGCCCTCAGGGTGGAGGGGCAACACATAGAAACACAGAAAACCTACAGCACAATACAGGCCCTTCGGCCCACAAACCTGTGCCGAACATGTCCTTACCTTAGAACTACCTAGGCTTTACCCATAGCCCTCTATCTTTCTAAACTCCATGTAGCCATCCAAGAGTCTCTTAAAAGACCCTATGGCTTCCGCCTCCACCATCGCCACCGGCAGCCCATTCCATGCACTCACTACTCTCTGTGTAAGTAAAACTTACCCCTGACATCTCTGTACCTACTTCCAAGCACCTTAAAACTATGCCGTCTCGTGTTAGCCATTTCACCTTAGGAAAAAGCCTCTGATTATCCTCACGATCAATGCCTCTCATCATCTTGTACACCTCTATCAGTTCGCCTCTTATCCTCCGTCGCTCCAAGGAGAAAAGGCCAAGTTCACTCAACCTATTCTCATAATGTGTGACTATGATTGGTGAAAAGTCAGTGACGTGGGATTTTGAGTGTAGGGCCAATTTAGTAGAAGATAAACAAACCCAATGGCTTATCTTCTACAACCTCCCACGACAATGGGAAGTTGGAGGAGAGGGGTTGAGAGGTCAATGAGAGTGTGCTGCTTTGAGGTTTAGCATTGTTCAGAGGGTGAAATTGCACAAGGACTAAAACGTACAAGGAGAAAGAAAAGGATACGAGAGCAGAAATTGAAGAGATGACTAGAATTTGAAGGCAATCTAGTTCCTCTTCCACTGAATTATGATGTAATTTCAATATGAAAGGCTATCTAAATTAGAAATTTTGGATAGAATTACAACAACAGGAGAATATTGGTTTCAAAAGGTTTACGGCTACTGAAAGTTAATGGAAGCTAATGAAAGTTTAAAAAGAAGTGCCCCCTGCTTCTAGTACCTGTGTTCTAAAACAACCTGCTCTCATAGGAAGGACATCCTATTCCCATAAACTGCTGTTCACTTCAAACCAGTAGCTATTTAAGTAACACTATCTGAGAGAAATACTTTGATGCTTAGAACATCGCACAAAGCCTGCCATTCATCTTGATGAAGCACTTTCGCTGGGAAAGTTGTGTGAGGTGTGGGGGTATACCAGGGTGACTCACGATATCATTGTTCCTTGATAGCACTCATAAGATGACAGATGTGGAAATTAAATCTTGTGTGGCAATACAATTTGCACAAATCACCACAGAAACAGAAGAGACCCTGTGTATCTTTGTAGTTAATGTGAACAGGAGAGTACTTGTTCTGGAGAACTCTTATGTTGGAATCGTTATCCCATTGATATGTACCAAAATCAGTTTTAGGATTAAGGCATGGGAACATGGTGGATAAAGCAATAATTACATTTCCTTTCTCATTGTTTTTTCCCTTACGGTCATCTTGATGGTTTACAACTTCAGTAGAAATATTTGAAAGCGAAATCTGGCTTATTTCTTCCTCAATGGCATTGTGTCACATTCTTTTCATGGACCATCTCCAGACCTCAAAACATACACATGCATCCGATAAAAAATTGAACACCTCAGGTCATACTTCCTGCAAATTAAAGAAAATTCCAAGAATTTGCCATCCATTCTGCCACAAAATTTATTTCAGAATCTGTTTTGAATTTATTTTTTCACTGGATTTATGTTTGACCTCAAATACCACCAACCTGCCATATTTTGAAGTGATGTTTAGGATACATGACATGGTAGCCAATTTATTTCCTACTCTCAGTTCACTACCTTTATCCACAATATACACAGATTTTCTAATCTTTCCTCTTGTATATCCAGCATTTAATTCTACAGGTCGTCTTGGCAGACTTCCCTCATACTCTCTCCATTGCCCCTGCATCCCTTCTGGAGTGCGGCGGCTATGACTACTGTATTTTCAAGTGTGGCCCAGTATAGATATTCTCTCTCTCTTAGCAGTCTGGAAGACCTGCAAGCTTGTGAGTACTCTTGATGCTGTGAATGCAGAATGATATCATGACTTGAACCAGAAGTGAAGATTCCCCCAACAAAGTGGGAGGCGTAAGTTGGACAGCTGGGAAAGTTCAATCTCAACCTCTGTCTGTGTAGAGTTTACACGTTTTTTGAGTGACCATGTGGATTGTCCTCCAGGTCTTCTAACTTCCCCTCTAGAAGATGTGCAGATTGTTATTCAATCCGGCAAGATTTGCTGAGAATGTGGTGGAGGATAAAATGGGATTAATGTAGGTTTAGTGTAAATGGGCAGTGGATGGTTGCTACAGACTTCCTGGGCTGAAGGGCCTAATTGGTGCTGTATTTCTTTATGACTTTAAAGAAGAAATCAATGGAGGCTTCTACTACCGCTTTAAACAAGAGGTTAGCTACCCAGTTTGCCAAAGTATCAAGTATGCATGGAATAACCTTCTGCAGTCTTGAAATCTTGTAGACCAACATCTCTTGCTTGACTCTTCTATTAAATATACAGGTGAAGTGTTTGCCCACGAATACCAGGCAGCATATTACACAGTGTTCCATTTGGAATTCTTCAAAGAACTTTGTTGCCAAATGTTTAACTCTACCGAATACCCGCGTTACCGGGACTTATTGATCCCATTGCCTTGCCTTGTTGCTTCATCAGGGACAGGTACTGACGCCGAGGAAGTGTATCGTTTATAGGGAAGATGGATGTCATCTCTTAAAGGCAGGCAATTACAATTGAGGAATTTGGCAACTAATGAAAAATTGGTGTTCAGAATTTTCCAGCTTCCCAACAAATTAAACAGAAAACATGTGACAAATGCACAACCCATTATCAGACGGCAAATCTTTATGTAAAAATATCCCAATGTGCATTTGCATTTTTTTTTCTATTCTGATGTGGGAAACCTTTTGAAAGCATAAACTAATGCCTTTCTATTGTTTCCATCCTTAGTAATGTTTTAATGCACAATAGATCATGATCATGACATGTATACTTCAATCCTATAGGAAATTATTACTGAAGCTTAGGCATGGGGGTTGGTGAAAGGGAAAGAAATGACTTTCAGCACATTCAATTCTGTGTGGGCAGATGGCTGCCCTGTTGGCCTCTTTACCAAAGGTCACTGTCCCACAACCCATCAGATCAAGTGTCAGCTTCATTAATCTGCAGCATCAATAGGAATAGGTCTCTAGCTCATTGCATTCTCTCTGTTGGAGCTGAGTTTGATTGTTCATGATGGTGTTGCACTCGAAGAGGAGTGCAATTTTCCAAAATAGTGAAGTGTAAATTTTACAGATGCTATAATGTGCAATTTATCCAAATTGAGTGCTTTCAAACTGACCTGGGAACCTCTGTGATCATTAAGTGCACTGCAGAAGCACGGCAGGTGCCAAGTGCACAGTAAAAAGCTTCATTTGACTCAAATCCCTGAAACTGTAGCTGGAAATGTTGCCTAATGGAAAATCAAGTCCAAGCACACTCACAGCACATCTATCACATTGCCATTGAATTATGGTGCAACTGTAAAATACAGACTAGTAAAATCCCACAGAAAATAAGCTCTCAACCTTTAGAACAGGAGTTAACAAATCACATTGATGAAGCCACCATCTCGGAAAGAGGCTAATTCATTCAGGGCGACTCAGTGTGCTGTTTAGAAACAATAGCGAAATTCTTCATAAGAATGCCACATACTTTGAATTTTTGCTTAAAACGGTTCTATGCTGAATAAATTATTTGTTTTCCATGATTTCATATTTTAAGCAGTGATGGAAGCAGCAATATAATGTTGCAATGCTACGCATTTAAAAGTGTTCTTCAGCAAAACGTTAATCTGTATTGAAAATAAATTTTTCTCTATCTTCCACTCTGCCTGTCCTTTCCACAAATAATCAAGTCAAGTCAAGTCAAGTCACATTTTATTGTCATTTTGACCATAACTGCTGGTACAGTACACAGTCAAAACGAGACAACGTTTTTCAGGATTATGGTGCTACATGAACAATACAAAAACTACGCTGAACTACGTAAAACAACACAAAACTACACTAGACTACAGACCTACCCAGGACTGCATAAAGTGCACAAAACAGTGCAGGCATTACAATAAATAATAAACAAGACAATAGGCACAGTAGAGGGCAGTAGGTTGGTATCAGTCCAGGCTCTGGGTATTGAGGAGTCTGATGACTTGGGGGGAAGAAACTGTTACATAGTCTGGTCGTGAGAGCCTGAATGCTTCGGTGCCTTTTGCCAGATGGCAGGAGGGCAAAGAGTTTGTATGGGGGGTGTGTGGGGTCCTTCATAATGCTGTTTGCTTTACGGATGCAGCGTGTGGTGTAAATGTCTGTAATGGCAGGAAGAGAGGCATCTTAGACATCTAATGCGAGAGTATCCAATCCAGGATCCGTTAACTACTTAGAAATAACCATGAATATAAATTAATGTACAAGATATGATTTATATTAAAAAAGGATGTGAATTGGAACCTTGATTTCACTTCATAATTTCACATCTCTGCAAGGTCTTAAAATTTCTCTGTCCTAATTACTTTCAAGTTCAAGTCCCCTGATTGTTTTGCTGTACGTCAATGCAATAGATCTTTAGTACATTCAGCAAGATTATACAACAATGAATGGTGATTTTAGTTCATGCATGCCCTGTCATCCCAACTGTGGAAAAACTGTTGCTGAGGACAGTAGCAAAATTTCATGCGGCTTTGTGCCAACATGGTTCCTCTGTAGCCTTGATATCTCATTGAACTGGTAGTGCTTCCAATAGTGCCTCACTCCTTCAATACTGCACTGAAGTTTTAGCCCAGTGGTAGGAAACCTTAAGCACAAATGATTTTCTAGCATGCGTTATTCGTTAATTTGAGTCCAAACATAAATAGATGTATTTAAATGGATAATTCCCATATTTCAAGCTTTTTATGACATTTACCTGGCCCACCATCTGCTCATAAATACGTGATCCGGCCCACAGAGGCAAAAAGGTTGCCGACTCCTGTTTTAGCCCATGTCAGGTACTCAAGTCTTCAGTTCGATTCAATCGTAAGAATCTTTCTCAAAGAGATAGAAAATTCTTTTTATGAAAACTAAGCATATTATAAATTGTATTGTATCACAGATAGAAATCATACAATATATTTGGTATGTACCTTTAGAAGAATATGAAAATAAATAGCAAATTTAGAGAGGACTAACATGAGGAAGTAAACTTATGAAGTGGCAAAATATTAAACAATGTTGAAAGCAGGGAGAAAAGCAGCTGCCCAAGCAGGAGGACAAGTTTAAACAGCAGCATTTAAGAAAAGCATGCAGGATCCCATATTTTAAAACAAGCTAAGGGATTTAATTAGACAGAGTGACCAGTAGAAATGTTTGAAGTTTTGACCCTGTGAACTAGGAATGGATTTCTCTGCCACAGTGGAGCAAAAGTTTTCCTGACTCATTCCTAGGATAGAGGGGCTTCTTTGAGAGGAGAGTATGCACTACCACAGAGGGCTGCAGATGACAGTTCACCAAATCTTTTTTAGGTTTAAATTCAGATTTAAATTGTTTATTGTCCAATACAGTACGTTAGTGAAATTGAAAATGAGTATGAAGATCAAACTGCATACATGGTTATAACGAATCTAGCAAGCTCAAAACAACACAGACCCATTGAGAGTAGGTCATTGAAGTGGTTCACTGTGGATCATCTGAAACATTGCAAGAAGAAATGTTAAAGTGTTAGTAACAGGTTAATTGAGAGAGGTAGGATTAAGAGACCGAGAGCATGGCAGTGCCACTGGGAAGGTGGGGGTGAAAGACTTGTTTAGTCCAGAAGTCTGATAGCAGTGGGGTAGAAACTATTTTCTTGTTGTCCAGGCTATCTTTTTCCTAGAAGGGAGACAAGAGAAAAGGGAAAGGTCTGAAGGAGGTAGCTAATTTCTAGATGCCAAAGACAGTAAGAAGCATGGAGAGAGAGATGGAATATCAGAATGATGTTCAACACTCATACTGAATGGCAGAGGAGGCTTGAAGGATTGGATGGCTTTCTTCTTTCCCTCTTTTACATTTCTACATAATAGCAGAAGGTTAAGGAGATCTGAGACTGGTGTTCGATGCTGTATGATGAGTGGGGAAGCTGCTTACATTTGTCAACTATTGGTGACTAGAGGGATTAAATTTGAATATCATAAACCAATATGATGTGATTAAGAAAATATGCTTTCATATTAAAAAAATTTAGATTAGGGAATACTTTACCAGATGTAGTGATGAAAGCAGAATCTATATTGTCTTTGAAATTGGATGGATAAATACTTTTGAAATAAAGGAAGAGTTTCTGGATGTGAAATTAATTGAACAACTCTTTTAGCAACTGGAGCAGCTTCAAAGGGGAGAATGGCCTTAACCTGACAAATCCTACAATTCTATGATAATCAGTCAATTTATATTTGGATGTGACAGGTGTTGAGCAATCTCAATTTATGTAATTAAAACATATAATGAGTTGAAAATTGAAGTACCTAAGAATCATTCTATATTTTGAAACAATTTAAGAATATTGCATTATTATCCTGAAAATGAAGTATCAAGTGCATCTTTATCAGTGGCATCGAGTGTTTTAATTTGGTACAACCATGATCCCATGTTCTCAGATCATTATGTTATTAACATGAAGCACTGCCCGGTTTGGAAACTCTTTCTATTCAAGTTTAACAAATATGTCAATAATTTTTTTTTGAATTATGATATTATTGGCAGAGACATCTGCTGATCTAGGAGGACAGCGGGAATGAACAAAGGCACCCAGAAGTTATATTTATTGAAGAAAATAAAAGAGATAGTCCTAAATGAGGTACAGTGGAATCACTAATCTGCTCTTTTTGAAGGATCAAGAAACAAAATTTAATGCATTGAAAATTTGAAATTCAAAGTTAAAGAAATGAAGTTCAAGACTTGCTCAAACTAGAAATTTGCATTTATAAGAGGGAGATTGAAAATCTGGTTGAATGGTACGACAACAACAAACTCTCATACACCGTCAGCAAAACTAAAGAAAGATGATGACTACAGGAGGAACAAATCAGGAGTCCATGAGCCAGTCATCATCAGGGGATCAGAGGTGAAGGAAGACAATAACCTTAAATTCCTTGGTGTTATCCAATCAAAGAATCTAGCCTGGGACCATCACATAAGTGCTATTACGAACAAGGCACGATGGTGCCTCTACTTTCTTATGTTTCCAAAGATCTGGCAGGACATCTAAAACTTTGACAAACTTCTATTGATGCACAGTGGAGAGTATTTGACTGGTTGCATCATGGCCAATAGGAAAATACCAATTCACAAAAAGTGGTGGATACAACCCGTTCCATCACAGGAATAGCCCTCTCCAGCATTTAGCACATCTGCAAGGAGCACTGCCAAAAGAAAGCAGCATCCATCATGAGATCCAAGCCATGCTCTGTTCTGTCACTGAGAAGGAGGGACAGGAGCCTTAGGTCCCACACCACTAGGCTCAGAAAAAGTTTGAACCCTTCAAATATCAGGATCCTGAACCAGCATGGAACTGACCTCAACACTAAACTGATTCCACAACCTATAGACTTAATTTCACAGACTCTATGACTCATGTTCTCAATATCTTTTCAATTATTTAGTTATTTTTGTGTTTGCACATTTTTGTCTTTTGTAAATTGTCAGTCTTTGTGTGTAGTGTTTCGTTGATTCTATTGTATTTCTTTATTCTACTGTGAATTCCTGCATGAAATTGAATCTCAGGGTAGTATATGGTAACATATATGTGCCTTGACAATAACTTTACTTTGAACTTTGGCACTGTGACATGTAAAAATAGTTTGCGAGAACACTCAAGGACAGTCAAACAGAATAAGGCATCTATAATCAGTTTACAAGATTGAAATAAAACATCATCCATCACGATATACAGAGATATATAGGTAAAATATATATATACTGTATACATACACACAGTACTGTGTAAAGGTCCGAGACACGTATATATAGCTGATGTGCCTAAGACTTTTGCAGGGTGCTGTATTTGTCAACATGGAGTGAAGAGCGAGTTGGTAAATGTGGTGGGAGTAAAGGATGTTGGGAATGGCGAGGGCGGAGTGCTGCAGGGGAGGGGTGTAGGACAGGAGACAGAGAAGGAGTGCCAGGGTGGAGGATGTCACGGGTGCAGATGCACCCAGCCCAGAGACACCAGGCAAGCAATGTTCCCTCTAATTTGGAATGTCTAGTGTGCAAAAATCTTGTGCTGTGCAATTTTTTGCCCAGTGACAACAACATGTGCACACTGAATAATTTCTTCAATAAAAACAGTATAAATTAGACAGGACTAAAATCTGCAGACAAATCATCACAAACACCATATTGTCAGCACCGTCCGCATCAGAAACTGGAAAAGGTAATGTGATTGTATACGATTGTGAAATATACTGAAGATGCCAACAACGTAGAGGGTGACAACCTTTTGTGCGCAGTTTAAATTCCTTTGTGTACTAGTAGTAAAAGATGTGTGCATGTGTACATACACAAACCTTAGAGGGAACATTGCAGGCAAGGTCATTTGATTCCAGACAACTGGTTTATTGATCTTAGAGAATGCCTCTCTGGTGCTTACTGCTCTCTCCCTTCCCTTTCTCCCTACCAGAATTTCCCTCTCCCTGCCCCCTTCCCTCCCTCAGTCCACAACATAGACCCATAAGGGAATCAGGTTCATTATTACTCACATAAGTAATGAATTTTTGTTTTCTTTTGCTGCAACAGTACAGTGCAATACATAAAATTACCACAGTCTTGTGCAAAAGTCTTAGGCACCTTAGCTATATATACAGTATATCCCTAAGAATTCTGCACGGTACTGTATATATGTTGATTAGAAAACGAGAGCATGCGTAATTTTACACACATAGTGTGTACATATAGCTAATTCCTTCATAATTGCTTAATATTTACTTGTATATAAAATTTTATATTAAAACTTAATTACTTATCTTTCCCCATTTATCTGGTGTCATCTGCAAAATAATTGTAGTCTAACTCGCTAATGCATATTAGAAATAGCATTTGTTCCAGTGTAAAACATTAGGGAAATAATCCCCATCCATTGTGACAAAGAGCAATTTATTAGAACACATTCTTTAACCAATTTTAAATTAAAAATTGCAGCTGTTACTTTTATTCCATGAAATCAATTTTTAAGCAAATAGCACAAAAACACTTTTTTTAGTTCACAATATCAATAATTTTCATCCACCCTCAGAGCTACATTATCAAAAGACATCAAACAAATAAGTCAAGAGTGATTTATTGTGCTGGCTCTTCTCTGCTGCCGTGTGCTTGGTTCTCTCCTTTCATTGAACAGTGGAACATTTGCAATCATCCAGTCAATACATACGGAAGGTTGTAGCCAGCACTATGATTTCTAGCCTAACCTCTCCTGCTAACTTAGAATGCAAGCCATCCAAAGGTGGTCTCTGAGCACTCTCTGCATTAGGAGACCCCCAACAGATCTTGCATTTGCTGTTAAAGTCAAGGGAAGAGATGATAAGTTGCAGGACATCAGGGAAGTAAAGTCTGTGAGGATGAGATTGATGGCAATGATTTGCTGGGAATTGCCAAGAATTTGGTGAGATGAATGAGACCTGCTGTATTTTAATAAGTAAATTAGAACCCGTCACACAGGGCTTGAAGCCCCGTTTCCATTGCTTAAGCACATTTGCCATAATTCTCAAATCCTAAAACATTTCCCAGTGGCCACCCATTTTAATTTCACTTCCCATTCCCATTCCAATACGTATATCTATGGCCTTCTCCACTGTCGTGATGAGGCCACACTTGGGCTGGAGGAACAACACTATATTCTGTCTGGATAGCCTCCAACCTGATGACATGAAAATTGATTTCTCAAAATTCCAGTAATGCCCCCCCTTCACCATTCCCCATCCCCTTTTCCCTCTCTCACCTTATCTCCTTGCCTGTCCATCACCTCCCTCTGGTGCTCCTCCCCCCTCTTCTTTCTTCCATGGTCTTCTGTCCTCTCCTATTAGATTCCCCCTTCTCCAGCCCTGTATCTCTTTCACCAGTCAATCTCTCAGCTCTTTACTTCATCCCTTCCCCTTCAGGTTTTACCTATCACCTTGTGTTTCTATCTCCCCTTCCCCACCTAATCTACATCTTATCTTTTTTTTCTCCAGTCCTGTCAAAGGGGCTCGGCCCGAAATGTTGACTGTACTCTTTTCCACTGGCCTGCTGAGTTCCTCCAGCATTTTGTGCATGTTTCCTAATATTACAGTTAGCTATAAAACTCTAATTTTCCCTGGAAAGGATTTCTTTTCTAATTTTTTATCCTTTCTTCTTTCTTTATTTCCTTATCTGTTTGAAAATTTGGAGCATCCTAATGCAAAGGGTAAGAAGACAACCTATTTCTTTTTGTAGCCTATTGTTCCTCAGAACAGGTAGAAAAATAGCATTCAGAACAGAGTCAACACAGCTGAAGATATCTGGGCATAGTATCAAACCAGTACGGTCTCTCCTCTAGTTGGCCCGTCTACATATGGTGTCAAGAATCCTTAACTGACACACCAAACAAGTTCCACCCCTTTTGCACTAAGGAAGTTCCAATTAATATTAGTGAAGTTAAAGTCACTCATGACAACAATTCGGCATTGTTTACACCTTTATAGACATCATGGCTTTGTCAAGGGCAGGTCATGCCTTATGTGCCTGATTGAATTCTTTGAGGATGTAACAAAATACATTGATGAAGGTAGAGCAGTGGATGTAGTGTATATGGATTTCAGTAAGACATTTGATAAGGTTCCCCATGCAAGGCTCCTTCAGAAAGTAAGGAGGCATGGGATCCAAGGAGTCTTTGCTTTGTGGATCCAGAATTGGCTTACCCACAGAAGGCAAAGGGTGGTTGTAGATGTTTCGTTTTCTGCATGGAGGTCAGTGACCAGTGGTGTTCCACAGAGATCTGTTCTGGGACCCCTCCTCTTTGTGATTTTTATAAATAACCTGGATGAAAAAGTAGAAGGGTGGGTTAGTAAGTTTGCTGATAACACAAAGGTTGGGGGTGTTGTGGATAGTCTGGAGGGTTGCCGGAGGTTAGAGTGAGACATCGATAGGATGCAGAACTGGACTGAGAAATGGCAGATGGACTTCAACCCAGGTTAGTGTGAAGTTCGGTAGGTGATATTTGAGGACAGAATATTATATTAATAGCAAGACTCTTGGCAGTGTGAATGATCTGAAAGATCTTGGAGTCCTTATCCATAGGACACTCAAAGCTGCTGTGCAGGTTGACAATGTTGTTGAGAAGGTGTATGATGTGTTGGCATTCATCAATCGTGGGACTGAGTTCAAGAACTCGAGGGGTAATGTTATAGCTATATAAGACATTGGTCATACCCCACTTGTAGTACTGTGTTCATTTCTGGTCACCTCACTACAGGAAGGATGTGGATACTATAGGGAGAGTGCAGAGGACATTTACAAGGATGTTGCCTGGATTGGAGGGCGTACCTAATGAGAACAGGTTGAGTGAACTCGGCCTTTTTTCTTTGGAGTAACAGAGGATGAGAGGTGAACAACTAGAGGTGTACAAGATAATGAGGGGCATTGATCATGTGGATAGCCAGAGGCTTTTTCCCAGGGCTGAAATGGCTAACACGAGGGGGCATAATTTTAAGGTGTTTGTAAATAGGTACCGAGGGGATGTCAGGGGTAAGTTTTTCATGCAGAGAGCGGTAGGTGGGTGGAATGCAGTGCCGGTGATGGCAGTGGAAGCAGATACAATAAGGGCCTCTTAGATAGGTACATGGAGCTTAGAAAAACAGAGGGAGGGCTATGTAGTAGGGAAATTCCATGCTGTTTCTAGAGTAGGTTACATGGTTGACACAACATTGTGGGCCGAAGGGCCTGTAGTGTGTTGTAGAGTTCTATGTCCTGTGTTCTATGTTCTTCTTTTCAACATCTGCTTCCCACTCTGTTTCTCAGTCTCTGCTGCTATTGTGGGGGTGGGGGGGGAGGTCTATAGAATACTTCCAATAGAGCGATTGCTCCCTTCCTGATTCTAACCTCCACCCACACGGACTCAGTAGACAAGCTCTCCCCGACATCTGCCCTTTCTGCAGCTGCAATACTGTCCCTGATTACCAATGCCACTCCCCCGCCCATTTGGCCTCCCCCCCGCATCCCTTTTGAAACATCACAATCCAGATCAACCAGCAACCATCCCTGCCCCTGTGACAGCTAAATCTCTGTAATGGCCACAATGTCGTAGGACGCTGTACTGATCCATGCTCTAGGTTCATCATTCTTGTTCTTGATACATGTCAATCTATTCCAGCTGATTCAATTATCCTTCCTCACAGTCGACCCTTCCATCAGATGCTCTGTCCTCTGACCTATCGTCTTAGCAATCAGGATTAAACCATCTCCAACAGCCTTAGCAAACCTGCCCACAAGGATATTGGTTCCCCTTAAGTTCAGGTTTATATATTGTACCTTCTCCAGAACAGATCCTAATGATCCACAAATCTGAAACACTGCCCCCTGCACCAATTCTTCAGTCACACATTTAACTGCCAAGTCACCTTATTCTTACCCCCACTGGCACGTGGCATAGGCAGCAATCCAGAGATTACTACCTTTAAGGTCCTGCTTTTCAGCTTCCTACCTAGCTCTCTATATTCTCTCTTCAGAACCTCATCACTTTACCTAGCTACATTGTTGGTACCAATAAGTACCACATCTTTTGGCTGCTCACTCTCCCCCTTGTGAATACTGTGGACCAATATGAGATGACTCTTGCACCTGCGAGGCCGCATACTATCCAAGAGTCTCTTGCACATCCACAGAATCTCCTCTCTGCTCTGAACTTACTTTAATCTGTTGGTTTTGGTGCATAGAACATTGAAGAGGTGAATGCCGGGAGAAGAATGGCAACGTGCTCACACTCTTACCGTGATTAGTTAATAAATAATCATCTGCATGCTTCTCATATTGACACCAAATCTAAGCACAGAAACGAGAAAACAAAACCTGAGGTTGAACACATGTAGAGTCTGGATAGGTTAAAAGAGTGCCCAGTCTGCAGTCTGAAATGTCATCTGGCACTGTACCAAGTCAGTGTTATGCTCTCATTGCTACCATTATCTCTCTGCCCTGCATGCCACTGCTGTTCCTTAAGCCTTTACAAATACCATGTCCAGTCCTCTTCCCAATATAACTGTGCACTTGCTTTGTGGATGCTATTTTGATAAATTATGCAAGTCTCCTTGTAGAACCAACAGAACAAGCACAGTTGACTGGAGTTTCTTCCAACTTGCAGATGATGGCTGACAAAACCACTTCGCAGAGGCGGGAAAAAAAAAACTTCCACCTCATTTTTACCGGAAACCAAACTGTTGCATTGCCATGCCTATATAATGCTCTTGTAGGAATTGTGAATATAAAATCAACTGTGCTCTCTGTGTGTTTTCTAGGCATATCTATTTGGATTCAAGCTCATCTCCATGGGAGGTAGGGAGGGAGGAAGCTTGACAATCTGCTTTACCTTGGGCCTGAAATACTGATAGATTCAAGGTCACATCTGGGAGAAAGCTAAGTATCACTGTTGTTACCATCAAAGTAATTCCCATGTCAGACTAAGTGCCATGTTTGAAACCTTGACTTAGAAGAAAATATTGAAGGGGAGTAGTTTGCATTTCATGCCCTCTCCATGATTAAGCATCTCATTATCTATATGGTGAGGTAAAGTTAATTAATGCTTCCATGCAGGACATGAAAGCTTTTGAAAGTTTCTGGGCAGCAGTCCTCGTGAGGTCAGTTCATTCTGTTCTACATGCAGAAGTGTATGGAACTCATTAAAGCAGAGCATCACAGTTAAAGTGACCTTGGAGAAAACACCAAGTTAAACTCTGTTTTTTTCAATCAGTCAAGTCCTGTGTAACCATGATATGCACATGGTTTCTGGTCAAACTAGACTTCATAGGAACAGAGTCAAGATTCATGCTTTATTGTGGTATTAAGTTGCTCTAAATTGCACCAAAATACTTAACAATGTGGTAGGTTATCAAAGCTTGTCTCGAATATCTCTGCTCCTGTGTGACTTGGGGTGCTGCTTTTGTGCCAGCTTGCTGATGAAACCAAAATAGGTGGGAGGGAATGCTGTGGTGATAATATTTGGATTTTGCAACAGGAAATAGATAGGTTGAGTGAGTGGGTGAAAACTTGGCAAAGTGTGTCGCAAAGTTCTGTCCAAGGAGTGAAAAGGCAGATTATTATTCAAATAAGTGGAGTACAGAGGGATCTACATATTCCTGAGTGCATGAAACTCAAAAAGTTATCAGGTGGGTGCATCAAGTAGTCAGGAAGGCCAATGACATGTTGCTTTTTTATTGGAAGTGGATTGGAATTTAGAAATAGGGAAGCATTATTATAACTATAGAGAGTTTTGGTAAGGCCAAGTTTGGAGAACTGTGTCCACTTTTTATAAATGACACACTGGCGTTGAAGGGAATCCGGAAGAGATTCACTAAGCTAAATGCTAGAACCTTATTAAAGGTTCAAAGGTTCCTTTTATTGTCAAAGTATGCCTGTACAATACAACTCCGATATTTGTCTTCTCCGGGTAGCCATTAAAGACAGAATGATCATGGGTGTTGATGAAAGAAAAGATATCAAATCCCCTCTGCACCCCCTAACCGGCACAAAAAAGAAGAAAAACAAAACTCAGAGACCCAAAATTCACCCCGCCCCCACCACTCGCAGCAAGTAGCAGCTACAATAACAATCAATGGCCCTCTACACATAACAATCCCTGACTCCCCCACTCGCAGAAAAGAACTGCGACAGTTGCACCAAACCCCCAACCTCTCCTCTTACACACAAAAAATTAACAGATCACTCAGCCACCGATCGTCCACAAGAAAACAATGAAAAACTGAAGGAAACCAATATCCAGTCCAATAATCACATAAATCTCAGAATATGGGAAACGTCTTTTGTTGCATACTTGGAGACCAGCCACTTGAACTCAGTCCTTCCATAAAGAGTGACTGCCGACCTAGGTCCGAATGCCACTGATCTGGGGCCAAGTGGGCCAATCTGGCTGCTGTCTGTCTCGCACCGGGCCATCATTGACCCCCCCCTCCTCATTTACCTCGATGCTTCAATCTTCCTCGTCCCTTCCAGATGGAGTCATTCATGACCCTACGGCTTGTTTCTGGTCTTTTCCACGAGTCAGCTTGTGTTCTCAGACCTTTTTGGGACCCCGTCTCCATGAAGTGGCTCTCTGGAGGATGGGCAGAGCACAGTGCTGGATCCTTCAGCGAGATTCAAACTGTACGTCACAGGCTCAATCAGATTCCGTAACACAAGCAAGACAAAAAGAACAAGCGGAAGGTGTAGGAAGAGTGAAATAATTGGAAAGGTTTGCTATCTGGAAGATATCGCCTGAGGAATCATTGTTTGCTGGCACCATCTTGACCAGAAGCAAATGACAAAACAAAAGTTAGATCTATATTCTTTTGAGTTTAGAAGAATAGTGGGTGATCTTACTGAAACTTTTAGAATCCTATAGGGGGCATTATAGAGTTGAGGTAGATATTGAAATGCTTTCATAGTCAGAAAATTTCAGTTGGAGGACATAGTTACAAGTCCATCAGGGAAAAGGCAATTCTGGATTGGGTGTTGTGTACTGAATCAAATTTGACTTGGGTGTTTAAGGTGAAGGGATTATTCAGAGGCAGTGATTATAGTATGATAGAATTTGCTCTGCAGTTTGAGAGGGAGATGCTGGAATCAGATGTTTCAACATTAGACTGGAGTAAAGGGAATTATAGAGGCATGTAAGAGGAGTTTCTGTGAGCAATTTGGAAGGTGCAGGTTAGATTCATTGTAAAGAAAAAGAAGAAATATTCGAAACAGAGGATGTTTTATCACCCCTTGTTCAATCCCTTCCGACCTATGTTCGTGACACTTCTCACGCTCTTAAACTTTTCGATGATTTTAAGTTCCCTGGCCCCCACCGCTTTATTTTCACCTTGGATGTCCAGTCCCTATATACTTCCATCCCCCATCAGGAAGGTCTCAAAGCTCTACGCTTCTTTTTGGATTCCAGACCTAATCAGTTCCCCTCTACCACCACTCTGCTCCGTCTAGCAGAATTAGTCCTTACTCTTAATAATTTCTCCTTTTGCTCCTCCCATTTCCTCCAAACTAAAGGTGTAGCTATGGGCACCCGTATGGGTCCTAGCTATGCCTGCCTTTTTGTTGGGTTTGTGGAACAATCTATGTTCCGTGCCTATTCTGGTATCTGTCCCCCACTTTTCCTTCGCTACATCGACGACTGCATTGGCGCTGCTTCCTGCACGCATGCAGAACTCGTTGACTTTATTAACTTTGCCTCCAACTTTCACCCTGCCCTCAAGTTTACCTGGTCCATTTCTGACACCTCCCTCCCCTTTCTAGATCTTTCTGTCTCTGTCTCTGGAGACAGCTTATCCACTGATGTCTACTATAAGCCTACTGACTCTCACAACTATCTGGACTATTCCTCTTCTCACCCTGTCTCTTGCAAAAACGCCATCCCCTTCTCGCAATTCCTCCGTCTCCGCCGCATCTGCTCTCAGGATGAGGCTTTTCATTCTAGGACGAGGGAGATGTCTTCATTTTTTAAAGAAAGGGGCTTCCCTTCCTCCACTATCAACTCTGCTCTTAAACGCATCTCCCCCATTTCACGTACATCTGCTCTCACTCCATCCTCCCACCACCCCACTAGGAATAGGGTTCCCCTGGTCCTCACCTACCACCCCACCAGCCTCCGGGTCCAACATATTATTCTCCGTAACTTCCGCCACCTCCAACGGGATCCCACCACTAAGCATATCTTTCCCTCCCCGCCTCTCTCTGCATTCCGCAGGGATCGCTCCCTACACAACTCCCTTGTCCATTCGTCCCCCCCATCCCTCCCCACTGATCTCCCTCCTGGCACTTATCCGTGTAAGCGGAACAAGTGCTACACATGCCCTTACACTTCCTCCCTTACCACCATTCAGGGCCCCAAACAGTCCTTCCAGGTGAGGCATCACTTCACCTGTGAGTCGACTGGGGTGATATACTGCGTCCGGTGCTCCCGATGTGGCCTTTTATATATTGGTGAGACCCGACGCAGACTGGGAGACCGCTTTGCTGAACATCTACGCTCTGTCCGCCAGAGAAAGCAGGATCTCCCAGTGGCCACACATTTTAATTCCACATCCCATTCCCATTCTGACATGTCTATCCACGGCCTCCTCTACTGTAAAGATGAAGCCACACTCAGGTTGGAGGAACAACACCTTATATTCTGTCTGGGTAGCCTCCAACCTGATGGCATGAACATTGACTTCTCTAACTTCCGCTAGGCCCCACCTGCCCCTCGTACCCCATCTGTTACTCTTTTTAATGCACACATTCTTTCTCTCACTCTCCTTTTTCTCCCTCTGTCCCTCTGAATATACCTCTTGCCCATCCTCTGGGTCACCCCCCCCCCCGTCTTTCTTCCCGGACCTCCTGTCCCATGATCCTCTCGTATCCCCTTCTGCCTATCACCTGTCCAGCTCTCGGCTCCATCCCTCCCCCTCCTGTCTTCTCCTATCATTTTGCATCTCCCCCTCCCCCTCCAGCTTTCAAATCCCTTACTCACTCTTCCTTCAGTTAGTCCTGACGAAGGGTCTCGGCCTGAAACGTCGACTGCGCCTCTTCCTATAGATGCTGCCTGGCCTGCTGCGTTCACCAGCAACTTTGATGTATGTTGCTTGAATTTCCAGCATCTGCAGAATTCCTGTTGTTTATGTTGTAACCATGGCTGACAAGGGAGCTCAAAGACAGTAGAAAAGCAAAAGAGAAGGCATATAATATCACAAAAATTAATGGGAAGCTTGAGGATTAAGAAGTTGTAAAAAACAACACAAGATACCCAAAAAAGCAATAAGGGGAGAAAAAATTAAGTATGAAGATCGTAAGACCGTAAGACATAGGAGCAGAATTAGGCCATTCAGCCTATCGAGTCTGTTCTACCATTCCATCAGGGCTGATTTATATCCCTCTCAACTCCGTTCTCCTGTCTTTTCCCCATAACCTTAGATGCCCTTACTAATCAAGAACCTATCAACCTCCAGCTTAAATAGACCCAATGATATGGTCTTCACATCCAACTGTATCAATTAATTCCTACCAAATGCAATTAGCATATACAGCAGTCCATCTCTGTGTGACAAGAGAACACACATCATAGTACATTAGTTTCTGTTCTATTATTTTGTGAATTATTATTGCACATCAGTAAATTATTATTGAGTATATAATTATTCTGCACTGAGTCTGCACACAGCTAATGTGCTTTTTAAATGTTCCTGTTGTAACAAAAGAATTTCCCACTCAGGATCAATAAAGTGTTATTATTTATCACAATCTGGTGAAAAAAATTGTTCCTCATCTCTTTTCTAAAGGACATCCCTCTATTCTGAGGCTGTGTCCTCTGGTACCAGACTCCCCCCACTATTGGAAATAGCCTCTTGATTCCCACTCTATCTAGGCCATTCAATATTCAATAGGTTTCAATGAGATTGCCTCTCATTCTACTAAACTCCAGTGAGTTCAGGCCCAGAGCCATCAAATGCTCCTCATACATTAACCCATTCATTTTCAAGAGCATTCTCGTGAACCTCCTTTGGATTATCTCCAATGACAGCACTTCGTTTCTTAGATAAGGGGCTCAAAACTGCTGACAATACTCCAAGTGCGATCTGACCAATGCCTTATAAGGCCTCAGCATTACATCCTTGTTTTTGTATTCTAGTCTTCTGGAAATGAATACTAACATTGCATTTGCCTTCCTTATTACTGACTCAACCCGCATGTTAACCTTCAGGGAATCCTGCATAAGGATTCCAAAGTCTCTTTTCACCTCTGATTTCTGAATTTGTTCCCCATTTAGAAAATAGTCTAAGCCTTTCTTCCTTCTCCCAAAGTGCATGACCATACACATCCCTACACTATATTCCCTCTGTCGCTTCTTTGCCTATTGTCCTATCTGTGTAAGTATTTCTGCAGACTCCCTGATTTCTCAACACTAGTTGCCCCCCTTCCACCTTTGGATCATATTGCAAACCTGGCCTCAAAGCCGTCAATTTCATCATCTAGATCATTGAGATATAACGTGAAAAGAAGGGGTCCCAACAAAAACGAGCCCTTCAGAACACCACTAGTCACTGTCAGCCAACCAAAAAAAGGCCCCCTTTATCCCCACTCATTGCTTCCAGCCAGTCAGCCAAACTTTACTAATGGGAAACAAAGTAATTGCACTTAAATTTAATAAATATCTTGCGTCAGTCTTCTCTGTGGCAGACATCAGCAATATGCAGAAAATTCAAGAGTGTCAGGAAGCAAAAGTGAGCGTCATTGCTATTACTAAAGAGAAGGTGCTTGGGAAGCTAAAGGTCTGAAGGTAGATAAGTCATCAGTTCCAGATGGACTGCATCCCAGGTTTCTGAAAGAGGTAGCTGAAGAGATCGTGGAGGCATTAGTAATGATCCTTCAAGAATCACTAGATCAGGGTTTTCCAATTTGGGGTCCACAGACTCCTTGCTTAATGGTATTGGTCCATGGCCTAAAAAAGGTTGGGAACCCCTGCTCTAAATTATGGAATTGTTCCCAAGGACTGGAAAACTCCAAATGTCTCTCCACTCTTTGTGAGGGGAGAAAGGCAAAAGACAGGAAATCATAGGCCCAGTAGCATGACCTTGTGGTTTGCAGAGTCTTTTATTAAGGTTTTGGAGTTCTTGGAGGCACAAGATAAAATAATCTGAAGTCAGTATGTTTTTTTTTGAGGGGAAATCTTGACTGACAATTTTATTTGAAATTCTTTGAGGAACTAACAAGCAGGATGGACAAAGGAGAGTTGGTGGATGTTGTTTACTTGGTTTTTCAGAAGGTATTTGACAAGATGCCGCACTTGAGGCTGCTACAGAAGAGCCCATGGTATTATACGAAATATACTAGCGTGTAGATGATTGGCTGACCAGCAGAAGGCAAAGAGTGGGAATAAAGAAGGCTATTTTCTGGTTGGTTGGCAGTGACTAGTGGTGTTCCACAGATGGTCAGTGTTGAGACTGATTCTTTTCATGTTATACAGTATGTCATTGATTTGGATGAAGGAATTGATGGTTTTATGGCCAAGTTTGCGGATGGTGCGAAGTGGAAAAGCAGGCAATGTTCAGGAGGCAGGGTGTTTGTAGAAGGACTTAGACAGATTAGGAGGAAGGGCAAAGAAATGGCAGATGGAATACAGTGTTGGGAAGTGTATGGTCATGCACATTGATAGGAGGAATAAAAGCATAGACTAGTTTATAAACATGGAACAATTTCTGAAATCAGAGATGCAAAGGGACTTGACAGTCATGCAGGATTCCCTTGCAGGTTGAGTCGGTGGTAAGGAAGGCAAATGTAATGTTAGCATTTATTGGACTAGAATAAAAAAGCAAAGATGTAATGCTGCGGGTTTACAATGCATTAATCAGACTGCATGCAGCACTGTGAGCCCCATATCTAAGAAAGGGTATGCTGGTTTTGGAGAGGATCCTGACGAGGTTCATGAGAATGATCTCGTGAGTGAAAGGATTAACGTGCGATACATTTGATGGCTTTGGGTTTGTACTTGCTGAAGTTTAGAAGAATGAGAGGAGATCTCATTGAAACCTATTGAATATTGAAAGGCCTTGATAGAGCGGACGTGAAAAGGATGTTTCCTATAATGGGTGAACCTAGTATTAGAGAGCTCATCCTCAAATTAGAAGTATATTCCTTTAGAACAGCAATGAGGAGGAATTTCTTTAGCCTAAGTGTGATGAATCTGTGGAACTCATTGCTGTGGATGGCTATGAGGGCCAATTCATTCGTTATATTTAAAGCAGAGATTGATAGTTTCTTGGTTGGTAAGGGTGCCAAAGGTTATAGAGAGAATGCAAGAGAATGGGGTTGAGA
The DNA here is from genome assembly GCF_963921235.1 of Mobula hypostoma. Taxonomy (NCBI): domain Eukaryota; kingdom Metazoa; phylum Chordata; class Chondrichthyes; order Myliobatiformes; family Myliobatidae; genus Mobula; species Mobula hypostoma. The sequence goes on along the minus strand of NC_086100.1, from coordinate 82,134,609 downwards.
GGGATAATAAATCAGCCATGATGGAATGTCGGAACAGACTCGAAGAGCCAAATGCCCTAATTCTGCTTTCATGTCTTATGTTTTGTGGTCTAAGAAAAGAATGACATTCTTCTTGCCTAGGAAGTTGAATCTGTGCGATTCTGTACCAGAACTGATTAATGAGGCTCGATCGCTAGAGGTATTTAAAGAAGAAAGACTACATTTGTGAAAGAGAGGCAAGGTATGATGGGGGGCAACTGGCACAGAAGAGGAGTTGAGGTATGTGGCGGATCAGCCAAGGTCATAATGAATGTTGAGCTGGCTTTGGGGATCAGGTGGCCTGCAGCTGCTCCATCCTTCTTATGTTCTCTTGACATGCTACCTTCTTCTCCGATATGTCTCAGATGTGCTGACCAAATACCCTCAGTTAGTAATCTGCATACTTTATGTAGAGTTCATGTGACAATTCAGTATTAATTTGTTCTGTGATCCCTAGTCTTTATTCAACTGTCCCAACTTATCCAATAGTATCAATTGCTATTCAGATTTTAAACAAGGGTGAGCAAAACCAATTAAGTTAACGAGATGAATAGGAAGCAATTGTTTACTTGATTAAAATTTACCAGGAAGTATTCTGGCAATGTTGTTGGTAATGCAGTAGTTAGTGAAACCCTATTACAGTGCCAGTGATCACCGATCAGGGTTCAATTCTCGCTACTGCCTGTAAGGAATTTGTACGTTCTCCCCGTGACTGCTTGTTTTTCCTCCAAGTGCTCCAGTTCCCACTCACATTCCAAAGACGTACTGTTGGGGTTATTGAGTCGTGGGTATGCTATGTTAGTACCAGAAGCATGATGACCCTTGCTGTCTGTCCAGCACAATTCCACTGATTTGATTTGACACAAACAACGTGTTTCATTGTAGGTCTCGATGTACATGTGACAAAAAAAGCTAATCTATAAGATCTTTATCTTTTGGGGGTATAGAATTCCCCAGATTCACAAATCTTCTGCAAGCGGATCATGGAAAGATGTAAGGACAACAGAATGGTGGTTGTGAATAATTTTAACTTTTCCAATTTTGATTGGAACATCCTTCATGCCAGGGGCTTTGAAACAGCAAAATTTATTAGGTGTATCCAGGAGTGTTTCTTGAAACAACATACAGTATGTACAATCAGTGGCCACTTTATTAGGTGATCTAACTTCCAGTAGGATAGCATTTTTGGAACAGAGACCATAATTCTGGAAGTGTTAAGATAGTTATGGATAAGAATAAGATTGGTCCTTGGGTGAAAGTGATAAATTGAGTGTGGAGGAGGACGGCAGAAGGTTAATTACAACAGTGTTAAGCAGGAATTGAAGAAAGACAATGGAAGCAACTGCTTGAAGGTAAATTCGTATCTGACACGTAGGTGACTTTTAAAGGTCAATTGATTACAGTTCAGAATCAGCAGGTTCCTGTGCAATTGAAAGATTGGGATGCCAACGATTAGTAACCTTGGATGACAAGGGATTGTGTAAGCATTGTCAAGAAGAAAAAGAGAAGCATGTCTGTTAGGTTTTGGATGTGGAATTCAGACAAGGGCCCCGTGAAGTATAAAGTAGGAAAGAATTAAACTGAAAATTAAAAAGGCTACAAGAGACAATGAAACGTCTTTGGTAAGTAGGACTTGGGAAATAGGGTGGTAAGAAAGCATACAATATGCTTACCTTCATCGGTCAGGACATTGAGTATAAAAGTTGTGAAGTCATATTGCATTTATATAAAGCCTTGGTTAGACCACCTTTGGACTTTTGTGTGGATTTCTGGTCACTACACCATAAGGATGATGTAGAAACTTTGGAGAAGATGCTGAAGGGGTCACCAGGATATTGTCTGGATTAAAGAGTGTTTGCATTAAGAGAAGCTGGATAAACTTGGACTGGTGTCTCTCAAGCTTCAGCGACTGAGGGGCATAAAATTATGAGATACATGTTGTAGATAGATAATCTTCTTCCCAGGATGAAGTGGCCTAGGGGTCTTAGATTTAAGGCAAGTAGAGGAAAGACTAAAGAGATTTGCAAGGTGAGTTTTTCCACACAGAGAGGTATGAACCTGGAATGTACTGTCAGGGGAGGCAGTAGAAGCAGATGTAAGCGCAAGATTTAAAAGACAGCCAGGTGGATACATGAACAGGCAGAAGATAGATAGATACAGACCATGTGCAGACAGATGGGATTAATTCAAATGGCATCATGATCAGTATGAACATGATAGGTTGAAAAGCCTGTTCCTCTATTATATTGTTCCCTGTGTATTAAAGAGCTCTTTATGCAGTGTTTCAGATCGGTGGCACCTTTTCAGGTCAATTACAACATCAAAGATCCTTACCACAGCTAAGAGAAACGAACAGCACATGTATGGGTTATTTCTTAAATACATAATTCTTTACTCTCTAAGTTATTTAGCCAAACTTCCCATCAAGTCTTATAATTATTTAATCATTCACAAATTAAAGTGCAGGAGGTGTTTCTTCAGGACTGCTCTGTGTTTACTTCTTGTTATTACATTCGTCAAGCAATTGTACTAAAAGCACAATTAGCTGTAACTTTTAGCCAGTAGGCCAGTCGGTCTAAGTGGCAGCTTTTGATGTCTGAGTAAAGCAAGTGCACTGTGAATATAATATAGGTCAACAGTTCTTGGCACTGCAGTGGCCTTTGTTGTTCCAGATTCAATAAAATTGGAGTTAATGATTTTGAAAAATGAATGACTTTTAGTGCTTTTAGTTTAGCACTAGAGGTAGGCAGGCATACATTTAAATATTTATGACAGGATTAGTATTGAATATTTTTGGAATAGATAAAATGCAGTGTCAGCTTGACCAGATTTGTCAATTAACTATTTTAATACAGCAATAACCTACTTATTTTAAGTAGTTTGTTATTCCTATTATAAAAATACCCATTAGAAAATTCAGATTTGTACTCAGCAGGTCCTTTCTGGACCTACATCCAGAACAGGCAACATGCCAATTTTTCGACTGGTAATGAGGCTACTGAGATTAGACCATAAGACCATAAGACATAGGTGCAGAATTGGGCTATTTAGCCCATCGAGTCTGCTCCGCCATTCCATCATGGCTGATCCTGGATCCCACTCAACCCTATACACCTGCCATCTCTCCAGATCCTTTGCTGCCCTGACTGACCAGGAAATGATCAACTTCTGCCTTAAATATACCCACGGACTTGCCCTCCACTGTAGTCTGTGGCAGAGCATTCCACAGATTCACCACCCTCTGGCTAAAAAATTCTTCCTTACCTCTGTTCTAAAGGGTCACTCTTTAATTTTGAAGCTGTGCCCTCTATTTCTGGATGCCTCACTATAGGAAATACCCTCTCCACATCCACCCTAACAGGTGTTTTCAACATTTGGTAAGTTTCAATGAGATGCCCCATATTCTTCTAAATTCCCAAAGCTACCAGACACTCTTCATATGTTAACCCCTTCATTCCTGGAATCATCCTTGTGAACGTCCTCTGGACTCTCTCCAATGACAACACATCCTTTCTGAGAAACTGTCGGGGCCCAAAACTGTCGATAATTCTCCAAGTGTGGCCAGACTAGTGTCTTATAAAGCCTCAGCATCATCTTGTTGTTTTTATATTCTGTTCCCCTTGAAATAAATGCCAACATTGCATTTGCCTCCTTTAGCACAGACTCAACCTGTGAATTAACCTTCTGGGAGTCTTGCATGAGGACTCCTAAGTTCCTCTGCATCTTTGAGGTTTAAGCCTTCTCCCCATTCAGTGCACTATTGTTCCTTTTACCATAATGCATTATTGTACATTTCTCAACACTGTATTCCATCTGCCACTTTTTTACCTGTTCTTCCAATTTGTCTAAGTCCTGCTGCAATTGCACTGTTTCCTCAGCACTACCTACCCCTCTACCTATCTTCGTATCATCTGCAAACTGTGCCACAAAGACATTGACAAACAATGTGAAAAGTAGCAGTCCCATTACTGATCCCAGAAGAACGCCACTGGCAGCCAACCAGAAAGGGCCCCTTTTATTCCCATTCGCCGCCTCTCCTTTGTTCACCCTGCTCGTCACTTCCTCAAAGAGCTCCAACAGATTTGTTAAGAAAGATTTCCCTTTACACTTGCTTCTTTGTAATAGCAATGGCACTCACTCCTGCTCCCTGACACTTACGGACCGCTGGCACATTGCTAGTATATTCCACAGTGAAAATTGATGCAAAGTATCCATTAAGTTCATCTATCATTTCTTTGTCCCCCATTACTACCTCACCAGCATCATTCTCCAGTGGTCTGATATCAACTCTCACCTCCCTCTTACTCGTTATATAACTGAAAAAACTTCTAGTAGCCTGCTTTATATTATTGGCTAGTTTGCCCTCATATTTCATCTTTTCCCTTCTTATAGATTTTTTAGTTGCCTTTTGTTGGAATTTAAAAACTTCCCAATCATCCAACGTCCCACTCACTTTTGCTACTTTATATGCCCTTTCCTTGGCTTTTATGCAGTCCTTAACTTCCCTTGTCAGTCATGTTTGCCTATCCCTGCCATTTGAGAATAACTTCTTCTGTGGGACATACCTATCCTGCGCTTTGTGAACTATTCCCGGAAACTTCAGCCATCTTTGCTCTGCCATCATCCCCACTAGTATCCTCCTCCAATCCACCTGGACAGCTCCTCTCTCATTCCTCCTTAAGTTTGCCTCATGAGATTGTCATGAGACAAAGTTTGGTGGTTGATGACCAGTGGGTAATACAGCAATCCCACATCAAAAGTACAGGAAAAGCCAGCACCCATTAGTAATGATGCCACACATAATAAAGGGACAATTTGTGACCATGAGGGATGGGTGCATGCAAATGTTTCAAAAGAAAGACCACAGCACTGTACAGAAGACCCGAGTGTTTTGTTGTGGGTCATGTGACTTCATGGATATTGTGAATCTACATATACAGGAAATTGGACTCAGTTCATTATCCTAATCACTAAGTGCCTTGCCAAAAATTTGTGTAGTGGAGGAGAACTAGTTCTCACAGGCATGAGGACCACAGCTCATGGCATTGTTAGCAGCCTATATATCCTTGAACAATCTGTTCTTAGGGTCACAGAATCATATGGAGCTGGAACAATCTCCTTGGCCCACTGTGTCTGCGCTAACTGTTGCACACATCTTTTTATTGCAAATCAATGGGATTAATGCATGATTAGTGTAATCGTTTGATGGATGTAAGGCTTTACAACACTTGCAGTTTGTCTGTTGCCTTTTATAACAGGCAACAGTAAACAGCCAGTGCCTTTAACATAGAAGCAGAATGGCCAGCTGTCACACATTTTATTCTTCACAAACAAGATCTTTATCAGACTCAAGACTAGGTAGTAGAACCTTTGCTCACAAAGCAACTTAGCAAAGTGCTTTCTTTGTGGTATTCCCAAGCTTTCCCTGAGATCACAAGGGTTTTGGTTGGGTGCTCTGGTTTCTTCTCACATCCCAAAGATGTGTGGGTTGATGGAAAATTATCCAATATAAATTGCCCCTAGTGTATTGGGGAATGTTTGATCTCGAGTGCAGTTGGTGAGAATGTGAGGAGAATAGGATTTATGTAAATAATAGTTGATGGTTAGTGCAGACTAGGAGGTATAAGAGACTTGTTTCTGTGCTGTATAACTCAGCAAGGAACAACTGTTATTTGCCACAAACATTCAGATGTATTAGGAATTTGCTGAAGTGTGTTTGTGAATTTGACAGTGTGAAGATATGGAGAAGAGCAGTGCTATCTAAATAGATGGGATTGGGAGGCGAACATATATAGAAGTAGCTAATTGTTTGCGAAGCTTGGCTGACATAGAGAACCCAATTATTTGGAGCTGAACATGACTGATGGTTTCAACAAAAGATTGTATTGTGCAGGTGGAGAAGAGCACGTTACAAAGCATTTAGAGCTCATGCAGTCCTTTTAACCTGAGAATCTTTTTGTTCCACAGAAACGTCAGATAAAGCAAAATTAAGGATCAAAATAATACCTCATCTTGAAACAAAGAGTTGCCATTCTTCAGGCAATTGTTGGACAGTAGTGAAACAACAATTGTTTGCTCAGCAGTAAGAATAGTGAGTTTCTCACTAGAGTTTCTTTAGTTAGTTACAGGTTACATGGGCAGCATCAGAAATTTGATGTAGCTTTTAACCACAGAACAGAAGATGGTTTTACTGTTCGAAAGGACAAACACAGGGAATCTATTGCCAGTCAAGTGCATCCTGCCATCTAGTGTACAAGACTATATCAAGCATTAGGCTCAGGAGGTCATGGATACATAACAGCTCATTTATCAGAAGAAAACTGCTCACATGGCATGGAGAAATTTTAATTGGAAAATCTGTGTACAGGTTGACATGAGCACAACACAACTAGCTCCATTGACCACTGCCCCAGATTTAATTCTGATTTCCAGTTCTGTTGTGTGGGGTTTGTGCCCTCTCCCTGTGATCATGTGAGTTTCCTACAGGTGCTCCGGTTTCTTCACACTCCCCAAGGATGTGCAGGCTGGTAGATTACTTGTTGCCTCAAGGATGCGGGTCCAGTGGTCTAGTCTGGGGTAGTTGGTGGGAATGTGGGGAGAATTATTTAAAAAAACTGGAATCAATGTAGGATTATTGAAAGGTGAGTGTTGGATTGTCACCATGGATTTATTGGGCAAAAGGGGTGGTTTCCAGACTATATGAACTGCTTTGTCAGCGAATGCAACATTCCAGGAGGAAGCGACACTTAACAGATCCAAATTTAGATAGCATAATCATTTTGCCATTATGAACCTCGATAGTGGCATAAAATAATTTACAAGTCACTTTAATTATCAAAATGATCTTTTTTCTGAGCAAGAAAGACAACAAGCTTAAATCTAAGTAGAGGCTATTGGAAGATCTGTGTGTTCAATAAATTGGAAAAGTATGGATAAAGTAAAAGTGAAGGAGACTGTAGGAGAGGTTACTGAATTCTCCAGAATAAATAATAAGACAGAAGGCCTTAGAAAAGGATCAGAATTTAACTTCACACAACATGGAGATAAAAATCAAAAAGGGTGGTGAATATAGGGCTGAAGTTGTTACATTTGAACGCATGCAATGTATAAAATAGGGTAGGTGATGTTGCAACATATCAAGAAATTAACCCGTGTGAAGTTATAGGCACCACAGGGTCATGGTTGGATAAAGATCCAAGGATACACATCAGGCAGGTGTGTAGAGGTTGGGGTGGCTTTGTTGGTTAAAAAACTGAAATCAAATCCTTAGAAAAATGTGGCATAGAATCAGAAGATGTAGAATCCTTGTGGGTAGAGTTAAGAAACTGAGGGGATTAAAAAAAATACCTGATGGGAGTTACATACAGGCCTCCAAACAGTAGCCAGGATGTTGGGTACAAATTACAATGGGAAACAGTAAAGGTATGCAAAAAGGTAAATGTTATGAAGGTCATAGAGGAATTTACTATGCAGGAAAGTTGAGAAAATCAGCTGGATCCCAAGAGAAAGATTTTGTTGAATGCCTAAAGGATGGCTTTTTTTAGGGCAGCTTGTGGTTGAGCCTACTAGGATAAAGGCAATTCTGGATTGCCTAAATGAACTAGATTTGGAGCTTAAGGTAAAGGAACCCCCAGGAGGCAGTGATCATAAAATGATAGACTTCACCCTGTCATTTGAAAGGCAGAAGCTAAATTCAGATATATCATTACTACAGTGGAGTAAAGGGAACTACAGAGGCATGAGAGAACAGCTGCTCAACGTTGATTGGAAGGGGACATTAGCAAGGATGATAACAGAACAGCAATGGCTGGAGTATCCAGGAGTAATGTGAACGATACAGGGTTGGTTCATCCCGAAGAAAAAGCATTCTAAAGAGAGGATGAGGCAACCATGGATGACATGGGAAGTCAAAGACAGCATAAAAGCAAAAGCAAAGGCATACGATATAACAAAACTAAGTGGAAAGCTAGGGGACTGAGAAGCTTTTAAGTACCAACAGAAGATAACTGAAAAAGCAGTAAGGTGAGAAAAGATGAAACACAAATGTAAACAAGCCAGTACTATCAAAGAAGATACCAAATGTTTTTCAGCTATATAAAGGCTAAAAGAGAGGCAAGATTAAACGTGAGATGCTGAAAAATAATGCTGTAAAGGTTTTAATCGGGAAAAAGGAGATTGCAGATAAATTGAATAAGTACATTGTGGCAGTCTTCACTGTGGAAGATACTATCAGTATGCCAGAAATTCCAGAGTTTCAGAGGGCAGAAGTGAGTGAAGTTACTATTACTAGGGAGAAGGTGCTTGGGAAGCTGAAAGGTCAGGACCGGATGGACTATACCCCAGGGTTTTGAAACAGGTAGCTGAAGAGATGGTGGAGGCATTAGTAATGATCTTTTGAGAGTCAATAGATTCTGGAATGGTACCAGAGGCAGAAAAAAGGAGATTATAAGCCAACTAGCCTGACTTCAGTGATTAGGAAGATGTTGGAGTCCACTATTAAGGATGAGCTTTCAGGGCATGGAGAAGCATAATTAAGTATGCCAAAGTCAGCATGGATTCCTCAAGGGAATATCTTGTCTGACAAATCTGTTGGAATTCTTTGAAGAAATAAAAGGCAGGATAGATAAAGGAGAGTCGGTAGATACTGGTTACTTGGACTTTCAGAATGCCTTTCACAGTACTGGTATACGGTTTGCTGACTGTGAAGTTCTAAACTTAGATGAAGGCCTTCAGCCCTATCCGATATAGATAGCTACGGGTATCCTCACTAAAGGGAGGTTATCCTGTAACAAGCTAATCTTTAAAGTTGACTAGTCAACTTCTGTGTTTATCTTCCACAGCAAGTTTAGCTTCCAGTATCCACTATCTGAGTGGTGGATCCCCACTCCCTGCCAAGGAGCAGATACTTCTAGCTAAACAACGTTAATTTATTTTCAGTGATACATGTTTAAATTCAAACAACCTTCTTAAAACGCATTTAAAACTCACAGAGGATTTCTACTATAAAAACATTCCAAATTACAAATCATTTTTAAAACACAAAGGTTTTCCAAAACACAGGTGCAATTCCTACAAGCTGAAAAGGCCTCTAATGAGATAATTGCCCATCACAGGAATCAAAGGCAGAATAATGTATTCTAATTCTTCCCATGTTCAAGTTCAAAGTTAATTGTCATTCAACCATACATGAACACCCATAAATACAGCCAAACAAAACACCATTACTCTGGGGCCAAGGTGCAAAACACAGTACCATAGTCGTACACAACACAAAATATAAGGAGGTGTGCACCTCCTTCATGCACCAACGCCTCTCCGTTACAGGCAGCATCATGGTCCTCACCAGATCCAACACCTTCAGTTTCTCCACCAATGAGCAACTCACTGATTGGGTAGACTTGCAGTACTTTAAGTTCTTAATGTTTAGCAAGTTCTTGTGATCATAAAAGATATGTTTAAAAAAGACAATAACATCTTTGGTTGACCCCATAGAAGCTGCTGTATCCAAGCATGCTGCCATCTTACTGGGAGATTAATTCTTTTCCAGTTCATTTCCTGGACCATTACTAAAAAGATCTCTAAATCTATACTGTGCTTTTGTCACTTGGGTGACTCCATACATATGTGATATGTCTTCAGATACCTTTTACACAAATAGTCTGAAAGCTTCTGGAGACAGAGGTCCCAGGCACCACAATTAATGCTGTGAAGCTGATTTTCTGAATGCATAAACCTCTAAAATATTAACACATCTGCTATTGATAATATCAATCTAGTTTGCAAACTTCCTTGAAGTAAACAACTTAGCCAGCATTTTCTAGTTTGAAACAACACAAATTAAATAACCCATTTTGTCACACTGCCATATAGACAGTGCTTATTTGCAAAGCTGTCTTTTAACTTCAAACTGATTGATGCTTGTTATTTACATTAAAATCTGAAGACTGGCCCCTAGTTACGACCAGAAGCTAAACAATGAATATTGTTTGGAAGTTTAACTTATTCAAAAACACCACTTTGATTTTCACAAGTGGCAGCTGCTACGTTTGGAAAGCTGAGCTTGGCAAAAACTAGGCCCCTTTGCCCAAGACAGTGATTATCCATCACATGACAAGATGTTGCATATGAGGCTTCTAATCAAGATAAGAGACTTTCATGTTACAGCAAAGATATTAGCATGAGGAGAAGATTGGCTGGCCGACAGAAGGAAAATGATGAGAATAAAGGGGCCTTTTCTGGTTGGCTGCTGGTGACTAGAGGTGTTCTGCTGGGATCAGTGTTGGTTGCACTTCTTTTCACATTATATGTTAATGATCTGGATGACAGAATTGCTGGCTTTGTGGCCCAGTTTATAGATGATATAAAAATAGGCGAGGTTGAGGAAGCATTGCTGCAGAAGAGCTTGGACAGATTTGCAGAATGGGCAAAGTGGCAGAGGAATACAGTACACACAAAAGTGGTGGAGGAACTCAGCAGGTCAGGCAGCACCTATGGAAATTAACAAATAGCCAATGTTTCGAGCTGAGACCCTTCTTCAGGACTGAGAAGGCCAGGGGAAGATGCCAGAATAAAATGGTGGGGGGGGGGGGGGTTACGAAGGAGGCTAGCTGGAAGGTGATAGCTGAAGCCAGGTGGGTGGGAAATATCAAGGACTGGAGAAGAAAGAATTTTATAGGAGAGGAGAGTATGCCATAGGAGAAAGGGAAGGAGAAGGGGGCCCAGGGGAGAAGTGATGGCAGGTGAGAAGAGGTAAAAGTTTAGAATGGGAAATAAAGGAAGGGGTGAGGAGGGAAATTCTTTTACCGGAAGGTGAAATCAATATTCATGCCATCAGGTTGGAGACTACTAAGATTTAATGTAAGGGATTGCTCCTCCACCGAGGGTGGCCTCATCTTGACTCAAAAGGAGACCATAGACCGTCCTGTAGGAACAGGAATGGGAATCGGAATTTAAATGTTTGGTCACCGGGAAGTTCCACTTTTGGCAGATGGAGCGGAAGTGCTTGATGAAGCAGTCCACAATTTATGACTATCTCACCATTGTAGTGGAGGACACATCAGAAACAGCAGACACAGTAGACAAACCCAGCGGATTCACAGGTGAAGTGTCGCATCACCTGGAAGGACTGTTTAGGCCCCTGAATGAAGGCGACGGATGAGGCAAATGGGCAGGTGTAGCACTTAGGCTGCTTTCAGGGATAAGTGCCAAGATGGAGATTAGTGGGAAGGGATGAATGGATGAGGGAATCGTGAAGGGATTGATTCCTGCTGGAAACAGGGGAGTGGGGGAGGTAAAGATACATTTAGTGGTGGGATCCTTTTGGAGATGGTGGAAGTTATGGAGTATGATGTGTTGGATGCAGAGGTTCATGGATGGTAGGTAAGGACAAGAGGAGCTCTGTCACTGTTAAGGTGGCAGGAAAGTGGGGTGAATGCAGGTGTTTCGGAAATGGAGGAGATGCGGGTGAGAGTGTTATCAATAGTGGAGCAAGAGAAATTCCTAGATGTCCTGGTGACTAGAGGTGTTCTGCTGGAATCAGTGGTGGTTGCATCACTTTTCACATTATATCTCCTGGAACAGAAGGCCACGTCCTGGGAACAGATGTGGTGGAGCTGAAGGAACTGAGAAAAGGGTATAGCATTTTTACAGGAGATGGGGTGGGAAGACATAGAGTCCAGATAACCATGGGAATCTGCAGGTTTATAAAAGATGTTGGTTGACAGTTTATCTCCAGAGATGGAGACAGAGAGATCGAGCAAGGGGAGGGAGGTGTCAGAGATAGATCAAGTGAATTTAAGTGAATTTCTGGTCTTCTGGTCTTAAGCATACGGAGGCACAGCTCCAGCTAAATGAAGTTGAGGGAGCACCTAGACAGGCTGGGTATCTGGGGAGAATTAAATAGTAATGTACAGGGGCATGCATAAGTTTGGGCACCCCTGGTCAAAATTTCTGTTACTGTGAATAGTTAACTGAGTAGAAGATGAACTGATCTCCAAAAGTCATAAAGTTAAAGATGAAACATTCTTTTCAACATTTTAAGCAAGATTAGTGTATTATTTTTGTTTTGTATAATTTTAGAGTGAAAAAAAGGAAAGGAGCACCATGCAGAAGTTTTGGCACCCCAAGAGATTTGAGCTCTCAGATAACTTTCACCAAGGTCTCAGACCTTAATTAGTTTGTTAGGGCTACGGCTTGTTCACAGTCACCGTTAGGAAAGGCCAGGTGATGCAAATTTCAAAGCTTTGTAAATATCCTGACTCCTCAAACCTTGTACCAACAATCAGCAGACATGGGCTCCTCTAAGCAGCTGCCTAGCACTCTGAAAATTAAAATAAATGACGCCCACAAAGCAGGAGAAGGCTATAAGAAGATAGCAAAGCATTTTCAGGTAACTGTTTCCACAGTTCATAATGTAATTAAGAAATGGCAGTTAACAGGAACAGTGGAGGTCAAGTTGAGGTCTGGAAGACCAAGAAAACTTCCCGAGAGAACTGCTCGTAGGATTGCTAGAAAGGCAAATCAAAACCCCCATTTGACTGCAAAAGACCTTCAGGAAGATTTAGCAGACTCTGGAGTGGTGGTACATTGTTCTACTGTGCAGTGACACCTGCACAAATATGACCTTCATGGAAGAGTCATCAGAAGAAAACCTTCCCTGCATCCTCACCACAAAATTCAGCGTCAGAAGTTTGCAAAGGAACATCTAAACAAGCCTGATGCATTTTGGAAACAAGTCCTGTGGACTAATGAAGTTAAAATAGAACTTTCTGGCCGCAATGAGCAGAGGTATGTTTGGAGAAAAAAGGGCACAGAATTTCATGAAAAGAACACCTCTCCAACTGTTAAACATGGGGGTGGATCAATCATGCTTTGGGCTTGTGTTGCAGCCAGTGGCATGGGGAACATTTCACTGGTAGAGGGAAAAATGAATTCAATTAAATACCAGCAGATTCTGGAAGCAAACATCACAGCGTCTGTAAAAAAGCTGAAGATGAAAAGAGGATGGCTTCTACAACAGGATAATGATCCTAAACACACCTCAAAATCCACAATGGACTACCTCAAGAGACGCAAGCTGAAGGTTTTGTCATAGCCCTCACAGTCCCCTAACCTAAATATCATCGAAAATCTGTGGATAGATCTCAAAAGAGCAGTGCATGCAAGACGGCCCAAGAATCTCACAGAACTAGGAGCCTTGTGCAAGCAAGAATGGGTGAAAATCCCCCAAACAAGAATTGAAAGACTCTTAGCTGGCTACTGAAAGCATTTACAAGCTGTGATACTTACCAAAGGAGGTGTTACTAAGTACTGACCATGCAGGGTGCCCAAGCCTTTGCTTCAGGTCCTTTACCTTTTTTGTTATTTTGAAACTGTAAAAGATGGAAATAAAAAAGTAATCTTGCTTAAAATATTAAAGAAATGTGTCATCTTTAACTTTATGCCTTTTGGAAATCAGGTCATCTTTTACTCGCTTAGCGATTCACAGTAACAGAAATTTTGACCGGGGTGCCCAAACTTTTCCATACCACTGTATATATTGTAAGTTTGCCACTTCGTAAGTGGTGATAAGGTAGGCAAACAAAGTGAAAAGAAAGCACAATTTAATGATTTTTTTGTTAAGGCTGTTAGTGAATGATGAAATAGTGCTGCATCCAGAATAATTAAATGGAGACACATTACAATATCTAAGTACTATAAGACAGTCTTCTATTCATGTCATTTGACTTTTTGCTGTGAATCTATGTTGCTAGCATTGAAAGATAATAGTCGGCTCATCCTGTAGATATTTCATAGAGTTGGAAAGTTATACAGCACTGAAACAGGCCTTTTACCCAACATCTCCACACTGATCATCAAGCACGGAACCTTACTCATCCCATTTTCATTCACATTCTCATCAAATTGCCTTCACAATGCCACTTGCCTGCACATTAGACACAACTTAAAGAAGCTAGTTAACCTCCCAACCTGCGCACCTTTGAGACGTGGGTAAGAATTGGAGACGGTGGAGGAGAGTCACGTGAGAGTAGGAATGCGATGAGGTGGAGGATAAATGCGTGGCTGAGGGATTGGAGCAGGGGGCAGGGATTCAAGTTTTTGGATCATTGGGACCTCTTTTGGCGCAGGTGTGACCTGTACAAAAAGGACAGGTTACACTTAAATCCTAGGGGGACCAATATCCTGGCAGGGAGATTAGCGGGGGCTACTGAGGTGACTTTAAACTAGAATGGTTGGGGGGTGGGAATCAAATTAAAGCGGCTAGGTGTGAGGAGGTTAGTTCACAACAGAGGGATGGGAACCAGTGCAGAGAGACAGAGGGGTGTAAAGTGAGCGTAGAAGCAAAAAGTACAAAGGGGAAAAGTAAAAGTGGCAGGCTGACAAATCCAGGGCAAGCATTAAAAAGGGCTAAGAGAGTTGTAAAAGAGCGCCTGAAGGCTTTATGTGTCAATGCAAGGAGCATTCGTAATAAGGTGGATGAATTGAAAGTGCAGATTGTTATTAATGATTATGATATAGTTGGGATCACAGAGACATGGCTCCAGGGTGACCAGGGATGGGAGCTCAACGTTCAGGGATATTCAATATTCAGGAGGGATAGACATGAAGGAAGGGGAGGTGGGGTGGCGTTGCTGGTTAAAAAAGAGATTAACGCAATAGAAAGGAAGGACATAAGCCGGGAAGATGTGGAATCGATATGGGTAGAGCTGCGTAACACTAAGGGGCAGAAGACGCTGGTGGGAGTTGTGTACAGGCCACCTAACAGTAGTAGTGAGGTCGGAGATGGTATTAAACAGGAAATTAGAAATGTGTGCAATAAAGGAACAGCAGTTATAATGGGTGACTTCAATCTACATGTAGACTGGGTGAACCAAATTGGTAAAGGTGCTGAGGAAGAGGATTTCTTGGAATGTATGCGGGATGGTTTTTTGAACCAACATGTCGAGGAACCGACTAGAGAGCAGGCTATTCTGGACTGGGTTTTGAGCAATGAGGAAGGGTTAATTAGCGATCTTGTCGTGAGAGGCCCCTTGGGTAAGAGTGACCATAATATCGTGGAATTCTTCATTAACATGGAGAGTGACGTAGTTAATTCAGAAACAAAGGTTCTGAACTTAAAGAGGGGTAACTTTGAAGGTATGAGACGTGAATTAGCTAAGATAGACTGGCAAATGACACTTCAAGGATTGACGGTGGATATGCAATGGCAGGCATTTAAAGGTTGCATGGATGAACTACAACAATTGTTCATCCCAGTTTGGCAAAAGAATAAATCAAGGAAGGTAGTGCACCCATGGCTGACAAGAGAAATTAGGGATAGTATCAATTCCAAAGAAGTAGCATACAAATTAGCCAGAGAAAGTGGCTCACCTGAGGACTGGGAGAAATTCAGAGTTCAGCAGAGGAGGACAAAGGGCTTAATTAGGAAGGGGAAAAAAGATTATGAGAGAAAACTGGCAGAGAACATAAAAACGGACTGTAAAAGCTTTTATAGATATGTAAAAAGGAAAAGACTGATAAAGACAAATGTAGGTCCCCTGCAAACAGAAACAGGTGAATTGATTATGGGGAGCAAGGACATGGCAGACCAATTGAATAATTACTTTGGTTCTGTCTTCACTAAGGAGGACATAAATAATCTTCCAGAAATAGTAAGGGACAGAGGGTCCAGTGAGATGGAGGAACTGAGCGAAATACATGTTAGTAGGGAAGTGGTGTTAGGTAAATTGAAGGGATTGAAGGCAGATAAATCCCCAGGGCCAGATGGTCTGCATCCCAGAGTGCTTAAGGAAGTGGCCTAAGAAATAGTGGATGCATTAGTGATAATTTTTCAAAACTCGTTAGATTCTGGACTAGTTCCTGAGGATTGGAGGGTGGCTAATGTAACCCCACTTTTTAAAAAAGGAGGGAGAGAGAAACCGGGGAATTATAGGCCGGTTAGCCTAACGTCGGTGGTGGGGAAACTGCTGGAGTCAGTTATCAAGGATGTGATAACAGCACATTTGGAAAGCGGTGAAATGATCGGACAAAGTCAGCATGGATTTGTGAAAGGAAAATCATGTCTGACGAATCTCATAGAATTTTTTGAGGATGTAACTAGTAGAGTGGATAGGGGAGAACCAGTGGATGTGGTATATTTGGATTTTCAAAAGGCTTTTGACAAGGTCCCACACAGGAGATTAGTGTGCAAACTTAAAGCACACGGTATTGGGGGTAAGGTATTGGTGTGGGTGGAGAATTGGTTAGCAGACAGGAAGCAAAGAGTGGGAATAAACGGGACCTTTTCAGAATGGCAGGCGGTGACTAGTGGGGTACCGCAAGGCTCAGTGCTGGGACCCCAGTTGTTTACAATATATATTAATGACTTGGATGAGGGAATTAAATGCAGCATCTCCAAGTTTGCAGATGACACAAAGCTGGGTGGCAGTGTTAGCAGTGAGGAGGATGCTAAGAGGATGCAGGGTGACTTGGATAGGTTGGGTGAGTGGGCAAACTCATGGCAGATGCAATTTAATGTGGATAAATGTGAAGTTATCCACTTTGGTGGCAAAAATAGGAAAACAGATTATTATCTGAATGGTGGCCGATTAGGAAAAGGGGAGGTGCAACGAGACCTGGGTGTCATTATACACCAGTCATTGAAAGTGGGCATGCAGGTACAGCAGGCGGTGAAAAAGGCGAATGGTATGCTGGCATTTATAGCGAGAGGATTCGAGTACAGGAGCAGGGAGGTACTACTGCAGTTGTACAAGGCCTTGGTGAGACCACACCTGGAGTATTGTGTGCAGTTTTGGTCCCCTAATCTGAGGAAAGACATCTTTGCCATAGAGGGAGTACAAAGAAGGTTCACCAGATTGATTCCTGGGATGGCAGGTCTTTCATATGAAGAAAGACTGGATGAACTGGGCTTGTACTCGTTGGAATTTAGAAGATTGAGGGGGGATCTGATTGAAACGTATAAGATCCTAAAGGGATTGGACAGGCTAGATGCGGGAAGATTGTTCCCGATGTTGGGGAGGTCTAGAACGAGGGGTCACAGTTTGAGGATAGAGGGGAAGCCTTTTAGGACCGAGGTTAGGAAAAACTTCTTCACACAGAGAGTGGTGAATCTGTGGAATTCTCTGCCACAGCAAACTGTTGAGGCCAGTTCATTAGCTATGTTTAAAAGGAAGTTAGATATGGCCCTTGTGGCTACAGGGGTCAGGGGGTATGGAGGGAAGGCTGGGTTCTGAGTTGGATGATCAGCCATGATCATAATAAATGGCGGTGCAGGCTCGAAGGGCCGAATGGCCTACTCCTGCACCTATTTTCTATGTTTCTATGTTTCTATGTGATCAAAGGAAGAACAAGCAAACTCCACGCACAGGCAGTACTGTAGACCAGGACTGAACCAAAGGTCCCAGCAGAGGCATGGCAGCTGTTCCAACTCTTGCATCAGCATCCCACTCTGATTCTTATTTTGTTGCAGACCTCTCCTCACATTTTCCATAATTTGTACCAAGCCAGTAAAAACAGAATAAGAAGGGTGATTGCAACAGACTGATGCAAGTACTTCCCATCCCATAATAGTTGTGTAAAGTAGCCATTGCTCTAACTGGAAAACCTCTGCTCCTACACTGTGTCTGACAATGAACAAGTCTCAGAGAACTGTTAGTTAGTACTTATCTAAGTATTAACAAAGAGAAATGTTTGCCCAGAAGGGTGATGGGTACACTTCATCTGTAACTTCACACAGAATTCAAATGGTGAGTTAAATTGCCCAAGGACATATTCATTTCTATTTTTTTCAAAATTTTCATATAATAATTGTCTTTTCTTCTTACAAGAATGAAATTCAGCTGAGAAGTTTTGTGCATTTAAGTGTGGACATCTGTACTTCTTAGAGGCTGGTACAACTAGGCTGCAAAACTGAGAAGAAACTAGACTGAATTTACATATAGTACAATAGTTTACTTATGAACGCAGCAGGCCAGGCAGCATCTGTAGGACGAGGTACAGTCGACGCTTCAGGCCGAGACCCTTCGTCAGGACTAACTGAAGGAAGAGCTAGTAAGAGATTTGAAAGTGGGAGTGGGAGGGGGAGATCCAAAATGATAGGAGAAGACAGGAGGGGGAGGGATGGAGCCAAGAGCTGGACAGATGATTGGCAAAGGGGATATGAGAGGATCATGGGACAGGAGGCCCAGGGAGAAAGACGGGGGGGGGGGGGAAACCCAGAGGATGGGCAAGGGGTATAGTCAGAGGGACAAAGGGAGAAAAAGGAGAGTGAGAGAAAGAATGTATGTATAAAAATAACCTCTGTCCCTCTGACTATACCCCTTGCCCATCCTCTGGGTTCCCCCCCCCACCATCTTTCTCCCTGGACCTCCTGTCCCATGATCCTCTCATATCCCCTTTGCCAATTATCTGTCCAGCTCTTGGCTCCATCCCTCCCCCTCCTGTCTTCTCCTATCATTTTGGATCTCCCCCTCCCCCTCACACTTTCAAATCTCTTACTAACTCTTCCTTCAGTTAGTCCTGACGAAGGGTCTCGGCCTGAAGCGTTGACTGTACCTCTTCCTACAGATGCTGCCTGGCCTGCTGCGTTCACCAGCAACTTTGATGTGTGTTGCTTGAATTTCCAGCATCTGCAGAATTCCTGTTGTTTTAATAGTTTACTTGTTTTTTTAGCGCTGGAATTAGTTACATTCGGACACGTCTCATTAGCATGGCAGCAGGATGGCCGCATTGTGTATTCCAGGGACCAATTGATTGCGCTCATGCCCGCCGGTTTAGCGAACAGAGCAGCAGACATCCCGGCTGAAATCTGGAGGAAAACACACAGAGGATGCAGAGGGGGATCAAAAAGGCGAGGGAAGAGGACTGGGTCGAGACAGCAGAGGCTTTTAGAGAAGAGAAGTTATAACCCGTGTCTCCCCTCTCTTATCATGAGAAATGTGAGATCGCTGGGGAATAAAATGGATGAACTGACTGCACTTGTCAGGAGTCAGAGATCACATCGGGAGAGCAGTGTCATGTGCTTCACTGAGATGTGGCTGCACGAGGACATACCCGATCAAAGCGTTTCCATAGAGGGCTTCCAGACCGTTCGAGCTGACCGGAATTGCACTGAGAGCGGTAAGCGTAAATGAGGAGGGCTGGCGGTTCTGGTAAATAACAGATGGTGCAATTCTGGGCATATTACGATCAAGGAACATGTCTGTAGCCCGGATATTGAACTTTTTGCTGTTGGACTCCGGCCATATTATTTGCCAAGGGAAATGTCGCATGCAATTGTGGTTGTTGTGTACATCCCTGCCTCTGCCACCCCGATGTCGGCGTGTAACATCATTTACACCGTCATAGCCAGATTACAAACCCAGCACCCGAGTGCCCTCATTACCATCTCGGGTGACTTCAACCAGGTTACCATGGCTAGAACACTGCCCAACTTCACGCAGTATGTGATCTGTACAACCAGAGAGGAGAGGGCTCTGGATTTGATGTACACTAACGTTAAGGATGCATACAGCTCCTCTCCCCTCCCCCCACTGGGAAGGTCAAATCACAACCTGGTGCATCTAAAACCCTGCTACGTGCCTCTGGTAAACCTGCAACCTGGAGGACAGTGAGAAAGTGGTCGGAGGAGGCTTATGAGGCGCTCCAGGGTTGTTTTGAGGTGACAGACTGGCAGGCACTCTGTGAGCCACATGGAGAGGATATTGATGGGCTCACAGAGTGCATCACTGATTACATCAACTTCTGTGTGGACTGCAATGTTCCAACAAGAACTGTCCTTTGTTATTCAAATAACAAGCCATGGGTGACAAAGGACATTAAGGACATCCTGAACGCTGAAAAGAGGGTGTTTAGAGATGGAAATAGGGAGGAGCTGAGGGCAATACAGAGTGACCTGAAAGCCAGGATCAGGGAGGCTAAAGACAGGTACAGGAGGAAGCTTGAGTGGAAACTCCAGCAGAACAACATGAGAGAGGTCTGGAGGAGGATGAGGACCATCACTGGGTTCCGGCAAACTAGCAACAGAGGAGCTGAAGGCAGTGTGGATAAGGCCAATGAACTTAACCTGTTCTTTAACAGATTTGACAGTGTGGCCCCTGTCCATCCCCCACATGAGCCATCTGTTGTCGGCCCCCAACCAACACATATTCCACTCTCCCCTCCTACCCCTCCTCACAGTCCCCCACCCTGCTCTCATGACTATACCCCTGCCCCACACGAAACCACCACGGTGGGCTTCACAGCTCTACAGGTGAGAAGACGGCTGAAACGTCTCAACCCAAGCAAGGCTGCAGGACCGGAGGGTGTCAGTACCAGGGTGCTGAAAGCCTATGCCCCTCAGCTATATGGAGTACTTCACCATGTCTTCAACCTGAGCCTGAGGCTCCGGAGGGTTCCTGTACTGTGGAAGACGTCCTGCCTCGTCCCTGCGCCGAAGACGCCGCGTCCCAGCAGCCTCAATGACTACAGACCGGTGGCATTGACCTCCCACATCATGAAGACCCTGGAGAGACTTGTTTTGGAGCTGCTCCGGCCTATGGTCAGGCCACACTTAGATCCCCTCCAGTTCACCTACCAGCCCCGACTAGGAGTTGAGGATGCCATCGTCTTCTTGCTGAACTGTGTCTACGCCCACCTGGACAAGCCAGCGAGCACTGTGAGGGTCATGTTTTTTGACTTCTCCAGTGCGTTCAACACCATCCGCCCTGTTCTGCTGGGGGAGAAGCTGACAGCAATGCAGGTGGATGCTTCCCTGGTATCATGGATTCTTGATTACCTGACTGGCAGACCACAGTACGTGTGCTTGCAGCACTGTGTGTCCGACAGAGTGATCAGCAGCACTGGGGCTCCACAGGGGACTGTCTCATCTCCTTTTCTCTTCACCATTTACACCTTGGACTTCAACTACTGCACAGCGTCTTGTCATCTTCAGAAGTTTTCAGATGACTCTGCCATAGTTGGATGCATCAGCAAGGGAGATGAGGCTGAGTACAGGGCTACGGTAGGAAACTTTGTCACATGGTGTGAGCAGAATTATCTGCAGCTTAATGTGAAAAAGACTAAGGAGCTGGTGGTAGACCTGAGGAGAGCTAAGGTACCGGTGACCCCTGTGTCAGTGTGGACATGTTGGAGTATTACAAATACCTGGGGATACGAATTGACAATAAACTGGACTGGTCAAAGAACATTGAGGCTGTCGACAAGAAGGGTCAGAGCCATCTCTATTTCCTGAGGAGACTGAGGTCCTTTAACATCTGCCGGATGATGCTGAGGATGTTGTACGAGTCTGTGGTGGCCAATGCTATCATGTTTGCTGTTGTGTGCTGGGGCAGCAGGCTGAGGGTAGCAGACACCAACAGAATCAACAAACTCATTCGTAAGGCCAGTGATGTTGTGGGGATGGAACTGGACTCTCTGACGGTGGTGTCTGGAAAGAGGATGCTGTCTAAGTTGCATGCCATCTTGGACAATGTCTCCCATCCACTACATAATGTACTGGGTGGGCACAGGAATACATTCAGCCAGAGACTCATTCCACCGAGATGCAGCACAGAGCGTCATAGGAAGTCATTCCTGCCTGTGGCCATCAAACTTTACAACTCCTCCCTTGGAGGGTCAGAAATCCTGAGCCAATAGGCTGGTCCTGGACTTATTTCATAATTTACTGGCATAATTTACATATTACTATTTAACTATTTATTGTTCTATTACTATTTATTATTTATGGAGCAACTGTAATGAAAACCAATTTCCCCCGGGATTAATAAAGTATGACTATGACTATGACTATAGGCTCATTAGCTGAACATTTTTTCTTCAGTACTGAAGATGAAGAAACAAACAAAAAACAGGAATATTTGTCCTTGTGTTGTGCTAGGATAACTTCTGAACAGTCTTGGAAAATCTCCATTTATTAAACAGAAACCACCTAGTTACAGGTGCAGGGAGTTACAAGAACACCATGACTTAAATGAAGACATCTGTGCTTGAGCACTTTGTTGTTCCCTAACCTCTCCACACAAATGTGAATTGTTGGCGGCTGCAATGTGCTTGAGGCACAACAGTGCCTGGACTTGCAGTTTGTTTTTGATAGAATGAAAGATCCTTCAACGTTTGACGTAGAAATTTAATTTGGCAAATTTACAGTACAACAAAACTTAAATCTAATTTATCTGCTTTCTCCTAGGGAGTAAAAATTGCTTGAATTAATGATGATCTACGTGACAGTTCATAGCCACACGACAATGTAAAGTTTTCCGTTAATACATGATATGAAGTTTTATGCATACTGTCTACTTTTAGAGCTAAAACATTGTCAATTAAAATAGCATTAGTACAATAAATACTCCGTTTATGTTCAGTCTCTGGAGAGAATTTGTATGCAGCAGCTGAATGGTTACATTTCTTGTTAGTTTTAAAGAAGTATATTGAAACCGGTGGTATTTGTCACAGTTCAACTAGAGATTATACAAGAATTCATGAATGTCACCATATTGTTCATTCGAAACTATTTAACATAAAGCTAGTTCATGAGTGGGAAAGGTCAAGGGCTGTAGAAGAAGAAATTCGATAGGAGAGGAGAGTGGACCGTAGGAGAAGGGGAGGGAGGAGGAGTCCCAGGGAGAAGTAGTAGGTCAGTGAGAGGAGGGGAAAGACCTTTCCCACCCACCTGGATTCACCTATCACCTTCCAGCTTGCTTCCATCCCCTCTCTCCACATTTTTATTCAGGTGTCTTCCGCCTTGTTTCTCAGTTCTGAAGAAGGGTCTCAGCCCGAAACATCAACTGTTTAGTCGTTTCCATAGATGCTGCCTGACCTGCTGAGTTTTTCAAGTGTTTTATTTGTGTTACTTTGGATTTCCAGCATCTACAAACTTTTTTGTGTTTATGATTTGGAGCATCGTCTACGTTTTGTGGGCTAAAGTGCAGATTTGTAGACCGTCGGGTTAATTCCCACATCAATCATTCATAAAATAATGAAGTCAAGGAAACCAGCACTGATCCCAAGGGACACCACTGAAAATGACACATCCACATCCATATATGATTACATCCTACCTAGAATCTTCCAGGCAATTTTCAGTCCAGCATCCAAGTAACATTAAGAGCTTCAAACTTGCAGAGAAACCTCTTACATAATATTTTAGTAATAGATATTTGGAAGAAAAGGTAGAAGAGCCTAGGTTTGTTCACCTCCAAAAGTTAAAATCAAATTTCTTAAACTTAACATCATTTTTTGAAGTCATGTTGGAAACCCCCTGATATGCTGGTGAACATGTATTGCACAGTCATTGGACCTCTTAGTCTTCTACTGATGTAAATTTAATGAGCCTATTGTCATTTGGGTAACCTGGTGCTTTTTGACCTGTCACTTGAAGATGGGGACTGCATTGTCCCTATGTTCTCATTAAGTCTATAGTAACTATCCCTGTGTGGAACTACATTCCGGCATTGGGTTGATACAGCTGTAGACTAACCTTGAGGTCTTCTAGGTGTTCTACCAGTTCAATTCCATCTAATTCATCAATTCCTCAAAAGGAGGAGGAGAAGATGGCGGCACTACGCAGCACGCGCGGCCTCTCTGGTGAATGATATCTGTAATCTGTCAAGTAGGGTACCGCGCACTATTCTGATTTGATGGAGACAGACGTGAGAGTATGGAGGAACATTTGAAGAAACTTCTGAAATGCCCGCTTCGCTGCCACAGCTACTGTGTAGTAACTAGAATCTCTGGAGCAGAAGGCCCCGAATCCTCGGCTTTGCTTGTTTTGGCGGCCGGGGCGAGGTCGAAGGCGCTCGGCAGAGGATGGCGCTCGGGAGGCTGTATCAGAGGGGCTGGTCGGAGACTCGAAGTTTTCGGATGGACGGACTCAGTGTCGGCTGTGGTTAGGTGCTTCCAATGCATCGGCAGTTGTCGGTGCCTGGAGGTTTATGGCAGGGAGTTTCTCCCTTTTGCCGCCTGCTATCGGGGACTCGGGAGTCGATCGGGACTTGAGACCTTTTTTACCGTGCCCATGGTCTGTTCTTTATCAAATTATGGTATTGCTTTGCACTGCTGTAACTATATGTTATAATTATGTGGTTCTGTCAGTGTTAGTGTTTGGTTTGTCCTGTTTTTCTGTGATATCACTCTGGAGGAACATTGTATCATTTCTTAATGCATGTATGCATTTCTAATTGACAATAAATGAGGACTAAGTGTTCTCAAAATCTAATCTATGTTAAGATGACTAATTTCATAATTGGCATCATTTTTAAATTGGAAGTGAAAATAAAGATCAGAGCAAGTATTCATTTGGAGTTTCCACCATAATCAGCGTTCAATGGACCAACACAGTTTTTGATCCTTCATGTACCTGAGAAAGCTTTTCCCATTCCCTACACAATTGTCTATGATTTTCATTATGCTTTAAACTGATGTGCAAGCTGCTGTTGCTTCCCTTATTTCCATTGAGTATTAGAGTAGCAAATCAGTGGCAAAAATAATATGTTCATTATTGCCATTTGGAATGGTTTTTAGATAATGCTTTCTCACATTCCTGAGGTACAGGATATTAACTCATCGCTGGGAGTCTGAGCAGACGCAATTATTATACTGTGACTAGAAGATGTGTAATTGGTGGGGAAAGTATTTCATCTAACTTTCTTGTTTATTCTCTGATGGCTTACAGTAAAATGTTTTCTAAACCTCTTGCATGCCTGGAGCAATCTCAATACTAAACACCACTAGAATAGTCTGAACAATTGAGAAATAAAATAGCATTTCATTTTAGTGACAAACACTTAAGTGTTCTACTCCATGTTTTGGGATTAAATTAATTCAGTTCTTTTGTAAATAAGCATGGCAATCCAGCAGTTATAGAATTTGGATAGTTGCTACAGAGAGTGAGTTCAAATCGCACAATGGCAAATTGTGGAAATAAAATCACTAAATTCAGTGATTTGTGAAAAGACAACAGATGTGATGTAAAAGTGCTCTTGGTTCCTCTAACCTGTCTCTCTAACCACCTATATATGGCAGAACTGCCACAATGTGAACAATACCAAAGCTCAAAGTAAATTTATTATCAAAGTACATATATGTCACCACATACAACCTTGAGATTTGTTTTCTTGCGAATACACAGTAAATCCAAGAAACACAATAGAATCAATGAAAGACCACACCCAACAGGACAGACAAACAACCAATGTGCAAAAGGCAACAAACTGTGAATAAACAAAAGAGAGAAAAATAATAATAATAAATAAGCAATAAATATTGAGTACACAAGATGAAGAATCCTTGAAAGTGAGGCAATAGGTTTTGGGAACATTTTAATGATGGGGCAAGTGAAGTTGTCCCCTTTTGTTTAAGAGCTTGATGCTTGAGGGGTAATAACTGTTCCTGACTATGGTGTGTGGGTCCTGAGACTCTTGTACCTTCCTCATGGCAGCATAGAAGAGAAGAGAGTATAGTGGTAGAGGTCCTTTATGATGGATGCTGCTTTCCTGCGACAGCGCTCATTTTAGACTGTGCTGTATCCACTAATCTTGTATGGTTTTTGGTTCAAAGACATTGGTCTTATCATACCAGGCCATGATACAACCAGTCAATGTACTCTTCACCACACATCTATAGAAGTTGTCAAAGTTATATTTTTAATGTGACGGTATGTTTCACTGCTATCTTACATATGCTCTTCCTGCCTTGTGCGGTGCTTGACTATTGGTACTCTGCTTTCCACCTTGGTCCCAGAGAAAAGCTGTTTTGTTTGGCTGTATTGATGGGTATTCCTGTATGACAATTAAACCTGAACTTGATCTTGAAATTGAGTTTTAGGTGACATGCCAAATCTTTGCAAACTTCTCAGGAAGTAGAGGTGCTTCCGTGCTTTTTTCATAATTGTGCTTACATGCCGGGCCCAGGGCAGGTCCTCTGAAATGATAACACCGAGGAGTTTAAAGTTGCTGACCCTCTCCACCTCTGACTCCCTGATGAGGACTTGCTCATCGACTTCTGATTTCCTCCTCCTGAAATCAATAATCAGCTTCCAGTCTGGCTGACATTGAGTGAGAGGTTGATGTGTGTGGGTTCTGAGACTCCTGTACCTTCCTCATGGCAGCAACGAGAAGAGAGCACAGTGGTAGAGGTCCTTCACAATGGGTGTGACAGCCACTCAGCCAGATTTTCAGTCTCCTTCCTATATGCTGATTCGTCACCACCTTTAATTTGGCGATGACAGTGGTGTCATCAGCAAACTTAAATAAGGCATTGAAGCTGTGCTTAGCCTCACTGTCACAAGTGTAGAGCGAGTAGAGCAGGGGGCTAAGCACACAGCCTTGTGGTCCACCTGTGCTGATAGAGTTTGTGGAGGAGATGTGATTGCCAATCCAAACTGACTGGGGTCTGCAAGTGAGGAAATTGAGAATCCAAGTGCACAAGGAGGTATTAAGGCCAAGGACTTGAAGCTTATTGATTAGCTTTGAGGGGATGATAGTATTGAATGCAGAGCTGTAGTTGATAAAGAGCATGCTGATATATGCACCTTTGCTGCCCAGATGTTTTAGGGTTGAGGAAGAGCCAATGAAATGACACCTGCTGTGGTCTGAGTGCTGGTAGGCAAATTGGAGTGGATCCAAGTCGCTTCTCAGGCAAGAGTTGATCTGTTTCACCACCAGCCTTTCAAGGCAATTCATCACTGTGGATGTAAATACTTCTGGACGATAGTCATTGAGGCAGATTTCCTCTTTCTACTTAGACACTGGTATAATTGAAGCCTGCTTGAAGCAGGTGGGTATCTCGGACAGATATCTCAAAGCAAGAGTTTAAAGATATCAGTGAACACTCCAGCCAGTTGATCAGCACAGGTCTTTAGTACTCGGCCTGGGACCTGATCTGGGCCGGATACATTCTGTGGGTTCATCCTCCTGGAGGATGCTCTTGCATCAGCTCTTGTGAAATCACAGGGTCATCGGGTGCTATGGGAGTTTATGAAGGTTCCTCCATGGTTTGATGGTCAAAGCGAGCATAGAAGGCTTTGAGCTCATCTGGGAGCATAGCTTTGTTGTCCGCTATGCTGCTTGGTTTCACTTTGTAAGAGATGACAGCATTCAAGCCCTGCTACAGCTATCATGCATCTTTCAGTGATTCGGTTTTGGTCTGGAATTGCCACTTTGCATGTGAGATGGGTTTCTGGAGATTGTAGCTGGACCTCTTGTATCTTAATTGGTCGCCAGGCCTGAATGTCTCTGATCTGGCCCTCAGTAGGTTGTGGATCTCATGGTTCATCCAGGGCTTCTGATTGGGAAAGATTGAATTTTTGAATTTGAACCAAGTCGCAAAGTAACTCTACAGCAAATGGCAACACACTTTAAATCATCAGTAATAAAGTTAAAAAACTGCTGTTATTTTTGATACCCCAAAGCAACTAAAGATGGCTAATAAATAATAGAAACATAGAAACATAGAAAATAGGTGCAGGAGTAGGCCATTCGACCCTTCGAGCCTGCACCACCATTTATTATGATCATGGCTGATCATCCAACTCAGAACCCTGCCCCAGCCTTCCCTCCATAACCCCTGACCCCCTTAGCCACAAGGGCCATATCTAACTCCCTCTTAAATATAGCCAATGAACTGGCCTCAACTGTTTCCTGTGGCAGAGAATTCCACAGATTCACCACTCTCTGTGTGAAGAAGTTTTTCCTAATCTCGGTCCTAAAAGGCTTCCCCTTTATCCTCAAACTGTGACCCCTCGTTCTGGACTTCCCCAACATCGGGAACAATCTTCCTGCATCTAGCCTGTCCAATCCCTTTAGGATTTTATACGTTTCAATCAGATCCCCCCTCAATCTTCTAAATTCCAACGAGTACAAGCCCAGTTCATCCAGTCTTTCTTCATATGGAAGTCCTGCCATCCCAGGAATCAATCTGGTGAACCTTCTTTGTACTCCCTCTATGGCAAGGATGTCTTTCCTCAGATTAGGGGACCAAAACTTCACACAATACTCCAGGTGTGGTCTCACCAAGGCCTTGTACAACTGAAGTAGTACCTCCCTGCTCCTGTACTCCAATCCTCTCGCTATAAATGCCAGCATACCATTCGCCTTTTTCACCGCCTGC
Organism: Mobula hypostoma; assembly: GCF_963921235.1. Taxonomy (NCBI): domain Eukaryota; kingdom Metazoa; phylum Chordata; class Chondrichthyes; order Myliobatiformes; family Myliobatidae; genus Mobula; species Mobula hypostoma. The sequence continues at coordinate 82,106,490 of NC_086100.1, read as the reverse complement.
TGTACCTGCATGCCCACTTTCAATGACTGGTGTATAATGACACCCAGGTCTCGTTGCACCTCCCCTTTTCCTAATTGGCTACCATTCAGATAATAATCTGTTTTCCTATTTTTGCCACCAAAGTGGATAACTTCACATTTATCCACATTAAATTGCATCTGCCATGAATTTGCCCACTCATCCAACCTATCCAAGTCACTCTGCATCCGCTTAGCATCCTCCTCACAGCTGACACTGCCACCCAGCTTCGTGTCATCCGCAAACTTGGAGATGCTGCATTTAATTCCCTCATCCAAGTCATTAATATATATTGTAAACAACTGGGGTCCCAGCACTGAGCCTTGCGGTACCCCAGTAGTCACTGCCTGCCATTCTGAAAAGGTCCCGTTTATTCCCACTCTTTGCTTCCTGTCTGCTAACCAATTCTCCATCCACATCAATACCTTACCCCCAATACCGTGTGCTTTAAGTTTGCACGCTAATCTCCTGTGTGGGACCTTGTCAAAAGCCTTTTGAAAATCCAAATATACCACATCCACTGGTTCTCCCCTATCCACTCTACTAGTTACATCCTCAAAAAATTCTATGAGATTCGTCAGACATGATTTTCCTTTCACAAATCCATGCTGACTTTGTCCGATGATTTCACCGTTTTCCAAATGTGCTGTTATCACATCTTTGATAACTGACTCCAGCGGTTTCCCCACCACTGACGTTAGGCTAACCGGTCTATAATTCTCCGGTTTCTCTCTCCCTCCTTTTTTAAAAAGTGGGGTTACATTAGCCACCCTCCTATCCTCAGGAACTAGTCCAGAATCTAACGAGTTTTGAAAAATTATCACTAATGCATCCACTATTTCTTGGGCTACTTCCTTAAGCACTCTAGGATGCAGACCATCTGGCCCTGGGGATTTATTTGCCTTCAATCCCTTCAATTTACCTAACACCACTTTCCTACTAACAGGTATTTCGCTCAGTTCCTCCATCTCACTGAACCCTCTGTCCCCTACTATTTCTGGAAGATTATTTATGTCCTCCTTAGTGAAGACAGAACCAAAGTAATTATTCAATTGGTCTGCCATGTCCTTGCTCCCCATAATCAATTCACCTGTTTCTGTTTGCAGGGGACCTACATTTGTCTTTATCAGTCTTTTCCTTTTTACATATCTATAAAAGCTTTTACAGTCCGTTTTTATGTTCTCTGCCAGTTTTCTCTCATAATCTTTTTTCCCCTTCCTAATTAAGCCCTTTGTCCTCCTCTGCTGAACTCTGAATTTCTCCCAGTCCTCAGGTGAGCCACTTTCTCTGGCTAATTTGTATGCTACTTCTTTGGAATTGATACTATCCCTAATTTCTCTTGTCAGCCATGGGTGCACTACCTTCCTTGATTTATTCTTTTGCCAAACTGGGATGAACAATTGTTGTAGTTCATCCATGCAACCTTTAAATGCCTGCCATTGCATATCCACCGTCAATCCTTGAAGTGTCATTTGCCAGTCTATCTTAGCTAATTCACGTCTCATACCTTCAAAGTTACCCCTCTTTAAGTTCAGAACCTTTGTTTCTGAATTAACTATGTCACTCTCCATCTTAATGAAGAATTGCACCATATTATGGTCACTCTTACCCAAGGGGCCTCTCACGACAAGATTGCTAATTAACCCTTCCTCATTGCTCAAAACCCAGTCCAGAATAGCCTGCTCTCCAATTGGTTCCTCGACATGTTGGTTCATATTTTGGTGTGATTTTGATATCCCAAGAGCAAAATAAAATGAGCATGAAGTTCGCTGTTGCAGATTGAAGGTTAGAATCAGAGGAGTAGGGTGCATAGCACATGGACTGTTTTAAGTTTTTACTGCTACATCTCCTTGTAAAGAGTACCAAAAAGCATCACGTTTCTCTTAAAGTAGAGAACATGAAGCAAATTCACTGAGTGTCTTGCTTTAAAACTAGGAATGCATCTGCTTCAAGTTCCCAAATTCATTTATATTTTGGCTGCAATATGGTCTACTTCCCAGAAGCATCACTTTGACAACACGTCTATTGCACATCCTTTGTGATATGCGAATTCCAGGTTTGACCATTTCTGGCCTTCTTTCTTTGGGCTTCTCAAACAAATGCTCTTATGGATTACGAGCCAATGCTTGACATCTAATTTAGATCTGGCATTTTGACAAACCTATCAATCTCTCATTGCAATCAGCAATATAAAGCTTGAGGGAGCTCAGTGCTTTTCTTGTAACTTCTAACTGCGGTCTTCTGCCTAGTGTTGAGCTCACTTGATCATGCCAAATCTGCCTGAATTTGATGACCATTTAAAATTGCACAGATCCAAGATATTTCCTGCTTAGATATACTTTCTTGCACATGGCACATGGAAGATATTATTCATATATAAATAATTTGATTTAAATGAGAATCCAGTAATCAGGAATTACATGTCATCGATACAACTATGCATCGGTGTATCGTACAAAGTATTGGCGGAAGATTGCATTTTCACCATGAGTGTTTTAAGTTTCTGATGCTGTTTCCGATTTGATTTAGCTTTGAAATCAACCATGTGCGACATAAGAGAACGTGTTATACACTGAACTTCTAGATCAATGTTCCATATATTTAGCCTTTAGTTATTTAAATGCAACAATCAGTTCCAGGAATTGTAGGTTCATAAATCTTGAGGATAAAGATGAATGATTTAAAAGCTCTTAAATACTTCCCAATCTGATGGTACAAGGCCGCCTCATATTTCATATTTCTCTGCTTCATACTTATCCTAATATAAGCAAAGCACTGATTGGGAATTTGCGCGGCAAGCATTAAACTTTCCACAGACGGCAGCCAGCATAATAACTACAGAGTAAAGAACTTGAAGAATTATTTTTGGCTTGTGTTTTGGGCTGCTTCACTTGCAGAGGACAGTCTGTTCCAACAATACTGCTGAAGAATTGCCAGGAAAATCGTATATTGCTTACAAAGCAGTGTGCTTTATCACTTGCATATAGCGTTCCTACCTGATATATACCTCTGAGCATTACAAACTGTCAATGGTGCAACAGATTCCCCCCACACAAACAGTTTGCATTCCCAGACCAGATACGGTTTAAGTTAAATGCAGAATCTAGATTGTGCACAAAGGAGATTAATGATGATGTAGCTGGCACTGGAGATGTTCATCTCTGAGGAAAGATTTAAATAGAATGAATCTGTTTTATCTGGAACTGTAGCAGTTAACGGAGGTTCAGAAAGCTATAAGGGCCTAAACAGAAACGGAAATCTTTCCTGATTTCTCATATTTCCTTATGACACTGACCCCATGGGCTGAGGTCACTCAAATCAATGCCATAAACTCGAGGAATCTGCTGGATCTCCAAAGAATCCTGTCAATCTCATTTCCAAACTTATTTCTCCCTGACCACAAAACCACAAAATCATTGAATCGTAGAGCACAGACATGGACCCTTTCAGCCCACCCCATCCGTACCCAACGTGGTACCTGTCTACACTCACCCCATTTGTCCATTTGTATCCCTGTCTGCACTTACCATTCAAGTCCCTATCAAAATGGCTTCAAAATGTTGTAACTGCATCTGTCCCTAGCATCTCCACTGGAAGCTCATTCCAGATAACCATTATCCTCTGTGTGGAAAAAGATACCTCTCAGATCTCTTTTAAATTTCTCCTCTCTCACCTTAAACCTGCGCCCTCTTGTTCTGGAGATCCTTCCATGGGTAAAAAAGAACTCTGCCTATGAACCTTATGCATGACCACCTTCATTTTATCAACCTCTTTATGGTTAACCTTTGGTCTTTGAAGTTCAGTAAAAATAAACCAGGCCTATGTGATCTCTCATTCCAGGTAACATTCCAGTGAATCTGTTCTGCACTCTCTGTGTTGCTACCATATTTTTCTTGCAGCATGGGAACAGAAACTGCACAAAATAGTCCAAAAGTGGTCAGACCAATATGTTGTGTAGCTCCAACATGACCCCTCAACTCTTTTACTCAGTCCCTCAACAGATGAAGGCAAGCACACCAAATTCTTCCTTCACTACCTTATCCACCTGTGAGCTATACATTTCCACCCCAACATTTCCCTGTTCACTAATGCTCCTGCTATTTTCTCTATATGTTCGACCAGAATTTGTCTTTCCTCTCACTTATGCTTATCAAGACCATCCTGAATCTCCCACTCCAGAAGGAATTTGTAGCACTCAAATAACCTCTCAGTTTCAAATCTTTGGGATAGGGAGATGGTTGGCACAAGGAGGCAGCTAGCTAGCTAGCTGACCCACTGCCTCAAAGTTCCAATGGCTCATGTACTGTCAAGCAACACACTCAAACATTGCCTGAAGGACTCAGGAAATCATGCGGCATCTATGAACAGTTGGCATTTTCGGTCGCTCTACCTTTCATTCCCTTCCAAAGATGCGTCCTCACATGCTGAGCTCCTCCAACGTTTTGTGTGTGTTGCTTAAGATTTACAGAACCTCTTGTGTCTCGGGTACCGTCTATGTGGAGTTTTCACATTCTCGCTGTGACCATGTGAGTTTCCCCCACCACTCTGGTGTCCCCCAGAATCCAAAGAAGTGTGTTGATTGGTTAATTGGCCATTGGAAAGTGATCCAAGAGTTTACTGTAGGTGAGTGATAGTATCAGGGGAGTGGGTGAGAGTGTTGTTGATGCAAATGTTGGCAGATTTAATAAGCGATTAATATAGGATTATTGTAATTGCGTGGTTAAGGGTTGTCATGGACTTGTTGAGAAAAGGGGCCTGTTCTAGTATTGTATCCTTCTGACTTCGTGAAAGTGGAGCGCCAAGGGAAACCCATGCGGTTATGCGGAGAATGTGAAAACCTTCCATAAACGAAGATTATAACTGAAATTAGAATGCTGTAAGTTGTGAGACAGGAGCACTTTCCGCTGTGTTACTCTACCCCCTCATAGTAGGAGCTTAGTTGGAGATGAAAGGGCGTACTTAGCAATGTGCAGGCTTTAACTAATAATAAAGTACAGAATAATAATATACACAATAATACTGTACCAATGTGCAATAATAATGTACAAAATAATAAAACAGAGACTATTGTACTAATAATATGTACTAGCCTCCATTGTACCCAAAATATCTTCAAGGAGCGGTGTCTCAGAAAGGCAGCATTCATTATTAAGGACCCCCATCACCCTGGACATTTCCCCTTCTCGTTGCTACCATCAGGAAGGAGGTACAGAAGCCTTTTTTCTGTGGATTGTCACCTTGTCGTGGTGGAGAAGCTTGTGTGGTCCTGTGATCCCGAGAGCAATGCTTTCTGGAACTATGCTCCTGGTAGGGTCACCCATGGCCATAAGGTCGAGAGTGAGGTCCCTGACAAAGAACAATCCAACCAAGACCTCAACAGTGGAACAGACGGACGAAGTCACTTCGAACTCAATGGCTGTGCAGGCGGATGAAGGCTGCAACAAATCCATCAGCTCCAATCGTCGTGATTTCCATGCCATTGGAATCAGTTGGTTGATTTGTGAAGTATCGTGTGCTTCTTGGAGTGCAACATCAAGTACACATTAAACAAATACACGCACAGGCATCTTCGCTCTGTGGGCCACTTCTTCAGAATGAAGACCATCATCCTCGACCTCGGGGGATTGCCACCACGACAACAGAACCTGAAGGCACACACTCAGCGATTCAGGAACAGCTTCTTCCTCTCTGTCATTTAATATACATATATATACTTACTGTAAATGATTTACTTATTTTTTCTTTCTATATTATCATGTATTGCTTTGTACTGCTGCTGCTAAGTTAACAAGTTTCACAACACATGCCCGTGATAATAAACCTGATTCTGATTCTGATTTAATAAATCTGAAGGCATGAAGTTGAAGTAATTGATAAAAGACTTGGGGAGGGTGGTTGCTGGAGGGTGGGTAGGTTAAAAGATTTTTTTTCAGCCAGTGGATGGAGGGAGTGTAGAACTTTGTCTGAAGAGTTAGTAGAGGGAAAAGTGCTCACTGCCTTGATAAAGTACTCAGCTATCCCTCTGAAATCTCTTGTCTAAAGGGCAACAGCCTAATGGCTGTAATATGTGATCAGACCGGATGATTCTTTTGTGTTGGTCTGGGAAACACTGTACTAAATAGTTCTGTTTGATGCTGTAAATTACTATGGTTCTAAGGCCTTCTCTGTTCAGGACTAGTAGAGATGTTTATAATGTCTGATTGTACCTCCATAAATCTAGCCAGGATGAATGTTTAGCAACTTCATGAAGATGACAGTATTAACCGGTTCATTTGCATTCTTCACCAGGAAGAAATGACACTCTTGTCAATAGAAGTGAACATGTGGAATAGAAATTTCTATTTCTAGAATTTCTTCTATTCCAGTGAAAGTCTAGAAACGTGTAAAAAGATCTTTGTATTTGCTTAACATTGTTCTTGTCTTTGGCTCTCATCAAGAATGAGTTATTGTGCAAGAACACACAGATTAGTTGAGTTTTCAATGTAAGTGAAATGATGAAAAGGCAATGGGCTATTTACTGACATTTTAAAGCTCTTCAGTAAAGTTTGTGCTGCTTCTGGGAACATTTTCAAGTTTGCTTTACAATGATTGCAGTTATGCTATACTGGCACTGATCTGAAAGTGACTTCACACCATTCCATTGGGTGAATCTTGGCTGACCCATCCCAATCTCGGTCTGTTTGATAAGATCTTAATCAGAAGTTGACACCAAGTGTAAGACATGGCTAGCCTGTAGGTAGGAGTATTAAGGATTACAGGAAATTGTTTTGGGGACAATGTTCAAGCTATTCAACCAAATACTTGGATAATCATAATCAGGGAATACAATCTCATTGAATAAACGCATCCCTCTGAATCATTAAGGGAGATTTTCATTGTAGAAATTGTGCTATGTAACACAAGGATCCTATTTCTAAAGTCCATTACATTTACTTGTCCATTTAACACAGAATAGTAGTGGGCTTGGACAAATCTAAGGTAATCTCGCTACTTATTCTCCCTCGTCATCATATTGCTTTGTTTATCATTTTTAATTTTAATTATTTACTTCTGCGAAATAATGAATAGGACACTGTGATACCACCATCTGTATCAACAGGATGAAATCAACAGTTCAGCATCCCTTGATATATTTTTCATCTCCTTTAATGATATTGCACAACAGTGAGTTCAAAGGCTAATATTACACATCTGTGAAAGTATCATTGATTGTCCCTACAGCCTTACATCACAGGAAGGGAAGCAAACACTACTCATGAGGCAAAGCCAGGAAGTTTCATCAGCATGGGAGCAACCAACAATAGCAACAAGAACTTAAAAACATCACCGCTTTAGTAAAAGAAACACAGAAGCAATTTGAAAACAATAGTAGCTCAAGTCAGCAACTGAAAGAGAACCCTTGACAAGCATTGCAAGTGTTTACTCCCTTTTTCAACTATTGACAGTTTTGAGAACCCTGATCTTATTTTAGATTTTTACCAATTGGTGGTTTTGATTTTCATTTTCCAAATTCTCATTTTGTAAGCCAATTGGAAACAGAATAAGGCAGATGGTTGGGCGATCTGGAAGACTGTGTAAGGAATCTAGAGCAGCTGCTGGATGACCTTTGACTCATAAGGGAGAATGAGGCAGTCATAGATGACAGCTACAGGGAGGTAGTCACACCTAGGCTGCCGGAAGCAGGTCATTGGGTGACAGTCAGAGGGGGGAAAGCGAAGGTGAGCAGACAGGTAGTGCAGAGCACCCCTGTAGCCATTCCCCTGAATAATAAGTTTACCGTCCTGGATACAGTTGGCGGGAACGACTGACCAGGGGTGAGCCACGGTGGCAGGGCCTCCGGCACTGAGTCTGACCCTGTGGTGCAGAAGAGTGGGACGGAGAAGAGGAGAGCTGTTGTCATTGGGGACTTTATAGTCAGGGGAGCAGACAGGAGATTTTGTGGTCGTGAGGAGGACACCCGCATGGTTTGTTGCCTCCCGGGTGACAGGGTCTGGGATGACTCTGACCGGGTGCATGACATCCTGGTACAAGAGGGAAAGCAACCAGAAGTTGTGATACATGTCGGTACCAATGATGTAGGCAGGAAGGGGGATGAGGTCCTGAAGTGTGAGTTTCGGGAACTAGGCAGAAGGCTGAAGAACAGGATCTCAAGGGTGGCGTTCTCAGGATTGCTGCCAGTGCTACTTGTGTCATACGGCGGGGGCTGGGAATGGACCCAAGTGCAAGACACAGACACTGAAGTACTAAGGACAGGACTAGGATACAGGGTGAGGGCAAGGACATGGACAGGAAAACCAGGAACCTGGAAAGGGACTGAACAAGAGAGCTAGGAGCCCGGGCTTGGACTCCGAGCCAGAGACTGGACAAGGACCCAGTACATGGGTCTTGCCTCTGGCTTGGACCCCAGAACTAGGCAAGGATGAGGCTTGGCAGGCAGGCAGGATGAGGCTGGAGTCTTCAGGCTTGAAGCTAGAGATTAGACGCAAGGCTTGGCAGGAGGCAGGAGGCTGGAGACTTCAGGCTTGAAGCTAGAGGCTAGAGACTTGGCTTGGCTTGGCAAGAGGCTAGAGGCTAGAGGCTAGAGGCAAGGCAAGAGACGAGGCGAGGCTTGGCAGGAGGTTGAAGTCTTCAGGCTCGAGGCTAGGCAAGAGACGAGGCGAGGCTTGGCAGGAGACTGGAGACTGGGGGCAGGAGGCTGGAGGCTGGAGTCTGGAGGCGAGACTTGAGGCTTGAGACTTGGCTCCTCCTGGGCAGGGCGCGGTATTCCTGGGCAGGGCATGGATCACCACCCGACAGAGGCAAGGGACAGGAAGGGACAGAACCAACCCCAGGTAACGGCAAGACACCTGGCTTACCTGGGCGGAGGCAAGGGACAGGAAGGAACAGAACCAACCCCAGGTAACGGCAAGACGCCTGGCTTACCTGGGCGGAGGCAAGGGACAGGAAGGAACAGAACCAACCCCAGGTAATAGCAAGACGGTCTGGCTTAGCTGGGCGGAGGCAAGGGATAGGAAGGAACAGAATCAACCCCGGGTAACAGCAAGACGGTCTGGCTTACCTGGGCGGAGGCAAGGGACAGGAAGGGAGCGAGGTACAGGGTGGCTCCAGGACCAGACAGCAAGACAAGGCAAGGCTACTGGCGAAGCAAGGCAAGATGAGAACTTCAAGCGAGACAAGAGTTACCGGCAAGACAAGGCAGGGCTTCAGGCAAGGAAACAGAAGGCAGAGCAAGGGATACAAGGAGTAAGGAGAAGAACAATCCAATTGCCACGACTTGGTCTCTGGAGGTATTTATGCAGCCGGCCCCAATGAGCATCAGCTGCCTCAATTAGCTCAACAATAACAGAAACAGGGTAGATAGGAAAACCTGGAGCAAGGGTCGATGGACCGGACTGTGAACTGGAATACAGACTTCACGGATTGGACTATGACAGTACCCTACCCCCAACCTCTACAGGAGCCTCCCGGTGACCAAACAGGGTATCCAGACTATGGACGACCCGGGCGGGTGGGAGGCTATGTAACAGAAAGGAATCCTGGGTGGTAAGAGGAAATCGACAGTGTCTGTGTCGCTGGGTCCATGGTTGGCTGAACTGTTCTGTCATAAGGTGGGTGGCTGGGAATGGACCCAAGTGCAAGACACAGACACTGAAGTACTAGGGACAGGACTAGGATACAGGATGATGGCAAGGACATGGACAGGAAAACCAGGAACATGGAACAGGACTGGACAAGAGAGCTAGGAGCCCAGGCTTGGACTCCGAGCCAGAGACTGGACAAGGACCCAGTACGTGGGTCTTGCCTCTGGCTCGGACCCCAGAAGTAGGCAAGGACGAGGCTTGGCAGGCAGGCAGGACAAGGCTAGAATCTTCAGGCTGGAAGCTAGAGATTAGAGGCAAGGCTTGGCAGGAGGCAGGAGGATGGAGACTTCAGGCTTGAAGCTAGAGGCTAGAGACTTGGCTTGGCTTGGCAAGAGGCTAGAGGCTAGAGGCAAGGCAAGAGACGAGGCGAGGCTTGGCAGGAGGCTGAAGTCTTCAGGCTCGAGGCTAGGCAAGAGTCCAGGCAAGGCTTGGCAGGAGGCTGGAGGCAAGAGACGAGGCAAGGCTGGAGGCTGGAGGCAGGAGACGAGGCGAGGCGAGGCTGGAGACAGGAGACTTGAGGCGAGGCGAGGCTGGAGGCAGGAGACTTGAGACTTGAGGCGAGGCTTGGCAGGAGGCAGGCGACTTGAGAATTGAGTCGAGGCTTGGCAGGAGGCAGGAGACTTGAGAATTGAGGTGAGGCTTGGCAGGAGGCAGGAGACTTGAGACTAGAGGCGAGGCTTGGCAGGAGGCAGGAGACTTGAGGCGAGGCTGGAGGCAGGAGACTTGAGACTTGAGGCAAGGCTTGGCAGGAGGAAGGCGACTTGAGAATTGAGGCAAGGCTTGGCAGGAAGCAGGCGACTTGAGACTTGAGGTGAGGCTTGGCAGGAGTCAGGAGGCTGGAGACTTGAGGCAAGGCTTGGCTCCTCCTGGGCAGGGCGCAGTACACCTGGGTAGGGTGTGGATCACCACCCGACAGAGGTAAGGGACAGGAAGGGACAAAACCAACCCCAGGAAACGGCAAGACCGCCTGACTTACCTGGGCGGAGGCAAGGGACAGGAAGAGAGCTAGATACAGGGTGGCTCCAGGACCAGATAGCAAGACAAGGCAAGGCTACTGGCAAAGCAAGGCAAGACGAAAACTTCAGGCAAGGTGAGAGTTACCGGCAAGACAAGGCAGGGCTTCAGGCAAGGAAACAGAAGGCAGAGCAAGGGATACAAGGAGTAAGGACAAGAACAATCCATTTGCCACGACTGGGTCTCTGGAGGTATTTATGCAGCCAGCCCCAACGAGCATCAGCTGCATCAATTAGCTCAACAAGAACAGAAACAGGGTAGATAAGAAAATCTGGAGCAAGGGTCGATGGACCGAATCGTGAACCGGAATACGGACTTCACGGACCGGACTATGACAACATGATAGTGATGGTAAGAATTGGAGGAGATTGCAGTTGAATGTGTGGCTGAGGAGTTGGTGCAGGGGGCAGGGTTTCATATTTTTGGATCATTGGGATCTCTTCTGGGGAAGGTGGGACCGATACAGATTGGATGGCTTGCACTTGAACTCAAGGGGGAGCAATATCCTTGCATGTAGGTTCGCTAGTGTGGTTCGGGAGGGTTTAAACTAATTTGTAAGGGGGATGGGACCCGGAGCGATAGAGCAGTGGAAGAACTGCATTGAGTAAAGCCAGATCTAACATATAGAAAGGCTTTGAGGAAAGAGAAGCAGAACAAAGGGTGTAAAGGTAGTAAGGCAGAAGGGTTTAAGTGTGTGTGCTTCAATGCAAGAAGCATCGGGAACAAAAATGATGAACTGAGAGCTTGGATACATACATGGAATTATGATGTAGTGGCCATTACAAAGACTTGGCTGGCACCAGGGCAGGAATGGATTCTCAATATTCCTGGATTTCAGTGCTTTAAAAAGGATAGAGACGGGGGAAAAGGGGAGGAGAGGTGGTATTACTGGTCAGGGAGACTATTACAGCTACAGAAAGAGTGGGTAATGTAGCAGGATCCTCTTTTGAGTCAGTATGGGTGGAAGTCAGGAACAGGAAGGGAGCAGTTACTCTATTGGGGGTATTCTATAGGCCTCTGGTAGTAGCAGAGATACCGAGGAGCAGATTGGGAGACAGATTTTGGAAAGGTGCAGAAATAACAGGGATTTTATCATGGGTGACTTTAACTTTGCTAATATTCATTGGCACCTGATTAGTTCCAATGGTTTAGACAGGACAGAGTTTGTTAAATGTGTCCAGGATGGTTTCCTGTCACAGTATGTTGACAGGCTGACTAGGGGGAATGCTATACTAGATCTAGTATTAGGTAACGAACCGGGTCAGGTCACAGATCTCTCAGTGGGTGAGCATCTGGGGGACAGTGACCACCACTCCCTGGCCTTTGGCATTATCATGGAAAAGGATAGAATCAGAGAGGACAGGAAAATTTTTAATCGGGGAAGGACAAATTATGAGGCTATAAGGCTAGAACTTGCAGTTGTGAATTGGGATGGTGTTTTTGCAGGGAAATGTACTATGGACATGTGGTTGATGTTTAGAGATCTCTTGCAGGATGTTCGGGATAAATTTGTCCCGGTGAGGAAGGTAAAGAGTGGTAGGGTGAAAGAACCATGGGCGACAAGTGAGGTGGAAAATCTCGTCAGGTGGAAGAAGGCAGCATACATGAGGTTTAAGAAGCAAGGATCAGATGGGTTTATTGAGGAATATAGGTTCGCAGGAAAGGAGCTTAAGAAGGGGCTGAGGAGAGCAAGAAGGGGGCATGAGAAGGCCTTGGCGAGTAGGGTAAAGGAAAACCCCAAGGCATTCTTCAATTATGTGAAGAAAAAAAAGGATGACAGGAGTGAAGGTAGGACTGATTAGAGATAAAGGTGGGAAGATGTGCCTGGAGGCTGTGGAAGTGAGCGAGGTCCTCAATGAATACTTCTCTTTGGTATTCACCAATGAGAGGGAACTTGATGATGGTGAGGACAATATGAGTGAGGTTGATGTTCTGGAGCATGTTGATATTAAGGGAGAGGAGGTGTTGGAGTTGTTGAAATATGTTAGGATGGATAAGTCCCCGGGGCCTGACGGAATATTTTGCAGGCTGCTCCATGAGGCAAGGGAAGAGGATGCTGAGCCTCTGGCTAGGATCTTCATGTCCTCATTGTCCACAGGAATGGTACTAGAGGATTGGAGGGATGCGAATGTTGTCCCCTTGTTCAAAAAAGGTAGTAGGGATAGTACCAGTAATTATAGACCAGTGAGCCTTACATCTGTGGTGGGAAAGCTGTTGGAAAAGATTCTTGTAGATAGGATCTATGAGCATTTAGAGAATCATGGGCTGATCAGGGGCGGTCAGTATGGCTTTGTAAAGGGCAGATCATGTCTAACAAGCCTGATAGAGTTCTTTGAGGAAGTGACCAGGCATATAGATGAAGGTAGTGTAGTGGATGTGATTTACATGGATTTTAGTAAGGCATTTGACAAGGTTCCACATGGTAGGCTTATTCAGAAAGTCAGAAGGCATGGGATCCAGGGATGTTTGGCGAGGTGGATTCAGAATTGGCTTGCCTACAGAAAGCAGAGGATCGTGGTGGAGGGAGTACATTCAGATTGGAGGATTGTGACTAGTGGTGTCCCACAAGTATTGGTTCTGGGGCCTCTACTTTTCGTGATTTTTATTAACGACCTAGATGTTGGGGTAGAAGGGTGGGTTGGCAAGTTTGCAGATGACACAAAGGTTGGTGGTGTTATGGATAGTGTAGAGGATTGTCAAAGATTGCAGAGAGACATTGATAGGATGCAGAAGTGGGCTGAGAAGTGGCAGATGGAGTTCATCCTGGAGAAGTGTGAGATGGTACACTTTGGAAGGACAAACTCCAAGGCAGAGTACAAAGTAAATGGCAGGATACTTGGTAGTGTGGTGGAGCAGAGGGATCTGGGGGTACATGTCCACAGATCCCTGAAAATTGCCTCACAGGTAGATAGGGTAGTTAAGAAAGCTGATGGGGTGTTAGCTTTCATAAGTCGAGGGATAGAGTTTAAGAGTCATGGGGTAATAATGCAGCTCTATAAAACTCTGGTTAGGCCACACTTGGAGTACTGTGTCCATTTCTGGTTGCCTCACTATAGGAAGGATATGGAAGCATTGGAAAGGGTACAGAAGAGATTTACCAGGATGCTGCCTGGTTTAGAGAGTATGCATTATGATCAGAGATTAAGGGAGCTAGGGCTTTACTCTTTGGAGAGAAGGAGGATGAGAGGAGACATGACAGAGGTATGCAAGATATTAAGAGGAATAGATAGAGTGGACAGCCAGTGCCTCTTCCCCAGGGCACCACTGCTCAATGCAAGAGGACATGGCTTTAAGGTAAGGGGTGGGAAGTTCAAGGGGGATATTAGAGGAAGGGTTTTTACTCAGAGTGAAATTTAGGAGACTACTAGACAGGTATATGGAGGAATTTAAGGTGGGGGGTTATATGGGAGGCAGGGTTTAAGGGTCGGCACAACACTGTGAGCCGAAGGACCTGTACTGTGCTGTACTATTTTATGTTTTATTTTTATTTATGTTTAAAACTTACAGACCCCATTCCTATCCATTTGGGCCCTCGTTGTGCATTTAGTATTTCAATAATATTTGAGTAGTCTTGTATATATGTATATTGGGAAATCAAGCTTACCTGTTTGTTTAAATAATTCATTCTGGCTTACATATATAAATGTGTGAATTGCATATGTCATCACACTACCACATGATACGTGTGTGCCTCATTTAGAGTAAACATGAAGTTAGACCCATATTTTGGACTCTCTTGCCTTCCCTCAAATTAGTTTAATGTTTTGGAGTTCCAAAACATAACAGCCCTCCTTCACATTTTGCCATTTAAGCCCTTAAACGCCAACACTTATGTGAGATTTTGATGTCCATGAACTGTTCAGTTCTCGCTTGTCAAATACTATCCCTAAGTCCTGGACAGTGAGATGTAATAAATAAGACCACAAGAACCAAGCAACCAGACAGTGATATCACAAAGCTGACTAAAGCTAGGAAACTCGTGAATTGAATTGACTTTATTTCTTACATCCTTCACATACATGAGGAGTAAAAATCTTCGTGTTACGTCTTTGTCTAAATGTGCGATGTGCAACCATAGTAATTTATAATAAACGGAACAGTCATTGTAACATAGAAATACACTCATATCAGTGTGAGTTAATCAGTCTGATGGCCTGGTGGAAGAAGCTGTCCCGGAGCCTGTTGGTCCTGGTTTTTATGCTGAGGTACCACTTCCCAGATGGTAGCAGCTGGAATAGATTGTGGTTGGGGTGACTCGGGTCCCCAGTGATCTTTTGGGCCCTTTTCTCACACCTGTCTTTGTAAATATCCTGAATAATGGGAAGTTCACAACTGACGGAGCTGAGGAGGGTTATGTCACCCGATGTGGATGTGGCCCAAGTGCGGAGTGAGAGACGCTGAAGCGGGTCAATATTTCACAGACTTTAATG
Source organism: Mobula hypostoma (assembly GCF_963921235.1). Lineage (NCBI taxonomy): Eukaryota > Metazoa > Chordata > Chondrichthyes > Myliobatiformes > Myliobatidae > Mobula > Mobula hypostoma. Next base: position 82,091,387 of record NC_086100.1, on the reverse strand, counting down.
CAAACAGTGTTAAAGGGGAAAAGAAAACAATGAACACTAAGCCAAAACAGGGTCATTAACTAAAACGCTCAAATGGAAAACGAAGCCCACACTGTGGCTGAAAAGAACAAGAATAAAATGAATACCGCTAATCTTCGGAGTCAGTTGACTCAAACTCTAATTTCTCAGGCAACGCCGAATGCAAACAGGCAGCGAAGCGTTGCTGTGCTGTGTCCAAGTCTCGACAAATACTACGATGGAATGAATGGAGTTAAATGCTATCACAAGGAAATAATAATTAGCTGACACATGCATATTTACGAGCACAATTGCTGTATCCACTGCACTGCCGAATCCGTAGTAGTGACAAGTTAAGATGTAAAAGGAATTTTAGAGCACTGGATTTAAATGATTTAAATAATGGGGCAAAGGAAAGTTCAGGTGGACAAAATGATAGATTTGAAAGGAATGGAGATTTCTGAGGGCTTGAAACACTGAATTAAGTTGCCAGGGTAATGAGGGGTGGGTGAAACCTCCAAGAACTTTGATGCGAGAGGCTCAAATTGTGTGGTGTAGTGGGTTCAGTTTATATTAGAACATTTCAACTTTGGATGAGCTGAATTTTACAGAGCATTCAGGATGAGAAGCTAGCCAGGCAAGTATTGAAATAATGAAGTGCAGCTGACAAAGGCATGTGTAAATATTCCAGGAGAAAGTCGCGTGAGCAGAGTGTACTGCATGCCAGGAGGTTACATTACTGATAGGCCATTCTACAACTGGCTGCCCTTTGTATTTTTTTGAAGTGACAAGAGAAATAATCAAAAACATAATTACAGAGTTAGTAGGGATTGTGCTGATTGGCTGAGAGCCAGCTCAATATCCAATTTGCCAGAAATACTTTCAGTGTAAGACATAAACTTTATTTCCTTGATCTCTTGTTGATGCAAAAGATTGAACATAGATACAAGCAAAGTTCACAACAATTAATAAAGAATGAAGCAGAAACAGAATATGTAGTACTTGTAAGTAATTTTGAACATTAATGTTTGCAGCTAAATGCGTTTTACTTTAGAATTGGCTTCAAGTTGTGCCAAGGTATCCTCATGTGATCTGTTATTATTTCAGACTTCATAAAAAAGATTTAAACACCTGCTGCACACCAAAATGAGTTTAGTACTTCCACATGTTTATTTTTCTAAAGGCAACGGAAGGTAGAAATCAGGCTTAATATCTGCTTGGTGTAAAACAAAGGGCAAGGGAGAATGGCTTGGTAGAATTGCACAACAGGTAGAAGTGTTTGCACTTTAAAGGTGCTGATCATGAGGAACATAATTCCCCTAAATCTTCCCTTCAGGAAATCAGTAATTTTCCAATTTTTTAAAAATCACGTGGCAACTAATTCCATTGCTTAGATCTTTTCTATCATCAATCGAGTGAAAGAAAGGGTTTATTTCCTCAAACATGAGGGAGAATGAAGGTTATAGGTGTTATGTTTTGAAACTTAAAAAGATTAAACTAATTCAAAGGAAGACAGGGAAGTCCAAAATGCAGGTGTAACTTTGTCTTTACTTTAAGCGAGGTGTACACAAAATGTATGATGATGTACGTACAACACATAATTAATTACTTAAATAAACAAGAATGCTTAAATAAACAATAGGTTCAATAGGTACATTTAATGTCAGAGAAATGTATACAATATACATCCTGAAATTCTTTTTCTTCACAAACATCTACAGTACTATATATATATGAAGCGGGAGGGGGAAACAGGTTGGGAGAAGTTAATGTTGCATGGATCTTGTGGCAGAGACTTACTATGGAGCAGTGCAGTTACAACACTGGCATCTACCCAACAGAGCAGAAAATTATCCCAATATGGTCTGCTAACAGAATTAGGACAAATTCAACCAAGCAACTTACTGTCTGATAGTCTACTTTTGGCCAACAGCAAAGTGATGGAAGGGATAATCAATAGTGTCATCTAAACTATACTGTGCTATGATTGCTGATGGCCTCCGGCTTTTCGATCAGTGGCAATCCTGGGCTCATTGATCAAGAAGTCTGTGACTTATTGTAAAATCTTTTCCTGGTGCTATGATTACTATCTGATTTTAAAATTATGAGGGACTTTTTAAACGTAAAGACAGTTGCACCCTTTGGACCTCCTATAAATCATGCCTAATTCACTACGTTCAGCATTATGGGCTCCTAATCTTTCTTCCGTGAGTTAATAAAGACCTGCCGTAGGCAAATGGAATCTTCTTGGGGTGGAAGATACCAGGATGTGCCCAATCCCATTTCTCAAAGGATAGGACTTCCACTGGAAAAGGTCACCAAAATGTTAAATGAGGAACATTTTATTTTTGATCATTTATTTGCATGTTTAAAAACACCCAAAGTGTTTGTATTTCTCAGTATCAGTATCTTTCCAGCTCCTTCAGCTTGTCTTTGTTGTAGAGCAACCCATTTATAGTCAGTATTATCAGGTTAATTGCAAAGTGTTTCTCCAACCTGCTCAAAAAACAACAGAGGTCTTCCCAAAACCACATAAAGTATTGTGTGTAATACTGATGATCAATTCCATTAGTTTACTCAGTAAAAGACTCAGATCTGTGGAATTCTCTGCCACAGCAAACTGTTGAGGCCAGTTCATTAGCTATGTTTAAAAGGAAGTTAGATATGGCCCTTGTGGCTACAGGGGTCAGGGGGTATGGAGGGAAGGCTGGGTTCTGAGTTGGATGATCAGCCATGATCATAATAAATGGCGGTGCAGGCTCGAAGGGCCGAATGGCCTACTCCTGCACCTATTTTCTATATTTCTATGTTTCTAAAACTACTGAGTAGTTTTACTGAGTAAACTAATAGAATAGTTTTACTGAGTAGTAAAACTCAGTGAACTCTGTAATTCTTTAGTCCCCTGTCATAGAAGTATCCAAGACATTTTCAAGGAGTGGTGCCTCAGAAAAGCGGCTTCCATCATCAAGGATCTCCATCACCCAAGACCTGCCCTCCATCAGGTAGGAGGTTCAGGAGCCTGAAGGCACACGCTCAGCGATTCAGGAACAGCTTTTTCCCCTCTGCCATCCAATTTCTCAATGGACATTGATCCCATGAACACCACAAATTTCACGACATGCCAGTGATATTAAACCTGGTTCTGATTATTCCATGATTATGTTTGGTAGAAACGAGCACCAGTCTAAAACCTACTTCAGGTACTCTTGTCATTAATTACTGCAACTGGGAGCCTATTATGTTGACGGTAGTGAATTATACAGGGTTTACAGGAAGCTTAGAAGGTCTAATGACAACTGTCCTTGAGTTGCAATATTCTAGAATAAATTGAATCTTACCATTGGTCTAAGGATTCCACTCATCAAAGTCATCTTTGGATATCTTTAGCTGGAGAGGTCAGTTACTTGTGTTTTTGTTAGTGATTATTTAAAGATAGCAAATGTTATTAACTACCCTGTGTCTGTTCTCTGTCTCTTTCCTATTTTATTCACAACTCATCGTCTCCATCCGCTTGCTTTCTGACAAATACTGAAAGAACTTCTTGCTGTTATATTTTATTTATGCTCACCTTGCGAGCACAGTTCCTGCCATTTTACCCTCTGAAATATTTATGCTTATTTAGAAAGGCATTCACACCCCCCATATCTCCTTGTTACAATGGTGATTCACGTCATTGAATTCATTCATTGTAAAACAGTTTGAAAGATCTGGAGTATGTGAAACTGTGAAGCATATTATATGGGAACAAGTCTTTCTATTTGCATACTTTATTGTTTGAAAAGTTGCTGTTTTACTGGAGTCCTTGATTAAAGCAGCATTTAATTTGGGAAGAGTTTTGGGATGCAAATCTGCTGTGAGTGCAGGCATTATGAATTTCTTGGCAACACACACAAAACTTCTGGAAAAGAGTAAACAGTTGATGTTTCGGGCTGAGACCCTTCATCGGGACTGTTTTTCAGGAATTAATTTCTTTCCGCGGCTTCCCTTAGTAGAACTGAGGGCGGTTATGATATAGTTCAGACACAGTTAATAAAATATCTCAAAGTGGCATAATTGCAGTGTGTTTTGGAGCATCAAAAAGTTGTGTTTTACACATGATGGGGCATGATCCTGCGCTCTGAATCCAAACCACACAACTTCAGGGAAATAGATCAAATGGGACACAAATGTTCTTCTTTTTGGATTCAAACAGGATAAAAAAAAATAACACTAGCAGAATGATTGAGACATGTTGTATCTTTGGGTATTGTTATACTTAAGTGACCAAAGGATACTCGGACATGATTCATGGTGTGGAGTTAGGTAAATACATTCAACTGAGCTAATATTTAATCAGCAATTTCAAATTTAATGATGCATATGGCTGGTGGTTTTGTTGTGATTAGGGAGTTGGGAGAGAGCTGCCCATGATTACAATCTAACAGAATTAATATTTGTGATTTCCCAACATTCATAGCACTGAAAGCATTAACTCAGACACTGTGGGTTTCAGTGGGTAGCAGAATAAGCTGGATAATTATTGACTAGTGATTTTAAGGTCAAAGGTCGTAATGTTATTGGAATAATTCTGAGGATATGATTGGAATGGTCAAAATTGTTTAGGCCCTAGTTAATTTGATACCCTATCTGATTGGTGAGGGCAGTGCCATGAATATAGTCAACATGGACTTCAGTAATACCTTTGACAAGTTTGAAACCGATGGGATCCAGGGCGAGTTGCTTTGGTACCATGAGATAGAGGATAATGGTGGGAGGTTGGACTTGATGATTGAAAGCCTCTGGTCAGTGGTGTATAACAGGGATCAGTGCTGTGACACTTGGTGTTATATGTGTGGCCCCCCTGGCCAGCCTCAGGGTCACTTGGCTCGCTGTCGTCAAGGGAAACAGCCCTCGGCCCCGCCAAACTGGGTAATTAGTTTGTGTGGATGCTGTGTGATGTAGCCAGCCCTGCCCAAATAACAGACAATACACCAGATACGATTAAATGATTTACAGTTTATAGATATTACTGGAACTATATAATTTGGGAACCACCTGATGACATCTGCTCCTGGCTGAAGGCTACGGTTACCTTATAAGGTAACTGGAGAATGCACCCTAACAGGTGTATTTAACAAGAAATAGAGAATAAAATATAAAAGGAAAATAAAAGGCGCCACACTTATCAAAGTTCAATCTCTTCGTGCACAAACAATTGGAGCTTCTTCATTGACCTTCTTCACCCTGCGACCCCTCAGACCACCTCGACCGGCCGCCTGGGACCAACAACGGTGGTCGACCAGACGCCCCACCCAAGTCCGTCTCCGTCTCCTCTCCTCGCTGAACGCCCGGCTCGGGGTCTGACCCCGTTAGCGGACTCACAGCACCTGGTCCATCCTCTGTCTCTCTCTCCCGCCTTCTGCCAAAAACCCCACGCATACAGTATCTTACAGACACACCAAAAACAAAACAACTATCGCAATTGGTTCATTCGACCTCTTATCAATAGATAATCCAAAACAAATTGCTAGCGGGAAGGACTTTCTCAGCAGTTAACATAACAAAGAAGCCCTTTCAATTATAACATAACAAAGAAGCCATTTTAATTAGACTACTCAGTGACAAAAAAAAGAAACTCCTTACATATGCATGAATGATGGATGTTAATGTAAGCTTGCAAGTGAAAAGAAGATTGGTGATGTTGTTGATAGTGAGGAGGATACAGTACAATATTGATCAGCTGGTGAGTTAGGCAAGGTAGTAGCAGATGGAATTTCATCCTTTAAGTGTGAGTTGGTAAGGACTGATCATATACTAGGTTTAAGGATGGCTTCAACCTTACTATTATAAGGCTTTTGAATGAACTTATTGTAAATTAGAGATAAGCTCTTGTCCTCACAATCTACTTCATCCTGATCTCTGCTCCTTATTGCCTGCCTGCATTCCACTTTCCCTGTAACTGCAACCATGACATTATATTCTGCATTCTATTATTGCACTTCCCTTATACCACCTCAAAGTACTTGAGTTTTCAAGTGATCTATATGGAAAATAATGTGTGAAAACATGTGAAAATAAATAATGAATATCAATACTCTATCTGGGTATAGATAGAGTGAATGCAAGCAGGCTTTTTCCACTGAGGCAAGGGGAGAAAAAAACCAGAGGACATGGGTTAAGGGTGAGGGGGGGAAAGTTTAAAGGGAACATTGGGGGGGGCTTCTTCACACAGAGAGTGGTGGGAGTATGGAATGAGCTGCCAGACGAGGTGGTAAATGCGGGTTCTTTTTTAACATTTAAGAATAAATTGGACAGGTACATGGATGGGAGGTGTATGGAGGGATATGGTCCGTGTGCAGGTCAGTGGGACTAGGCAGAAAATGGTTCGGCACAGCCAAGAAGGGCCAAAGGGCCTGTTTCTGTGCTGTAGTTTCTATGGTCCTATGGTTCTAATACCATGAATGTTAGACACCTAGAAAGTACTGAGGAATCTTTGTGTACAAGTTCAAAGGTCCCTAAAGGTGGTGACAGGGATATACAGGGTTCTGAAGGAAGCATATGGGATGTTTGCCTTCATTGGCCAAGTCAGGGGGTATAAGATTATGGTAGTCAACTTTATAAAACATTGTCTACTACACATTTGGAGCGTTGTGTGCACCTTTCTGGAGAGACATGGATGCATTGAGGGATGGGATAGACACAATAAATCCTTGCCCTGGGATGGCATTTTGGTTATGATAAGAGACTTGATAGGTGAGGCTTGTTTTCCTTGGGGTGGAGGGAACTGAATGGGAACCTGATAGATGTATACAATTATACGAGGGGCACAGGAAGGGTAGATAGTTGGAAACTTTTCCCCCATAGCAACAGTATTTATAATGAGGGGGCATACATTTAGGTTACGGGTGATTAGAGGGATAAGTTTTTCACCCAAAGCTGTTGAAGTATGAACTGCTCCAGCCAGTGGAGGTGGAAACTCAAACATTTAAAAGGTATCTGGATGAGCCTTAGAATCACCAAAGAAGAGAAAACTATAGCTGGTATGTGGGGTTAGTTCCATGGAGACTTCCATGGAGATAATAAGTCAAAGGGCCTGTGTGTGCTGTATGACTCTGTGAGATGTTAGTATTGGTCAACAACAGAGAATAGAAAACCGAATGGTATATTGTCTGTTTAAGTTCAGTCCAAAGAACTGATCTATATTGATGAGTGACTCCATTACAAAGAAAATGTTACATTGTCAGAGGTGCCATCTCTCAAATGAAGTACTTAGAGACACCATCTACCCCATCGGGTGCATAAAGCATTTCAGATGCTATCTCAAAGTTCAGAGTTCAAAGTACATTTATTATCCAAATATGTATAAATTAAACAACCTTGAGACTTATCTCCTTATAGGCAGCCGCAAAACGAAGAAACTCAAAGGAACCCACTAAAAAAAGAGGGCTATCAAACACCAAATGTGCAGAGGATAGAAAAAAGCAAATCATGCCAACAATAAAAGCAATCAAATAGTGTTCAGAACTGAAATCCACAAAAGAGAGACCGTCCACAGAGGTGTGGGGCAATCTTCCATTGCCCACGATTCTGAAATAACAACTAACAGCATTGAAACACACAGCTAACACATTGCCCAAACACTTATCACATTGCTGCTTGTGGGACCCTGTTGTGCAAATTAGCTGCAGGGTTTACCTATACTGTATTTTAACCAAGAGCTCTAAAATAATTACTGCCTATGAAATACCAAAGCATTTTGACAGGTGTAGTGCAAATGCAAGTTTGTTGTCACTTTAATACACAGGGAGGTTGTCATATTAAGATATTTTAAGAGATAGTAAACTGGGATTACTTGTTGAGTGAGTGCTTAATTGTCATGATGATGGCTGATCTTCTTCTTCTACTGACTTTTTGTGGTGATTGGCAGTCCAATTTAAAGTTGCTTTACTGTAACCAACTGGAGTGTGGTGTAGAGAACTGGGAAACAAACACACTACTACTTCTCTTTCAAGTGAAAGCTAAATTTCCCGAAAAAACCCTATGGATTGTAAGCAATGAAAGACAATATTGTGAATTAAACTGAAGTCACTTCAATGACTTAACAAGATTTGTAAATGAAAACTATCAACCTCAAAGATTGTAATGAAGCCTGCATTTGATTTATTTCAATCTGATGTGCTTCACACTGTAATAGTATATGTTCAACTGTTTCATAATGATGACAAAACCTACACAACCCAGAATGATGTTCCCCAGCAAGATATAAGGAATAATTAAGCATTGGATGCCTAATTCTAAATTATGATGCCTTGCTGAAGGTGATGTTTTCTCTTAATCCCTGGTTAATTGCCATGATAACAAGGACTGGTAACAAGGACTACTTCAAGGACTATAATTCTATTTATCCAGATGTTTTGTTAAACGATTTTGTGGAACTATGTGAATACTTTAGATGGTTGATATGAAATTAATTCCAGTGTTTTTCTGGCTGTGGATGATGTTATTTTACCATGAGCCTAGGTATAATTAGAGATTTATTTGATGTGTGGAGTTAACTCATTAATATGAATCGGTCCTGTTCAAATGATCAGGGTGTAAAATTTTCCAGCATGAATAGGTGCAGAATATTACCTCCCATTGCAACAGGTCCAAACCTCAGTCAAAGGTAAGCAGACAGGTGAGCAGCCTCCTTATCCCCAGGCAGCTCAGGAGGGGAAGTGAATATTATTTTCGGGCCTTGGGGCTAGAGTTTGTTGCGGGGCTTGGTCTGGGTAGCAGTGGGATTTGCACTGCTTTGGAACTTTTATCCCAGAGCCAGATCCTCATAGTTTTATCCTCAGCCAAGTTTTTTTTAACTTTTTGTCTCTACACTCTGAGATATCTTTAAGGACTATGGTTATTGCACAGGTAGATTTTGATTGTAGTTAGTCCTTCATAATTCCAGGTTAATTTTGAGAATGGGTTATTAAAGGGACATTATAAGGCCATAAGTCAAAGGTGCAGAATTAGGCCATTCAGTCCATCAAGTCTGCTCCACCATTCTATGACAGCTTATTTATTATCTCTCTCAACCTCATTCTCCTGCTTTCTCACCATAACCTTTGATGCCCTTACTAAACAAAAACCTTTAAACCTCTGCTTTAAATATACTCAATGACTTGGCCACCACAGCCGGCTATGGCAATGATTCCACAGATTCACCAGCCTCTGGCTAAAAAATTTTCTCCTCTGTTCTCAAGGGACACCCTTGCATTATGAGGCTGTGCGCTCTGGTGCTAGAATCCTCCCCACCCCATAGGAAACATCCTTTACACATCCACTCTACCTAGGCCTTTCAATATTCGATAGGTTGTGATGAGTTACCCCCTTCTTCATTTTAAACTCCAGCAAGTAGAGGCCAAGAGCCATCAAATACTCCTTCCTTACCACCAACGCAACCTGCAAGTTAACCTTTAGGGAATCCTGCTTGAGGACTTCCAAGTCCCTTTTCACCTCCAATTTTTGAATTTGCTCCCCATTTAGAAAATAGCCTGTGCCTTTATTCCTTCTTCCAAAGAGCAAGACCATACACTTCCTTACACTATATTCCATCTGCCACTTCTTTTCCATTCCCCTTATGTATCTAAGCCCTTCTGCAGAATTCCTGCTTCCTGAACACTATCTGACTCTCCACTAATCTTTGGATCATCCACAAACCTGGCCACAAAGCCATTAATTCTGTCATTGACATACTGTATGATGTGAAAAGATATGACTCCAGCACCAACCCCTGCGGAACACAACTAGTCATGGGTAGCCAACCAGTAAAAGCTCACTTTATTTCCGCTCCTTGTCTCTTGCCAGTCAGCCAATTTTCTATCATGCTAGTATTTTTCCTGTAATACCATGGGCTCTTACCTTGTTTAGCAGCCTCATGTCTTAGTTAACATGACAGAATTCTACCATAGCATCTCAGTATCAAACCTTATGTATTTAATATGGGATCAAGAGCTAGACCCTATTAAACTGATGAACTTTGCATCCAGGCTCCACCCTAGAAACAGGAGCGATGAGCAGCAATTTGCACTCCATCTCTAACTTGGCCATTAACAAAACTGTACTGTTACACCACTGACATTGATGTCTCATTAGTGGCAACTTTCCAGTGACTTGGTATCTTCAACCTTTGAATGCAATCACCTCTGTCAGGACCCAGTAATTTCTTCCCTTGCCTCTTAAAACACCCTAGGATACATCACTTCTTACCCTGAGGAATTGTCCACTCTTTAGCCTACATACTGTAGATATCAAATGCTTCCTCCTTTTTAAATGATAACTTGTTCTAGAATTTCATCAACTCCCTCCTTTTTATCAATTATGAAGATCATAAATATGGGAATTATTTGGTCTCACATCACCAAGTTCAGGAACAGCTGATTTCCTACATCCATCAGGCCTTCCCCAGTCATCTGGTGTAACTAAACCTGTAGTACTTTGAACAGTGCTGAAACTGCAATTACTGTCAAAGTGGGACGTTTGACTTTTGTTATCTCTTCTGAAAGTATTGCATCTCAGACCTGCAGACCCACTGCTTAAGTTCTGATTTTAACTTCCTGGACATTCTTTCAAGAGTCGCAGCCCATTATAATCATAGTCAACCCAAGACAGAGCTCACTCTCCCACCTGTTTCAATAGTTGGAAAATCAACACGTCTGATCTCACTTCAAGGCTTCATTTTAAGTGACATCCCCTTTAAGCGCTTTAAGCATGTATGCAGATGGTCAATAAAGAGAGAACTCTTTTACTTTGTTCACACGCTGCTAATGCTACTTTTTTGCTTCAAATGCTAGCTATCTGGAGAACACCCGATAAAACTGATTCCTCTTATCTTACTCAGACAGCTTGAGACCTTGACAGTCTAGGTCTAACCCATCCCAGCCATTAACTAGAAACAGCTGCTAGTTGTAAGACTCCTTTGTTCTGAGAGTGTTGGCTGAATCGACTAATTATAATTTTTTTCCCTGGTACCTTCCTTCCATTGCAACTGAAGCGGTTTCAGTGAGTTTTCACACCGACCATTCCTTTCGAGTGTCAGCTTGGCTCATATAGCACCATCCTGTCCTCTGAATCAGAAGTTGTAGATGCAAGCCCTGTTCCAGATCTTGAGCACAAAATCCCAAATTTTTAGTACAAGAAGGGGGTAGTGGGCTTCCAGAAATACTACCTTTTGCATAAAGTTTTAATCTGAACCGCGGTGGATATTAAAGATCCTGTGGAATGAACTGAAGAAGAGCAAGATCATTAAAAGCTAAACACCTTCCTTTAAGCAGAAGCTGATAAGCTTTTCTCATTACCAATTACAGATTGGTGTGGACATATCAACATTAATTGTATTTTAAGGTAATTTGGTGAATGTAATATATATTGTGATATTCTGGAAGTGGCTAGAGTGAATGGGGGAAAAACTTTTCCTGTTACAGTATTCAATCATTTTAGATATTTTGATGCAGGCATGTTTTCTCGCATACAAATATTCTCAATGTGATATATTATTTATAATGACTTCTTCCTTCACATAAACGTAGAAGCTGACTTTATTTTTCTTTGCTTTGTCACCATACATTTTTACAACCTTGAATATTCAACCTCAGTTGATAATTCAGTAAAAATGTTCGCATTCTGGAGTACAATGGACCAATATGGTGTTATCAAACCACTTTCTTTAATAAACTCAAAGCAGAATAGCAGACAATGAGACTGAAAGAAAATGTAGAAATTGTAATTGTCTAATGTTCCTGTGTTGTCTTTAGCTTTGTCAACTAATTAATTACCTTTTTGGAAAATCTAATTTAGATATTTTCTCTCCGCAGCGAGCATTGGATAGAAATTCACTCCTGCAACAACAGGTAAGAAGTCTTTTTCCTCTTTACTATCAAGGTTACAGTTGTCTTATGTCTTCCTGGTTCCAATGCATTAGCCTTGATCCATTCAACCTAATTTTACGTGATTGTTGTTTGTGTGCACCTACTTCTGTCTTACTAGAGTGCTGACTCTAAAATACACAATGACAGAGTGTGGCAAAATTTGTTGGCAGTTACTTAATCAAGTTGTCACTTATTCAGACAGCCATGAGCGTGTGGAATGAGCTGCTAGTGTAAGTGATCCATTTGAGCTCGATTTCAACATTTAAGAGAAGTCTGGATAGGTGCGTGGATGGGAGGGGTATGGAGAGCTATGGTCCCAGTGCAGGTCAATGGAAGTAGGCAGTTTAAATGGTTCAGCACAGATTAGATGGGCCAAAGGGCCTGTTTCCTGGCTGTACTTTTCTATGACACTCTGACTCTTTGTGAGGTCTGGTATGTTAGTACAAATGTTTCTGTATTCTTTGATTTTCAGTGTTAAAAATAATTTTTTATAATGTGTGAAAGAGCTTTTGGAACCAGATTTGGTCTTCAGTGTAGATGTTTTGTAGATTGAGACATACACAAATCATTCACATCTTGTACTCAGGTTTTCTCTTGAGCATGCCCTGGATGTACTGGGACTGCTTTCTGCCCTTGAACCCCTTCAGGTAGTATCTTTTAGGTTATGCTGCCTCTTCAAATTCATCACTCCTTAGCTACACTAAGTTGTGCCTGCCTTTTTATCAGTTTACTATGTCCTGTGTGCCCTGGTGATGTCTCCCATGAACTGCCTCATAATTCACTATGGATCCTGCTTGTATCAAGCAGGAAAGTTGAAAAATTCTAAAGTAATGATAATGAAAGGGAAAGAAGAAAGGTTTGAAGATGGCGGCTTCATCAGGAAGAGGATGTGACAGAAGTGATCGGTTCATAAGTCTGAAAGCAGTGGAGAAGAGCTGCTCTTGAGCACGGTCAACTGTGGCACATTGAGTATCGCAGGTTAGTTGCAAGTTGATTTGGCAGGATTTGGCGAGGGGTCTTAATGTCCTTCATTCTTGTCAAATAGCTCAAGCATTTACAAACAATCTCTCTGGATGTCATAATTGTTGGAACACTGAGAAATGAGAAATGCAGTTATCTAGATTGGCAACTGTGGTCACTTTTATGTTAATTCTCCTAACGTGAAGCACAATAATACTAAAAATTTACATTGAAAGAAGGAAATTTAGGCACAGGAATCTACATTATTTGTAGACTATATCTATCCTCTCTGTCATTAACTCTTCCCAACTCAACCGCCCAAGCACCCGCAAAATTAAATCAGAGTAAACATTTCCTTTATTCCAGGAATGCTAGAAATCACCTTCCCTCCCTAATTACTTTATACTTTATTGTTGCCAAACAATTGATACTAGAACATACAATCATCACAGCGATATTTGATTTTGTGCTTCGCGCTCCCTGGAGTACAAATCGATAGTAAATATTAATTATTTACTTAAATCACAACCATACATTTATGCATCTCTGAGTGAGCATGAAGAAATGAATAATGTACTTTAAATTTTGTAAAGGTTTGCTCAAGATGCCTCTTTACATGAGGAAATAACAGCACAAAGCCATACAAGTCCTTGCTATCCCCAGCTCTGCACCTTTGCCTCTCCACACCAAAGGGTCAGAATATAATCTTAAGTGCAGCCATTTTCTGAGATGGCAGGTTTCCAGATAAAGAGTCAACTTTATCAAAGTGAATGTTGAAAGTGGAGACACAAGATTGCAGATGCAAGAATCTGGAGAAAGACACAAAGTGCTGGAGGAACTCAGTGGGTAGGTAGCAACTATGGAGCAAATGAACAATTGATGTTTCGAATTGAGATCCTTCATCTGCAATGAAAGCAAGAGTTGGCAGGTGATAAGGAGATCCAGTTTTGCTCTGCCCCTTCTCCCTACTTTGACCATTTCCCTTTGACCTTTCACTTCAAATGAAGGATCTTGACTCAAAACTTTGACCATTCTTTCTCTGTAGATGTTGCCTGCCTGGCTGAGTTTCTCCAGCTTTTTGAAAGTGTTGAATATTGAAAGTGTTTCAGGATCTCACCATACATTCCTGATTCCCCCAGCTGATGTCAAGTACCTAAGATCAATTGTGCCAAAACTACTGTACATTTATTTCGCCAGGGATTCACAATAGAAAGTTTATGCCTGAAGCTGAAGTGATCTTGTGACATTAGCTTTTTTGGAAAATTTTTACCTTCTTTGTACTCTGCTTCAATTGTACAATTCTGAAAATAAAGAAGAATGTTTTAACATTATTGCTTCTAGAATTATGAGGGGCATAGATAGTCTTTTTCTCAGGGTTGGGAAATCAAGAAGGAGAGGGCAAAGATTTAAGGTGATATGGGAAACATTTCATAGGAACTTTGAGGGGCAACCTTCTCATCTAGAGAGTAGTCAGTATATGGAAGGAACTGCCGAATGAAGTGTTTGAGGTGGCTCATTTACATGTACCTAGATAGGAAATGTCAGAGGGGTATGGGCAAAATGCCAGCAAATAGGACGAACTTCAGTGGGAATCGTGGTCAGCATGGGCCAGTTGGGCCAAAGGTCCTATTTTTGTGCTATGTGATTCTGACATTATAATTCAAGAACTATCGTACGTATAAATTATTCCTATAAAACTGCATTCTGAAACAGTGCATCCTCACTCCTTTGGCAACTGTCATTTATTTATTGAGATACTGGTGTTGGAGAGGCTGCTTTGAAATGATATTAATAGTTTTTTTCTCCTGATACAAAACATTTTGATTTAATAGGAAAGGCACTTCAAAACTTGTCACAGCATTACTAAAACGTGAGTTTGTATAAGGAAACATTTCTTTAAAATGGCAGCTTCTTCATTTTGAAAGTGAACTCTTACAACTTCAGTAGGGTGGAGGTTCTGATTGTTCACAACTTTCTGCAGTCAGGGAATTTAAATAATTTTGGCAACCGTCATATGGTTACCGTAAGTTCACGTTAGCCTGAAACCATATCAGAGTTCCAGCCAATCACTCGATGGGTTATAGATGGGATTTGCAAAAAGGCACTGAAACTCCTATTCTTTAATAAGATTCCTGTGTTATTATGTATGTATCCAGTAAGGAACTTCAGTTCCTTGTGAGCAATATGAGCAGATTGCCCAGAACTGGAAGCTCCGATGGGGATCAAGTCACACACGCTCAGCTTCGAACAGTAGTGGAAAATTTGGTTTCAAATGGAACAGATTTGTGAGTCCAGTGTTGCAATGCAAGGGAATGCTCCAGAAAATACATGAAAGGCATGTTAGAGAGGAAAAATGTGAATGTAGAGCTTGTGAAGTGATGGGCTGGCCAAAAATGAACAAAGTCAACTGCTTCATGTTAAATATGTCTTACCTATGGACCAAAGCAGCAAGCAGAACTGCTTACACCACACCCTGTACCAGGTAGGCTGTACTTCGAAGTTTGAGTAGAATTGTTTGATTGTATTGGTAAGAGTCATATTGTTGTAACAGACTACTTCTCCAATTACCCGGGGATTGATGTGATATCAGACAATGGTCCACAGTTTTTGAGCTATTATTAATTTGAGTCCTTTACCAGTGATTGAGGGTTTTGACATGTAATTTCAAGTCCACATCACCCAAAATCTAATGGCCTAGCAGAGAATTCAGTCAAGGTAGTGAAGGGCATGAAGAAGGCACAAGATAGATGAGAGGGTTTCCACAAAAGTCTCATGATTTACAATAGTGCACCACTGTAGAATGGCCTTTCACCAGCCCAACTGCTGTGTCGATGCTTACGCACCAACCTGCCAGCGCACAGACACCTAAAGGAGCACACAAGGTCAAATTGGCTAAGGTGAAAGGGAAAGAGTATAATGACAAGACTGCGAAAAGTCTAACAGTCCTGAAGCCTGGAGATCAAGTGCAAATCTGAGATCACAATTCTGGCACATGGTCTATTCAAAGATATGTGCAAGAAGAAGTTGCTCTATGTTCCTACCAGATCCAGATGGAGCAAGGAGCATCTCTGAGAAGGAACCATGTGGATCTATGACCACAAGCTCCAAACCATTGCTTTGACACATCACCTGTCAGTACACCAAAGGGACCAGCAGGTGTAAAAAATGAACAGGTTGATCAGAGTTCTCAGAAAGACATTAATATCAACACACCAAATGTAACCAATATGCCTTTGGAAATATACAGCAGACCAAAAAGGATCATTAAACCACCTCAGAGACTGATTGAAAGTTGATGGGTTGAAAGGGGACTGGCTACAGATTGTAGATATCATTGTTGGAAAGGATTATTGTTCTTTGCAGGTTGGAGGACACAGTATTGTGTTTTTTTTCTTTAAAGGGGGAAGATGTGTTACTATTTGTGTTTATAATAAAGCACTTCAGTTTTCAATGGGCAATGCAGGCGGTTCACCTGGAACTGGAAGCTTCTGCGGGGTCCAGGTCACATGCTCTCAGTGTTGTAATAAAATGTTCTTAGCTTAAACCCATGCTAAGTTTGTCTTTATTAAGAACAAACATAATACTCCTATTAGTACAGTTAAGAAACCAGCCCCAACAGCCTCAAGTGATTATGGACAATATAGTATGATCAGTTGCAGCAGCAACTGTTGCAATGTTTTTATAATTTATATAGCTTCACATGAGTATGCTGATGTCTTGTGTTTTTGTAAACAGAAAGTGCTTGCCACAGACTTCTCAGTGGCCATAGTGACCTTCAAATAATTAAGTAAAGTTGTTTCTCATTGTCCTCTTTAGGCTTGCTAACCCTTTTACTGTTCAAGAATGCTTCACCTCTGTTGTCTTCTAGAACACACTATTTATCTATAAGTATAATCTGCACAACAACATGAAACTGGTTTTAGAACATGTAATGGCTAGTTGCTAAGCAAAGGGCTGGTGTAGAGTGTTATGAGTGCCAATGACACATGTGTCCATTTATTTAAATAGAAACAGTTAAGGACACAAGTTTCATGATTAGCTCATGGAATTTTAACCTGTTTAACAAGAGGCTATGAAAAATAACTAACTATACCTTAAGCTGATGTAGTGTCTCAAAATCCATTGTAGATACACAGCATTGAAGTCTGTGGGCCAGTCCATTGTGTGAGTTTCCAGACACTCATCATATTTAGCTTGCAGAAGAACTTCTTCCAGAGGCACAAGCTACTCATAGGCTCAGGAAGCAACAGCAGTGAATGAAGAGATAAGAAACGAGGGACAATAAGTTGTTCTTTACTGATAATGGCATTGAGGATTTGTACTCTTTAGTTACCTCAGATTTCTGTCAGATTTGAAAACAATACATTGACCAGGAAAGATCATGCAGGTTTTACAACAGAGTTATCAAATTGGGAAAGTAACATGAAACCTGGCAGGAGATAATTTGTCACACTTAGTACTAAAAGCTTTATGGAAGTTTGGAAACATCTGGAGCGCGTCCGTCACAGTCACTAACCAGCAAGGATATTTCAAGGTGGAGGAAGTGTGGGTAACAGCTTTGAGTCAGCACCAAGCCCTGTTACCTGCATGAGAATTATTGTTCAATGGTTGCAAGATCTGGTGCATTGGCAGTGATGGTCTCTTGCTATTTGTTACTGGTTTAAAATGTATTACAATCTCTCTTTGTAAAAAACTGCAACATTGATAATTTAAACTCAAATTCATTTAATTTCAGCACAATCCATGTGACACAAATATAAATACTCTGGTCTCAGCTTCTGCACTTAACTTTATTCTTGTCAGGAGACTTTTCTTTGATTCTGTTACTAGGGATGGAAACTATGAATGCACAGAAGATCTACCCAAAGGAAAACAACTTAAGGAGAGAGCTAAAACAATACCTGCTTCTCTTGAGGTAAAAAAAACAAGATATTAAGTAGGATGAAGAGAAGTGGCTGTTTTTGAAGTCCTTCAGTCATTCAGTTCTTGAGCTATCCTGCATAATCTTAATTACAACTTCAGTACAGAAATAGAAACCATAGAAACCATAGAAACTACAACACAGAAACAGGCCTTTTGGCCCTTCTTGGCTGTGCCGAACCATTTTCTGCCTAGTCCCACATACCTGCACACGGACCATATCCCTCCATACACCTCCCATCCATGTATCTGTCCAATTTATTCTTAAATGTTAAAAAAGAACCCGCATTTACCACCTTGTCTGGCAGCTCATTCCATACTCCCACCACTCTCTGTGTGAAGAAGCCCCCCCTAATGTTCCCTTTAAACTTTTCCCCCCTCACCCTTAACCCATGTCCTCTGGTTTTTTTCTCCCCTTGCCTCAGTGGAAAAAGCCTGCTTGCATTCACTCTATCTATACCCATCATAATTTTATATACCTCTATCAAATCTCCCCTCATTCTTCTACGCTCCAGGGAATAAAGTCCTAACCTATTCAACCTTTCTCTGTAACTGAGTTTCTCAAGTCCCGGCAACATCCTTGTAAACCTTCTCTGCACTCTTTCAACCTTATTTATATCCTTCCTGTAATTTGGTGACCAAAACTGAACACAATACTCCAGATTCGGCCTCACCAATGCCTTATACAACCTCATCATAACATTCCAGCTCTTATACTCAATACTTTGATTAATAAAGGCCAATGTACCAAAAGCTCTCTTTACGACCCTGTCTACTTGTGACGCCACTTTTAGGGAATTTTGTATCTGTATTCCCAGATCCCTCTGTTCCACTGCACTCCTCAGTGCCTTACCATTAACCCTGTATGTTCTACCTTGGTTTGACCTTCCAACGTGCAATACCTCACACTTGTCTGTATTAAACTCCATCTGCCATTTTTCAGCCCATTTTTCCAGCTGACCCAAGTCCCTCTGCAGGCTCTGAAAACCTTCCTCACTGTCTACTACACCTCCAATCTTTGTATCATCAGCAAATTTGCTGAACCAATTTACCACATTATCATCCAGATCGTTGATATAGATGACAAATAACAATGGACCCAGCACTGATCTCTGTGGCACACCACTAGTTACAGGCCTCCACTCAGAGAAGCAATTCTCTACCACCACTCTTTGGCTTCTTCCATTGAGCCAATGTCTAATCCAATTTACCACCTCTCCATGTATACCTAGCAACTGAATTTTCCTAACTAACTTCCCATGCGGGACCTTGTCAAAGGCCTTACTGAAATCCATGTAGACAATATCCACTGCCTTCCCTTCATCCACTTTCCTGGTAACCTCCTTGAAAAACTCCAATAGATTGGTCAAACATGACCTACCACGCACAAAGCCATGTTGACTCTCCCTAATAAGTCCCTGTCTATCCAAATGCTTGTAGATTCTGTCTCTTAGTACTCCCTCCAATAACTTACCTACTACTGACGTTAAACTCACCGGCCTATAATTTCCCGGATTACTTTTCAATCCTTTTTTAAACAACAGAACAACATCAGCCACTCTCCAATCCTCCGGCACCTCACCCGTAGACACCGACATTTTTAATATATCTGCCAGGGCCCCTGCAATTTCAATACTAGTCTCCTTCAAGGTCCGAGGGAACACCCTGTCAGGTCCCGGGGATTTATCCACTTTAATTTTCCTCAGGACAGCAAGCACCTCCTCCTTTTCAATCTGTACAGTTTCCATGATCTCACTACTTGATTCCCTCAATTCCATAGACTTCATGCCAGTTTCCTTAGTAAATACAGACTCAAAAAACCTATTTAAGATCTCCCCCATTTCCTTTGGTTCCGCAAGTAGCCAACCACTCTGATCTTCAAGAGGACCAATTTTATCTCTTACAATCCTTTTGCTCTTAATATACCTGTAAAAGCTCTTTGGATTATCCTTCACTTTGACAGCCAAGGCAACCTCATGTCTTCTTTTAGCCCTCCTGATTACTTTCTTAAGTATTTTCTTGCACTTCTTATACTCCTCAAGCACCTGATTTACTCCCTGTTTCCTATACATTTCATACAACTCCCTCTTCTTCTTTATCAGAGCTGCAATATCCCTTGAGAACCAAGGTTCCTTATTCCTATTCAATTTGCCTTTAATCCTGACAGGAACATACAAACTCTGCACTCTCAAAATTTCCCCTTTGAAGCCTTCCCACCTACCAATCACATCTTTGCCAGAGAACAACCTGTCCCAATCCACGCTTTTTAGATCCTTTCTCATTTCTTCAAATTTGTCCTTCTTCCAGTTCAGAACCTCAACCCGAGGACCAGATCTATCCTTGTCCATGATCAAGTTGAAACTAATGGTGTTATGATCACTGGAACCAAAGGGCTCCCCTACATAGACTTCCGTCACTTGTCCTAACTCGTTTCCTAACAGGAGATCCAATATTGCATCTCCCCTCTAGTTGGTCCCTCTATATATTGATTTAGAAAACTTTCCTGAACACATTTTACAAACTCTAAACCATCTAGACCCCTAACAGTATGGGAGTCCCAATCAATGTATGGAAAATTAAAATCCCCTACCACCACAACTTTATGTTTCCTGCAGTTGCCTGCTATCTCTCTGCAGATTTGCTCTTCCAAGTCTCGTTGACTATTGGGTGGTCTGTAATACAATCCCACTAATGTGGCCATACCTTTCCTGTTTCTCAGCTCCACCTATAAGGACTCAATAGACAAACCCTCTAATCTGTCCTGCCTGAGCACTGTTGTAATATTTTCCCTAACAAGCAATGCTACTCCCCCACCTTTCATTCCTCTGCCTTGATCACATCTGAAACATCGGAACCCTAGAATATTAAGCTGCCAGTCCTGCCCCTCCTGTAGCCAAGTTTCACTAATTGCTATAACGTCATAATCCCATGTGTCAATCCACACCCTCAACTCATCCGCTTTCCCCGTAATACTCCTAGCATTGAAATATATACACCTCAGAAGATTTTTACCACCACTCACAACCTTTCTATCAGCGGATTTGCTTGAACTTTTAACATCATTTATTTTCACCCCAGCCACACTGTCAGCTCTGGCACTCTGGTTCCCATCCCCCTGCAAATCTAGTTTAAAGCCTCCCCAACAGCACTAACAAACCTCGCTGAAAGGATATTGGTCCCCTTGTAGTTCAAGTGTAACCCATCTCTCTTGTACAGGTCCCACCTGCCCCAGAAGAGGTCCCAATGATCCTGAAATCTGAAACCCTGCCCTCTACACCAGTTCCTCAGCCACTTGTTCATCCTCCAGAGCATCCTATTCCTACCCTCACTGGCATGTAGCACAGGTAGCAATCCTGAGATTACCACCCTTGAGGTCCTGCTTTTCAACTTTCTACCAAGCTCTCTATACTCACTCTCCAGGACCTCCTCACTCTTCCTTGTTATGTCATTGGTACCGATGTGCACCACGACATCTGGCTGGTCACCCTCCCAATTCAGAATGTCATGCAATCGATCAGAGACATCCTTGACCCTGGCACCCGGGAGGCAGCAAACCATCCTGGATTCTCTGTCACGACCACAGAACCTCCTATCTGCACCTCTAACTATCGAGTCCCCTATCACTACCACTCTCCTCTTTTTCCACCTTCCCTTCTGTACTGCAGAGCCAGACCCAGTGCCAGAGATCCGGCTACTGCAGCTTGTCCCAGGTAAGTCATCCCCCCCAACAGTATCCAATGCGGTATACTTGTTGTTGAGGGGAATGGCCACAGGGGAACCCTGCTCTGCCTGCTCTTTCCTCTTCCCTTGCCTGACAGTAACCCAATTTCCTGTCCTCTGCTCCTTTGGCGTAGCTACCTCCCTGTAGCTACTCTCTATAATCTCCTCATTCTCCCGAATGATCTGCAGGTCAACAAGCTCCTGCTCCAGTTCCCTAACGCGGTTTGTCAGGAGCTGCAGCTGGATGCACTTCTTGCAGGTGTAGTTGTCAGGGACACCGGAGGGCTCCCTGACTTCCCACATCCTGCAAGAGGAGCATTCCAACATCCTGCCTGGCATTCTCACTGCACTAAACAATCTGAACAAAAAACTTACCGGAACCTACCCTGGCCTCTGCCTGCTCTCGCCGAAGCCTGTTTGAGCCAAAGCCGTCCCACTCTGACTCAGTCCAGTCCGATGATGGCCGCTACAATGATGGCCGCTGTATATGGAGGTCTGCTTTTAAACCTTGGCGCGCTACGTCACGCGCCTGCGCAGTGCAGACCCTTCTCCCCGAGCAGTGTTTAAAAAAAACGACTTTTTCTACCCGATTTCTCCCACTCTTCTTCTCAGCTGCTTGCTTCGACTGAAATAAGAACCATTGAAAATAATATGACTATTTTTTGTTCAACTTGTCCTCTACCATGTACAGCTTTGTTTAATTTATATTTTTTCTTGTGAATGTGGTGTCTCTAATGCTATGTTGCTGTGATGTTGCTGCAAGTAGGATTTTCATTGCACCTGTGCACACATAACCTTGTGCAAATGACAATAAATTTGACTTTCACTGACTTGGAAATAGGAACGTCTTCAATGCTTAACGGAGAAGGAAGAAGCAGAGAGATTTGTAGAGAGTTTCAAAGATTAAAACCTGGGTGGTTACTAATAGAAAAGAGAAGGAAGTGCGGTTTGTGTTAGAGGCATAGTGCAGGATTACAGATGAAAATAAGGTCAGCAGATATTAAACAGAAGAGGTGTGGGGTGGGGTGGGTGAGGGTGAAGTAATTTAAACACAAAATAATCAAGTATCTTCAGACCATAGAATCGGAGCATATTCAAAAAAATCTGGTGATTGGATCAAGCATCTTTTAGTCTATAGGCAGTAATGCACCTGTCTATCCCATTCTACTTAAGAGGGTATGTGACGAGAATACACATAAAATTAAGATGTTTGCTGGCCTGGGCTAGCCTCAGTGGCATCAGCAGTTGGTCTGCCACCTGCCCTCAGGGGAAGGAGAGATAAGGAACAATGGAGCAGTGTCTGGAGATGTGTAATGAAGGAACGGGGGAGAGAGAGCTGTCTGGAGCGGCTCCCCCTTTGAACCTTGAACTGTTTGAAGTGATGGACAGGCGATACCCCAGCAGGGGGATAAAAAGGGACCGGTTTGCTAAGGCGACACACACGCCACCCGAGGTAACGAGACCCTGGAAGCGGTGCGCCTCTCACGAGTGGGTGAGAAGTATCAGACAACGGCCAGGGTGGAAAGGTACGATCAGCGGGAACCCGGTGTGTGTCCGCCTTTGCCTGGGTGCCGGGTTCACTGCAGAGGATCGACCGCATCTGGAGGAGGGGTCACAGTCGGTGACCTCAGGTGACATCACCAAGGACCTGCCCAAAATCGCCAGTCTGTGAGTGAAGCCGTACTGAATGATCAGTTGTTCCTGTTCTATCTCTCTCTTCCCCCACGTTGTCCATCGCCATGGCAACGATTACTGCGAACTGAACTACTAAACTGGACTGAATTTTGAGTCACTTGGAAATTTGGTCATTTACCCCTAGACAACGATAGAGCTTGATTGATGCTGTTATCTTAATTCTGTGCACATGTGTGTTTATCATCGCTGAACTGTTGCATTTATTATCCTTTCGATTACTGTGTTGCTTGTTTCTTTAATAAAACTTTCTTAGTTCTAGTACTCCAGACTCCAACTGAGTGATCCATTTCTGCTGGTTTAGCAACCCAGTTACGGGGTACGTAACAGGTAAGAGAGAAGTACTTGTAAACAGTCAAATCTAAATCCCATACCATTTATTGTCTAAACCATCCAACTACAGATCATCTGAGTGTATTATCTACTGAACTATTTCATGTTTTTGAATCACTTAGAAACAAATTCACTCGCACCATCACTGAACTGTTCTCACAACCTCTCGACTCACTTTCAAGGACTCTTCATTGTATGTTCTTGATATATTTTGCTTATTTATTATTATTATTATTATTATTTCATTCTTGGTTTGTATTTGCACCGTTGTTTGTCTTTTGCACACTAGTTGTTTGTCCATACTGTTGGGGGCGGTCTCTCATTGATTCTATGTTTCTTGGATTTCTCCACCATGAAACAATCTCAAGATTGTATATGGTGACACGTGTATACTTTGATAACAAACTTACTTTGAACTTTCAAATTTGATAGATTGTCAGCCAGATTGGAATATTTTATCACAAAATGTTAAATTGGATATTTGGCTCTGCCTAATCCTCCCATTTTGTAAACAGTCAAATCTGCTTCCCAATGCTGCTTATAGTCTAAACCATTTTACTACAGAACATCTGAGTGTATTCTCTTAATAATACACTCTGTAATCTTCAAAAATATTGCCTTAAATGTCTGAAGGGTGATAATTATATATTAATATATCTTTCATTTTAGTTGCTCAGTGTTTAGTTGGAGTGGTTGGTTCACAAATAGAGAAAGCTTGGAGACAGTGTAAGATGGAGGATAGGCAGGTGACAGAGAAGGGATATGCGCTGACCAGTGGTTTGAGATGTGTCTATTTTAATGCAAGAAGCATCATGAACAAAGCAGATGAGCTTAGAGCGTGAACCAGTACTTGGAGCTATGATGTTATGGCCAATATAGAGACTTGGATGGCTCAGGGGCAGAAATGGATACTTAGAGTGCCAAGCTTTTGATGTTTCAGAAAGGACAGGGAGGGAGGCAAAAGAGGTGGAGGCGTGGTACTGCTGATCAGAGATAGTGTCATGGCTGCAGAAAAGGAGTAAATCATGGAGGGATTGTCTACAGAGTCTCTGTGGGTGGAAGTTAGGAACAAGAAGGGGTCAATAACTCTACCGGGTGTTTTTTATAGACCACCCTGTAGTAACAGGGACATCAAGGAGCAGATAGGGAGACAGATTCTGGAAAGGTGTAATAATAACAGAGTTCTTGTGGTGGGAGATTTTAATTTCCCAAATACTGATTGGCATCTCCCTAGAGTGAGGGGTTTAGATGGGTTAGAGTTTGTTAGGTGTGTTCAGGAAGGTTTCTTGACACAATATATACACAAGCCTACAAGAGGAGAGGCTGTACTTGATGGGAAATGAACCTGGTCAGGTGTCAGGTCTCTCAGTGGGAGAGCATTTTGGAGATAGTGATCACAGTTCTATCTCCTTTACCATAGCATAGTAAAGGGATAGGAACAGACAAGTTAGGAAAGCGTTTAATTGGAGTAAGGGGAAATATCAAGCTACCAGGCAGGAACTTGGAAGCATTAATTGGGAACAGATGTTCTCAGGGAAATGTATGGCAGAAATGTGGCAATGTTCAGGGGATATTTGTGTGGCGTTCTGCATAGGTACATTCCAATGAGACAGGAAAAGGAAGGTAAGGGTCAAGAACTGTGGTGTACAAAGGCTGTTGAAAATCTAGTCAAGAAGAAAAGAAAAGCTTATGAATGGTTCAAAAAACTAGTTAGTGATAGAGATCTAGAAGATTATAAGGCTAGCAGGAAGGAGCTTAAGAATGAAATTAGGAGAGCCAGAAGGGGATTGCTGAGGATCTGGCAATGATATTTGCATCATCAATGGGGATGGGGGGGGGGTGGTCCAGAGGATTGGAGGGTTGTGATATTGTTCCCTTATTCAAGAAAGGGAGTAGAGATAGCCCAGGAAATCATAGACCAGTGAGTCTTACTTCAGTGGTTGATAAGTTGATGGAGAAGATCCTGAGAGGCAGGATTTATGAACATTTGGAAAGGCATAATATGATTAGGAATAGTCAGCATGGTTTTGTCAAAGGCAGGTCATGCCTTCTGTGCCTGACTGAATTTTTTGAGGATGTGACTAAACACGTTGGTGAAGGTAGAGCAGTAGATGTAGTGCGTATGGATTTCAACAAGGCATTTGATAATGTACCCCATGCAAGGCTTATTGAGAAAGTAAGGAAGCATGGGATCTGAGGGGACCTTGCTTTGTGGATCCAGAATTGGCTTGCCCACAGAAGGCAAAGAGTGGTTGTAAATGGGTTATATTCTGCATAGAGGTCGGTGACCAGTGGAGTGCCTCAGGGATCTGTTCTGGGATCCCTTCTCTTCATGACTTTTTTAAATGACCTGGATGAGGAAATGGAAGTATGGGTTAGTAAATTTGCTGATGATACAAAGGTTGGGGGTGTTGTGGATAGTGTGGAGGGCTGTCAGAGGTTACAGCGTGACATCGATAGGATGCAAAACTGGGCTGAGAAGTGGCAGATGGAGTTCAACCCGGATAAGTATGAGGTGGTTCATTTTGATAGGTCAAATATGATGGCAGGGATATAGTATTAATGGTAAGAATCTTGGCAGTGTGGAGGATCAGAAAGATCTTGGGGTCTGACTCCATAAGACACACAAAGCTGCTGTGCAGGTTGACTCTGTGGTTAAGAAGGCATATGGTGCTTTGGCCTTCATCAACCATGGGATTAAGTTTAAGAGCTGAGAGGTAATGTTGCAGCTATATAGGACCCTGATCAGACCCCACTTAGAGTACTATGCTCGGTTCTGGTTGCCTCACTACAGGAAGGATGTGGAAACTGTAGAAAGTGTGCAGAGGAGATTTACAAGGATGTTGCCTGGATTGGGGAGCCTGCCTTATGAGAGTAGATTGAGTGAACTCGGCCTTTTCTCCTTGGAATGACTGAGGTTGAGAGGTGACCTAATAGAGGTGTATAAGATGATGAGGAGGCATTGATTGTGTGGATAGTCAGAGGCTTTTTCCCAGGGCTGACATGGCTATCACAAGAGGGAACAGTTTTAAGGTGCTTGGAAATAGGTACAGAGGAGATATCAGGGGTAGGTTTTTTACGCAGAGGGTGGTGAGTGCATAGAATGGGCTGCTGGTGATGATGGTGGAGGCGGATACGATAAAGTCTTTTAAGAGACTCCTGGACAGGTTCATGGAGCTTAGAAAAATAGAGGCCTATGGGTAACCCTAGGTAATTTCTAATGTCAGCACATGTTCGGCACAGCATTGTGGGCTGAAGGGTTTGTATTGTGCTGTTGTTTTTCTATGTTCTATGTTCTACGTTTCTACAGAACACAAACTTGGCTTTGTGAGAGACTACTCAGTATAAATGCATTTTGAGCCATGGCTTTTAATGACAGCTCTACATTGCACCACATGTCCTCACCCCTAAAAGAAATGCCATTATCTTAGCAGACACATCCACATCCTTTAAAACAAGTTTTTTGCTTGCATTCTGCCTGAGTGACAGGTCTTAAAACTAGGATAGATTACCTGATTTCGCAAGTCCAAATCCTGAGAGCAGGTACAGACTAACAAAAGAACGGAGGATTGGATGTGGATATTGAAGTTGGTTAACTCTTCTTCAATTTGTGTTAGCCATTCTTTGATTCAATTTAAAATTGTACATCGTTATCATTTGACAAAGGAGAGACTTTCTAAAATCTTTCCTAATGTTGATAGTCATTGTGATAGATGTAAAACTGAGATAGCTACACTGACACATATGTTTTGGTCTTGTTCTATATTGGAACAGTCCTGGAAGTCGGTTTTCTCAACAATTTCTAAAGCACTTAAAATTAATTTACAACCTAATAAATTAACTGTGCTTTTTGGAATAGTTCCTCAAAATGTTCATGGTATTTCTGTGTCTGACCAACATGTTATTGCGTTTGTTACATTGATAGCTAGGAGGGCCATTTTGCTGAAGTGGAAGGATACATCAGCTCCCTCTTTGTCACGATGGTTCTCTCCAGTGATGCTATGTGTTAGTTTGGAGAAAATTAGAAGTCTAACCTTTGAACCTTTATTTGATTTTGAGAAAAGATGGGGCTCATTTGCTCTTTATTATCATTTGAGTTAATTGATATAATTTTTCCACGATCTAATCATAAATTTTTTAGTGTATTTTCTTTTCTTGCTGGCAGTTTGATGTTTATTTTTAGAAGCTTTTTGTATGACTTCGTATGAAGCTTTTAGTAGGTTTTTTTTGTTATCGCAAACTTTTTTTTCAATCCTCAAGATAATTTTTTTTGAGGCATTGTAAGTGTTGTTACTTCAATGTACTCATGTTATTTTTTCCTGTCTATGACAATAAAAACGTTTGAAAAGAAAGAAAGAAACAAACAAAAGAAATGTCTTCAAGCTAAAGGCAGCCAGCAGCAAGTTGGATAAATATAAGAATTTTTGAAGTCTTGTGTGAATGGGTGCCCAGATCAAGTTCTTTGGGGGTCCATAACTGGGAAGTTTGGGAGTGGGGACTGGATTTCGGGAGAGAACTGAATGTAATTGGAACAGGGTTTATGATATACTGATTGGAGATGGGAAGAATATAAGGCAATTGGTGGCTTCAGTGATTCTTCTGTAGGTTGGAAGTTGGAGAGAGATGAGAGGGGTGGTGGGGGGTGGGGGAGACCAGTGATTTTTGAGGTGGTTAATGGCCTGGATAGCTTAACGGGTCACATAGAAACCTTTTTGATTCTCCTGGTTCCTGTGTTGATTCAGCACTCAGTGGCCTTCAATGACCATTGCAACAAAGGCAGCCAACTTCATTGTATTTAAATAAAGTACCAACTCCCTATTAGTGGATTTCTCTTAAAACCAGAAATGGACGGGTTTTAGATGGTTCAAGTCATGTTTCAAATATTGTAACCAAGTCCTGATGAGGGGTCTCAGCCCGAAAGGTTGCCTGTTTACTCTTTTCCATAGATGCTGCCTGGCCTGCTGAGTTCCTTCAGCATTTTGTGTGTGTTGCTTTGGATTTCCATGATCTGCAGA